>NC_072383.2:103247500-103872500 GCF_028885625.2 Pongo pygmaeus
CAGGCAATGTTCTAGGTGCTGGAGACACAGCCATGAAAATGGCAAACGAGCTCCTTGAGCACAGGAAGCTTATGGACTAGTGGGAGGATAAGGAGACGGTCACAGAACCAAGAACAGGGACCCTAAGCTACTCAGGAAAGTCCCTCCAAGGAAATGACATTGTAGCCAAACCTGGCAAGCAAGTTAAAAATCAGGCAGGCACACTGGAGACAGACGTGGATCCAGGCACAGCTGTGCCTTCCGGCACGTCTGGGGATAAAATCCAGTGTTGAAAGAGTTGATGCCCTCTGGACATAGCATGATTTTAAAAACATTGTCAGCAATAATAGTAATAATAATAATAGCTGCAATTTCTCACAGCTCTACATCAAGAGAGTCTTCACTTTCCCTTTCATGGGCTGAGGCTTTAATTGGGTAAGTGGTTCCTTTAGAAACAATTAGGGATTGTAATCAGTCGCCATTCAGAAGTCTTCAGCAGGAACTGATTAGCAGGTCTCTTCGGGCTTGAACTTAAAACTTCCCCGTAGCTGTGACTAATGTAAAGCAAAGCCCGGAGGAGCATGATGGATTTCAGAAGAAAGGAAACAGAAATTTGGATGCTCCCACAGTCTGTGCACACACTTAGCACCCAGCGTTTTGTGTTCTATGGAGAAACATCTGAAATGATCAGACCATCTTCAACTCCAAACTCTTCCTTAAAAAAAAAAAAAGGCTGTGAGTTGTTCTCTTTAAAAAGCAAGGAGTTGAAGGAGGAATTTCAGACAGGAGCCACCCATCTCTCTGAGGTTAGGATGAATTTCAGAGTTCCCAACTGTGTTTTACAGGTGCCCTGTGGAAAGTGCCAGCTTCTGTTCTTCATTGGCCATGATGTGCTCTTGTCTCACTGGTTTGACTCAAGAAAACACTGGGGACCCTTGAAGTCCTGAACTGAGGGCCTTGATCCTCCTGAAGTCCCAACCGTACCCGGGAAGGCTTGCTCCCACCCTACCCTGCTGGGCCCCTGCCCTCCTGGGTCCCACCAGCTCTTAGACTCCTTAGAGGGCAGAGGGGAGAGGATAAAAAGAAGCCACTGAAGAAGGCGGACATGGGTGTGGAGATGGACAGAAAGGGGAAGCTCCAAGGTAGATGGCCAGTATCTTTCTTCCAGAGTCAAGAGCCAGTTAGAGCAATGTCGTGCTGGTTAATTGTCAGATGGAAAACTGTAACTTACAAAACAGTATAATACCAATTAAAACTTACCCCAGAAAGCTGGGAAAACATCAAAACAGGGATAATAATTACCTCTGGTTAATGGGAACTTAGGGGAATTTTATTTTCCTGTTATTGTTTTCCTCTAATTATTACCGTTAGTTTCTACAATTGTTTTAAGGATAACAGCAAGCAAGAAATAAATAAAAGAGACAGAAAAAACACAGAGGCCAAGATGAGCTGACAGAAGCAGATACACGGCCAGAATGACCAACAGACTAGGGGAGACTGACCTCCTGCCCCACATACTCTGTCCCCTTGAGCAAGCCCCTCCGTGACCTTCAGCTTCTTCCCCCGTGAAATCATGCTTCCTGTGCTGACCATCTTATCAGTTGTCCTGATGCTCAAGTGAGAAGACAGGGGACCTGGCAAATTGTGTAGAGGATGAGTGTGAGCCAGTCATGAAGTACGAGGATTCAAGCAGTGTTTCTTTGCAGACAGTTCACCCAAATGATTTGTGAAGAATGCAGATTCCTGTGCCCAGATTGGGTCTCTGGGAGCGGGGTCCAGGAATCTGCATTTTAACAAGCACCTGCCCTCCGACTTTGAGATCCAGGCATTTCAGACAGACAGCATCAGGGCAGGAACATGGAAGGATGGCTGTCATAGGTGCCATGAGTGACAGAAGCAGCGTAAGGTCTAGCGTATTGTCTTCTCGCAACTTGAACCTTGCTGGAGAAGTGAGAAGTGGGTGTGCACAATCGTACAGTGTGCAGACGGTGGCCTAGTGAAGTGCCGCGTGCTTAGGAGTTGAGGGGGAGCTCGATGGCGCTGGGGCAGAGGTCTGCGGAGAGTAGGTTGGGTTTAGAAAAATGAAGAGGAGGAGCAGCACAGGCCACCTGGATGGGGGAGCCCCTGGTGAGCAGGGTCCACCAGGTGGGAGGGCAAGGCCTCCTCCTCTAGCCGTGTGTGTCTGGCTGCTGGTTGGTGTCGGGGTGGTTTTGCACTTTCTGTTTCCTGATCTCACCTGTCCCAGGACTTGGGTCTCTAAGTAGCATTGCACTAGCTGGGCAGGCACGCACCGTCGTCCTGTCAGACTGGTCAGAGACAGTAATGAGGCCTCCCTCTAGGGCCTTGTACTCACTGGTTTGCTTCCAGTCGACTCTGAAAGCTCCCTGCTGCTTCCTCCACCATTCCTTCACTTGTTCTGGAGGAACTATCTGACCTGGGTTGGCATCCTGCCTCTGCCACTCATTTACTGTGTGACCTGAGAGCAGTTAATTAACCTCTCTGTTCACACAGCCTCTTGTATGACATGGGAGAAGAGTGACTTGCCACAGAGGGTTGTCATAAGGATTGTCCCTGAGATAATCCACACAAAACCTTTGATGCAGGGCCTGACACTTAGCAAGGGCACAATAAATGTTAGCCACTGATACAGGTGTTCACCTGGCAACTGTTTACTGAACTCCTCCATGCTAGGTGTGAGGGAGGGGCTAGAGGCACCAGGAGCTCATGATGGGCCCGGATGGGTATGAAATAGCCTCCTGTGACACACAGTATGATGAAGTGGTGTGTCTCGGATGCGGGTAGTACAAAGTGTGGCGTGGCTGGCCCAGCGACGGGCCCAGAGGAGGAGACACTTGGTTGGATCTTGAAAGGACAGAATGGGAAGGCGAGAGGACATTCCCAGGTGGAGGGAATGGCATATGAAAAGTCCCAAGTCCAGGATGTAACATCCTCACTCCTTTATCCTCTGCTTTGGGGAGAAATGGGGAGAGGAGTGGCTTCTGCTCGCCCACACTGTTCATCTCTAGGAGTGGCCAGGTTGAATCCAAGGCCAACTTGGAGTGGATGGAAGGTACATCAGTTTCCCAGAAGGGCTCTACAAGGCTCCTGGGTTGCAGCTGCCAGAAAAGTCTGCTCCCCACAGCTCCCTGGTCCCAGCTGTGAGGTAGTTAACTGCAGCTGCCTCAATGTCAAACCAGGGAGAGGATGCCCATCTTACCTTCTGCCCTGGACTGCTGCAGCTGTCCTGCCTCCTGGACATTTGCTGTCTGCGCTCCATTTACGAGCTGTCTTCCTCAGGCCAGTCCTGGCTGCCGGCTCCATTTCATCTTGTTTATCTGTGTGCCTTGACATTGGCTGTCTCCTGCATCATTCCAAGCCAGAGAACCCAAATTGACCAGAACCCTCATCGGAGCGCTAACTTACTGTACACAACACAGCTTAGAGGCATGGAGGGTGAATGTATCTATCACCCGGACATGGCTGCCCCCGCCCTGGAAAACAAGAGCAGCCCGAACAGGGACACTCCCACCAGCAAACTAAACAGGCAGTTCAATCCGTAAGCAAACCAAAGCCGAAAGAAGTACACCAAAGAGATGTCATCTACCTCCAGCCTGTGCAGCCAGGTGGCTGTCTATGCTGCTGAGACCTAAGAGAGTAAGTCCTGCTTGGGCTGGAAGTATGAAAACAGATCTGAAAGGCTTCTCCCGGTTTTATTTTGGGGGGATCAGGAGGAGAAGAGGGGGGAACCTGGTATCCCTGTTCTGAAAATGGGCTCGAGGGCTGTGGCTCTAAGGCCACATTTTGTAATAGGAGAGTAAGCAAACTGGGTGTAAACCCCTGCACCTCTGAGACTCGGGACCATGGACTCAGCCTCTGTGGGCCTCAGCGTTTCCATCTGTAAATTGGAGCAGAGCGTGTCCACCTCTCAGGGTTGAAAGGATTCGGGGTATAATGTGTCCAGTTTCCAGCACCAAGTAAAGGTTTCCTATTTTTAGTTCCCTTCCTTCCCTGGCATAATGTCCATCCGTGTCATGATTCCGAAATGTGGTTTTGCACCAAGGCAACGGCAGCCTCCTTCAAGGTGTATTTGTTTACTAAATACTGTTTAATCCCCAATGTACTGGGCATTGGAAATAGAGCTGTGAATGAGACAGATGAGCCTGCCCCAGGGGCTGGCAGCCCAGCAGATTGGCCTTTGGTGGCATTTTGGGGGAATCAGCAGTGATGGCAGAAAGTCCACCCCAACATCCTCCCCTCTGTCCTAGGGCAGGAGAAACTGCAACCAGCTCCACAGCTATGCTCGGTCCCTCCAGGGAAGAGGATTGCACTGCTGGTGGTCGGTTCTATTTGGGTACACCTCAGCATCAGCGGCTCAGAAGCAGGAGGTGGCAGGTTATGGCCATGCCCTGTGGTGGCTGGGCCCCCTGGGGTTCGTGGGCTTTGCTGGCATGAACCAGGCTGTGCCAGGAGCCTGTCCTCTGTTGGCCTATGTGCCATAAACCAGACCCCAGCAAGGCTTCTCCCAAAGACGTGAGTGCCTCGGAAAGATGAAAGCGGTGATCCCCATTTCCCTAAGGGCCTCCCCAGCCTTTGACAAGGTCCTGGCAGAAAAGCTAGACTCAATGGCTGGTTTTCGTAAGTTTTGACCCCAGGGACATTTATAGGTGGCCTGAAAACTAAATCAATGGATTTTACTTACTTTTTAAAAATTCACCTTTCATCACATTAGAAATAGGTCATCACAAGACCTTCTTGCCCTATCTCTGAGTCTCCTCACGTCTCTTCTCCCTTCCCCAACCCACCCTCTAAGGGTCTAAGGGTGAAGTAACAGGGAGGAGTGCCTGTCATGCACAGCACTAGGTAATAAAACACCTTTTGGGGCTTAGCCACCAAATGTCCCTCCATATCCAAACCTGAGCTCAGTCAGGTATCCGATCGGTGTTGCTGTCACCGGGGCATTTGCCGCACCCAGGTGCTGACGTCATCTATTGATACCCCCAGTCTCCAGATTCTTTTTGGCATCCTCCTCCCCAGCTTCCTAATCACTGATGAGACCAGATGGCAAAACAAATGGGGACTGATTTTGCAGTGACATCGGAATTGGAAGCTTTCTTTCTGGAACTAAGTATTAAGTATTTTTTTAAGCACTTATTTCGTTACATGTAGTCCACAAAGAGGGTGTCAGCCCTGTGCTTTGAACTTGACATGCATCGTCTCACTTAATCTTTGCTGCACACCCTTGTGTAGTAGGTATGACCAGCCCTATGAGAGATGGGGAAACTGAGGCCCAGACCAGTAAGGTGATGTGTGCAAGGTCACGCACTGGGATTCCACCCATGCACCTTGTCTCCAGGGTGTGTCCTCTTCCCACAATGCTGTTCTGCCATTGGGTTCTTTAACTGGAAGATGATGTAGATAAGACATATCTTGAATGTAGCTATGGAGGGCATGAGGCCAGACTGTTTTTGCTCGATGCAAAATCTGGAGTCTAGCTTTCCCGATCCCACAGGGAAAAGACCTCGGAGTAGATCCAAGATTCCCCCATGGCATGGAAGAAAGAGGAAAGGGGACATTTATAAGGCCTTTGTGGGAGGCAGTAACACTGTGACTGTGGGTATCAAGAAAGGGCCTTGCCTGATTCTGGGGGCACCTTTAAACCCAGCAAGTTCCCCTGTGTTCAGCCCTCCCTCCCAGGGCTGCATGATGGAACGCTTGAACCAGGGTCAGTTGTTGGGAGTCGCAGCCAACACTTTGACACACACTGTGTTTCAAGCAGTCTTCTGAATGCTTTGCATATTCTGTGAGGTTGGTACTTCCATTAGGTCGGTGCAAAAGTAATTGTAGTTCTTGTCATCAAAAGTAATGGTAAAACTGCAATTACTTTTGCGCCAACCTAATACTATCCCCACCTTATAGATAAGGAAGTTAAGGCACAGAGAGGTGAAGTAACTTGCCTAAGATCACACATCACTAAGTAGGTGGCAGAACCAGATTCAAACCCAGGGAGATTGGTTGGCTGCACTGATCTTATCTGTACTGCCTCTGAGGAGGGGAACCCTGCTTTTGACGTAAGGTAGAAGGAGTTGGGTGATGGGTCTGGTTTCTTTGAAAAGCCAGCTGGGGGCGCTTTGAGCCTTCTGATGATGCCATGATTGCTGCCATGCCCCCATGGCCCAGCCCTGGCGAAAGTGCGTGCCTGTGGGGGCTGCGCAGGAATGTGGGCTCATGCCTCCTCCCCGCCACCACCAGCAATCTCTGTAGCTTTTGGCTGGGCACTGCTCCTCCGAAGAAGGCAGCAGGGCTTCCCCTGGGCCAGTAGCTCTGAGACAACAGTAGGGAAGGCCGGGAGGGCCAGCTCCTGCCCGCAGAGCTGCTTATTGAGAGGTACCTGGTCAGCACTGCCACCAGAGGGGCACAGAGAGGTGTTTGCTCAGGCCCAGCCCATGCTTCTCTGCAGAAGTGGCCGTGCTTTTCTGTTTATTTTTCTTATTTAAAAATTTTAAATCCAACTATCTTGAAATAGTTGGAGATACAGAGCTGCTTGAGGAAAATTCAGCCCCAAAATTCATCAGAAAGATGATTGGCCTCAGTATCACAGGGGCACTATCCCTCCTGAAGGACCAGCAGTTCCGGGCCCTGTGTAGGCACAAGATGAATGTCATTCATTTAAATCTCACCCCGGGCCCGTTTTATAGTTGCAGAAACTGGGGCTCAGAGAGGTCAGCTTGCCCAAGGCTGTGCTGCTAACAAGGGCAGGACTGGACCTTAAGATCTGGACCCAAGTGCCTGCTGTTCCTCCCTCCCCTAGTTCTGAATACAGTCACAGGTGGAAAACGGGGTGGCCTGCGATACTCCAGTCCCGTGTTTCTTACTTTGCCATGGGGAGAAATGAGAACCTGGGGTTATCGCCCTGTAGTTCATTCCACCCTTCACCCCATGGGATACCCAGGCAGCCACCAACAGCCTTCCCTGGTAGGCACTCAGTTACGTGCCCCAGGGTGAGGAGGATTTGTGAGAATTGGCGCTGTGCCTCCTGGGAGCTTTATGGCAAAGTAAAAGCAAGAGAACACAGACAAAAGACAGATAATACGGAGATCCAGAGGAGAAGGGCTTGGAATGCTTAGACAAGGGTGAGGCCTGCCTTCATCTGATAAATAACACAGTGATTCTGTATCATCATCGTGTTGTTTACGTGAACCCTGCCGGGCACCACATGCTCTCATCAGGGCAAACTGCAAAATTGCCAGGTTTGCTTCTGTTCTGCAAATATTTTTTGAGCTCCTGCTCTGGGGGCAAGGGTGGTGCTCAACACGGGGGATTCTAGGATGAGCAAGGCAACAGTCCTGAACTTCAGGGAGCAGAGGTAGGGGTCCAGTGGGTAAACAAACAGTTACAGTATGTTGTGAGAAGAGAGTAAGCTCCAGAATCCAGTCACCTGGGTTCAAATCCTGGCTGCACCACCGGCTAGCTTTGTGACTTAAATGACCACCTCTCTGGGTTTCAGTTGCCTCATCTATAAACTGGGAATATAATACGTCTCTACCTTGTAGGAGTGATAGAAGGACTAAATGTGATTACACAAGAGCTTAGGACGATGCTTGGCCCCTGACACTCAAAATATATTAGCTCTTCTGGTGGTGCTGGTGGCTGTGCTGTGAATGATAACAGCAATAATGGTAAAAATAATAATACCACATTCTATAAGAGAGATGAGCCTAGATCACTGGCGGAGCACGAGGAAAAGGGGATACCTGACTGATCCAAGCCTGGTGGCGGGGCTGGGTCATCCGAGACATCATCTTAGAGGAAGTGAGGAATATGGTGAGGTCTGAAAGCCCCACAGTTAGCGGGAAGAGGAGAGTAAGCAAATCCAGAGAGACTTGGGGGCAGGGGACTCGCTCCTGGGCAGGTCCCTTAGGTGCAAGAAAACGCAGTACTTCTAGAGAAATCACAGGGGTCCAGTGCCCTGCATGGGACAGAGCTGCTGAGAGACAAGAGTCTGAGGGGCTGGCAGGGGCCAGGATGCAGATGCTGGGTGCCAGGCTCAGGCATCTGCACTTTCCATGGAAGGCAGTGGGGAGTCGTCATGGGTTTAAAGCACAAGAACAGCAGAGTTAGAGCTGTGATCAGAGCCTCTGTTTTGGTCCGGAGGGGACCCAGGCTCGGAGCCCAGAAACTAGGGGATTGTCAGCAGCAGTCCAGGCTCAAGGGGATGTGGTTTGTACCAGGATTGCCAGGATGGGGGGTTGTGGCCAGGCTGTGGGGAGTGGGTGCCTAGGTACCTGGCAGGGAACCTGGGCAGACAGCAGTGCCATTCCCTGAGATGGGACACAGGAAGAGGGCAGTGACCACTCTCAGACATTCCGAGTTTGAGGTTCCTGTGGGACATTCCATGGGCAATGTCCAACGGGAAGGTGAGAGCATGCTTCTCGCCTCTGGTATAAATCCTCCCTTCCCCAAAGTTCCCCCTGCAAGATACCATCCCTGTGCCTACAGAATCTGGGGAAAGAACATTCCATGGAGAAGGAACAGGATGTTCACTGCCCTGCGTGTGGCATGTTCAGTGGAAGGAAAGGAAAGGAAGAAGAGAGAGAGAAGAGAAGAGAGAAGGAAGGTGGGGGAGGGCCATTTTGTAGGGGGTGATGATAAGAAAAAGACCAGTGACTCACAAGCTCATACAGAGAATGCCCAGCCTGGCTGAGCTGGAGATTTACCCAGAGGCATCCGGCAGAGTCCCATGTATTTCCAGATGTTTCTGGTTAGAAGTTCCTATAACATTCAGAGAAAATGCCCTGCCCTCCTGGATTCTGGCCCAGTTTGAAGAGCACCCCAGGCTGACTGAGCGTAGCAAAGCCTCAGAGATGCAGTGGTGGGCTTTTGGGCTGGGACCCAGTGCACGTACAACTCAGGAAGCCCACCTGGCCCTCTGTGAGTCTGGCCTGTGAACTCTGATTTGCCCGGAGTTGGCCAGGTTGGGGGTCTTAGAGTAGCCCTTTGAGAAGCTGGTTCAGTTCTGAACTCCATCCAGGTGTCCATGAAAGAGACTCCTTCGAGTCCCTTTCAGTCCCCCACACAGCTCTGTAGGTGTACTAGAAGTCATGTGTAAACTGCCCTGAAAATCTGATTTTTGAAAGTATAGGAGAAATGCGTCCTTCTGCTGCGTAAAGCATCTTCATTGTGAGTCTTGATAGAAACCAAGTATGGCTTCAGGGCTCAAGAAGGCCAAAGCTCACCCTGTGACTTACACAACTGAAACCAGGAGTATCTTTGAGAATAAAATGTGACTTTCCTTTAACACCATTTATAGATGATCTTTATGGGATATTCCGCCTCAGCAATTAGCTATGGGAATTTTAAAATTCCGTAACAACTTTAAGGAAAGGAAGTTAATCAGAACTTCCCGACTAAGAACTGAGTTCAATAATCACTGCCCAAGGGGCTTCCCTGTACCCAGAAGCCACGTAGATCTGGGCTGTGGATCAGCCTGCGGGCTCCTTGCCATCCCCCGTGGGAATGACTGAGGTCACACGGGAGGTCATCATGGGGGAGGCTGACTTGGGGGCCAAAGACATGTACTTCAGAACAGGACAGCCAGGGTGGAACCTGGGCCTCACCACTTGCGAGGCCTGAGCCTTGGGACATGAATTCAAGCCCTCTGAGCCTCAGTTGACTCATTTGTAAGTTGGGGATATCACTTTGGGGATTACTGTGAGGATTAACTGAGGTGGTGACTGTCAAGTGCTTCGTGGGATGCCTGACCCATCACAGAGCCCTGCAGGTAAGTTTATAGTTTTCCCTTGTCTGGCCACCTTGGGGTCATAGATTAGTTAGTGAATGATCAGTTGATCTACAGCCTTCTAGATCTTTCTGCCTCATTCCAGATCTCGCATTGACCCTTTTGCCCAGTGCCTTCCTCGGGGCAGTGGAGGAAGACACAGAGTAGAGGCATTTCTGTCTCCTCTTGAGCGCCTGTGGTTTTGATGTTTTTCAAAAGAAAAGAACATTTCAGAAATAGAGGAGGGAGAATCCCCCACCAGGCAGTTTTGCAGGGAGGGCCTGGCCTGAGAATGTGCTGGGCATGGGGAGGTGAAAGATGAGCCAGGCGGAAAGGGAGGGCAAGGCTGTCCCCTGGGAAGGCTGGGTGGCCTGTCCCCAGCTGTCACTGGATGCCTTTGTTCCCTGGAGCCAAGGGGCCTCCCTTGGAGGCATCAGTTGCCACAGGAAGCAGATTCATTCATGAAAACTCACCCCCCAGGCCCCAACCCTACTTGCTTTTTTGAACCTTTCTGTTCTTTGCTTTGGCTCAGAGAATGCCACTTAGTGTATAAAAAAGGATCCCAACGCCCCGCCCTGCTGGACCAGTGTAATTATGTCTGCTACACTTCCTTTCTGGAAGGCCCTGGTCAGGGGGTGCTGCAGCCTTCCCAGACCCCGCGGGCTCATCCTTCTTCAGCAGACCGGCCTGCCCTGTCATTTTGGGCATAAAGCCTGTGCAGGGACAGCCATGGAGCCCTTCCCCTTCCCGACCAGCTTCGAGGTTCGCAGAGGTGCCCTGCTCTCTGTCGCCTCAAGGCTGCACTCCCTGTTCCCCCACCCAATCCTCTCTTAGATGGCCTTTGGCACCAGCTCACTCCTCCTCTGTGGGCTTTGTATGAATACTTCTTTCTTGGGAAAATCATTCCCTGCTCTCCCAAGCTGGAACGGCACTCCTGTGCCATGCGTCCATGGCACCTGTGCTTAATAAAAGCAGTGAACATGAACTAAACACACACCCAGGCAAGGGCCTGGTCTGGCCTTCCTGACTTCATCCTCACACCCGCCCCATGATGCAATGAGGCGTTTCCTGAGCGCTCACCTGCAGGGGCACATGCAACTGCCTCCTCTCATCTGAGCTTTACAGCCACCTTTGAAGCAGGGGGTACTGTTTGGCTCATTTTACAGTGCGGAAATAGAGGCTTTAGGAGAAAGCCCGGACCTCATAGCTAGTTGGTGCCAGATCTGGGAATCTGACACCAGCGTCTTCTCTTGGCCACTAAATTACACTCCAGCTGCCACACTGCATTGCCATCTTTTCTGTTCCTTGTCCCTATTAGAATGTGTGCTTTCTCCCTGAAATCATATCTTGCTTCAAACTGGGCTCCCCCAGCACCTCAGGCTGAGGCAGTCATTGGACTGATTCAGGCCAAGGATGGAGCTGCCACCAGGTTGCAGGGTCCCTCCTGAAGATGGAGGACCGGGCTGGGAGGTAGACAGCCTGCTGGGCAGGGGTGAGGGGCGAGCTGACCAGTCCAAAGCTCATCCAGGGCAAAGCGGGACCTGCAGGTGGCAGACGCTGTCAGCGGGAGGTTGGGAACCAAAGCCTGTGCGTGCCAGAGGAGCCCAGGCAGTGGGTACGGGCAAGAGCAGGCCTGAGCGTTCTCTCCTTCTCCACCTGGAACACCCTGAACTCATCACTTTTTGGGCTCCAACCAAGGGAGGCAGGGAAAGTGAAAGCAAAAGTGACATCAGCCACTCTCCCTCCTTGTCAGCAGCTTAGGGCAAAATTTTAGTTGGGAAGGATGTCCTCATCTTTTCATTACCGCATTGGCCTGAATTTCTAGAAGGTAGAGTGACTTCTCTCGGCCAGTGTATTCATCTGTGCACCAGGCATACAGTCAGCTGTTCTCACCATCATCTATAACCACAGGAGGTCCGTGGCACCGTCATCCCCATTTTACAGATGAGAATGCTGAGTCTCAGATTAAGTAACTTGCCCAAGGTCCACAGCCAGTAAGTGCTAGAGCCAGATTTTAAGCCCAGGCTGTCTGGCTGCAGAGCCTGTGTTCTGAACCACTCTGCTCTGCTGCCCCTTGATGGAAACAGCCACATAGTAAAGAACTCTATTTTTTTCATGAGAAAAAACTTTTAACTGTGAATATCAATTGCTTGTCCATTAAGAGCAGCTGCGGGTCAAGTGACGCAGTAAGTTCTTTGCAGACTTTATTCCCTTTAAACCTCATAAGAGCCAGTGAGGTTTGTGCTCTCGTCAGCTCCCACTTTACTGATGAGGAGACTGAGGCCGGGAGAGTGAATCTTACTGACACCAGATCATGGGGCTGGTCAGGGCCATTGCCAAATTTTACATCCGGATTGGTCTGCCTGACTCCAGAGTCTGATCTCCAGCCTGTGCTGACGAGCTTGCTCATGTCCGCAGAGTTCCAGACACCCTAGGGAGAGTAAACCTTTGTTCCTTCAAAGCAAATACTCTCCATTTTTGTTCAGTATTTACTGAATGAGATCAGGCAGACACTGATTTTCTGTAAAAATTGTATCCTGAAATCAATTTAGTTTCTACCACTTAGTTTCAGTAGGGTCACCGGCCTTTAAAAAAAAAAATGCAAAGACTTTTCCTAGTTCTTGCCTCACTTTTCTTTAATGAGCTCTGAAATCAGGCCAGCCCAGGGGGACCTATCCCACGTTCCCTATTCTGGATAATAAAATGGGTCACTCACTTCTTTTTAGTTTTATAATTTCCATTGATCATAAATCTACATGTGTTGTCAAAATACTCCTCTGAGGTTGATGGAAGGTAGCAAAGATGGTTTTTCTATTTCATAGGAATGTTATGGCACCACACAGATGACACTCCCCGCCCCCTCGCTCTGCCCTGGAATCCATCCCTGCACCTCCAACAAGGGCTGCTGGGTGGATAGAAGGAGAAAATCCCTCTTTTTGCTCTGCAGTCCAGCAGCACAACAGAAAGGCATATTTGGGTTCCAGTCTTTGCTCTGCTGCTTTCTGGGAGTGGGTGGGTGAGCTCTCATCTCTGGGCCTCAGTTTTGCCATCTGAAAATCAGAGGGTGGTATCAGATAATCACAAAGGTATTTTGTAACTCTGAAGTTCTGGGTTCTAAGGACTCTGAGATGTAAAATTATTTGAAAGCTCTACAGGCAGAAGAATATTAATACCTCTGATGTCATGCAATCGAGGGTGTCTTATTCACTTCTGGGCCCCAGGTCTGTGTCCGTGCCATCGTGTGTGACTCTGTTCCTGGATATCTGTATCTTCATGTCCTCGGCCATGGCCTAAGAAGCCACAGAGATGTCTGACTTCCTCAGTAAACAGCTGACGGATGGATTTAGACGTGCTTGTCCCTCTAGCACTCCACGATGGTCTTCCTGTTTCACTTTCACTGTGATTGCGAATGGGCCGTCCTTCTTGAAAGAGGAAAAAGGCAGTGAAGTGATAAACAAAATCTTCTTAGTACTCTGCAAAGATGTTCATGTGTTGCCACAAAGCCAATCACCCTTTTCTGAATTCTGCAAGTATTGGGCACCAAGTGCTTGGGACATTGAGATACCTGGGCCTTATCCCAGCTGCCCTGGAGGGAGGGCATGAGTTGAGCTCACATTGTTCATAGTGACATTAACTATGATCAGGATGGAGCAGCTTGAGGCAAAGGGGTGCAGGTAAAAGTGGTGGAAATGGCTCTGTTGGGGCCCCAGGCTTGGTGGTGGTGGTTACTGGGGAGAGAACGAGGGTGTCTTCCAGGCAGGGGTAGGAGGAGGGCTTTGGAGCCCCGTCTGCAGAACTAGCTCCACCTTTCTCTTGGGGGAAGACCAGCCTTCCTCTCACTGGAAGCTTGCAACATGCAGAAACAAAAGGCCCAGAGCATGGCTTATGCGTACCTTTGGAACAATGGAGAAATCAGGTATTGTTGAAACATGCTGCTTGATTAAGAAATAAATGGACCTCTTTGGGTGCCTCTCAATTCATAGTTGAGTTACTGTGAAGTTCCATGAATCCTTTACAGTCTGTTAATACATATTAATAGCTAATTTTGATAGTGCCAGAAAATTGCTCTTCAGACCTCCAATTTGCTTAACAGCTGCCAATCTAAGTTGCCGCCAATTGTCTCTACCGGTCTTCTATGTCAGTGAGATATTAAGTCGCCATGAGCCAGGCATTTTGCACAGATGACAAACGTGTTTGGCGTTCACTGCAGAACCCGCTCATGTAAAAGCGACGCTCAATCAGCAGTTCTCAAAGTGAAACAAAGACCACCAGCCTCAGAATTGGCCTGATAGCATCACCATGGGGCAGCGATCAAGAGCAAGTTCCCAGGACAGCCAGACCCACTGATCCAGAATTACTCAGGGTGGTGTCTGGGAACCCGCATTGCATCAGATTCCCACTGTGATTCTTCCATACACTGAACATTGAGAAATGCTGTCAGGTGAAAGGCAAAGCAATATTGCTGCTATCCTGCCTGGCACTTGAGAAACCACCCTCTGTAAGGTTTACAGTAGCTACTTCCTGAGTGCCTACTATGTGCCAGGTACTGTGCTATGTGCTTTCCTTGTGGGCTCTCATCTAATCCTCAAAACAACCCTGAGAAGTAGACTTTATTATTGTCCCCATTTTGCAGATGGGGAAACTAAGGCCTGAAGGGCTCAAGTGATTAGGCCAAAATAGAAGTAGAATATTCTGGTCAGTCTGGGAAGAGAACCAATGAAGCCAACTAGTTCAAAGAAGGGAGAGGCCAGGAGGAGATCCTGAAGGGTGGCAAGCCCCTGCCTCCCAAGAGCATCACCCTCTGGGAGGCCCATCTTGGTGGGGGAGGTTGATGGCCTCCTTGGCTAGGGGAGGGGTAAGCCACCCGGGACTGCTCAGTGAACCCATGCTCCTCCCCTACTCCTGCCAGCAGCAACTTCCGAGGACCCCAAAGCACTAGGCAGCAGGTGCTCAGCCTGCCTGCCCTTACTTCTGATTTCCCAAGCAGTGTGGGAGCTGCATCCCTTCCTCACTATTGTTCCTGTTCCGGGCCACCATTCATTGGAAAGCAGTCCAGCTTGGCAGCAGCCCCATTCCTATTCCTGCACCCCTCCGGCACCCTGCCCAGGCCTCCGGAAGCCCAAACAGCTGATCTGAGATGTCAATAAGGCCCTTCCAGCTGCACCTGGCCTGGCTGAAAGGGAGCCCCGGGGGTACCACGCAGCCTCAGACCAAGTCCTTCCTGGGCAGCCCTTGGAGCCCTCCCCCTCCAGCATGATTTGATTCCCCTCCTCTTGTTTCTTGGCCTCACCAGATGGGTGGAAAGTACCAGCGTCCTTCCCTCATCAAAAGCTGTTGCATTTCTACCCAGGGCCGAGAGTCCCCGCTCTTCTCTCTTGGCCTCCAGCCCTAGGGCTGATGCTAAGCTCCTGTGTGGCAGCCACAGGCTCTAAGCCAGAAATCTCCACCAGAAGATGAGGCGGGGGCTGCGGGTTTAGGCACAGGAAGCCCATGCAGCCTCATTGGCCGTCTTGTGACCCGAACAATCCCTACTGTCCCAAAGTCATTCATGCATTCAACAAAGCTTTCAGTGTCCACTGTCTGTGAAGCACTGGGAATACAACAGTGAACAAAAATTAGTGAAAACTACCTGCCATCTCAGAGTTAACATTCAAGAAGGGAGAGACCAGCAAAATAAGTAAATTGTGATAAACTAAGGAGATAAGTACTACAAAGAAAAGGGAAGCAGGGAAGGGGATGGGAGAGCTGCAGTTCCAGAGGTATCTCTTAATCTCCACCACTGAGTGTGAGCCTTCCTAACTGCACCCAGGGACTCCCACAGTCTGGCTGGTTCCGCCTTGTCTTTCTTTTGCAGTTGCCCACAGGTTCCACTAACTGAGCAGGGGCAGCTGGGCTGGAGGCGGTGGGGACTGAGAGTAGCCAGAGGAAGGTACCCCCTTACTATCCTCAAACACCTGGGGGAGGCACCAACCCTACAGGGATGGTTCGGCTCACACCAGCAAAATGATTGTAGCTAACATTTAAGAACACAGAGATGTCACATGAAACCTAATATTCTGACTTCTCTTTTTTGAATTTACATTTTTCTAACTTTTAAGTTCCGGGGCACATATGCAGGTTTGTTACATAGGTGAACTGGGGTCATGGGGGTCTGTTGTACAGATTCTTTCATCACCCAAGTATTAAACCCAGTACCCATTAGTTATTTTTCGTGATCCTCTCCCTCCTCCCACCCTCCACCCTCCAAAAGGCCCCACTGAGTGTTCCCCTCTGTGTCCATGTGTTCTCATCATTTAGCTCCCACTTATAAGTGAGAACATGTGGCATTTGGTTTTCTGTTCTGCATTCATTTGCTAAGGATTATGGCCTCCAGCTCCATCCATGTCCCAGCAGAGGACATGATCTCTTTCTTTTTTATGGCTGCATAGTATTCCATTGTATATGTGTACCACATTTTCCTCATCCAGACTATTATTGGGCATTTAGGTTGATTCCATGTCTTTGCTATTGTAAATAGTGCTGCACTGAACATATGTGTGCATGTGTCTTTATTATAGAATGATTTATATTCCTTTGGGTATATACCCGGTAATGGGATTGCTAGGTCAAATGGTATTTCTGTCTTTAGGTCTTTGAGGAATCGCCACACTGTCTTCCACAATGGTTGAACTAATTTACACTACCACCAACAGTGTATAAGTGTTCCTTTTTCTCCACAACCTTGCCAGCATCTGTTATTTTTGACTTTTTAGTAATAGCCATTCTGACTGGTGTGAGATGGTATCTCATTGTGGGTTTGATCTGCATTTCTCTAATGATCAGTGATGCGGAACTTTTTTGTGTGTGATTTTTGGCCTCATGTATGTCTTGTTTTGAAAACTGTTCACTTCCTCTGCCCACTTTTTTATGGGTTTGTTTTTTTCTTGTAAATTTAAGTTCCTTATAGATGCTGGATATTAGACCTTTGTCAGATGCGTAGTTTGTAAAAATTTTCTCCCATTCTGTAGGTTGTCTGTTTACTCTGTTGATAGTTTCTTTTGCTGTGCAGAAGCTCTCTAGTTAAATTAGATCCCACTTGTCAGTTTTTGCTTTTGTTGCAATTCTTTTGGTATCTTCATCATGAAATCTTTTCCCATGTGTATGTCCTGAATGGGATCGCCTAGGTTGTCTTCTAGGGTTTTTATAGTTTTGGGTTTCACATATAAGTCTTTAATCCATCTTGAGTTAATTTATGTCTATGGTATAAGGAAGGGATTCAGTTTTAATCTTCTGCATAGGGACAGCCAGTTATCCCAGCATCATTTATTTATTTATTTATTTTTCGAGACAGAGTCTTGCTCTCTTGCCCAGGCTGGAGTGCAATGGCACGATCTTGGCTCACTGCAACCTCCGCCTCCCGGGTCCAAGCAATTCTCCTGCCTCAGCCTCCCAAGTAGCTAGGATTACAGGTGCCCACCACCATGCCTGGGTAATTTTTGTATTTTTAGTAGAGACGGGGTTTCACCATGTTGGCCAGGCTGTTCTCGAACTCCTGACCTCAAGTGATCCGCCTGCCTCAGCCTCCCAAAGTGCTGGGATTACAGGCGTAAGCCAGCACGCCCAGCCCCTAGCACCATTTATTGAATAGGGAATCCTTTCCTCATTGTTTGTTTTTGTCAGGTTTGCTGAAGATCAGATAGTTGTAGGTGTATGCTCCTATTTCTGGGTTCTCTATTCTGTTCCATTGGTCTATGTGTCTGTTTTTGTTCCAGTACCATGCCGTTTTGGTTACTATAGCCCTGTAGAATAGCTTTAAGTAGGGTAGCTGATGCCTCCAGCTTTGTTCTTTTTGCTTAGGATTCTCTTGGCCATTCGGGCTCTTTTTTGGTTCCATATGAATTATAGAATAGTTTTGTCTAGTACTGTGAAAAATGTCAGTGGTAGTTTAATAGGAATAGCATTGAATCTATAAATTGCTTTGGGCAGTAGGGCCATTTTAATGATATTGATTCTTCCTATCCATGAGCATGGAATGTTTTTCCATTTGTTTGTGTTGTCTCTGATTTTTTTGAGCAGTGGCTTATAGTTCTCCTTGTAGAGATCTTTCACCTCCCTAGTTAGCTGTATCCCTAGGTATTTTATTCTTTTTGTGGCCATTGTGAATGGGAGTTTGTTCCTGACTTGGCTCTTGACTTGACTATTGTTGGTGTATGAGAGTGCTAGTGATTTTCGTACACTGATTTTGTATCCTGAGACTTTGCTGAAGTTGTTTATCAGCTCAAGAAGCTTTTGGGCTCAGACAATAGGGTTTTCTATATATAAGATCATCTCATCTGCAAACAGAAGTAGTTTGACTTCCTTTATTCCTACTCGAATGTCGTTTATTTCATTCTCTTGCCTGATCACCCTGGCCAGAACTTCCAATACTAGGTTTAATAGGAGTAGTGAGGGAAGGCATCCTTGTCTTGTGCTGGTTTTCAAGGGGAATGCTTCCAGCTTTTGCCCATTTAGTATGATGTTGGCTCTGGGTTTGAATTCTGACTTCTCTTGAGAAATTGAAACATCTTGAAAGACCAGCTCCTCATTCCCTAATGACGATATCAGTGAGATCTATGTGGCATCAGTCACCTTCAGTGGCCCGAGGACTCTGATTGGGTTCGTTCCCATTCAAGGTGCCGAGGCCATTCATATCTATTTCCTGATAGCTCTGGAGAGCCTCTGAGTTTGTGACTCTAACCCAGGTCACCCAATATAAACCCTGCCTACAAAAGAAGTACTCTAACTACTAGGGTGAAACAACCCTTTCTCATTGCTCAGCAAATCCTGGGCTTTCCTTTCTGCTCATTTTTTTCTGCCTATAAAGATCCCAAGGTTCAAATGGAGCTCAGAACTATCACTCACCCGTGCCAGTGTCAGCTGAGGCTGGCTGGGGGCTGATCCAGAGGCCAACACCGGGTCCTCCATCACCGTCACCCAGAGCCTCCTAGCTCACCTTCAGGGCTCAAAATGCTTTCCAGCCACGGTGCGTTTTCCTTCTTCCTTTTGCCTTGGAAAGGAAGGCAAAACTTCTGCAGAGATTCAGTTGTTGTTCCTTGCAGTCAAACAGGTGTTTCCCTAGTGACAAGTTACAATCCAGAGAAACCCATTTCCCTGACAACGTTAATGTCAGTTAACATGAAATCACTTCTTTCCTAAACCCTTTACGTTTTGTACCAGGTCCAGACCAGATCGTTTCTTTAAAGGCCCAATATTTTTCTCCTTTCTTTTCTAAACCTAAGAGTTTTTGAGCATTATGTAATTCCTAGTGCTTCCCCTAAAATGCACCCAAAGATGTCTGAGACCTGTGACCTTCTAGACCTTTGACCCCTGGCTCTACTGAATGAAAAGTCCCCTATCTTAAACCTGAGGACCGGGAAGATGAAACTGGCCCAAGATCATATGCCGGTCACCACTCCAGTCCAGGTCTTTGCTTTAGCTTATAGCTCCTGGCATTGGAGCCCCTGAAATAGTGGGGTCCCACCCGGGCAGCCTCAGATTTCCAGGAGAAATTAAATATAACAGATCTCTGGGATGGGACTCAGGCCTCAGTGTTTAAAGCTCTCCTATGATCCCAGTGAGCTGCTAGGGTTGAGACCCACGCCTCCAGTGGCTGCCTGGGAGCCGATAACTCCCGGGTGGGTCTTCAGACCCCAGGAGGCTGCACCATGCAGGATCTCAGACCACAGTCTGCCTGGACTCGAACCCCAGACCCGGTTCCTAGCTCCCTGAGCTTGAGCAAGTTAATTATTCTCCCTGTGCCTGTTTCCTTATGCACAAGTTGAAAATACTAATGATACCTACCTCATAGAGTGTGAAGATCAGCAGTAGCTGGTACATAGTAAGTGCTCAATATATGGTAGCTAGTATAAACATGTGACCCGTTTTTTGCTGTGGATGTGGTGTCTTCAGTGATCCCTCATGACTAGCCCTTTTCCTGAGAGTTTAGTAATTCTCTACCAGAAAGAAACGTCATATAATCAGAGCAAATCAGCTCATCAGGTGCTCCTCCCCCTCCCCCAATTCTGAAACAGAAAGATGATGGCAGCGCAAATAAGATGCTGAGAGGGGTTTTGCATTCAGATTTTTAAGTGGAGAAACTGAGGCTAGACCCAAGCTAACAGTTGTTAAAGGCAGATTCAGAAAAGCCTCAGTCACTTAATGCTTCCAAATGTACCTGTTTCTCTGGGTCTATTTCCCTGTATGTCCCCCGACTCTGCCCACCCCGAGACAGTCAAAGGGGGCGACCTCTCTTCCTCCTGTTTGGGTTCTTGTGTCTGAGGGAAATTGCAAACGCTGCAGTAATGTTTTAATTTAAGGGAAACTAGCTCTTCCTTTTAAGATGAAACGTAGTAAAATTTTAAAGACTTTTTCAAACAGTCCCTAAATTTGGTACTTAAACTAATTATGGTTGCCTTTTATAAATGTCCAAATTAAAAATAGACATCTAAACGAGAATGCAGGACACAGCCCAGAGCCCGGAGCCATGTTCACGGTTTCCTAGAATCAGCCCTCCTCTGACCTAATTTATACTTTTGAGAGATCAAAGCGAGATGAAGGGAGTTGGAGGCTGGGGCTGGGGGTGGATCTAGGAGTCTCTTGGCAGCAGATGGCGAACCTGGGTTTTGTGTTTTGTAATCAAGTATAGCTGTGAATTGGTGAAAGACATTAGATTACAGTCATTTCCAAATAGTATAAAGCTGTGGTTCTCAAAGTTTGGTTCCCAGTCCAGCAGCATCAGCATCTCCTTGTGTTATGTGGGTTGAATTGTGTCCCTCCCAAATTCGTATGTTGAATTCTCAACACCCAGGACTTCCAAAGGTGACTGTATTTGGAGAAAGGGCTGTTAAATGGGGGATTGAGGAAAAATGAGGACTTTCGAGTGGGACCCTGATCCAGTCTGACTGGTGTCCTTATAAGAGGAAGAGACACCTGGAGCACATGCCCGGTGGGGGCTGTGGGGGGAGGGGGGAGATTAAGAGGAAGAGACACCTGGGGAGTGGAGTGGCGTAGGCCTGGGGGAGAAATGGCTGTGTGAGAAGGCAGCAAGCAAGGCACATCTACAGGCCAAAGAGAGAAGCCTCAGGGAACACCAGCCCCATCCGGCACCTTAGTCTTTAAATTCCAGCCTCCAGAACTGTGAAAAAATAAATCTCTGTTGTTTAAACCACCTGGTCTGTGGTATTTATTATGGCGGCCCAAACACTTTGGGGGCTTGCTAGAAATGCAGGTTCTCAGGCCTGTCTGACCTACTGAGTCAGAAATTCTGGGAGGAGAACCCAGCAAGCTGTGTTGTAACAAGCCCTCCAGGTAATAATGCTCATGTGGGCTCAAGTTTGAGAACCACTGGCATGAAGTATGATTAGTACTCAGTGGTAGCCAGCCCAGGAGAGAATGACGCATGGTTGGAGTAGGGACTGGTCGGCTAAATATAAACTTTCTTTTAGTAGGCTCTGCAGCTTCTGGAAGAGTCCCAGCGGGTTCCTTAAATGGGATGGTGTATGTCAAAGTGTTCCATACATGCTGAAGCTTTCTGTTGACCTTAGGTGGAAGTGAATCGTGGCATTATTCAGTCAGCTGAAGAAAGCAACCCTCTAAATACCCCAACACAGGCAAACTGAATCCAATAATCTCCCTCCTGCACTGAATTTTCTGAGTCCTTTGAAATCTTGTGCATATTCCTCTCCAAACAACTGGAATGTTTCTCTTTTCTGATAACTAGAGCAAGAAGATGTAATCATATTTCCCCTTTTGTCCTTGCTGCTAGGAAGCCCACAACCAATTGAGACTGTAAATCCCAGCCCTCATAGAATATTTTTTTTTCTATTTTTATCTCATACTGCACATATGTCCTTTGTTATGGTCTCTTCAAAACCTTTTGAGAAAGCAAACAGGAAGAGGGGAAAGAAAGGGAATGTAAGAAGAAAGACATTGATCTCACAGCTCAGATAATTGTCAGATCAACAAGTCCTTTCTTTGTAAAATTGATCAAACTTGGTTGGAAAAATTGGGCATTCTCTTTTACTGATGAGGGAACAGGTTTTTCTTCATTAATGAGTGCGTCTTCTTCACTCTCGTCTTCCTGATGTCCCCATAGCTGTTGGTCCCATCGGTAGTTCCGGAACTGTGCTCAGGGAACGTGTTAGTTGCTGAAGGGTTATGACAGTTACAAAAGCTCTTCTGAGCCCTGGTGGAGCCAGGCTGTCATCAGAAATCTCTCCTGCCCCATTTTGACATGATGGCGAAGAATTCCTCTCTTCCCTCTGGCCTGTCCAGGGCTGTCCTTAATCCAGGTTTCATAAACCAAGGTTCAAGAAGTCCACAGATAGAACCCCCAGGGGTCTAGAGTTCCATAGAAGAACTTTATTGATTGAGCATATTTATTTTGGTGATAATCTTTTGAAAAATGATTATCCATTTCTGGATCATCAGGTCTGCCCCGGATAACCTAGTTCTGCCATATGAAGTCATGGTGCCTGTGTTCATTGATGTTCTTGGTGGTTCCGTGTAGCTCCGTTTTTATTGTCTTGGGCTAATTGGAAATGAGCAGAAAAGGAAAATATATACGTGATGAGCTTTTACCAAGTAAAGGTCAAATGAGATTCCAGCGTGCTGAGTTTCACAGTAACTAGGAATGAGGAAGTGGTAAGGAAACCGAGTCCTCATGCAGCACAGAAGAGGGAAGCTCTACTCCAAACACCCCGACCCACAGCAGTGAGTGAGCATCTGCGTGGTTTCAGGCAGGGCTTTAGTTCCAGTAAAACATCACCCCTCATGTTAATGTTGTGCATTTGAATGTTTATGTTTATTTTGAACTTGCAGTTGTGCACCTGGTTTTATATTTCTGCACTTTTTTTTTTTTTTTTTTTTTTTGAGACTGAGTCTCACTCTGTCACCCAGGCTGGAGTGCAATGGTGCAATCTCGGCTCACTGCAACCTCTGCCTCCTGGGTTCAAGTGATTTTCCCCTGCCTCAGCCTCCCCAGTAGCTGGGAGTACAGGTGTCCGCCACCATGCCCGGCTAATTTTTGTATTTTTAGTAGAGACAGGGTTTCACTGTGTTGGCCAGGCTGGTCTCGAACTCCTGACCTCAGGTGATCTACTCGCCTCGGCCTCCCTAAATGTTGGGATTACAGGTGTGAGCCACCGTGCCTGGCTTGTGCACATTTTAGTACCATTTTATTTTTAATAATTTAAATCAACACTAGTCTGAAAATATTTTTATCTGTCACCTGAAATTATTTTAAAATTAAAAAATTATAAAAACCAATTAAAATATATTTTAAAAAACATTAATAGTAGAGGCCCAGGTGAATTTCTGTCTTGGATTTGAGAAGCATTCTCTTGACCCCTACCCCAGAGTCTTCCTGAGGGGAAACTGTGTGTGCCTCATTGTGGCAGGTGCACCATTTGCCCCTTAAACTGCTGTGGAGAAGTGGGAAATGGAGGGGAAAGAAACCTCAAATACCAGGTTTTAAAGCCCCACTGAGTTATTTTCCACCTGTGCAACTGAATGTAAAATGATATGCTGGTGTCATTTCCATTTTTCCTGCCTTTGTGGTCCTGAATGCAGTATTAACTGGCATGCTACCTCCCTGGGGATTCAGGTGGCCAGAACATTGTCTCCAACTCAAAAGGGGTTGGGAGGGTGATGAGGGGGAGATCCCCTTATTTCTCTGCTCATCTTAGTAAGTTATTGCCTTCAAAATTGTCCTTAGCGATTCAAATGGCAGAATTGATGGGCCCCGTTTCCTTCCTAGTCCTTTCATTTCCTTTAAACACAGGTTTTGTTTTGTTTAATGGCGTTGTTCAATAGCCCAAGAGGCCCATGAATGCTTCTCTTAGGGTGATGAATACATCAGCTAAGAAGTCATGAATTGCAAAGGTCAGAGTTTTCCTATTCAAATTCAATATTAATTGAATCCAGTGACCTAGGGCTGACCTGCAACAAAATTACAGAGCTGGTGAAATTTGTCTTTGAGATTCCTATCCAGGTGTTCTTTTTCAGATTTCTTTTTTCTTCTTTGGTAAAAGAATGCCTGCGTATTAACTACCTATTTTGTGCCATACCTTGTCCAAATCCTGTACTAGAGTTGATCTTATTTACTGAATGCTGAAATGTACCTTATTTGCTGTAGTCACCACCCCTGCGGGGTAGGTGGTACTATCCCCATTTTGCAAATAAAGGAACTGAGACTCAGAAGGTTAAGGCTCTTGCCCAAGATCAAGCCCAGATCTTCTTATTTCAAATCTTATCCTCACTGTACTTTACAAGTGCCCTAATACACTGTCCTTATTCTTCTATATAAAATAGTCTCTTATATGATGTTATCTTCTCTCTAAACTTATAATTTAATACCAACTTGCTCAAAGTTATCACTTGAATGATTGACCTCCTCTATTAGGTTCCTGAGGCCATCACAACAAATTACCACAAACTGAGTGGCTTAAAACTAAAGAAATGTATTCTCTCACAGTCCTGGAAGCCAGAAGTCTGAAATCAAGCTGTTGGCAGGGCATGCTGTCTCTGAAGGCTCCAGAGGAATGGATCCTTCCTTGCCTCTTTCCAGCTTCTGGTGGTGGCCAGCAGTCCTTGGCATTGAGACACATCATTGCAGTCTCCGACTCTGTCCTCGCGTGGCATTCTCCCTGCGTGTCTCTGTGTCTCTGCTTTCTCTTCTTATAAGGACACCACCCATTGGGTCAGGGCCCACCCTAATCCAGTATAATCTCACTTAACTAATTACATCTGCAAAAACCCTATTTCCATATCAAATCACATTCTGAGGTTCTGGGTGGACATGAATTAGGGAGGGACATTATTTGTCACAGTATAGCTCTATGAAAGAACTTTATGATATCAACAAACAATTGGGAAATTAATTAATTTATTTATTTATTTATTTTTGAGACAGAGTCTCACTCTGTCGCCCAGGCTGGAGTCCAGTGCTGCGATCGCGGCTCACTGCAACCTCCGCCTCTTGAGTTCAAGCAATTCTCCTGCCTCAGCCTCCCGAGTAGCTGGCATCACAGGCACCCACCACCACGCCCAGCTAATTTTTGTATTTTTAGTAGAGATGGGGTTTCGCCATGTTGGCCAGAGTGGTCTCAAACTCCTGACCTCAAGTGATCTGCCTGCTGCGGCCTCCCAAAGTGCTGGGATTACAGGCCTGAGCCACCGCACCTGGCCCAGAAATTTCTTTAACTACAGAGGGGTCTTCCTGCTTACAGATCAAGTATCCCTACAGAGATTATTAAGCCATTCATTCATTCACTCAACAAACACTTATGGAGCATCTCCTATGGGGCTGGCACTTTTGCAAGCACCGGGGATACCACTATGGAAAGACAAGTTCCTGCTCTGTGGTACCTCTGTTTGATAAGGCAGACACTTCATGCCAGAATGGTGTGACAAGCATAGATCTGAGTCACACACTCTGGCTCGAGTCACAGTTCTGCTTCTCTTAGAAGGACTTACCTTGGGCAGTCATTTTGCCTGTCTCAGCCTGTTTCCTCGTTGACAGAAGGCAATGCCGAGACCACCACAGCTTTACAAATGTTGGGAGAATCTCCTCAAGGTAATGAACAAGGAGTGCTCCACAAATCGTTTTCCATATTATCGTTCATGTGCTGGTGCATCTGACGGATCCTCAGCTGTAAAATGGAGATCCTAATAATCTCCGTTATTACTGATTGCATTAAAGAAGTTAGTCAGCGTGAAGCATGAAGAGCATTACCTGGCTCACAATGAGCACTCACCTAGTCAGTGTTAGGTGTCATCATCATCCTGATACATATTGTGCAGGAGGGAAAATTAGGAAATTCTGCAGCTTGCTTTTGGTATTCCTTGGCATATGCCTAGTGTCACTTATACTTGGAGAACTAAAAAATAGCATCACTGGAGATTTGGATTGATGGGGGACCCATGACCACTGGGCATTGAGCCTTTGTGGCAAAATCTCAGCAAGACAAAACAATACCCAGGCACTAAGGAAGAACGTTCTGGAAGATTCTTTATGGGGCCCAGAGAAGAATGCATGGCCACCAGTTGGCTACCCTGGAAGAAACTGGGCTCTACCCAACATTAAAGGTGGCCAAGACCCCGGCAGTCAGCTAATCTAACTGCCTCTTTATACAGGCAAGGCAGGGGCAGCCTAGAGAGGGAGGAAAGGAAGAAATAATACTGATTGTGTATCTACTGTGTTCAGGCCACGGAGTACGCACCTTATAGTCCTCACACCAGCCTAACAAGGCATGGGAGTGAGGATCTCCTTTGCACAGGCAAGGAAACAAAGGCCAAGAAAGGTCCAGGCCCCACATTTGGGTCATAATAACATGCAAACTTGATCCGTGGTTCAGTAGCCCAGGCCTCTTTGTACATATAGATTATTGCTCTGCTCTTTATAATGGGGATAAATTGGTTGAGTGGTGACATTTGGTCTGTGAATAACCAGAGGTCAGTAATTTGCCAGTTATTTCCAATTTGGGAAACTCCAGGCCAACCTGGTTTTACCAAGTGGAAAATGAAAATTTATATGGTGCCTTTGCTTCTCTGGAATCTGGCTGAGGGTCTCAGCATCATATCCTGGCTGGGACCCTCAGCTCTCCTGTTTTTCAGCTCTCCTGTTTCAGTTATTTATTGCTGGGCAACAGATCACCCCAAAATTTAGTGACTTAACACAGCACTGATATGTCATCTGCCACAGCTCTGTGGATAGGTAATCAGGCAGGTCTGCTGGTCTCACCTGGGATCATTCACATCACTGTGGTCAGTGGATGGCTGGCAGTTGGTGCTGGTCTGCAGTGCCCCAGTCTTCATCCTCCAGGAGGCTAGACAGGTCTTTCCATAGCATGACTGTCTCAGAGCAGCGTTCCAACAGCGTGAAGGCTAGGAACTGCTGGGCTTCCTAATAGGCTTCAGAACGTGTTCATCATTGCTTCTACCTCATTCTACTCATCAGAGGAAGTCACAGCCAGCCCCCATTCAAAGAACTGGAGAAGTAGAGTCTCTACTTCTTGATGGGAGGAGTGTCAATGTCAGATTGCAAAGGGGAATGCACATCAGGGGATACTAGCAACTCTTTCCAGATTTCCACCAGTTATTTGTGAGGCTAAAGCAGTGAGACAATCACCATACTCTTCACACATAGACCTTGCAAAGTGTTAGTACTCTGTCTTGGTTTGCTTCCTCCCTTGAGTATAAAAATTTTTAGTGGCGATGGCATGTTATAGTTCAGCATGTTGCTGGGAAGATTAAACATAATGTATTTAAATCACCTGTGAAGGTGCCTCCTACAGAGTAGCTCCTTAGTCATACTGTCTGCTGTTGTCATGGTGACCATCACCATCCTTTGTCCTGGGGACCATGAGAGGAAATGGACATGGAGCTTAATGCAGGATGCAATGGCTTCTCCCTGGTGGCTACCATGATGCCCCTCAGTTCCCCAGCAAACTCATCAGTGGCCCTACTTTAGGCCCATCCCAATGGCCCTGTGCACCTTTTAGTAAAAATTGTGCAGATTGAGGTTTAAAGTTGGAGGAGCAGGGGCAGATACTTGGGTTGCACTCAAGTCCTAGGCTCTACTGACTTGGCTGTCCAGGTAATTGGAGGATTTCACGGATACGGCTGCATTCTCAGGACTCAAAGCCACCCACAGTCTGGCCTGGAGGAGGCAGTGACTCTGGGGCTCTGAGTCCCTGTGAAGCAAGTGGCCACAGGAGTTGAGAAAACCAACAATGAAGTAGACAGGAGGGTTGTGCTATGAAGCACACTCAGTGTTGTGGGTGTTCAATGGAGGGAATGATTATTCCACTTGTGTGGCAGGGGAGCATGTGGGGCCATGAAGAATTGTCAAGTTTGGGGCCAGGCACAGTGGCTCACCCCTGCAGTCCCAGCACTTTGGGAGACTGAGGCTGGCCGATCACCTGAGGTCAGGAGTTTGAGACCAGCCTGGCCAACATAATGAAACCCCATCTCTACTAAAAATAGAAAAATTAGCAGGGCATGGTGGTGCGTGCCTGTAATCCCAGCTACTCGGGAGGCTGAGGCAGGAGAATCGTTTGAAATCTGGAGGCAGAGGTTGCAGTGAGCTGAGATCGCGCCACTGCATTCCAGCCTGGGCAACAGAGTAAGACTCTGGAAAAAAAAAGAAAAGAAAAGAATTGTCAAGTTTGTACCAGCAGAGATTGAGAGGGGAGAATCCCAGATGGGCCCAGCCTAAGGAATGCTTGCAGCAAAAAGGAAAGAGTGAATCATTGGTTTTTTGGGACCCCCCTCTGGTTATGAAGGGGTGAGGAGTAGGAATCAGACTGGAAAAGTAGGTTGGCACTGGGCTATGGAGAACCCCAAAAGACCAGTGTATGAATGGGGGCTTGGTTCCTGGGGCAAGGAGGCAACCAAGACACCACCTCATCTGTAGCTCCAGAGCAACTATTCCATAGCCCTGTGCCCCCAGTTTCTCTGTAACTTTAATCACAATTAATATTATTCCATTTATATAAAAGAAAGACCACACTGAACTTTCATGAGTGGTGGTGGAGGTAAGGCAGGAAGCCAACAATAGGGTGCCACCACTCCATGAAGGTCTCTGAGTCTCTGGATGCTGGAGACGCAGGCGGTGGCAGAGCAGGGCAGAGTGCCCTCCTGTTTCCTGTTCTAGGTGGACTATGAGCACTAGTTTGGACTAGGAGTGAATGGCCTTTGGGGAGAAACTTTTGCTCTTAGAATTCAGAGGAACACACAAATCTTCCTAAGCATTTCCCTTTGCCCTCTATTGAGGCTGACAGCTCTCTGCCCTGGCACCTCCTAGACTCTGAGTGATTTAGGTTATGTCTCTTAGCAGTGCTGAGCAGAGCACTTTATACATCATGAGGTCTGGATCCGTGTGTGTGTGTGTGTGTTTACAGACAGGGTCTTGCTTTGGCACCCAAGCTAGAGCACAGTTGCACAGTCATACCTCAAGGTAACCTTGAACTCTGGGGCTTAAGTGATTCTCCTGCTTCAGCCTCCCAAGTAGCTGGGATGTCAAGTGTACGCCACCATGCCTTCCTAATTTTTCAATTTTTTTAGAGGTGGAGTCTCACTATGTTGCCAAGGCTGGTCTTGAACTTGTGGCCTCAAGCGATCCTCCTGCCTCAGCTTCCCAGAGTGCTGGGATTAAAGGCATGAGCCACTGCACCCAGCTTAGATATGTGTTTGAACGGGTGGATTTATGATCTACTTGTAGCCAAGTAGAAATGTTTCAGGCAAGTACTGAGTTCTTATTCATCTTGTGTCTCCTCTGCAGCTGGAGCTCTCAAACACTGCTGTCCTGCACCAGATGCGGCGGGACCAGGTGACAGACACGTGCCGAGCCAACAGCGCCACAAGCCGTAAGCGGAGGGTGCTGACCCCCAACGACCTGAAGCACTTGGTGGTGGATGAGGACCACGAGCTCATCTACTGCTACGTGCCCAAGGTGGCCTGCACCAACTGGAAGCGGCTCATGATGGTCCTGACCGGGCGGGGGAAGTACAGCGACCCCATGGAGATCCCGGCCAGTGAGGCACACGTCTCCGCCAACCTGAAGACCCTGAACCAGTACAGCATCCCAGAAATCAACCACCGCTTGAAAAGCTACATGAAGTTCCTGTTTGTCCGGGAGCCCTTCGAGAGGCTGGTGTCCGCCTACCGCAACAAGTTCACCCAGAAGTACAACATCTCCTTCCACAAGCGGTACGGCACCAAGATCATCAAACGCCAGCGGAAGAACGCCACCCAGGAGGCCCTGCGCAAAGGGGACGATGTCAAATTCGAGGAGTTTGTGGCCTATCTCATCGACCCACACACCCAGCGGGAGGAGCCGTTCAACGAACACTGGCAAACCGTCTACTCACTCTGCCATCCCTGCCACATCCACTATGACCTCGTGGGCAAGTACGAGACACTGGAAGAGGATTCTAATTACGTCCTGCAGCTGGCAGGAGTGGGCAGCTACCTGAAGTTCCCCACCTATGCAAAGTCTACGAGAACTACTGATGAAATGACCACAGAATTCTTCCAGAACATCAGCTCAGAGCACCAAACGCAGCTGTACGAAGTCTACAAACTCGATTTTTTAATGTTCAATTACTCAGTGCCAAGCTACCTGAAATTGGAATAAAGGGGGTGGGGAGAGGGAGAGAATCATGCTTTTTAATTTAAGATTTTTATTTGTCAAAAGAATTATATGGATATTGGGTTATTTTGTAAATTAATATTTCTTTGGGGATGATGCTGCGAGCAGCATAGTGAGAATTATTTAAAATCCTTCGTAGGGAAGGACAGCTGTCTTTGCAGGGGAAATAGGATGGGTCGTCCTTGTCTGTAGAAGTGAATACTGCAACACTGTCTCAAAGATTTCTTGTGTTCTGGTGAATTCCATGAATTGTGCATTCCATAAATTCTAATTAATATTATTTATAGTTATTTAAACATGGTCTCATTATTTCTTTTTGTGGCAGCAAAATTCTAACATCTTTCCAGAAGAAATCTGTGTTTCCTGCTTTGCTTGCTACAGCTCATCTGGGGGCATGAATGTTCTCCTTACTAACCTCTCATGGAGTCATGTGATAACAGCCATTGTCATGTGTATGGATGCCACCATTCTTGAATTTCTGCTAGAAATAAGTAGGTTGCTATTGCACTTAGCGGCATCTTTGCAAGGGACTCATTCCAAACCAATTCCAATCGACCTGAAAGTCCCTTGCACTAAAGAAATGTGATTTTTTTTAACCCAAGGAGAAAGTTGGTTGTAACAATTTTTCACCAGAATTAGCAATCTGATAGAATAGGCTTTTTTAACAGGAATTTTAAACTGGCGGTGCCAGTTGCAGTGAAGGTGAAGTGGCTATTGCTTTATATTCGACAAATATTTATTGAGCATCTTCTATATACTAGGCCCTGAAGATAGAGCGTTGAACGAACCCAATAGTCTTGGCCCTCAAAAAGCTTTACGTGACATAGAGCATCCAGCTCGACAATTAGCAAACCCCTGGTATTATTCATGGACTTGACATGAGGTTTGGACTATTCATGAGCAACAGCAGAAGGTCCATGACCCCTACAAATTTACATTTTTCTATGGCCCATATTTGAAAACCTCACATTTGGAGCAGGCCACTTTATATTCGTGAGTGATCCCAAGCTTACTGACCAACAGAAAAGATGCTAAAAAACTGTTTCCTATCATGTGCCTGCTCCAATTGATGGGTAATGTCTGCCTTTAAGCCCCAGAATGGATTCTCCAGGCACAGTGTGGAAGAGTGCTGTGGTTGATTAGCAATGTCTGCCTTGGGCAAGGAAAGGGGAACACTCCTCAAGTGCCTCCTACTGTCATCTCCATTCAGCCTAGCACCACATCCCCATGTAGAAGTGTTGTCTTCTACTGCTTGCCACATACGAGTGTGAAATGCCGAGGTGAGGCTCACACACTTGGGGATTTGCAATGGTTTTTACTCCTCATGAAGGTCAGAGGTGGACTATTTGTACACATACACACATGCACACCCTCTCATGTCCTCCAGAGGCTGAAAGACCATCAGCACCTTGGTAACTGCCATGCATGAGCAGCAAGGACAGCCTTCCATGCTCTTAATCAATGCCCCATTTCCTCTGGAAGCCTGGAAACTTTTCATTTCCTGTTCCTTGCTAATTAACATCTAAACATGCTTCTCATTTCCAGCCATTGCTGATGCTTCTCGGTTGAAGTTTGAGCCACATCCCTCTTACAGCTAGTGAATGAGTTGGTAGCAGATACTGTATATAATAATAATAATAGTTTTAATAATAGGGGAGGGTGGGATGGGGTGTGGGTAAGTTTTGCCTTTTGTTTTGTTTTTGATGCAGTATATAGTGAAGGGGTGAGGATATTCTAAACAAACAAAAATTGAATAATTTATTCACAGAAACTATTAAGATTGTATTGTAAAGCTCACAGCAAGCTCAGTGGGCAGCAGCTGCAACATCTCACCGGAGAAATTATTTTATTTAACGTGAGTGAGATGTGGGCTGGAGAAGGTAGCTGAAGCTATTTATAAAACGTTGTGTACCTTCTTCTGAGCTCTCTCCCCTTTGTGAAGGGCACAGCAACTATACCCTTGATGGATGGAGATTTATGCAATGTGTTTTACTGGGTAGAGTGACAGACCTTGGCTGTCCCTGGAATTGAGAATCTGGACCTTATTTCCAGGCAGAGAACACTGTCCTCAGAAATGGGACTTCTGATAATGAAACAGGTTGTCCAACATTTTCTAATACATACTCTACAGAACACAGGTTCCAGGAGGCATCAGGTTGGTGTGATGCAAACTAAGGGTTTTGTGGTCAACTATCCTTAAGAAACAAAGTTAAGTCAGTTTCCTTTCTGCAGGACTTTTCAGCCTTCAATGTGTGCTGTGCATGGTGAATCCCCAAAAATAATCCTTGAGTCTGTAGCATTTCCTGAACTTAATGACCAGGATACTCTGTTTTGCAGATCACCCCGCAGAGCTAGGGTTCCACCGAGTATACTTTGCTTAGGTTGATTTAGCATATCTGAGGTCTTCAAGGATAAAAACTGCCACCCCAACACCCTTCCATAAAAAAAAAAATACAAAATAGCACCACAGTCTCCATCTGGTTTACAGCAACAGAGGTACTTTATTTAATGAATTAAGCTTTTACTTAAGTGCAATGGTTCTAATCCTGGATACTGCCATGGACTACGATTCCATCCCTCCCAGAGGGAGTGGAGGAAGTCTTGGGTGGTGTGGACAGAAGGAAGAGAGGAGAGGGCGAGTAGGGTATAGGGCCCAGGGTGGCTCCCTACTCCTCAAGCTCAAAAGGACGCTCAGTGGGAACAGATGATCTCTTGATGAGTGCTTCTTCAGTTTCATAGTTTGGAATCGTTCACTGTGTGCTTTTGGGGGGGTTTTCAATGGAAATTCACGTTGCTTTGCATTTCTGTGCCCGTCTTTGATCAGTTGTGCAAGCCTGCTCACTGTCATGTGAAGATGGCCTTTCATCTGGCTTCTCTCTTAAGTGAGAAAGATTGTCCTTCAGGGGACATGACATCAATAGGTTTCTGGAATGAGGGACTCTTTCTCCCCGTGTTTTGCTTTGTGTTCACATTTTCTTTTCTAATGGCATTGAAACTTTTTAAAAAAAAATGGATTCAACTGTTTTTGCAGAATGTAGAAAGTATTCTGTGTCCTTGGTTAAAGAAATCCACTGGTGACGTGTGCCTGGAAAATGAAAGTTTGTGTTTTTTAAAGAGGAATATTTGAAACTGCTTTCTATGCATGCTTAGCTGGAGAAAAGTACAGGCAGGCGTCCCATCTCCCAGCCACTTCTCAAAGGTGCTGCTGTGTTTTAAAGACCGGGTACAGCCAGGGCAGTATTTGCAAGGACAGTCCTGCTTACTTTATCCCTTTGGTTGGAAAGCTCTAGATGATTCCCACAGCTCCCCCAGACCCCGCCTCCCTGCCCTCCCCAGCTGGTCTGGGAAGAGGTGGTCTGCTGACCTGTGGTATCTCAGAGGGGACGTTCCTCCTCCTCCCTGTGTACCAGGTGAGCTGCACCCTCCTGCCTAATCAGGATGTGGATGCCACAGGAGAGCAGCAGGCAGTGGAAACTTCAGTTGCACTGGTTCTCCTGGTGGCAAAGGCATGAAGCACAGGGGTCTAATCCAGGCTACTAGAAAGCTCCAGAGCAAAGTGTGCGGGTCCCACAAACGCTTGGCTGGTGAGGTCTGGATCAGTGCTGAGATAGAGTTGGCAGAAGAAGCAGAGGCACTCTGCTTGCTTTCCTAGCCAGTCCTCCCCGACACACACACATACACACACACACACACAATCTCAGCTGCGCCATTCTGTGCAATCCCAGTGACCAAATCCCTTCCTTGCCCATCTCTATGTCAGCAGGACTGACCACATCACTCCCCTGAGTTCCCACCACCAGCATTTCCTCCAACCTTTTTCCATCACAACCAGTTAGAACCCTACGGGCAACAAGGCCTTCTAGAATCTGCTTGACCCTTGGCTGATAACAGGCAAATTTCAGTCTGCTACACTTTGTTAGGTCCAGAAGGAGCTGCCCATACTACTTTCTTATGAGCATGCTCAGTATGGCATATGGACGTGTAATGTCACATCTTTGTGGAGTGTGATTTTCTTTTTTCACATATTTGTATGCAGTAGAGGGCCTGTTGTAGAAAACGCTCCCTGTATCTTGCTGTACTGTTAAAGAAAGCTGAATTCCACATTGCCAACAAAAGCGTGAAAATGTTCATGAACCTTCCTCCAGGAAAAGCCATTCAAGCCTGATTATTTTTCTAAGTAACTTCAATTAAATTGAAGAAAAAAGAAGCTGCTTTCTGTGTATGGTTTGTTCATGGCTCATTAACAAAAGACTGTAGGGGTGGGGTGGGCCGTGGACCTTAGTATGCAGGGCGCCCTGCTCATGTGTATCAAAGGATGGAGATGCAGGCTCCGTTGGCAGACTCAGCCCTGGTAAAAACCGCCATAGATCCAAATTCTTTCTGTTTATCCGGTGAATGGAAGCTTTTCTTCTTTCCATTTTTTCTATAAACTCTTTGTAGAGTAATGCATTAGAAGGTCCACTGTGATCACACAGTTCCACCACTCATGTGAAAAGGCCATGAAGGCTGTCAGTAAATGGCTTTGGTGGCAGAGCCAGTATTCAAGCCCAGGTTGATGTGCCTTCAGAACTCCATGTTTTTGGCACTGAATGACATGCCTCTCTAAATGGCCATCCATGGTGCCACTGCTAGGAAGTTGCAAGCCTGCACTTCAAGTCCCAGTTTTTCAATTCCAAATCCAATCCTGTTCTGATTCCCCACATAGCTTATTTCAGCTCTATGGATGAGCATTTAGCTTTTTTTTTTTTTTTTTTTTTTGGAAACGGAGTCTCACTCTGTTGCCAGACGGGAGTGCAGTGGTGAGATCTCGGCTCACTGCAACCTCCACCTCCCGGGTTCAAGTGATTCTCCTTCCTCAGCCCCAGAGTAGCTGGGACTACAGGTGTGCACCACCACGCCCAGCTGGTTTTTGTATTTTTAGTAAAGATGGGGTTTCACCATGTTGGCCAGGATGGTCTCGATCTCTTGACCTTGTTATCCACCCGCCCCAGCCTCCCAAAGTGCTGGGATTACAGGCATGAGCCACCATGCCCAACCGCATCTTTTAGCTTTATTGGTAAAAATGATTTCTGTATATTTTTCCAAAGAAGAAATTATACTCAATATTGTTTCTGTATTTCATTGTATTCTAATTTAATTTTCTTTTAAGAGACAAGGTCTCACTCTGTCACCCAGGCTGGAGTGCAGTGGCACGATCGTAACTCACTGCAACCTTGACCTAGGTGCAAGCGATCTCCTGGCACAGCCTCCAAAATACCCAAGGATTATAGGCATGTGCCACCATGCCCGGCTAACCAATTTCTTTAAACATAACATCTAAACATTTTTAACATTACAATATTGGGTGAGAAAATAGATCCCGTTTTCAACCATGCTAGATATGGTTTCTAATCACCAGCTGGCTTTCCCCACTGGTAGCTGGTGCCCACCCATGGGCATGATATCCAAAAAGACCAGGAACCATTGGCTAAGAATACATTTAGCCAAGAATACATTGCTAGTGTCATCACTGTCCTTGCTATGGTCCCATCTGGTTGGGAAATGCCCAGACCACAGAGCTTAGTCATCTTAGATTCATAGAAAACATAATCCTTTTTCATCAGTGAATGGATGTGACTTTGCCATAGCCTGTCTCTGTCTCATTTGGAACATTGTAAATGTCAGTGGGAAGCAAAGCTAGACGAGGTCATCTCTAGCCTGTTTGCTCCCCTTGGAGTGACACTGACATGCTTTCTTGCCAGCTAATCGGGAGGTGTTTCTGATGGTGCCCCAGGTGCCCTCTGTCTGAACTGCAGAAGCTGCAGAACCTGAGAAGCCTGTGGCCCAGAATATTGCCTGGGCCAGGTCAGGGTAAGGTAATTATTGATCCCCCAAGTGGACAAAAATAGGATGAGGCAGAATCATTAGTGTAAGATGTAAAGTACTCTTTCTCGGGAAGAGCTCCCTTTTCTCAAGTTATGTCTTTCCTACATTTTTGGTATTAGAATACCTTTTCTTTTTTTTGTTTCTTTTTTTTTTGTTTGTCTGGGTTTTTTTTTTTTTTTTTTTTTGGTTTGTTTTTTTGAAACGGAGTCCCACTCTGTCATCCTGTCATCAGGCTGGAGTGCAGTGGCGTGATCTTGGCTCACTGCAACCTCCACCTCCCGGGTTCAAGCGATCCTCCTGCCTCAGCCTCCCGAGTAGCTGGGACTACAGGCACCCACCACCATGCCCAGCTAATTTTTGTATTTTTAGTAGAGACAGGGTTTCACCATGTTGGCCAGGATGGTCTCGATCTCTTGACCTTGTAATCCGCCTGCCTCAGCCTCCCAAAGTGCTGGGATTACAGGTGTGAGCCACCATGCCCAGGCTCTCTTACAATAATAGATGTTAATTGATACTAGGACATAAAATATTGGTAACTTAGGGTCAGCCCCCAAAGTCATTTTAAACATTTTCTGAAAAAGTTACGATATCCAAAAGACCAGGAACCATTGGTCAAGAATACATCTGAGGCATGAAGCGATGGGAGAGAAACCTCAGGGCTTGGTGAACAGAACTCTGTGGAAACCCCTTCTGAAGCACAGTCCTGAGTGCCCCACAGCTGGACACCACAATGTGGCCAGTGGCTATGGCCTCCGGGTTCTGGGGTGACTTACAGGAAGCTGAACACTGGGCTAGCTACATTCACTGTAGATAAAGTTTATCAGATATCTTGGGTCAGGGGTGATGACTATGTCTGGTGTAATAGGAAAAGGAACATTCTAGCAAGGCTGATATGAGAAAAACAACCACCTTTTCCCTATTTCACAATCTTCACCTAGCACCCGCCTCTTCCCCAAATTGTAAGAACCCACAGGTGGAGAAAACAGCCAGAGGATGTGAGTGGAGGCAGCCTGCTGGTTCCAAATGCGTTGCTGGCTGAGAACCGTTCCCAAACTCCCATAGTCACTTCCTCTTTGAAATAGGGAAAACAATAATATCTGGATTGTGCCACGACTGAAAACCCTTTCCTAGCTGCAGTTCATCCACCAAGGAGCTGTCTGCAACCTACAGGTAATTACTTCCTATGCAGGGAGGGGACTTACATTTCCTCATCTGCGGAACAAAAGAATTGAGCTATATCTGTGGTTTTCAATGCGGTTTTTAAAAATGAGCATCTTAAAAATTTTTGCATTCTGAACACTCATATGTAAAACAGATGAGGCAGAGATGCTGTGACTGAATGGTTCGAGGCCCAGCTCTGCCTTTTTCCCATAAAGTCCCCGTAAACCGTCATGGGCCGTAGGGTTCTAAGGAAAACAGTTTGAGAAGCAGTTAAGTTACGTGACCTCTGAGCCTTTCCTGCTTTGACTTCTCTAATGATCTACCTGAATCCACCTCTGTGGCTTCTGCTGCTTTATGCCTAAGAGATTGACCAGGTAGATGGTACCACGCAGGTAAAAACTGCTTTGAGAAGGGAGTTAAGGGGATGGCGTTAGACAGAGATTAAGATGCAACAATAGAAATTATTAAAAAAAAAAAAAAGAAAAACGTAAAAGCTGATGCAGGAAAGAAATAGCTCATAGCTAGATTCAAGATGGGAACCGAAATTTACACTCCTCTTTCCAAACGCTCTACCATGGAAACACAGGCTCTACCTTTCTACAAAACCCTATTAATTTGAAATACAAGAGACTGGAATGAAAAACAGTCTCTGTATTAATCTGCTTTTTATTTTTCCATGGTTTTGTTTTGTTTTTCTTTTTTGTTTTGTTTTCTTTTTTTGAGATGGAGTCTCACTCTGTCACCCAGGCTGCAGTGCAGTGGCGTGATCTCGGCTCACTGCAAGCTCCACCTTTCAGGTTCCCGCCATTCTCCTGCCTCAGCCTCCCGAGTAGCTGGGACTACAGGTGCCCGCCACCATGCCTGCCTAATTTTTTTTTTTTTTTTTTTTAGCAGAGACGGGGTTTCACCGTGTTAGCCAGGATAGTCTCGATCTCCTGCCCTCGTGATCCGCCCGCCTCAGGCTCCCAAAGTGCTGGGATTATAGGCATGAGCCACCACACCCAGCTCCATGTTTGTTTTTAAAAATAATAGAGCATCTCATTATGGGAGAAGAGTAAGGGCTTTGGATTTCACGTTGGTTTGGACAAGCCAGCAGCAGCTAGAGATTATTTTGTGGCGAGGACCAGCCTTGGGCTTTATCTGATAGATCAAGCCAGAAACAACTTTGTGCCTGGAACCAAACTGGCAAAAGGATGGAGAAAAAAAATGCCTAAAGAAGAGATGAAGGAAGAAGGAACTCTGACTATAGAAATTATACCTTTATGCTGAGCTTCTTCACACAATGAACACAAACTCAACTGTGGGTGGCTTGGAAATGTTTGCTTTTAATGTGCTCTTTTCCAAATTCTATATTTTCACAGGGAAAGCTGACTATAAAGGTAGCTAACTTTTATTAACTATTAGTTTATTATATGCCACACAGTGTGTTACATGCTTTCAATTTAATCCTCACAAACAACCAACAAGGTAGATATTGGGACCCTTTTTACAGATTGATATGGTTTGGCTGTGTCCCCACCCAAATATCATCTTGAATTTTAGCTCCCATAATTCCCACATGTTGTGGGAGGGACCTGGTGGGAGATCACTGAATCACAGGGGCAGTTTCCCACATACCGTTCTCATGTTAGTGAATAAGTCTCACGAGATCTGATGGTTTTTAAGAAGTTTCCCCTTTCACATGGCTCTCATTCTCTCTTGCGTGCCACCATGTAAGATGTCCCTTTGCTCTTCCTTCATTTTCTGCCATGATTGTGAGGCCTCCCCAGCCATGTGGAACTATGAGTCCATCAAACCTCTTTCCTTTATAAATTACCCAGTCTTGGGTATGTCTTTATTAGCAGCATGAGAATGAACTAATACACACATAAAGATGCAGAAAATTAGAATAAGTAACTTGCCCCAAGTTACCCAGAATTCAGATCCAGGTCTGGTTGACTCTACAGCCCACTAAAATTGGGCATCATTGGTGGACCAAGAGTGGAGGAGGCCAGAAGTCTAAATGTGGAAGCCAATGGTGCTACAAAGAGACATGGATAGAGATGAAAACTTTAGCCCAGTTGGCAAAAGCTTGGAAAACCTACTGGACTGATGAACATCAAATTTGGACAAACTGTTTAGAAAGCTTGGACTTCCGAAAAAAGCCAATGAATGGCAAAGTGAAATTCAAATCGGGGTCTCAGAGGGAGCTGTGAGACTGTTGAATGGAAAGAACAAGCCATAAGTATTCTGATGCTCTAACAGAGCAAGCCAGCCTGAGGTTCCAACATAGCCCCAAATCAAGTTCCAAGGGCAGCCATTCAGGGTAAAGGTTGTGTTCAAGCAGCTGCACACACAGCAACACTGCCATGCAATGCACTTGGGCAAGCAGCAGTGGGACTGGAGTCATTTAGCCCAAGTGAAGGACATTTCCAAGCAGTACAGAAAGGCCAGACAAAAATAGGGTAAGAGAAAGAGACTCCATGGCAGGTGAGAGTGTCTTAGGGCACCTTTGGATGTCTCTTCTACAGAGTTCCCTCTGCATGGTAGCACCCTGCAGACAGCCCTAGGCCTTACTCTGTAAGCTGAGAGCTCTGAGCTTCCCCAACTTCCCCTCCTCCATCTCAGCCCCAGGAACCTGCAGCTGTCAAGAGATACATTCATTCCTTCATCCATGCAAACATATATTAAGCATCTGCCTATGTCAGCCTCTGTGCAAGATGCCAAGAATATGGGAATTCTTAAGATTCATAAGTGACAACATAGAAATGTTAACAGGTAGTTATGGGATAGTTGACACATGCATGAAGACAAAACACCAAATTCCCCCTGGGAAAGAAGTGATGCAAGTCAGTAACTAGAAAGATGGAGAAAAGTTGAGGGTTTGGAACAGTGGCTCCCAACCAGGAATGATTTTGCCTTCCAATGGATAGATCCCCACAACAAAAACTTGCTCAGTTCACAATGTCAGTAATGCTGAGGTTGGAAAGCCCTACATTGAGAAATATTAATTTGGGATAGAACCTATGGCTTTTAGTAACTGAATGGAAATGTAGGTGAGGAAGAGGGAAATAAGAAGGGAAGGAGGATTGCCACGAATCAAGTTTGAGCAACCATAGCTGGATAGTGGGGCCATTATTGGAGGTCAGTTAATTAGGAGCAGAAACAGGTTTTGGGGAAGGCTGTCAGTTAACTATGAGACACGCTGAATTAAAGTTCAGGTAAAACATCCAGGAGAAGTTGGAGTGGTTCTAGAGCCTTATTACTCAAAGTGTGGTTTGTAGACCGGCAACATGGAAATTACTTGGGAGCTTGCTAGAAACCCAGTGTTTCAGGCCCCACACCAGCCTTCCTGCATTTTAGCAATCTCCCCAGGTGATTCATATGCTTCACATTTGAGAAGCCCCTGTCTAAGCACAAGAGAGAGCCTGAGGAGAAGCTGTGGCTTTGGGAGATGGGGTCATGTTTCATTGCTGTTTACTCTTCCAGCAACCCTGAGATGTGTATGATCAGGTCCACTGTGTCTGGTTGTGCAGGCTGTGCACTGCACAAAGGTAGGCCCAAGATGGGGTTGACATTTGTCATTTACTCTGAAGGACTGGATGCCTTTTTCTTACCCCAGTTGCCAAGTTATGGGCCCAAAAGCTGTACCCACCCAGAAAATGAATTGTCAAATTTGCACAAAAGCTCTGTGACTTAGCAGTGGCCCTAGATATAATGATTTCACATCCCTTTATCTGCAGTTCTGAAATCCACAAAACTCTGAAAATGAAATGTTTTTTCATAGATTTGCAGCAAGCTCACTTGGCAGAGAAACCTGACCTTAGCTAGCATGAGACTAATTATAGTCTTTATTTATCCCACTTACTGTGAATATTCATGCATTTTCCTGCAGAAATATTCATGTGTTTTATTATGGGAGTTCAGCCCCATATTCTACTGGGGTATTAAGAAATACATGATATTTGCACAGTATTTGGGGGGGGGGTAAATTATTAATTCTAAAACACATCTGATCCAAGGGTTTCAGATAAGAATTGTGAATTTGTACTACCCCAATTTTACAAATGGATCAACTGAGGCTCAGAGAGGTTAAGTCACTGCAAAACTAGTATATGAGAGAGCTAGGGTTCGTTCAGACCCCATGCTCCTTTGGCATGACACTTGCTCCAAGAGGATTATTAATGAGCTAGACACTGCTCGGTTAACAGTCCAGGCTTTTTTTTTTTTTTTTTTTTTTTTTTTTTTTTACAAGCCATGTGGACTTTCAGACAGAAACACAGGTAAGGGGCACAAGGAGCATAAAATAAAATGATCTGCTTTTTGTGTGGGTCTGCCATAGCAGAATGCCAACTCCGACACCTGAGCTGTATTGTTCCAAACAAGCCTCCGCGTGTTCTGACAGCATTCAGCCCAAAGCCAGGCACCCCTGTGCTGGAAGCATCCATCAACTTCAGCCTCACTGGCAGACATACAGAATCCCAGCTATATTATAAAAGAATGAAAGCAGGCGAATTCTCTTGTTAGATCTGTGATTGAGATGAGGCGAACTACAGCAAAACAGCAGGATGATCTTCTGTTGTACTATTCTTATTCACCAGAGACACAAGTCTCCATCAGCGGCAGCAGGATCCAAATGCCAATTCATTCTTTAAAAGACATTTGCGTGTTTTGGAGAACAATGCCTGTCATTGCTTCAGAACCAAGAGTTGCTCCCATTTCCCTGCTCCATCAAGAACGAATAGGCTTTATTCTTCTTCCAGAAATAAACCTACAGCTACAAATTATTAGCCAGATGAGAGTCAATGTACCTTCCTGTTTGAGATGTTGCAAACTCTAAAATTATATTCATGTGATATACCCACGTCTATATTCTTCCCTTTTGAGCTTACATCTTTGGGTGTTGCCATGAGGTGAATGTTGGAAAGTTGGTATCTTGGCACCAAAATCAAGGATTATTCATTATTCATTTAAATGAATTTAAGCTTTCCTTAAAATATTTATATGTAAAATAAACCCTTTATTTAAATATATTCCACTGAATATTGAACTCAAAATCATTTTTGTGATCCATTTCTGATTCTTTCCATTGTTTATATATGAATTACATATTTATATGTATGTATCACTTTAGATTATTCTATATACACATTCCTATATATTCTTTGGAGAAATGTTTATTCAAATCATAAGTCCTTTATCAGAAATGTGTTTTACAAATATTTTCTCTCAGTCTGTGGTTTGCCCTTTTCATTTTCTTAATGTCTTTCAAAGAGCAAACATTTTAAATTTTGATGAAGTCCAATTTATCAATTTTTATTTTACAGCTGGGTTTTTTGTGTCCTGTGTAAGAAATCTTTACCTAACCTAAAGTCTCCAGGATTTTATCCAATGTTTTCTTTTAGAAGTGTCATAATTTTTGCTTTTACATTTACGTTTATGACCATTTAGTTAGTATTGTATATATGAAGTAAGGGTCGTAGTTCAGACCTTATAAATATCCAGTTGTTCCATTACCATTTGTTGAAAGAGCTGTACTATTTTTACATTGGTGCCTTTGTCAAAAATCAAGTGATCACGTATATGCGAGCTGCTTTCTGGACTCTCTCTGTTGTTCTATCGATCTATATGCCTGTTCCTATGCCAATATCACACTGTCTTAATTATTATAGCTTTATAGGAGGCCTTGAAGTCAGGTATTATAATTCCCCAAGTATGCTTTTATGTTTTTCTTTATTGCACTGGCTATGACTTCCAATACCAGGTTTAATAAAAGTGGTTAAGAGGAAAGCTTCAGTTTTTTACTATGAAGTATGATTCTAGCTGTAGGTTTTTAGTGGATGCCCTTTATCAGATTAAAGTGGTCAATTTGCTAATATTTTATTTAAATTTTTTCACCTATGTTCCTAGAAAATATCACCCTATATTTTTCTTGTGATGCTTTTGTCTGGTTTTGATGGGAGGGTAATGCCGGCCTCATAATACGACTTGGGAAATATTCCTTCCTCTTCTATTTTCTGGAGGAATTTGTGTACAAATTGTATTTTTTTTTTCCTCAAATATCTGGTAGAACTCACTTGCAAAGCTATCTGCTCCTGGAATTTTCACTGTGGGAAGGTTTTTAATTAAAAATTAATTTTATTTAATAGATAAATATTTAATAGATAAATAAAATTATTAATTTTAAGTAAGCTACTTAAGTAATCTAATTTTTCTTGAATGAGCTTTGGTAAAATATATTTTAAGGAATATGTCTGTTTCTTCTAAGTTGCTGAATTTATTGGCATAACGTTGTTTATAAGTTTCTCATATTAACATTTAATGCCTGTTGGATAAGTAATTATATTCCGTTTTTCATTCCTGATATTGGTAGTTGATGTCTTCTCTCTTTTTTCCATTGTCTGGCTGGAAATTTATCAGTTTTATTGATTCTTTCTAAGAGCAATCTTTTGGTTTTGTTGATTTTCTCTGCCTTTTTTTGTTTGTTTTCGGTTTCATTGATTTGTGCTCCCATTTTTATTATTTACTTCCTTCTGTTTGCCTTGTGAATAATTTGTTCTTCTTTTTCTAGTTTATGCCAGAACTTTAGATTATTAATTTGAGTCCTTTCTTCTTTACTAATATAAGCACTTAAGGCTAAAATTGTCCTTCTAAGTACTACTTTAGCTGCATCCCATAAATTTTGGCAAATTGTGTTTCCATTTTTATTCAGTTTAAAGGATTTTCTAGTTTTCTTTATAGTTATTTATTTAATTCATAGATTATTAAGTGTGCTGGGAATTTTTTTGATATCTTCATTTTATTTCTACTTAAATTCCATTGTTATCACAGAACATATTTTGTATGATTTTTGTCCTTTTAACTTCATAGAGACTTGTTTTAAGGCCCAGAATAGGGTCTGTCTTGGTATATGTTCCCTGTGGACTTTAAAACTATGTTTATTCCACTGTTGTTGGATGGAAGGTTTTATAACTGTCAACTGGATCAAGTTGATGGAAAATGTTGTTCAAGTCTTCCATATCTTATTCATTTTCTGAACATTTATTTATCAATTATTGGAAAAGGGGAGTATTAAAATGTCCTACTATAATTGTGGATTAATCTATTTCTCCTCTCAATTTTTGCTTAATTTTAAAACTTTAAAAATTCGTTGCATACACATTTAAAGTTATGTTTTCTTGATGAATTAACTCCTTTATTATTATGAAATGTCCCTGTTTTTCCCCAGCTGTATTCCTTGTTCTGAAGTCCACTTTGATACTACTATAGCTACGCCAGCTTTCTTTTTTCAGTGTTTGCATTATATATCATTTTCTCTCTTTTACTTTTAACCTATCTGTGTATTTATGTTTAAAGTAGCTTTCTTTGTTAACAACCTATATTTGGGTCTTTTAAAATCAAATTAAATTTAATTTAAAAAAATTTTAGAGACAGGGTCTCACTCTGTCACCCAGGCTGGAATGCATGGTGTGATCATAGCTAACGGCAGCCTCTAACTCCTGGGCTCAAGAGATCATCCTGCCTCAGCCTCCCAAGTAGCCAGACTACAGGTGCACACCCTTTGCCCAAGTAATTTTTTACTTTTTGTAGAGGCAGGATCTTGCAATGTCACCCAGGCTGGTCTTGAACTCCTGGCTCCAAGCAATCCTCCCACCTTGGCCTCCCAAAGTGCTTGGATTACAGGCATGAGCCACCACACTTGGCCAGGTCTTTTTTAACAAAAAAAAATCTAATCTGACAACCTCTTCCTTTTAGTTGGAGTATTTAGACCATTTACATTTCATGTAATTATTGATATAGTTAGGTTTAAACCTACTATCTTGTCGTTTTCTATTTCTTATCTTTCTTCCTTTTTCCCTTTTTTTCCTTTCCTTTGCTTATATTGGGTATTTTTATTATTCTAGTTTTCCGTTTACTTTTGGCTAATTAGCTATTTCTTTGTTGGTTTGTGTTTAGTGGTTGCCTTAGGATTTATAATATGCATATTTAAACTTATTACAGTCTATCTTTAAAAATTTATGCTATATACACATTTAACACGAGAACCCCACAACAGATTACTTCCATTCCCCTTCTTTTTGCCCTTGTTGTCATATATTTTGTTCTACATGTTACAAACTATAAAATGTATTGTTATCACTTGCTTTATCTGTCAATTATCCTTTACATATGCAAAAAGTGAGAAAGACAATTTAATATCTACCCTCACATTTATCATTTCTGGCCCTTGTTCTTTTGCATAACTCCACACATCTGGTCTCATTTTCTTTCAACCTGAAAAATTTTCTTATTCCTTGTATTATAGGTCTGCTGGCAGCAAATTATCTCATCTTTTGTTTAACTAAAAACTCTTGATCAAATTTGAAAATGTGTGGCCATTACTTGGCCATTACTTCTCTAAATATTCTTTCCTGCCCCTACACTCTTTCTAGGACTCCACTTATATGTTAGACCACTTGATGTTGCTCCATTGATCATGAATGCTTTGTTCATTTTTTAAAGTTTTTGTTTTCTTGATGTGCTTCATTTTGAATATTTTCTAATTGCTCTTTCTTCAAGTTTACTGATTCTTAATCTTGCTGTTAATGCCATCCCAGGGAAATTTTCATTTCAGATGTTGCATTTTTTATTTCTATAAGTTCCATTTGGATCTTTAAAAGTATTACATTTCTTTCCTTATAATGATCATATGTCCTTTATATCCTTGAGAATGTGGAAGTGTGTGTGTGTGTGTGTGTGTGTGTGTGTAATCTTTTAAAGTTATTATCTGCTAATCCATCATCACTATCATTTTTGGGTCTGCTTATACTGACTAATTTTTCTCCTGATTACTGTTCCAATTTTCCTGCCTTTTTGTATGTCTAGCAACTTTTAATTTGATGGCGGATATTTAATTTTACATTTTTCAGGCTGGGTTTTACTATACTCTTTTAAGAGGTGTTGGACATTTTCTGGCAGGCAATTACATTACTTATGGATTAGACTGATCCTCTTCAGGTTTGTTTTTAAACTCAGTTAAAGTGGGTCTGGAGTAGCCTTTATTCTAGAGCTGATTTAACCCCATTTGTAAGGTGTGGTCTTTCTGAGGGTTCCAGTTAATTCCATGAATATTTAATGAGGTCTTTTACACTTGCTAGAAGCAATTCAAATAATTCCCAGCATTGTGTAACCTCTGGGAAATATTTTTCATATAGTACCTCAGCAACTGTCCTTTCCTTGGAAGTTGTTCTCTTCTGGCCTTGTAGGATTTCACTCTATGCATGCACTCACTGGCATTCATTCAAAGACACAAAAGGACCTCTATCCAAATTTCTGATGCTTTTTCTTAGTGTAGCTCTCTTCACTTGCGTACCCTGCTCTGCACCTAATTCTAGCCACCTAGGCATTTCAGAATTTCAGTCTAACTCCTCGACTCAGAGAGACTGTATGGAATTTCCTTCTGTGAACCACAGTCTGGTAATTACCTCAGACAGAAAGTCTTGGCAATGTGGACCTTGCCTCCTTTGCTCCCTTTTCTAAGGAATCACAGTTCATTTCTGCCTGTTGTTCAGTGTCTGAAAATTGTTATTGTCTATATTTTGTCCATTTTTCTAGTATTTTATTGTGGGAAGTTAATTCTGGACTGTCTTATCCTGTCATAGGTGGATGCAGAAAAATGCCTGTTTTAATACCTATAGTTAAGCCAACATCTTATGGTTATTTAGTTAATCCCTTAACACTAAGAATTTAGTGTTATTTCTCTAGTTTTAAATATTATGTTTCATAATGCTTTTTCTAATTATTTCTATTTAAAACCTTATACCTAGTGCCAATGAGAACATTATTATTAAAAATGATTTTTTTCTTTAGAGGATATTTCCTTAAGATTTAGAGTTACCAAAACAAAGGATATGAATAATTTTATAGTTCTCATTGCATTATTTCCTGATTGTCTCCAGAAAGATAAGACTCATTTACAGTGCCTCTAGGAGTATGAATACATATTTCTCCTGATTGCTAGCATTGGACTTTATCACTCTAATTTATTTTCATTAGTTGAACCCGTGAGTAATGGTGCCTAGAAGATGGTTCAATTTGTTATTTTTTCTCATAGTGCTAGGAGTGCATTTTCTCAATAGATAATTAAATGTCTGATTTTTCTTGTATATAAACTATCTGTTCATCAATCTTGATGAGGTAGCAAGTGGAATTATGGTATTTATATTATAGGACCTCATTACATTTTGTAGAATTGCACGCTATTATCTGTTGTGTTTTTCACATAGCTTAATCCCCTCTTTTAGTTTACAAGTGACTTTCATTTTTCAGTCTTCTTTAAGCAACAGATTGTTAGATTTTGTTCTTAATTCTGTTCCTGGTTCCTCCTCCTCCTCCTCCTCCTCTTCTTCTCATCTCTTCTTCTTCTTTTTTTTTTTTTTTTTTTTTTGTGAGGCAGAGTCTTGCTCTATTGCCTAGGCTGGGACAATCATGGCTCACTGCAGCTTCAGCCTCCCTAGCTCAGGCAATCCTCCAGAGTAGCTGGGACTACAGGCATGTGCCACCACACCTGGCTAATTTCTTAATTTTTGGTAGAGATGGCATTTTACCATGTTGCCCAGTCTGGTCTTGAACTCCTGAGCTCAAATGATCCACCCACCTTGGCCTCCCAAAGTGCTGGGATTACAGGTGTGAGCCACCGCTCCTGGCCTGGTTCTTCTTTATCCAGAGGATTTTATCTTTTTGGCTTAAATATAAGTTGATGTATTTATACTTTTTACTACTTCCTAAGTCTATTTTTAAGGGCTGCTATGGCCTGCTTTCTCTTTTTATTTGCATTGCCACTGTAGTAAATTTTAGCACCTTGATTTCCCTTCATTCTGCACTCCCAATCTACTGGACTCTAAATTCCATGTCTGTGTTGTGAAACCATGTCTGTGTTGTAACTGCCATATTCTCAGTATCTAGCACAGTATCTGGCACATTGATTCATTCATTTAAAAATAATTACTGAGACCCTGCCATGAATGCTATGGAGACCAGGTATATGTGGCTTAACCCAGTAATCAGCTCTTTTCAAGAGTCTAGTTTTATCTTGTGCTTCTCATATTTTATTGTCTGTTTTATAGTTATTAATGTTTCTTTGTTAACTGTGCCCTCTGGGAATGTCCTAGACAATTTCTCTTTCAGAAGGGTTTTCATGTAATTCAAATCTGCATTGCCCCTGATAGAAGTTCTTGCAGCTGTGGGATGTGGGGTTGACAAATTATTTCAGTACCTCTGACATATCTTATATTAGCTCATAAAAGGTCAACCTGGCCTAGGTTAAAGGTCAAGCAAAAGGCCAATCAGACCTTGAAAGGTCAACCTGACCAGCCCTGCAAGGATATGGACAACTCCATTTCTCTTAGTTTTGTATGTTTTCCCCAAAGCCTTCCTTTTCTGTTCTCTATAGTTTAAGGGGTAAACTCCAAATTTGTTTTCTTCTTACATCTCTCAATGCTTCCTTTCTTTTTAAATCCTTAAAAGAGGCTGTCTTTAATTCTGATGTCTAAAACATTGACCAGAAACTGTCTTTCTTAGAATGTTACTCTTTAATTTTTAAATTAATGTTATTCTTTAATTTTTTGAATGTGGATTTCTGTCATTCTCTCCCAGTGACAGAAACAAGATTGCCATTCAGGATAGAATACGGATCTTTAATGATTTTCTTGGCCCTAGTGTATCCCTTGAAGCCTTAGACACTGTTGGGATCTGCTTGTCCTATTCTATTTAATGAGTTCTTCCCAGGACTCCCAAGATCTGTCCATTTTTCCTGCATTCTAGTCTCTGTGTCTGCGATTTGGTATTGATTTAGGTTGCTGTGCAGGTGCATCCACCACCTTATTGACTGGCTTTTTGAGCTGATGCAATAGCATCTGTGTAAACTTTGCCAAACACTTGGTTCAAATGAAATCTTATGCAGAAGTCCAATCTGAAAAAGAGGCATACCCAGAGCTGCTTTGGTCATTGGTGGTGGTGAGGGAAGAGGATTGAGAGGGTATGGAGCCCTCCCCACTTCTCCATCCCCCATCGCCAGAAGTCCCCAAGAGAATTCTGAGAACCCAAGGGTTCCAAGTAGTCTTACTCAAGCTGCACTTGCGTCAGGTCTGCTTTCCCACCTTGGTTTTACATCCTAGACACATTTATAAGCCTGAGTTCTGTCTTTCATGTTTGCTCAACTTTCCTTTTTAATACCATCATTTCTTACTTAACATTTTACATTAACCTATGTCTTATCCCTCATGCTTCCTCGAGGGTCTTTAGAAATCTAGGCAGATTTGGTTAATTTTTTAAAAATCTATTTACACTTAGGGATTGTGAAGAAGCCAGGAAATAAGTGTTTTGGATATCTAAAATACACATATGGGCATCTTTTTATTTATTAACAGCTTTTGTATGTTTTCAATATTATTCCTTAAAGCAGCTGTTTCTTTGAGTTCTCTTTCACACCTGCCTGTCACTTAGAATTTCCATTTGTTAATTTACAAATCTGAATTGCAAGCAACAAAAGCAAAGCACAAGGTAATTTTCCTGATTTTAAATTTTACTTTTAAGTTTGAGGGTCATTTAGAAGCCCTGTGCATACCCAGCTAGGGTCACAGAGAGCCACTGGCTTTTACTCTATCCCTAAATACTGTTTTTGAGGTGCAAATACTAATATAGGACTTACCAGACTTATAATAGTTAGGTTTGTGTGGTTTTCCTCCATTAAATTGTAAGGCTCTGAAGGGAGCATTTTTCTCTTTATCCATTATTGTACTTAGTATGATGCAGGTGAATAATACATACTTAAATGGGAAGGGCATCATCTATTTTTACATCCAGAAAGTCTTAAGAAAGCCAATTAAAAATTTTAATTATCTTGGCATTGGAAAAAATCTGACATAAAGTGACTTAGAGAAGGAAAGAGAGTGTGGATAATGTTTCTCTCCCCGATGGAAAAGGACATGATGTTCACTATTGATCTCAAAAGGGCACATTTTCAGATGACAAGTGGCTCTTCAGGAGAGTTAAATGGCAAAATGTCTGGGATTACATAGGACCAGTAGTGCTTTAATGTGGAAAATACAAAAGGGGAACACATCTAAACCACATAGACACAAGAGTGGTTTGGGATCACCGTGTAGTTGGGAGCCATTATTTCCATGGCTTGTTTTGGCAACAGGGACCCAACAATGAGCTCAGCCCCACTGGTAAGAATGAGCAGCAACACAACATGGCAGGCATGACTCTTTTCCTACTGGGCACATGTGCACCTTCCCTCAGTCACATGAGGTCTGAGCTGCCTCACCTGGAGCTGATCACTCAGGGCCTAGGCTGGGGCCTCTGCCACAGTCAGCAGTTGGTTGGCCAACATTATTCGGTTGATGTAATTTGAGGTGCTGGGCAAGGGTCTAAGTATAGTTGTTGCTTGGTATTCATAGGGGATTGATTCCAGGACCCCTACAGATGCCAAAATCCAGAGATATTCAAGTACATTATATAAAATACTATAGTACTTACATATAACCTATACCCATCCTCCTGTATACTTTAAATTATCTCTAGTTTAATTGATGTGCATGTTATATAAATAGTTGTTATACTGTATTTAAAAATTTTGTTATTGTTATATTGGGTTTCTTTCCCAAATACTTTTGATTTGTGCTTGGTTGAATCAGCCAGTGCCAAGCCCACAATATGGAGGGCAGACAGTAAATTCCTACCAGGCTTGACTTATCAATTAATTCATTCCACATGCATTTATTGAGACACTGAGGAATATCAAAATGAATCAAAGTACTTGTCTTCAATTTGGTCACAAAATATATGATAATAAAGCCAAATATGGTAAGGGCATAGCTCACCATCTTGGGGGACAATCCTGCTTAGACAATGCTACTTTATCACTGACATTTGCTGCTCTGTGATTGACTATGATTCCTTGCTTCTTAATGTGGAGATAAGCCTCTTTCAATATAAATTTCAGTCAGGCTCCCGAGAAATAACCACCATAGAAATGCTCAATTGTCCTAATTATTCTACAGTGAAACCCATTTGTCAACAAATGAAGCCCATGCATGGTCTTACACTTATGATACATAAGCATACAGCCAGGAATCTCCAAATATTTGGGAAAGCCAACCAATGCAAGAGGAAGAGCACAAAGTGAAGGCAAAAAATAAATCTGGAGGAAATACAGAAGATTAAAACAGACAAAAAAAAAACAAGTAGAGGTAAGAGAGGATATTATATACATAAAACAAGAAATGCCAGAAACAAGGAGAATAAGCAATAGAGAATAGAGAATAAAAAGAGCTCTTGGAAATTAAATATAGCACAGCCAAGATAAATTTAATTGAAGGATAGGGAGACAGAGTTGAAGAAAGCTCATAGAAAAAATTTTTTAAAATACACAGATAGAAAACGAGAGATGGAAGAGGTGGTTTATCTACCCAGGAGGTACAATTTCCATCTAATAAGAATTCCAGGAAGATAAAACAGTAAGTAGGAAATTATCAAAAAGTAGTGGAAGTTTTCCCAGAAGTAAAGGAGGGACTCTGTGTGCTCAGCACAGTGAATAAACAAATGCCCACACCAAGACGCTTATCACAAAATTTCATAACGCCAGGAACAAATCCTTCTGGTAAAAGAAAATAAAGACAAATAGATAAATAAAACTACCATATAATGGGGAAGGCAAGTCATAAAAATTACAATATAATGAGGTGTCTTTAGGTTGAAGGTGATATACTGAGCAATTGAGTTTACCACCTCTTAGTCCTAGCAACGCATCAGGATTGAAATAGAATCAAGTCATAAAATTGCTGAGAATAGAAAAGAGAGTGAGTATCTGCATTCTTAGATTGTGGCTACCAATGGATGGAAAGTGGATGGGGTAACACAAAATTGCAGGGAATGAGCCCCATCCCCAGACATACTGTAGAGAGCTCTTTCCTCCAGGTGCCCTCAGAGTCAGCAGGTACAATGGGCGAAATTCAGACAAAGAGCAGACGTTGACAGAAATCGCAGAAAAACATCAAGTACCTGCTTCCCTCACCCCTATGAGTGATGGTGGCATTTGCCCCCAGGCTTAAACCAGATAAACATCCTCTAAAAAGTTGAACTAGGATTTAGGGTTCCTCTAGTAGTGGTTGAGTTCTCAAAGTAGAGAAAGCCATCCCCATTGAACATTTGGAAGAGAAAGTATATCTGCTTGTTCCTAACCTGGACATGTTTTCATGAAAGCTTTTAGTGATGCCCATCATTGGATATGCCCTACACCCCTAAACACAAACACACACACACCACACACAGAAAAACACCCACATTATATAGTCGATCATATCACGCAAAAAGAGAGGCCAGTAAAGACAGAGAAAATCATGCCAATGACCTAAGTGAATGAACCTACTGACACAGGATCCTTTCAGTGCTGCTTTGCCAGCCAGAAATCTCCATGGCCAATGGTGCCCCTGCCCAGGCTTTGCTTGGCCCTTGATTTGACACTGGGCTCACTCTGCCCACTTGGCCTGACAGGGTATGCTTGGCTTGTGCCCTGTCCTGGATCCTGCACCCACCTCAGGATCTGTGCTCAGCCTGCAGCTGAGCCAGGTGTGCTGTGACCTGCTTCTGCCTTGGGCACCAGCATCTGGATGAGGGGAATGTGGTGGCACCCAAAAACTCAGAGATGCCAGTAACCACTGAGCCCCAAAGGGCATTATGGCTCTCACCTGGGGAGTCTCAAGGTTTGAGCCCCCAAAAAGTGTTACAGCTCTCTCTCGTCCCCACCTCCTGCAGTGTGCGGCAAATGGGGGATGTGTTACAGCTCATTTGTGTTACAGCTCATTCGTTCCTGCTGCCTGCAGTGTGGTGAATGGGCGTTGTGTGGTGCCCAGTGGCTTTTACTCCCCAGTTGCTTGGTGAGCGGGAGGGAGGGTTACAGTGTTACTGCTCTTTTTGCCCCAGCATTCAGCAGATTCCAGGTTCTTGTCCTATGACCAAGAAGAATGAGGTTATGTGGACACCAGAGAGTGAGCAAAGCAGGGAACAATTTTACTGAGTGACAGAAAAGCTCTTGACAACGAGAGGGGGCCCAAAAGCAGGTAGCCCAGTGTGTGGCTGAGTCCAGGGTTTTTATGGGCTCAGAATGGGAGAGTGTGTGCTGATAGTCCATGGACAGGCCTGGAAAAAGCATCATTTGATTGGCTAAAAGGCATTGAGGAAGTTCTCACTCCAGTTGTGGACTCTACCTGGAACTGGCAGCTCAGTTTTTAGACTTTAAGCTGTTTTTGGCTTGAAAGTTGGGTTTCACCAGGGACCTATCCCTGTCTGCTGAGAAATCTGTCTGCCTCCTTTCACTATCGCTAATACCATAAGACATTCAAGGAGAAGCTACTTCACAAAGGAGAAAAATTTAGGGGAACAAAGAAAACAATGAATGCTACATATCAGTCTGGGTTTTTAGCTGCAGAGTGAAGTATCTACTCTACCCGGGTTTATACATTTATTCAACAAATATTTAAAGGCCTACAATGAACCAGGTACTTTTTCAGGTGTTGGTGGTACAGCAACGAATAGATTGGACATGATCCCTTCCTTTCAGTCAAGTGCAATCAGGCCTTCTGGATGAAGAACGGCCAGTGCAGAGGCCCTGAGATGACAGCAGGCTTTGTGTATTTGAGGAGCAGGGTGGCAGTGTAACTTGGGAAGATAGCACAGGGAAGCACAGTAGGAGGTAAGGTAAGGCCACATAAAGCCCTTCAAGAGACTGTCTTTACTATGAAAGAGAGGGGAGTCACTGGAGAGCTTTGAGCAAAGGAGTAAAATGATCTGATGTTACACAGATCACTTTGGCTGTGTGTGGAAAAGGCTCTAGAGGGTCAAAATGGAAGACAGGAGACCAGTGAGGTGGCTATCGCAATAATCCATACCAGAAGTGACAGTGATCTGGTACAGGGTAGTAGTAGTAGAGGTGATGAAAAATGATCAAATTTTAGAGACATTTTAAAGATATAATTGGATTTGCTGGTGGTTTGGCATCAGTTATGAGAGGGGAAGAAAATTAAAGGATGGCTTCCAAGTTTTTGGCCTCAGCAACTAGAAGGATAGAGTAAGATAAATATAAAGATAATGATGAAACTAAGAAAAATAGCTAAAACTTTTATAGTACTTACTATGCGTGATCAACTGTTTTAAGCACTCAACATATATTCATTAATTTCAACCTCGCAATAGTCCTATAAGTTAGCTAGTCTTATTAGCATTTTTCAGATGAAAATATCAAGGAACTTACCCATGGATATACACCTAGTGAGTGGCAGAACTGAGACTCAAACCCAGTAGTTTGGCTTAGTACTCTTCACCACTGTTTTCTTTTTTTAAGGAAAGACTATGAGAAGAGTGTTTTGAGGGCAGACTTGAAGATCAGGAGTTTGGTTCTAGACAAGTTAAATTTATGACACCTGTATTCATTATCTGTTGCTGCAAAATAACACTCAGTGGCTGAAAAACCCCAAACATTTATTATCTCACAGCTTGTGTGAGTTTGATCTTGAGTACAGTTTAGCTGAGTATCTGTGGCCCAAAGTCTCTCTTGGAGTCACTGGGGCTTGGGCTGTGGTCTCATTGGAAAATTTGACTGAGAGTGAGGGATCTGCTTCCCATCTAACTCACATGGTTTTTGGCAGGCACTGGTCCCTCGCCACAGAGGCCTCTCTGCATGGCTTCCTTATAATATGAGAGTTGGCTTTTCTCAGGTTGAGTCATCCAAGAAAGGGCTAGAGAGAGTGAGTGCCCAAGATGAAAGGCACAGTCCTTTTATAACATAATCTTGGAGTGACATCCATCACATCTACCATATTCTATTAATTAGGAGTGAGTTAACATGCCCAGCCAGCCCACACTCAAGGAAAGAGGATTACACATGGACACAAATGCCAGGTGGTGGGGTTCACTGCATATCCATGTGGCAAGGTCATATAGGCAGTTGGAAAAAATCTGGAATCTGAGGGATAAGTCCAGGCTGGAAAGCCATCATGGGGAATGTATTTATTATTGGATAATCTTTGAAAGGACTGGAGGAATCATCTCAGGCTGAGTCTCCAGGAACATCTCCCTGAACCATACTCCAGGACTGGTCTGAGAAGAGATCTGCTGTGGCCACTGCTGCTATGGACTCCAAAAATGTTGCACCTCTGCCTTACCCCAGTGCCAGCAAAACAGGCGCCAGGTGTCCTAGCACGTTCTTCTTGCAACTAACTTTAGAATCAAAGCTCTCAAAAGGGCCTATGCTGGTTGGCTGAACCAAAGTCTATATTCTAATTACAAGGAGATGGAAAATGTAATATTTGTAATGTCTATGAGAAGATGAAATTAATATTATGAAAAGGTATCAAAATATGGGGAGAGTGCTCAAAGATTTCAAGCATCTATAAGTGACTTTTGTTCATCACATTCTGGGAGGAACTGAGATAACTTAGAAAATGAAGACCATAAAACAAATAATTAAGAGCCACAAAGATATGGATCAATATCATATCCATCCATTCAAAGTACTAACAAAAAGAAGCAAAAAACAAGAAGTAGGCTGTGAAAAATTAAAGATATAAATGCATAAATGAAGAATGTAATACATTGGGTGAAATAAATAGATGAAAAAATCTCCCAGAATATAGAACAACAACAACAACAACAACAAAAACCCGAAGAAATGGAAAATCTGAGGGGAAAAAAATAAGAAATACATAAGATCAATCCAAGAGGGTCCAAATTTAACTAAGACATCCTAGAAAGAGAAAAGAGAGAATAAAAAGCATGAAATGGTTTTTTTTTTAAATCCCAGAACTAAAGGAAGATATTCAAAAAAGTTTCCTAAGTTCCAAGTTCAATGAGTGCAAAATGACTGACATAGCTATAGTACCATGATGTTTTGGAACATGGAGGATAAATATAAAGATGAAAGAGAAGGGAGCCACTGGAGAGCTTTGAGCAAAGGAAGAAAATGATCTAACATTTTAATAATAAATGTTAATGATCTAACATTTTAATAATAAATGTTAATAAGCTAACATTTTAATAGGCTTACTATGTGTGATCAGCTGTTTTCAGCACTTGATCTATATTGGTTAATTTCAACCTCACTATAGTCCTACAAGTTAGCTACTCTTATTATTACCATTTTTCAGATGAAAATATCAAGGAACTTACCCATGGATACATACCTTGTGAGTGGCAGAACTGAGACTCAAACCCAGCAGTCTGGCTTAGTACTCTTAACCACTATTGTCTTTCATTAGTGACAGTGAATTCTAGAAAGCAGTAAAGAAATGCCTTCAAAGTTCTGAAGAAACATAATTTTAAATGGAAAATTACCCAAAATAGTAATCAAATATTAGAGGGATATAATACATTTTCACACATGTAAAAACTTAGATATACAAAAACCTATCTTCAAACATGCATGTGTGTGCAAGCATGTTATATAGGTTATATATGCATGTTTATAGGTTATATATAACATGTTATATATGACATGCATATACAGGTTATATAACATGTTATATATAACATGCATATATAGGTTATATATGCATGTTTGCATATAGGTTATATATAGATACACACATATATATAGGTAAGTATATACACTTTCTGAAAAAGTAACTTAAGGATTTACTGCAGCAAAAGGAAAAATAACTTGAAGACAAACAATGGCATGACCTCCAAGAACAGTGAACCAATTAAAGAGTGCAACAAAAGGTAATCCCAGATAACTTCTATGCAAATGGGCGTAAGCACTGGCCATCTTGCCCCTATTTTTACACTTCTTTGGTAAGAAACTCAATTCCAGGAGACAGATTTTTCAGTTTGGAGTCTATCTGTATGCTTCCTCTTGTACTGAGACAGATATGATATCTGTTCATTTGCCAGCCTATAGGTATGGCCTGGACACAGGCTGCAGGTAGAATCTGATGTCATTTCCCAGGGAACTCAGACAGACACAGCAGGGAGCAAGTGGGGCTGCTTCAGCATAAAATGCTGCTGAAAAGCTATTGCCCTCTGCTATGTGCAACGTTCCATGGCTTCAGTTCAAGGATAAAGCCCTGCTCTGGCCTCTCAAGGTTCTACAGCTTTGGGATCCTGGGAGACAGTGCCTTAGGAGTAGACACCAGGGCTGTCAGGGCAGGAATGGCACCAACAGGAGTAAAGCCCCTACCCAAACAGCGTCTTGAGCTTTGAGCATGAACAAAGGGGATCCTGAGCTGAAGACCCTGAGAGGACGACTCTTGCCAAAGTGAAGTGAGAGACCCCCAGGGACTCCTAGAAATGATTGGGTGAGGCTTAAAGAGAGGGAGCTAGCGTTTCTGTGATATGCAAATAGACTAATGAGCAGGATAAATCTGAGTACTTACTGTAAACATATTGTAAACATAAGACCTTATTTGTACTCAGGTTGGTGAGGTCTGGGGAAACCTGAATTATATTTATCCAGCCTAGCATTGCCATTATCATCATCATTAACATCCTATTCTGCACAAACTCAGTATGATAGCAATTGTGCTTTATCTGAACTTCTTTTTGGATGCAAAATGATTTCAGTCTATGTGTCCTTTTCTACCTTTCCCATTCCAGCCTTGCTATTCATTCTGTGGTCCACAGACCAGCAACATAAGCATCACCTGAGAACTTTTTTGAAATGAAAAAGTTTGAGAACGTCAAGCCTCACCCCAGGCCCACTGAACCAGAATCTGTAACAAAATCCCCCAGTGACTTACATGCACATCAAAGTTTGAGAAGTTAGTAACCACTCTTAAGGAATGGTTATTGACCTGGCCTGGAACTGCTAAATTCCTGGAACTACTAAACTCCAATGATAAATGTCTGGCTCCTGTAACTCTCAGAATCACCTGGAGACCTGGGTTTACAGTTCTGGAGTCTGGGGGCATGGCACTGGCATCTGGCAAGGGCCTTCATGCTGTGTCATCCCATGGTGGAAGGTGGAGGGGCAAAAGAGGAAAGAGATGAGAACGAGTGGGAGCCAAACTCGCTTTTGTGACAACCCACTCAAGAACTAGCCCATTCCCATAATAACAACATTAATCTACTTACGAGACCAGAGCCCTCATGACCCCATCACCTCTCATTAGGCCCCACCTCCCAACATGGTTGCATTAGGGATTAAGTGTCCAGCACATGAACTTTAGGAGACACACTCATGCCATGGCAGCCTCATTACAGATTCAAATATGCATCCTTTCTTCTTTCTACCACAGGCTTACTTACTTCTGACTCCCTTTTTCTCAATAAATGATTCTTTGGTGATGATGGGCAGGAGTCAGCCATTGAGGAGCTGGGAGATAAGGAGGAAATGAGCTCACTGGATAAAATAGATAACGAGGAGGCCAGCCCTAACACTGGCAAAAACACGCGTCAAAGTGAAATGAGGGTAGTAGGGAGATTATGAAGGACCTTGTTGGCTGGACAGAAAAGTCCATTTAATGTGGTGGGAGAAATGAAGGCCAGTGAAGATTGGAGAGAAGTAGGGAGAAAGGATATGCTGAAAGTTAAGTTGAATTTAGTAAACAATTTGTATTTGAAGATACATATTTACCCACTTAAAACCAAGCATCAAAATGATGGTCATTTAGGCATTCTTCTCAGAAAACTACCTACCTAGGTGTTTCTCATATAAATCTGCTCTGGAGCCAATAATGACATTTAATAAAGTCTTGCTGATTATGTTCTCTAACGAATTGTGAGACTGCTTAATCCACAGTGCAGAGATTTGTATAGTCAATAACTGCGTTAAATAGCCTCAGTTACTTACATACGGTGTCTGTTGGTGTTAATTGTATCCATTAACCCGGACAGAATTGTTTTAAATTTCTGCAAGATGGTTAATGTGCTGATTCCTCTGAGGCCACTAACCACATTTTTCCTTTGGCCACATTCATAATTGGGGCTTAATAAAGCTTCTTAATCTGAATTTAGCCTCTGGATAAACGACCAAGAAGTCTAAAATTCTTCCTCATATGGAATACTTCATAATATGCTTGAATTGAAACTCAAAATTAACCCTATTGGTGTTTCCTCATTTCTTTGATTTAGGATCTTTAAGATGAGAGCATCCTTCAATGATTAGGAGAAATACAAGATGGAAATAAAGACTGTATTACTTACAGGTCCTTGGGTGGGACATGGCATGCCTAGAGGCCACACAGGGAGGTCAGACAGCACAGGCAGGGAGAGAAGAAAGAGACCCATGGGCCAATGCCTTTATTGGGTATTGGGCATTATCCAAACAGGTTTCCTGTGTGGAGTTTTAATTGGGTTTAAATCAAGCAGGCACAAGTTCCAGAAGGTCACACAATAACTGATATGTGGTCACTATGGCAGATCTGCACAGTCTCTGTGGGGTGTAAGAGTGAATGGGGCCAGTCAAGCAGGCTGCATCTAGCTGTCCCATGGGGAAGTGGTCACTAGGGAGCAGTTGTATAAGGCAGATATCTGGATGGGGCACATTGAGGAACTCGGCAGGGAGTTGAACTGGAAATAGTGTCAAGAATGACTGACCCCTGCTTCTGGTATGAGAAAGTCTAATGTATTTAAAATGGATGCCAAGGCAACACAAAATTAATACATAATTGTATAAACATAAACATAAGTTTTGTTGGGTATAGTGAATTAAGCATTCAGTTTACCCAACAAAAAGTCGACTGAAAGAGGGGGCCAGACACAGTGGCTCACACCTGTAATTCCAGTGCTTTGGGAGGCTGAAGCAGGAGGCTCACATGAGGCCAGGAGCTGGAGACCAGCCTGGGCAACAGAGAGAGATCCTGTCTCTAAAATAATACTTTTTTTTTAAAGTTGGCAGAAAGATATACTAAATAAAAGTACATAGGCTTGTATCCTTCAAATGCCCTTAAAGAAAGATATTTATCATTGGAATTTAGTAGTTCCAAGAGCCAAGGTCTTCCTCAGCTGAAGAAGTCACCCCCATCTACCTGGTTAACTGGGCTTGAAATGTCCTTATATTTGGCCCTTTACTTTTAGGGGCACCTACTGTTAATATTCTCAAGGGCACTATCTTACTTCTTACGGTGCATTTCAAAGGATGTGGTTGATTTATTTGGGTCCAAAAATAGTATAATCCAATAATCTGATCAGTAGCAAGACAAAACATCACAATTGAAGTTGTATTTACTATATTTTGTTGCACACTAGGTCTTAGGGAGATACCAAGCTGGGTAACAGTTGATAGAACAAGTTAGAATATAATTTGCCCAATATATGTCTGCAGACGTTTTGGAAGCCTGGGAAATGCAATGAAGAACTCTCGTCCTGTCTGCTCCTGGCCGTGTCATATAGAGGATCACTTGCTCACCAAAATCACCTCAAAAGGATGCAAGAAATCCTTCAATCACTATCCTGTGATGATATCAATCAACATGGTTTTATCACTAATGATAGTGACAGACAGTAGCCTGGGCAATGAGGGTGCCACAAGTAAACCTGACATCCCCTGTCATAAATGCTACAGCCAACTTCATTTGAAAATCTCATTTAGAACACACACTTTTGGCAGGTTTCTTTCTCTTCTAGGACACATAACTTTTTAAAAAATACAAAAATACGCTGAGCACAGTGGTTCATGCCTGTAATCCTAACACTTTGGGAGACCAAGGCAGGTGGATCACCTGAGGTCAGGAATTCAAGACCAGCCTGGCCAACAAGGTGAAACCATGTCTCCACTAAAAAAATACAAAAATTACCTGGGTGTGGTGGTGCGTGCCTATAATTCCAGCTACTCAGGAGGCCGAGGCTGGAGAATCGCTTGAACCCAGGAGACAAAGGTTACAGTGAGCCGAGATAATGCCATTGCACTCCAGCCTGGGGGACAGAGCAGGAACCCATCTCAAAATAATAATAATACAAAAATAATACATGTTCATTGTAGACAATTTGAGAAAGAGAAGCATAAAGAGAAAATAATCTAAAATCTCACTGTAAGATAATGAACATTTCCTTCCAATCTCTTAAAAATGCAGTTACATATTACACGTATATTTTGTTCTGTGTTCTTTTATGTGATGGTCAGTCAGATGTGGCCACAAAAGGACACAGGAGAGGCTCAGGAAAACAACAGTTTATTGTATTCACACATTTTGGAAACACGAAGTGTGGCACTCCTGCAGGGTCACATGGGGAAGCCACATGGGATGATCAAGGGGCAGAAAGCAGGGGCAAGGGGAAAGTCTAGGCCAGAGGTTACAGGGGTTTCCTGGGAAAGGCAGGGCAGGGCAGGGCAGGCTAAACTGTTTAGAATTGGCCAGTTTGAATAATTTTGGTGGGCTCTAAACTATAGGAGTGGTCCCTGGTTGCCCAGTACCTGGCCCTGGGGTGACTAAAGCCAAGGAATACTGTCTCCTGGGATGTATGGGCCAGATGAAGGAGGTGTGGCTCTGGAGTGGCTAGTTTGCATATCAGACATGCTCCCAGCTGAGTCCTTTGCTTTCCCTAAGAATTGGCTAGCCCCAGAGAGTAGCCTGTCTCCAGCCCAGAAGGATTTTTTTGTTTGAATCTCCTCTGTTGTTTTTTTTTAATAGGACAAGAACTTATTTATTTATTTATTTATTTATTTATTTATTTATTTTTGCCAAATAAAGCAATTGGACAGCGTTCCTTCCTCTTTTTTTTTTAAAAAAAATTCCATAGGTTTTTGGGGAACCGGTGGTATTTGTTTACTTTTTTTTTTTTTTTTTTGAGACAGAGTCTTGCTCTGTCGCCCAGGCTGGAGTGCTGTGGCGCAATCTCGACTCACTGCAACCTCCGCCTTCTGGGTTTGAGCGATTCTTCTGCCCCAGCCTCCCAAGCAGCTGGGATTACAGGCACGCGTCACCACGCCCGGCTTATTTTTGTATTTTTATTAGAGACGGGGTTTCCCCATGTTGGCCAGGCTGGTCTCGAACTCCTGACCTCAGGTGATCCATCCGCCTCGGCCCCCCAAAGTTCTGGGATTACAGGCGTGAGCCACCGCGCGCAGCTGAGTAAGTTCTTAAGTGATGATCTGTGAGATTTTGGTGCACTCATCACTCAAGCAGCATACATTATACCCAATTTGTAGCCTTTTGTCCCTCACCCCCTTCCCACCCTTTTCCCCAGAGTCCCCACAGTCCATTGTATCATTCTTATGGGTTTTTAAGAAGCCAAAACATCATGATATACAGACAATAAAATGTATATACAAGATATATTTTATTGTATACATCACTATATATATATATATTTTTAAATGCATATTTCATTCGTCTGAGCCCCATCCCGAGTCTTCCACTTCAAAGTCAGTGTGGGCCCTTTGGGAGTCCCTTCTTATTTCTGTCCCCAGAGCATGTCTCAAGCCACCTTAGGGGAAGAGGAAAGTTGGGACTTCCACTGGTCCTCGATGTCTCTCCGTGTCCCTCCGTGTTCAGGTGAGGGGCTGCTGTCGTTCACTGAATAAAGGACGGGAGGCCAGCCTCCCCACCGGCCCCTTCGCTGAAGCAGGCATACACGGCGCCGCCAAAGAGGATGGAAAGTCCTATAATCAATCCCCCAGGGGCTGTCAGGAAGCTGAATCGGGGAGGCGGCAAGAGCTGATCAGCCGTGTCCCTGACTTACTGAACTTGTACCGCACTGCTCTCTCCTTCTGTACTATGGCCCTGAGGTGCCCAGGCCCCACAGCTGACTCAATTAATCTGAAGTGGGGTGGAGCCATCTGTGTTTCTTTTAGGGATTCAGGTGACTCTAATGTGCGAGTGTGAAACACTGGCTAAGCCCTCAGCGCTGTGCTAGGCGGCCCTCGCTTATACCCTACTTATTCCCACTTCTGCCTTCTCCCCTTAGTGTCCCCAACCTCTTCCTTTCCCTTGGGCACACTACCACTCGCTCCTGCAGAAATAGCTCACGACGACATGCTCCTCAATTCCACGACCTGTGGATTCTCCGCGGCCACTGGCCCTCCTTGCAGTTTCTGTTGACGCCATCAGGGGCAGCAGCGAGCGCGGTCTCAGTGAAGGAGGCCTCTAGCTTGCGGCGGGGAGTTGAGCTGGAAAGGGTCTGGATAAGGGTGTTCTGATGCTGTTTTCTCCAAAATAAGGTCTAAAAGTATATACCTGAGCTTTGTGAGGATTCATTTACTCCTCCCTGAGTTGTATCACAGTTTCTTTGTTTTGACTTAGAAAAATTGATAAACCTATGTGACTTTCTTTGCTTCTCTCTAATCCCTGGGTGGGAGATGGTGGAGGACAGTCCACAGCAAACTCAAGTGAATCCATTACTTCTCATTCCCACCAAAGGTCTGGAGCTGAATCTAGTCTCTGGTTTTGGCCTATAGACACTGCCCTTTTGATCTGAGGGTGAAAAGGGGATTCAATCTAAGAGTATTTCATTTCCTAAACAATCTTGAAGAGATGTATTAGTTTAAAATTAGTTAAAAATTATTAGTTAAAAATATATTAAAATGTTATTTGTTAAAAATATATTAAAAATGTATTAGTTAAAAATCACTCATTGTTTGAGGAAACACTTTCCACATATATTCTATGCATTCTCTCTCTCTCTGCATATGCCATGCCTTTTTTCACTTCCATTATATTGGGAAAATTTCCCCTATGTCATTGAATGTTTTTGGAAAAGATGATTGTCCACGATGATACCTATTTTGCAAATTTTATGTACCATAGTTTTTTAACCATTTCTCTGTTGACATTTAGTTTATGATTTTCACTCTTATCAATAACTGATATAAATTGTCTCATATATAAATCTTTGGCCCTCTCACATATCATTTACCATGAACATTGAGAGTACCATATTTTATCCTTTTGGAGTCCTCTCGGTGTTAATAACAGAAGTGGTTTCACATGTGGGACTTAATTAAAGCTTGTTAACTTCACTCATGGCCTAGATCAGCTTACATGGGGGCCCTATAAAACCTGTCTCTTTAATATTAAGCCATATGAAATCACAAGAGTATGCCAAATCCAATTAGCATCTATCACGACCTATCCACTCTATAAACAGGCATTTCATGTTTCTGTTACATTCAACTTCTGAAATGCTATTAGCAGAAACCATTAAGGCAAACAATGAAAACACAAGTAATAATTTCTTAAAAAACACTTTGCAATGCCTGCATCATACATATTAATTTATAGCTGCAGCAACAGAATCTCATATTCAGATGGTGTCCTTTCAAAAGGAACTGTGTAACAAATCCCAGGCAGTACTTAACTTACCTTCCTGGTGATTTATATGATGCACATCATTGTGTGCATAAAGTCCAAATTTCATGACACAGACACATACAATTACATGGATGACAGTAATATTCCAATGAATGATATAAACATCAACTGTTAATTCACTAAGAGAAATAGAAAGTCAAGGCAAAAGAGACTACGTCCCAAAACTACCTGACTACTGCCTTTAGGCAAAAGATCTTTTGGAAATCAGCTTTTAAAGACTTTAGTTTTACCACTGCCCTGAAGCAGGCTGAACCTAAAATGGGACTTTACTATCTGCCCAACCCTGGGCCCAGAATTGCCCATGGAATACAGGTTGACTTCAGCAAGATTCAGGTGAATCCATTACTTCTTATTCCCACAAAACGCTAGAGCTGAGTCTAGTCTCTGGCTTTGGCCTATTGACACTGACATTTTGATCTGAGGGTGAAAAGGGATTCAACCTAAGAGTATCTCATGTCTTAATCTAGAAGAGAGGTATTAGTTTAAAAGTCATTCATTGTTTGAGGAAACACTTTCCACATATTTTCCATGCATTCATTCTCTCTCTCTCTCTCTCTCTCTCTCTCTCTGTGTGTGTGTGTGTGTGTGTGTGTAGACTACATTTTAGGATTTTACTCTATGTTATATAACTTTACTTTGCAACTTTTACTTTCCCGAAAGTACCTGGATAAGTAATGTGTAAAGTGTAAGGCAAAGTTGTTTCTGTTCTATCTTGAGCAGTTCATAAAATAACCTTCAGGTCGCCTTCCCTGTGATCCGTAGATTGGCTTGGTGTGTACTCCAGAGGTGCCAATCATTCTTTCTCCACTTACTCCTCTCTGTGAGAGGACTCACAGCACTGGAAGAGGCGGTCCAATCACCATGTGATATCTGCTCCTTAACTTGGCCACAGCAGATCGGAAGCCAGAGCCAAGATGAGTCATTAGATTTTCTGCCAGGAGGAGTTGGAATTGTGACTTAGTGACTGAGTCTGTTAGCTGCATGGGTTTCTCTTTCTTCTGTTTCTCAAATAGCCTCAAGCCCTTCAGCCTCCTGGGTGATGTCTTCCTTGAATATCCAAATAAAATGTCTTAAGTCCTGTGGTGGAGACAAATGCTATGTGTTAAACTCGATTTCATTTCTTCTTCCTCTTCCTGGGCACACAGGAAGACCACATTTCCGAGCTTCCCTTGCAGTTAAGTTGTGCCATGGCTGTCAGGTGCTAAGCAGAGAGGCAATGGCCAGGAAGAAGAGGCAGGAGTCTCTTCTTGTGCAAGAGTGGACAATTAAAGAGGAGAAGAGTAGAATGGTGTTGGTAAGGTCAGATGGAGGCTTTCCCTTCCAAGGAAGTCTTGTGCATATGATGGAGCAGAGAAGTGGGCCACTGGTGCTAAAGAGAGGAAACGTGGTAGAAATGGATGGGTTGAAGGGTGAGCTTGAAACAATATGGGCATGTCAAGGCATGGACAAAGAGTTACTGAGGAAGCTTATCCAGAGGCCTCAGCCTTCTCCCTGGAGTCAGAACCACCTGCTGAGGGCCGTGGAGGAGAAAGAGTTCGAAGAGAGAAGCTCTGAAACTGCCCTCTGGGCAAGTTCGTGGAGCTGGACAGCATGGATTTATAGTAAGCCAGACATGAATGGTTTTATGCCAAACCCGTGGAATTTGGTGTGTGATCTGGGAGAAGGACCAGAGAAGGCTGTCTGTGGGAATTACCAGAAGTCAGAAGCCTATGTTAGTATAACATTATCACTTGCCTAAAGAACAGATGATAGGGAGAAAAATGTTATTCTTCTAGGCCCATATTTATTCACTATTTCTTCTTACTAATAATACCCCAGTGTCTTTAAGTACTAAAATGTTCCATTTCTACAGAATATTTTCTCTCATCTGTAAGAATAAAAAGGATGTTCATTTTTTTAAAACATTAGGTACTCATTACTAAACAGGACAAAAATCAATCTTTTTTTATTTTTTAAGACCCAAAACAATAGTTAATTACTATTTGAGCTGGGGATCTATTGTCTAGAAAAGTAATAATTATTAAGTAATTCAAAAAATAAATACAAAAGTGACAGGTTCATTTTTGAAAATGTGTTCAGCACAAAAGAGTTTTAAAAAGAAAAAAAATCCATAATCACATCATCCAGAGCAAAACATTTAAAATATTTTGGTGTCTTAAAAAATTAGTGTCATTCCAGATAAAGTTTTATACTCAGTATTTTTCACACATTATTTTATAAATATTTTCCTAACTCATCAAATGAGCTTTAAAATATAAATTTACTGACTACAATATATAGTACCAATTTTTTTTGAACTTTAAGTCTGTTTTGTTTGTTTGTTTTTTGAGACAGGATCTTGCTCTGTCGCCCAGGCTGGATGGAGTACAGTGGTGCAATCATAGCTCATTATAACATCAAATTCCTAGGCTCAAGTGATCTTCCTGCCTTAGCCTCCCAAGTAGCGGGGACTACAGGTGCATGCCACCATGCATGGCTAAATTTTTTTTTTAGAGATGGGGTCTCGCTGTGTTGCCCAGGCTGGTCTTGAATGCCTGGCCTCAAGAGATCCTCTCACTTGGCCTCCCAAAGTGTTGGGATTACAGGCATGGGCCACCAGTCCCAGCTTAAGTCTGTTTTCAAATGAAAAATGTAAAGCTGAAAATTGCTGCAATGTATATTGTGATTATTACCTTAGGACCGATTTCTGCAATGGTATATCAATAGGGCAAAGAATATATTTTTCTTTAAAAATAAATTTTCTTTAAAAATAAAAGTTCTAAATGATTTTTTGAGATACACATACATCATTCAAAAATGAAAATGATCTATAAAGTATACACTGACCAGTCTTGTCCTCATCCCTATTCCCTTTCAGCTTATTATGCCTTGTCCTCTATAGGTAACCATTTTTCTCCCAGTGTTTCTTGCTCAAATGTTTATTTCCCAATGAGAGAACTATCCTGTTTCTCACAACCTTACAAAAAGGAAGGATATTTTATACACTGTTCCATGCCTTGCTTTTTTCACCTTACTATGTATCCTGGAGATCTTACCATATAAATTTGTAAAGATATTTCCTATTCCTTTTGTCTCTCAGTTGCATAATGTTCCATTGTATGGATGTACCATAATTTATTCCACTAGGAGCCCTGAGTTGTTGTCTTATCTTTTGCTATTACAAACAAAGCTATAATAATCTTGAAGTATGTCATTACATACATGTCTGGGAATATCTGTAGAATAGATTTCAAAAAGTTGGATGCAGGGCGGCCCCTAGGATGTGTGGAGCTCCAGGCAAATATTCTTTGCAGGGCCACTGCCCTCATAGGCCATTTGGCTTTAAACTGTTTTGCAAAATTCTTGAACCCATTTGAAGCTTAGTGATTTATCAATGAAGATTTAGTCTAGTGGATAGAAAAGAGGTACTTACACATTTGGCTATTGTCCAGTAAGTGCAAATGAAGATTCTTCATAGTGTCCAGGTACCATCTTTTGTTGTTTTTTCTTTATTGTCAAATATGTTATTCCTGGCTAATTTCATATTTCCTACTGCAAGGAAAAGTTAACAATATTGTTACTAGTTGCAATGCCAGGGCTCTTCAGAACCTATTTGTATTGAAATGGTACCACACTGACATCACCACATTGACAGTAGGCAAGAAGGACACCAGTTGAAAGGGCCAGCTGTTGAGCAGTGGTCTTGAATACCTTTGGGAGAGAAAGGGACAGCCATCCCTAGAGAACTGCCTGACATGTGCTCTAGAGCCAGCAGAGGGGGTGGGGAAACCTCCCTGAGTGCAAGTGATGAAGTATGCACAGGGTAAAGGGTGACTGCTACCACCGTGTCATACTTGAATACTCTAGATGGGAGGCAACGCTGCAGTCAGAATGCTGATATAAGACAGCTACGGCTTGAGTCCAGGGGTTAACTATGGACAGTTAGTGGCCCAGAGCTCTCCACTTGCCCCGTGTCTGACATGAGAGTCACACAAAATCATGTCATTTTGGTCAGTAAGAGTAATCAACTCATCAAATTGCCTTCCTGGAACTAGGGCTGGCCATAGAATCCTGGAACTACCCTGTAGGCATGAGTCTCTGGTCTCTGGCGGACCTCAAACAAGGGGAAAAACAGAAACTGGGCCAACTGCCAGCCCACTGGCCAGTCTCAGGCTTTGGATGGCAACTTATAAAACTGTAAGGTAGGAGCTTCTGCCAACTGGAGACCATACAGGATCAGTTCCAAGTTGGGGCACCCTGCCCAGATGGCACTGCTGACTCCAGCTAGTCTCGGTATCAGTGGGGAGACTTAGAAGATTTAGAAATTAGGAATTCACTCTAAAGAAGGGGTAGGTGAATATGTGTGTGTGTGTGTGTGTGTGTGTGTGTGTGTGTATGTATGTGTATGTGTAGGGCCAGATAGTAAAGATTTTAGGCTTTCAGGCTCTATGGTCTTTTTTAAGGCTACTCAATTCTACCGTATAGAGGGAGAGCAGCCATAGACCATATGGAAATGAATGGACATGGCTGAATTCTAATAAGCTTTATTTATCCAGGCAGCAAACTGGATTTGGCCCACTGGGTGAAATTTGCCAAACTTTGCTATAAATCATGCAGCAAAGGGCCCAGCCTTTACTTGCCTAGTAATGGTAAAATTACAAGACAGGATAACAAGTGCATTTGTAATTTTGTTATATATGGCCAAATTCCCCACTACAGAGCTTTTATTCTGCTCTACCACCAGCAATTTTGTCTCCCTACAGCCTTGCCAAGAGAATGTTTTATCCAGTCTTGAATTTTTGCCAATCTGATAGGTAAGTAGTATCTTGGTGTGATTTTAATTAGCATTTTTTTGAGTGGTATTAAATTTTTTCTTCTGTGAACCATCTCTCCTCTGGTTATTTTACTATTGGGTTGCTGGTATTTTTTCCCTTGATTTATAAAAGTTCTTTGTTTGCTAAGGAGATTAACCTTCAATATGTATTCTGCATTTGTTGGATAAAGTGTTCTATAGATGTCAATTAGGTCAAGGTGGATGAGGTTGTTCAAATGCTTGAGATACCTAGTAGTCACTCAAGAAGAGTTGTCTGGCAGGCATTTGGAAATACAGATTTAAAACTCAATTGATAGGATGAGACTAGATAGTTTTGGAATAATCAGTATAGATGATATTTATAACAATAAGATGGGTAAGATCACATAGGGAAAGAAAGTAGATAGAGAAGAGATGATAAAACTGAGCCCTAGAGCATTCCAACATTTAGAGATTGAGAACAAGAGAAGCAACCAGCAAAACAAACTGAGAAGGGGCTTTTAGTAGGGTAAGGAAAGAAAGCAAAGGGCAGACTTTTGAAAGCAAAGTAAAGAAAATATTTCAAGAGGAAGGAGATTCTGTTAAATGACTTTAGAGATTAAATAAGGTAAGAATTCTTTTTAGAAATTGATCATTGGATTTGACAATGTGGAGGCTATTGGTGACTTTGACAGTGAAGATATGTTTTTGGTAAGTAAGTTTAAGAGGAAGAGAATAATTTTGTATAAGAAAGAATCTTGAGTGGCATATTTTTGTCCTAACATCAAATGACTGGTTATTTAAGAAAGAGGAAGTAAGAGGACAAAGCAAAAAAGCTAAGCATATCAAGTGTCTGAGTAAATCATGATAAGGTTTGTGAAGAATGAATTTATAAAAGCAATTTTGTGTGATCATGTTGATTACAATTAGAAGGGAATTATTTGTAAGTTTTTTCCAAGGATTGAGCTTTGATATTAAAAATACACTAACACAAAATTAAATTTTTGGTCCCCTATGCTAGAATAGCAAAGTTTTCTCGAATTATTGATCTGCTCTTAGCAAAAATTACGAGAGATTATTTTTAATTCTAAAATCTGTTTCTTTAGCAGCCATTTTCTAAACTGTAGACAGTTTCTATTTCTGCCACATTTCTTCCTGACATTCATTTAATGTCCCTAGTTTCAGGCTGAAAATGCTGTCTTCATTCAGGTTGGTAATTTCATTTAACAAGGTAGAGTTTTCCTATTGAAGCTTCTCAGATCTATTTCTCAGAAGTTCGACTTTGGCTCTATCTTGCGACATGTGATTTGCAGGTCATAACATCTTGCCTCCTGTTCTTCTTTCTCTGCTTGAGAAGGACTGAGATGATCTCTCTCTCCTTCAACTTTTTTGTCATTCCTTAACGTTTTTCTCCAGCTCCAACTCTGTCATTATAACCTGACGTAAAATGCTTATCTTGAAGGCCTGGAAAATCAGTGTTTTCTTCTAGTATAACTTAATTCTGTTGGCTTTTCTTAATGTGTCTGAATCGTTCCATGTAACCAGGAAACTTCTGATGATGTTACTAAGAACCATATATTCCCCTGCTGAAGGTACTAGTTTTCTTGTTTACATTTCTCTATAATATGGTATACATTCATAACCTTGGGCACACTCTTCCTGTGTCTGATTAAGTTCAAGTACCCTTTCATGAGGTTTGACTTCCAGATTATCTAAATAGGCTTCCCATAAGGAGAAGCAGTTACACTGGAGGAGGTTTTTATTTTTGGTAACTGGCCTAAAAAGCAAATATTTTACATTTATCAGATAATTTCCTGTTGTTGTCTTTATTTTTATTATTATGTAGAAAAATAGAGCTTTGAAAAAGTTGCTTTTTTTTTTACATTTATGAAACTTTATGTATTGCTTTTGAAGTCTTCGGATTATCACTCTGGTTAAATGAATAGCTATTATTTCACAGTAACCTGCAATCCTGTTTTGATCAAGTATTTTGAACTTTTTGACATCTTTGGCAGGCTTCTCCAGGATCAACGTTCTAAATTAAATCTTTTTGACCTAGAATTAACTTCAGGATTTTCCATGTGGGCCACTGGAGAGCCTCAAAGGATGTATCTTTCATCTTGTAGAGATATTAAGTGACTAGGCTTACTTAGTAAATTGTATGGGAAGTATTGTCAAATGATAAGTGATGCTAGGTTTTCTTTCAGTTACATTTATGAGTATGTTATTGATATGAATTCCCCAAATTGTACAAAACTCTTAGAAATCTAATATCTTATTGGCCATAATTCTGGTTATTATATTGTATGCCATAAAATAACCAAATTTCCTTGTCAATTGCTGATTGTAATGAATCAAAGTCAGATTTTTAACCATGGCTATTTTAAGTCTCTGTCATTCACAATTATTGTTTTGACTTTTCTCCAAAAGCATTCGCAATGAGTTTCATGAAAAATACTCTCAAAAGTACTCTTAAATACAGGTTTCTAATAACTGTAAGATCGATGGACTACATAAAAAATTTTCAAAAATTTAATGAAGAAACTGATGGGTTCATAAAACAGATAATCAAGATCAAGCAAAACAAAAATTAATTACATGAGATTAAGTAACTGATGAAGATGTTTTTATGTTTATTTGAAACATTATTGGTTCTTAAATGTTTTATTTTCCAGATTGAAGGAATTTTTTTTTTCTTAAGTTATCCATAGTTTACAGAAATTTGGTAAAGTGTACTTGTGTGAACAAAGATGGAAGCATTTGCTTTTCTACCTACTTGATGCCTCCAAAATGTGGGAACTATTCATGGTTATTTGCATAAATTCAGTAAAAATCTGCTTGCTATAACCGGATACAATGAAAACACTGGTTATATTACCAAGGCTTTGAGTGAAATAGATTGGAGAATGTGCATAGAATACCTGACTTCAAGGGTTCTCAGCCTTACGGTGAATAAAAACTCACTTCCTGGCAGGCTCAGGAGCCTTAGGACTTTAGGTAACATCTAAAGTCTTCCTTAGTTTGGCTTCCTAGCCTCAAGAGGTTTTTAAATTTGAGATTCCTGTGTGATCATCATAGGCAGAAATAGTTACGTTTATAAAGAAAAAGCTATAATACATCTGCTATTAGATTATAGCTCTGTGCATTGTTTTCAGGTTCTTATTTACCTATAGAGTAGACTAGATCCTGAATTCTTTTATATTCCTTTAATCCAACTTTCTTCCGTGGAATTACTAAAAACAGGAACTGCTCTGTTCCTAAATCTCTATAAGCTGAAATGATAAATTTTAAGGAAACAAGTCTTGTGCCTGATGTATGGGCCACACAAAGAGTTCACCAAATTGCCTAATGCCATAACCAGAGACATTCAAACTGCAAACAGGATAAGAAATTGACATTTTCATGCTGTAGACAGCTCTTCCCAAGATACTGGCGCAAGACTATATCATAACAAGACCCTGACCTCCCTTACTGCTACCTTTTTCACTTGGCAGGATAATGGTGTAAATTTCTTAATCAGTAGCTTCTGCCAGTAACTAGACAGACACTAATCTAAAAGATTCCTTAGCCCACTTATTGGGTGACTTTGGCAACATCCTTAATACAACTGGTGCTCACCTTTTGCTTTAATTCAACCCAGTCATGGGATACTAGATGATAAATAGCTCCATATTATTTATTGGCTAAATAAGAAAATTTCTGTGCTATTGCAAATATTACATGCTATACCTGGATAAATCCCTCTGGTAAAGTTGAAACCCATATAAGCAAAATAAAAACATAGCCACATGGTTACAACAGGTCTTACCTAATTCCCTATGGTCATTTGCTTCATTCAATTAGTTGCCTTTAAGCCTAGATTCACAGCTCAAAACCATTATGCAAACAGGGATTTTCATATTACTATTATTTCCTTTTTAAAGTTTGCACTATTACTTGTTAAATTTTTGCAGAAGTAGAACTCCTAACAGAACAATGCTGGCCCAGCACTTTTGAGACAACAGCAAACAACTATGGAACAGAAAAAATTGAACTTAATAATGGACTCCAGGTAGACTTAGCCTGAGATCCACTCCCTTCAAACCTCCCTTGTTGCTCAAATGTGGATAATAGGGTTTTGACACTGACTCCTAGCCACCATTCACTTCCTCTAACATAGGACCACACCCAGCAACCCAGGACAGGCCCATCCTGGCATCAGGGGCTATCAACACCTGAATACAGGATGATTGGTCAGTGATGCTTTTGGAGAAATATCTTGATCAAAAGGGGGGAATGTGAAACTTGTCAGAAACATAATGGAGTCACTTGGGTTAATAAAACTCTGACAAATAGAGCCAGAGAAGGCCATGAAGAAAGGTTTCTCATGCATAAATGCCCAGTAACAAAAACCATCACAAAAGACTCTGCAAAAACCACAACCTTGTACAATGGCCATTGCAACCTTACACACAAAAAATACTTCTGTGAGAATATCTGCCCAGCAAACACCTGTTCAACCTCAGACTGGCATCATGCTTGCTATCGATCCTTGTAGCCAAGGATAATTATCTCAAAATAACTCATAATTCTTCTTTAAAAACCTCCTCCTTCCTTTACCTCGCTGAATATGCAGGTAGTTCATATGCAATGGGAACACTGTGGCACGTGTATTCCCATTGCAGTGCCTATTCCTGAATATCATTTTCTTTTAGAAACCTTCTCTCTGTTTACTATTTAGGTTGACAACAAGTTTGCTTTCAGTAAAGTGCTGGGGACAAAGACATGTCTCTCAGAAAGTAAAGTCATTAGAGAAACAGAGTAGGTTGCTGGGCAGTTGGGGGTTAACTTGATGTCTGAGGTTATAAATTTAAAGTTATCTGTCAGAGGAGTTGTGTGTTTTTCATGAGCCATATTGAGCACTCAGGTACAGGCAAAACATAGAGAGCTGTCTTTATCCAGAGTTTGTGTTCTGTCCTGCCAGCATGAGAGAGGCAGTTGCAGATGTATGGACTGATGAACCAAGCAATGTAAGCTGGATAATGAGAGGAGTGAAGAAATGAGGAGAGTATTTGACCGTCAAAAAGTAGCAAAGCAATGCATTAGAGGTCTAGATATGATCAAAGCCCAATTTATTATAATTCATAAATATCATATGTATACATAAATTACCCCAGTCTCTTCTGGGAGATTTCCACACTGGCTTGATGTTCTCTAGTTCATCAAGAAGTAAGCATAACAAGATTGGATAATTATTTCTTAAATTTTATTCTTTATTTGAGTTTAAAACAATTCGAAGATGGCAGAACCCCATTATAAATGGGTACACTATACCATAGATATAAGGCAAGGAATCCCAATTACTGATTTTTTTGAGTGGCCTTTATTTGGCTACATCATTGATAGTCTAGGTGTGGAATTTTTGGACATCTACTAGAAGACATATTACCATAAGTTTCCATTTTATCAGTTTCTAAGAAACTTTATTTTTGAAAGAAAAAATGGGCAAGAAAGAAAAATGTTTTTAAAAGTGTTATCTGTGTCTAAATAAAGTGGCTGATAAATTAGTGAAAAGGAAGAAGTTTGGAAAGCAGAAGTTTTTATGTTGTATAAAAATAAATACAGTGAATTAACATTACTTAAGACTGATAATAGATTATTGTTGTGGGTAAATGAGTCATTTTATCTGTTGCATACTTACGTGAAGGCTTTCAAAAGGTCAGTAATAATTTAAAGGAATCTACATCCCTTTTATAATCGGCGAATTGGTGACTAATGTTTTTATTTTTTTCTCCTATTACATGCCTTTTAGACATTTGGTTGCTGTAACCAAGGTTGGGTAGCAGAAGAGAAAGGAGACAGAACTCTATCAGTCATTGTATTTATTTACCAGCATTTATGGCAAATGGCCAGACCTGGGCAGGGTGGTAGCAATGATAGATTTTACAAATTAAGGCATTGTTCTTTATTTCAAAATTTTCATTTACCTATATTTTCCTTGGTCTTAGAAATACAAATAATTTAGAGCTGGCAATACTCACCATCAGGATATAATAAATGGAGGTTTCTTTGTCTGAAATCGAAAAAATGTAGTAATACTCTATCGTACTTTTAAAAATCCTATTTTTGCAGTTGGCTTCCTCTCGGTGAATTAGTTAGGTAGTTTTGGTACATTTGGAGGGTCATAAACGTGTCATAGAAAGAGTACCGGCATTATGAAAACCTGGATGTTAGGGACTTCACAATTTGGTAATTTTGCAGCTGTACAACCTTAGAAATGTAAGTTCTCTGAATGTTGGTTTCCTCTGCTATAAATCAGAGATAGGAATATCCATCTGATATATTTCACAGGTACTACTGTATTAAATGATATTGTGTGTTTGTGCACTGGAATGTGTAATACAATAAAGTTGTTGATTAATGCTTTAAAAATGTAGCTTGCTCTGTATATTTTTAAAAAATCAAAATAGAAATCATTGGGAAATGTAAATGTTTATGAATCTTACAGCTCAAATGCAAATAACTTACAAATGCTTTATAATAAAATCAAAGATATTATTCATGGATTTTTTTTAAGTAAAAAATCTTTGCAGCTAAATATTCATCAACTTAAACTTATTCTTTCTTTTATAAGAATGTTCACTATGTGACATTATAACTCTCCAAAGGAGAAATTCTATAATTAGTTCAGTTCTCTGCCTTAAAAGTTTTATTATAAGGCAGAAGAATGGAATAATTAAAGTTTAAAAATAAGCAAAAATATATAACTCTAAACCACAGTCCCCTCATTTAAAAGAGCTTAACAAGAATACTTTTCCCAATATACTTATAAACAACCTAATATTTATATAATAACACAAAGTTACAATTTAAATCATGATGATCAAAGTTAATGTGCATTTTGATACCCTTATCAGCTTAAATTATTAAATATCTAACGGTCTTGAGAGATTGAATTTTAAAAAATGAACCACATGTGCTTTAAAAATGGTTACCCATTCAATAACTAAGGTGTTGGTCAAGTGTTTAGAATATAGGCCAGAGTTTTAGAAAAATTATTTGAGAAATATAGTATATATGATAGGGTCCCACGTAGAAATAAGCCTGTACAAATGGATATGTTTAAGCATCAACAATAATTGAGGTAACCCACCAACTTCTTTTTTAAAAGCGTAAGTCATGGGCTTCTTTAAAAGAGCAAATGAATCACTTGCTCATTTTAAATCTCCTATCTTGATTATATTAAATAGTACTACTTTTTAAAATAAGAAATTATTAATTAGAGTGTAGGTAACAAATTAGCTGGGCGTGGTGGCGCATTCCTGTAATCCCAGCTACTCGGGAGGCTGAGGCAGGAGAATCACTTGAATCGAGGAGGCGGAGGTAGCAGTGAGCCGAAATCACACCACTGCATTCCAGCCTGGGCGACAGAGCAAGATTCTGTCTTAAAAAAAAAAAAAAAAAAAAAAAAGAATATAGGTAACAAATAGTAAATTCTGGTCAGCAGCAAAATTTTTGGACCCAATGACAAAAACATGTCAATAAAATGTGTTTAAGAATAACTCTATATTGCTGATATTCCAACCGCACTATGATCTTTGCTATCAGCAATCCAAGATTTAGTTCTTCATCAAAAGTCTCTCTCTCTCTCTCTCTCACACACACACACACACACACACACACACATTCTCGTACAGTCTTGTCTCTACAAATGCACCTCAGGTTATCTTCTGTTTTTGAAGATTACATTTTTTAAAACACATCAACATTTTTCCAACAAATCAATCATCAAAAAATGACTCACTGCTTTCATTAACAATCTCTCAAGATCACTCAATGTTTAAAGGTTAGCCTGACAAGAACTTGCAGAGCTGAAATTGAATTGGCATCGGCACAGGGTAATTTTAGATGGAGGTAAAAGTGAGTTTATCTTATGCTCAGCAAAACATATTTAGGCCAGTTTAAATATGAGTAATTGGTAAATTTATCCTCAGCTAGCATAGAGGTGGGTATTGTTAATATGATTCAAAGCTTGGTTGGGCACCCTTCGTTTTATAGTATGCCTGGGATACAGCACATCTGTGAGACAAGAAAGGCTAAACTAGAGCTCTGCTTCTTCTAATCCTGCATTACAAATTTAATAATAAAGTACATTTCTGCTATGTTTGTGGTTTTAAAATTATTCACTGTAAACATCCTATATTCTTTCCTAATTAATTTCAGAGCTGGAACTTATATCCATGTCTATGTCAAATTATCATTTATTCTATGAAAAGCAGCACAAATACTCTTCATTCTGGTTTTGACACAAATTCCTTAAAAAAAAAATTAAGGCCATTTAATTGAATCAGGGCCAACTGAAGATTACCCTGGCAAAAGTCAAACTACTGATTTAAGAGTTTTGAAAAAGAGCCATAAGTGGTTGTCGTGTATTTTCTTCCTTGGTAACTTGAGAGCAGTTTGTAGAATTTATTAGTCTCCAACATCTCCATCTCGATCTCCAATAAGCCAAAGAAAATGAAAACTTAAGGCTAACAGAGCTGTCCCGAGCAGATCACCCAATGCTGTTAGGTAGGGGATGGAGAAACTATCCGGGTCCTTTCCTTTCCTCCAGAAGTGATGGACCATCCAGTCAGCAATCCACAGCAAGGTAAATACCTAGAAGAGAACACCAGAGATTACTCCGGCTGCCTGGACATTCCTAGCCCATGAAACATGGCCACAAGCCTAAACCACTGGCTTCTGGAAGGGACCGCATGTGTCTAAGTCAAGAACCATGCTTGAAAATAAGAAATACTTGGTTGACAAGAATATTTTCATTTCACAAGAAAAAAAACAGCATGTATGTTTACAGGTACTAAAATTTTTCTTCAACTTTTCATATAGATCTCATTCTAGCCTCCCAATAGCCATAATAATTTGGATATTTTAATAGCACTGTAGAGTTTCCAAAAGACTGTTTTTCTATGTGATAAACCTGTGAAAAAGGAAGACATTATGAAGAAGGAAATAAAAATTTAAATAAGGAATTATTTAACAGTCTCCTGCTGCAGGTATATCAAATAAAATAAAGACGGAAAACTGACCATTCATTTACTAATTATAAGGCCATTTGTGACTTGTCGAGGAAAATTTCAGTGCAGTAGTAAGACCAATAACTAGAAGGTAAATGCATTTAGAAATGGCTCATCTATGTAGTTATAGACAGATATATACATAAAATGGAAATATTTTAAAAGATTATTCAAACATGAAGGTGTTGTATATAAATATTTTCTAGAATATCAGGAATATAAAGACTTTTGTGAAGCTTTGAATTTTGGGACCAGATAAATGTTTTTTTCTTTGATCCACCTAGAGTAGGGGGATTTTCTTTTTTTATTTATTTATTTTTTATTTTTTACTATACTTTAAGTTTTAGGGTACATGTGCACAATGTGCAGGTTTGTTACATATGTATACATGTGTCATGTTGGTGTGCTACACCCATTAACTCGTCATTTAACATTAGGTATATCTCCTAATGCTATCCCTCCCCGCTCCCCCCCCACCCCACAACAGGCCCCGGTGTGGGATGTTCCCCTTCCTGTGTCCATGTGTTCTCATTATTCGATTCCCACCTATGAGTGAGAACATGTGGTGTTTGGTTTTTTGTCCTTGCGATAGTTTGCTGAGAATGATGGTTTCCAGCTTCATCCATGTCCCTACAAAGGACATGAACTCGTCCTTTTTTATGGCTGCATAGTATTCCATGGTGTATATGTGCCACATTTTCTTAATCCAGTCTATCATCATTGGACATTTGGGTTGGTTCCAAGTCTTTGCTATTTTGACTAGTGCCGCAATAAACATACATGTGCATGTGTCTTTATAGCAGCATGATTTATAATCCTTTGGGTATATACCCAGTAATGGGATAGCTGGGTCAAATGGTATTTCTAGTTCTAGATCCCTGAGGAATCACCACACTGACTTCCACAATGGTTGAACTAGTTCACACTCCCACCAACAGTGTAAAAGTGTTCCTATTTCTCCACATCCTCTCCAGCACCTGTTGTTTTCTGACTTTTTAATGATCGCCATTCTAACTGGTGTGAGATGGTATCTCATTGTGGTTTTGATTTGCATTTTTCTGATGGCCAGTGATGATGAGCATTTTTTCATGTGTCTTTTGGCTGCATAAATGTCTTCTTTTGAGAAGTGTCTGTTCATATCCTTTGCCCACTTTTTGATGGGGTTGTTTTTTTCTTATAAATTTGTTTGAGTTCATTGTAGATTCTGGTTATTAGCCCTTTGTCAGATGAGTAGATTGCAAAAATTTTCTCCCATTCTGTAGGTTGCCTGTTCACTCTGATGGTAGTTTCTTTTTGCTGCGCAGAGCTCTTTAGTGTCATTAGATCCCATTTGTCAATTCTGGCTTTTGTTGCCATTGCTTTTGGTGTTTTAGACATGAAGTCCTTGCCCATGCCTATGTCCTGAATGGTATTGCCTAGGTTTTCTTCTAGGGTTTTTATGGTTTTAGGTCTAACATTTAAGTCCTTAATCCATCTTGAATTAATTTTTGTATAAGGTGTAAGGAAGGGATCCAGTTTCAGCTTTCTACATATGGCTAGCCAGTTTTCCCAGCACCATTTATTAAATAGGGAATCCTTTCCCCATTTCTTGCTTTTGTCAGGTTTGTCAAAGATCAGATATTTGTAGATATGTGGCATTATTTCTGAGGGCTCTGTTCTGTTCCATTGGTCTATATCTCTGTTTTGGTACCAGTACCATGCTGTTTTGGTTACTGTAGCCTTGTAGTATAGTTTGAAGTCAGGTAGCGTGATGCCTCCAGCTTTGTTCTTTTGGCTTAGGATTGACTTGGCGATGCAGGCTCTTTTTTGGTTCCATATGAACTTTAAAGTAGTTTTTTCCAATTTTGTGAAGAAAGTCATTGGTAGCTTGATGGGGATGGCATTGAATCTGTAAATTACCTTGGGCAGTATGACCATTTTCACGATATTGATTCTTCCTACCCATGAGCATGGAATGTTCTTCTATTTGTTTGTATCCTTATTTCATTGAGCAGTGGTTTGTAGTTCTTGAAGAGGTCCTTCACATCCCTTGTAAGTTGGATTCCTAGGTATTTTATTCTCTTTGAAGCAATTGTGAATGGGAGTTCACTCATGATTTGGCTCTCTGTCTGTTATTGGTGTATAAGAATGCTTGTGATTTTTGCACATTGATTTTGTATCCTGAGACTTTGCTGAAGTTGCTTATCAGCTTAAGGAGATTTTGGGCTGAGACAATGGGGTTTTCTAGATATACAATCATGTCATCTGCAAACAGGGACAATTTGACTTCCTCTTTTCCTTAATTGAATACCCTTTATTTCCTTCTCCTGCCTGACTGCCCTGGCCAGAACTTCCAACACTATGTTGAATAGGAGTGGTGAGAGAGGGCATCCCTGTCTTGTGCCAGTTTTCAAAGGGAATGCTTCCAGTTTTTGCCCATTCAGTATGATATTGGCTGTGGGTTTGTCATAGATAGCTCTTATTATTTTGAGATACGTCCCATCAATACCTAATTTACTGAGAGTTTTTAGCGTGAACCGTTGTTGAATTTTGTCAAAGGCCTTTTCTGCATCTATTGAGATAATCATGTGGTTTTTGTCGTTGTTTCTGTTTATATGCTGGATTATGTTTATTGATTTGTGTATGTTGAACCAGCCTCGCATCCCAGGGATGAAGCCCACTTGATCATGGTGGATAAGCTTTTTGATGTGCTGCTGGATTTGGTTTGCCAGTATTTTATTGAGGATTTTTGCATCAATGTTCATCAGGGATATTGGTCTAAAATTCTCTTTTTTTGCTGTGTCTCTGCCAGGCTTTGGTATCAGGATGATGCTGGCCTCATAAAATGAGTTAGGGAGGATTCCCTCTTTTTCTATTGATTGGAATAGTTTCAGAAGGAATGGTACCAGCTCCTCCTTGTACCTCTGGTAGAATTCGGCTGTGAATCCATCTGGTCCTGGACTTTTTTTGGTTGGTAAGCTATTAATTATTGCCTCAATTTCAGAGCCTATTATTAGTCTATTCAGAGATTCAACTTCTTCCTGGTTTAGTCTTGGGAGGGTGTATGTGTCGAGGAATTTATCCATTTCTTCTAGATTTTCTAGTTTATTTGCGTAGAGGTGTTTATAGTATTCTCTGATGGTAGTTTGTATTTCTGTGGGATTTTCTAAATTTTCAAACCCCTGAAGCAGTAAAAGAAATTTGGGACTAGAAAGGATAATGTTCACTGGTTTTGGACAAGTTGGCAAGTATAGCACAGTGGTTAAAAGCACTTCTTTACAGCCCTTCTCTATTGTCTACTAGCTGACTGAAGGAAAGTTACTCAACCTTTCTGACTCTATTTATCCAAATGAACATTAAAATGGTACCTACCTTGTAAGAACGTTCTGAGGATTAAATAATATACTAAATAATTCAGTGCCTGGCACACAATAAACTTTCAATAAATGTCTGTTATTAGTCTATTTTAACAGTATTATTCTTACTACTATTTGTGGCCCCTGGTATGTGCAGGAGGAAGCCCACCCCAGGTCTAGGGTCTAGGCCAAGAGACCTTTCACTAACCTGGCAAGTAGGCCGTGGGGGTGAGGCATTTGCCTTGGGACCCAAACTACTGTGTGCTATCATTTTAGCTCTAACACCTTTACCAGGAAGGAGAGTGGCTTGTCCAAACATAGGAAGACATGTACCTATTCCAAATGCATGAATTTTACATGCCTTTGGATATCTGTCAGAGAGAGGTTGTACTTTAAGCCCTATTGTCTTTTGCATGTGGTCAATTCTTCATTAGTGTTTCACTGGTAGAGACTGTTTTGGAATCATATAAAGTTTTACCAGGACAATCTGTTTTGGGTATGGAGGAAGCATGGAATATTAGAAAGAATCCTGGAGTTGGAAGTTGTAAAATCTGGATTTGATTTTCAGTTCTGCCTCTGGGTAAGTTTCTTACCACTCTGAGCCTAGTATTCTCATTTGAAGAAAATACGGGGCCTAATATCTGCCAAACTTACTTTGAAAGAATAAGAGCCTTGGTTTAGGGGGATGAAAGGAAAGGCAAAAAGGCAGCATGATATCAAGTTCTATCACTAAAAGCATAGTGCACAGACTGAGAGAAAGAGAGTCATCCCATGGGACCCCCCAGTGAGCCAGGCCACATCTAGGCTCTGTTTTGGATGCCCTATTTTCAGAGAAACTGGTTCACATCTGCATCTTCAGTACCTAGCAAAGTGACTAACTTAAAAAAGTAGACAACATCTGATTGACGGAATGCAAATCAGCTTGAGACACTGTCATATAGGAGATTCCTATGAGAATAAGAATTGTTTGTCCTGGGCAAGGAGGATAGGAGATGTGAACTTAAGACAAAGGTTATCATGTCAGCAGATGCTAGGTTTATAATATGTTGCTTCAGAGAGTAGAATGTTAGGTTAAAGAAAGAAGAAAAGACCAAAAGCAGAACTTAAAAAAAAATTTGGCTATCTATAAATAGAACAAGTTATGTATTAAACTCAAAATTACTGAAGTATATGGAGGTAAATTTACCTCCTGTATGGAGGTAAATTTACCTCCTGTATGGAGGTAAATTTGCTGATTGAATAAGTAATGTATACAGGAGGAAACAATAGTTTTTAAAAGAATGAGGGTAGCTAATTTCTCTGGGATTAGCAAGAAAAATAAATGAATAAATTTATATTATATATTATAATATTACATGTTTACGTATTAACAATGTGTTAAATATATACTTATATACACAAATTTATATATTATATGATACATACATCATTTAGTAATTTCTTGTATAATATCTGCCCTGAATGATTTTTCTAGAGTAAGGTTGGCAAACTACAGCCCATGGGCCAAATTCAATCTGCCACCTATTTTTGTAAATAACATTTCATTGGAACGCAACTCAACCCATTGTTTACTTATTGCCTATTTAGTCGATTATTCCTTGCCACATTCTCAGGAAGTAGGTAGGTTTACTATTCCTAATGTTCATTTGGAGAAATTGAGTCGGAGAGGTTAAGTGGCTATGTAGTTGCCACAGACAGCATATGGTCCACTAATCCTCTGACATATAAAAAAAAAAGCTAAGGCAAAGTCCAAGAAACCTGCCCACGATCACACAGCTTGCAGGTGGAGTCAGGCTCAAACTCACAGAGTCCAACACTAAAGCCCATGTTCTCAACCATCACTACAGTACCTTGTTTTAGTAAAAAAGAACTTACATTGATGAGAGCGTAAACTGGTACAACTACTTTGGAGAACAATTTGGTAATATCTATTAAATGTGAAGATGTGTATCTCCTTAGTTCAGCAATCCTACATAGAAATAATGATTTTTTTTTTCCTGTGCCACTGGGGAAAAATAAAATTTTTCATGGCCAAAGGATACTAGCTCAGGGGCTCTGCTGACTCTAGGTCTTCCTGTTGCCACCCTAAGGACTGAGAGGACCAGTATCTTGGTGTACTTACGGAAACCACACAGGGAAATTCTTACACAAGCATACTGAGAGATGTGCAAGAGTATTCGCCACGTCTGTTGTAAGAGCAAAAATCGTGTCTATTGACACAGAATGGCTAAATTCACTGTTAAGTCACACAATTGAACACTATATAGAAGCTAAAATAAATGAAAATGAACTATATAAATCAACATGAATATATCTCAAAAGCACAAGTTGAATGAAAAAAGCAGAAGACTATGCATATCATTTTAATAAAGTATAGAAGTATAAAACTATGTTATTTATAGATATATACATTTGTAGCAATAGTATAATAAATAGTTTAGTATAATGGCAAGAATAGATGCCAATTTAGAATGCTGATAACTGTTAGGGAAGGATGAAATGAGCACAAGAAGGGATACACAGGAGTTACCAACCATATATATGATGCATTTTTTTAATTTATTTTGAAATATTTGCTTCAGATCATTGATAAAGCTGAGTGGTAAATACATGGTTATCTTATTTCCTATTACTTCGTGTATGTTTATATTTCATAATTTTAAAAAATGTAAACCGTTGGGTTAATGGTAACTCACTGACCAGGGCCGCATGAGCTACAACTTAGAATATCTACTGAGAGGGACATGTGAGAAAAGAAGTCAGTATGTCCCTGTAGAATCCACGAAAGGTTTGGACTTGGAAGTATTAGATGGTGCTGAGGCTGAAAGCAAGGCTAAGTCCAAAAGATTACTTACGTGTCTGTGTGTAGAGCTAGCTCCACATTCACCATTTCTGCAAACTGTCCTCTCCATGTAGGAAAATAGAAGGATGTTTTCTGGAGAAACTGAGTGGTAGAGATGCAGGACTCAAAGACACTAGAAACTTTGAGGTACTAACTGAGAATCAGGGATAATTTAGAGTCTGCATACCTAACCCGAGGATTCCTCCAGACTCGTATTTTGTTCTGAGAACAGTGGCAGGCAGGAGGATGACCTCCAGAGAGGAGAGTAGATGCTCACATTTGGAGGCCCCCAGTTAAATGGTCAGTCCCCGTGTCCTTTAATAGTAAAGCATCCAGTCAACAGCCCACCCCTACTTCCATGTTACTTAACCTCTCCATGTCTCAGTCTCCTCCCCGTTCAAGACAGAGATGTGATGTGAATGTTAAATAATGCAGAATGGTTAGAACAGTGTTTGGCACATTGGAAGAACTTAAAAAAGCTTTGCTATGATTTTTAAAAACAGGTTATTTATGAAGAAATAAGAATCTGATTTTTTTCAACAGCAACACTGGGAGACAAGGAGTAACATCTTCAAAATCCTGAGAGGGAAATATTTCCAACCTATACATCTGTGCCCAATTTATCAATCAAGTGTTGGGAATAAATGAAAGGCCTTTTATGACATGCATGCACTCAGAAAATATTTCTCCCATGTTCTCTTTCTTTGGAACTATCTAGAAAACGTGTTGAAGCAAAATGAGGGCTTGAACCGAGAGAAAAATGGGATTCAGAAAATGGAAGAGGCAACATAACAGAGCAGTGAGAGAAGGTTCCAGGATGACAGCTGTGCAGTGGCCCAGGGCACCAAAGCCAGACCAGGAGGGTGGAATGCTCTGGATACCAGGTCTCCATGATAAAGGCAAGTGAGCAAATTATCTGATATAATAAATAAACTTTTGAGGGGCAAAACACTAATTTAGGTATGTGATAGCTGTTGATGGAGAACTTGCAAAAAAAATCAAGAAATTTAAAAATTCAGGCCAGGCACAGTGGCTCACACCTGTAATCCCCAGCACTTTGGGAGGCCAAGGAGGTGGATCACCTGAGGTCAGGAGTTTGAGACCAGCCTGGCCAACATGGTGAAACCCCATCTGTACTAAAAATACAAAAATTAGCCAGATGTGGTGGCGCATGCCTGTAATCCCAGCTACTTGGGAGGCTGAGGCAGGAGAATCGCTTGAACCCAAGAGATGGAGGTGGCAGTGAGCTGAGATCGTGCCACTGCACTCCAGCCTGGGCGACAGAGCGAGACTCTGTCTCAAAAAAGAAAAAAATAATAAAATAAAAAATTCAGAAATGTAGAAAACTATGCAAGTGGAAAAATATGGTAATTATCTCCAGAAGAAAATTAAAAAGAGATAAAGAGAAAGAAAATAGAATACACTACATGGCTCTGTGAGAAATGACATTTATAAGTCATAGTAATAAAACAATTTATTAAAAAAAAGATTGAGCATTACTACACTAGGAGGATGGAAGGTGGGGAAATAAGGCACAGGGCAAGGTAGCAAAATCCTCGTCTATGACAACTAGAAGTCAATAGGTAATTTCTCAACTTAATAAAGCAAAATTAGCAATCCAAACAAAATATAGGGATAAATAACAAAATAAATAGCTAAAGGAGCTCTGAAGGACTATTAGTAGTTAAAGAGTTTTACACAAACATACACACACAATTTAAATATATATGTATATAGCCATATAAATACAAATGGGTTTTTTGTTTTGTTTTGTTTGAGACAGAGTCTCGTTCTGTTGTCCAGGCTAGAGTACAGTGGCATAATCTTAACTCACTGCAACCTCTGTTTCCCAGGTTCAAGTGATTCTCCTGCCTTAGCCTCCTGAGTAGCTAGGACTACAGGCGCACACCACCACACCCGGCTAATTTTTGTATTTTTCATAGACATGGGGTTTCACCATGTTGGCCAGGCTGGTCTCGAACTCCTGACCTCAGGTGATCTGCCCACCTTGGCCTCCCAAAGTGCTGGGATTACAGGCTTGAGCCTCCGCACCCAGTCACAACTGGCTTTTAAAAAATTGAAATAGAATAGAATGGACTAGAATAGAAAGTAGCATATGTAACACACTGTAAGGGTATTTCATAAAACTTTTTTAGCTATGAATTTACACATATTTATGTATGTATATGTTTCAGAATAAACATATTTCTTACAAGTGCTGTGGTCAAAACATATGAAAGCTACTCAGTCAGGCATGGTGGCTCATTGGGAGGCCAAGGCAGGCGGATCACTTGAGCCCAGGAGTTTGAGACCAGCTTGGGCAACAAAGTGAGACCCTGTCTCTAAAAAATTATAAAAATTAGCCCCCTGTAGACCCAGTTACTCAGGTTGAGGTGGGAGGATCCCTTGAGTCCAGGAGGCAGAGCTTGCAGTGAGCTGAGATCTCACCACTGCACTCCAGCCTGGGTGACAGAGCAAGATTGTGTCTCACAACAAACAAACAAACAAAAAAACACTACTCATCTAACATACTCATCTTACAGATACACCTTACATGTTAGGTTGTAGGGATCTAATGTGTCAATCCCCAAAAGAAGAAAACCATGTCTTCTTTCTGTTTGATCCCTTGGTTTCTAGCAAAATACTTACACATGATAAATGAAACAAATGTTTGCTATTGAAGAAGCTCTATCACTGAATAACTGTTACTGTCAACAAGTGAAAAAAAAAAAAAAAACTCTCCAAGTCTTAGTTTCCTCATCTGTACAATGAGGTTATCATTACCTACCTGATGGACTGATTGCCAAAATTAAACAAGATAATATAGGTAAAGGGCTAAGCAAATGCTTGGTTTATAGTAAGTACTCAGTAAATATTGGTGCCATCATCACTGATACATCAATTATTACACTGTCTCAGAATTTATGGACTTTATTTAAAAGATTGTTGGAATAGAAGTCTGGTTTCTAACACTAACCAGTTACATTTGTCACTTCTCTGATCCCTCAGTCTTCAAAACGAATAAATTTATGTCTTCATAGTCTGTTCTAGCGCTAAATTATAGAGGTAAGAAATTTCATTGTGAACTATGCAGAAATTGCTCTATTCACCTTTGTGATATTCCCTCTCTGCCTTTGCAAACTTTCATTCCATTTATTGGATTTACTTATACAATATGAATAAAGTTATCTTCCCATGCAATTTATTTTTAAAGGTATTGTGATGACAAAGTTCAAGCAGGTTTAAATTTATTCGTTTTTTGCAAGTTAACAAAAGATATCCGTTTCCTTGGAACTCTGTGTGTAATTAATTATTAAAATGACAACAAGTAGCAGGCACTTCTTAAATGCAACATTTTTTGTTTTAAAGCTAAATGATAATTTAAGATAATTTAAGGAATGTATGCTTTTCCTTGGGAAAGCACATTGGACACACCAAGGGTAGACTGTGTTTTTATATCATCTGTTGTTTATGAAATATGCATAACCTCTCTAGGTAAATATGCCTTTTGAAAAGGCAACTTTGTAACCTCAGCTAATTATGCACGTTCTAAATGTATTTCTTGGAATTTAAATAAATATATAAAGTACAAAATATATATATTTGCTTTGGACGATATTGATTCCTTCAGCCAGGTCCTTCTTTGAGCTAGAATCAACATTCCCTTGTGTTAGCATCCACTTAATGCCTCAACTGCCAATAAACACCTTCTATATAGTGTAAAGAAAGATGATTTATTTGGGAGAGGAATGCTTAGAAATATGATACAAATAAACCCGAGAAGTAGCAAATTAATACAGTTCTTCCTAACCCCTAGCTTTACAAAGGTTGAATTCATGTCCTTTACAAAAAATATGCTTCCCTAATCCAGGCTTCCAGGCTGGAAACCCTACTCATTAAAATCTAATATTTAAATGTCTGCTAAGAATAATTTAGTATTATCAATCAGCAGGAATTCAGTCTACTTTTTATATTCAGATATAAGCATCTTTTCTTTGGCTTGAACTATTTTGTTGGCTGGCAGGTGGGGGAAGGTGGGAAATAAATGGTGTTGCTGAAAAGAAAACTAATGTTTGATTACCTTTTTTCCTCCTGGGTACTATGGTGGGTATCATTATCTCTATTTTCAGAAGAGAAAATTTAGATGCAGAAAGGTGAAGTGGTTGCTCGGTAACACAGCTAGCAAGTGGTAGAGTCAAACCCAGGTCTGTTTGATTCCAAAGCCCACACTGCTTCCCCCATACCACATTACCCCTGCTGGGCACTGACTGGGGGCAGCCAGAAAGGAGAAGGAAGTGTTTCTACTTGTAGATACGAAAAAACAAAAATAGAAACACAACCCAAAAAACAAGAACATGATAAAAGACCAAGATGAAACTTCCATTTTTAGCAGCATTATAAACAAAATACCCCAAATGACCTACCAACAGAAAACAATGTAAAATGTTCAATAAAATACAAAAACTGTCTTTTAAAATGCATCACTGACCTGGCATGAAGGAAAGGAATCCTTGGAGGCCCAAAACAAAAGGAAACAGCACGCCAGGGTAAGACTCTGAGGATCCTGAGCAGGCGGCTGCCCTGGACCATTTGTGCCCTCTGCCTCTCCAGGGGACATGGAGGCACCCTCTGCTGGTTTTGATGATGGCACAGGGCACAGCAGACAGGAGACAAAAGCAAGGCCTGCCTCAGGTAGAGAGCCTGCCTAATAGAAGATTTTCACATAAAATAAAAAGCTGCACCTCTGAATAAGAAATAAACCAGCCCCCACAGAAGGAGCAGGAAAGAAACTTATCTGACTGTGGTACTAACACGGTGGGAAAAAAGTCTCCCCTAAGAATTTATAACCACAAGGTGACCCTTACGTGGATTTGGGCCAGGATCCAACTACCTATGTGGTCTAACAATCCCAAATTGAGGACAGTTGTCCCTCAGTATCCATATGGGAGGATTGGTTGCAGGACCCCCTCCCGCAAGGATACCAAAATCCAAGGATACTCAAGTCCTTTACATAAAATGGTGTAGTATTTATATATAACTTATGCATATCTTCCCATATACAATTATGCTTTGCTTAATAATAGAGATACATTCTGAGAAATACATCGTTAGGCAATTTCATCACCGTGCAAACATCAGACAGTGTATGCACACAAACCTAGATAGTATGGCCTACCACACACCTGGGCTATATGGTACAGCCTGTTGTTCCTAGGCTACAAACTATATAGCATGTATGTGACTGTACTGAATACTGTAGGCAACTGTAACAGAACCAGAAGTATTTGTATACCTAAACACAGAAAAGTTGCAGTAAATATACAGTATAAAAGATTAAAAAATGGTACACTTACCATGTAGGGCACTTACCATGAATGAAGACTGCAGGACTGGAAGTTGCTTTGGGTGAGTCAGTGAATGAGTAGTAAGTGAATGTGAAGGCCTGGGACATTACTGTACACTAATGTAGACATTATAAATACTGCACACTTAGGCTACACTAAACATATAAAAAATCTTTTTGCTAATCATTTAACTTAGCTGAGAGTAACTTTATAAATTTTTTAATTTTTTTTACTTTTTAAACACTTTTGTAATGACAAAACACAAAATCATTGTACAGCTGTACAAAAATATTTTCCTTCTTTATATCGTTATCCTATAGGCTTTTTCCTATTTTTTTTTCTTTGCCTCTCTCTCCGCTCTCTTTTTTTCTGTTTTTGTGTTTTTACTTTTAAACTTTTTTTGAATATAGTAGTAAGTACACAAACCAGTAACAGTTGTTTAATATCATTATCAAGTATTATGTACTATACATAATGAAATGTGCTAGACTTCTATATGATTGGCAATGCAGCAGGTTTGTTTATACCAGTGTAACTGGGACACACTAGATAACTAGTGTACACACTAGGTACAGCCTAACTAGTAACACACTAGGACGGTACAGCCATGACATCACTAGGTGACAGGAATTTTTCAGCTCCATTATAATCATAGGATGCGATCATATATGTGGTCTGTGGTTGACCAAAACCTTGATACACTGCACATGACTACACTTGAAAATTGTTAAAAGAGTAGATTTTAAATGTTCTCATCACAAAAAAAATGACAATTTTGTGAGGAATGGATATGTTAATTAGCTTGATTTAGCCACTCCACAATGAATACATATATCAAAACAGCATGTTGTATACTATAAATATATACAATCCTTATTTGTCAATTTAAAAATAAAAAGCATCAATGTTTTAAAAGAGCAAGAGCTCGGTATAAATAGTCATATGACATAGACATGAAATGAAACAAGATACTAATAGCAAAAATAATAGAAAGCAGAATCAGAACCTGAAAGATTTTAGACACTGGAAAAATCTGGCACAGAATATAAGTATCATATTTTTAAAGAAAAAGAAGAAATGAACAAATTAGTTAGAAAACCAACTAGAACTTTTAGAAGTAAAAATTTCATCCTCTGAAATTTAACTCAATAGGTGAGATTAATAGCACATTAGACACACTTGAATATATAAGTAATGAAAGATGAATCTAGAGGAATGCAAAGTAGCACAAAGATATAAAGAGTTGGGAAATATGAAAATAGATGCCATAAATATGGAGGATAGCATAAATACGTAGGACAGTAATTCTCAAACACATCTATTTGGAGATCCAGAAGAAAAGAAAAGAGAAAACAGAGGACAGCCGGGTGCAGTGGCTTATACCTGTAAGCCCAACACTTTGGGAGGCTGAGGTGGGCAGATCATGAGGTCAGGAGTTCGAGACCAGCCTGGCCAACATGGTGAAACCCCATGTCTACTAAAAATACAAAAATTAGCTGGGCGTGGTGGCAAGCACCTGTAATCCCAGCTACTCAGGAGGCTGAGGCAGGAGAATTGTTTGAACCCAGGGGGCGGAGGTTGCAGTAAGCCAAGATTGTGCCATTGCACTCCAGCCTGGGCGACAGGGCAAGACTCCATCTCAAAAAATAAAAAAAATAAATAAAATTTAAAGAGAAAGTCATCATCTTAGTGGGAGATGTTATAACCCATTTCTCTGAGAAAACAATAAATCAACTGTATAAAATCTGAAAAAACACAGATCATTTCAAATACACAATCAACAAATTTGATCTAATGCATATATACAGAATACTGTAGCCAACATTTAGAAAATATACTTTTTTTTCAAACACATAGGTAATATTCACAAAAACTGTCCACATACTAGGCAATAAGAATATTCACAATAAAATCCCAAAGGATTACTGTCACAAAGGCCACACTCCCTAATTGCAGTGCAGGTAGAAATCAGTAACAGATACCAAAAAAACCCCATATTTTTGGACATTTTAAACTATACTTCAAATTAAATCATGTGTCAAAGTGAAATCATAATGCAAATTATTAAATATGTAGAGCTAATCAATAATTAATTCTTATGTATCAAAATTGTAGAATGCTGGAAATGCAGCACCTAAATGGTTATGTTAGAAAAGAAAGACTGAAAATAAATGAGCTATGTATTCATATCTAGAAGTTAGAAAAAGAACAATAAACCTAAGATAGAATGAAAAAATACTAAAGGCAAGTACAAACATTAATAGAAAACAAGCATGATAGTGAAGACAAAGTCAAAGTTGATCCTCTGAAAAGGCAAATAAGACTAATAAATGTTAGATAATCTTAAGATAAAAAGAGAAGACACAAATAAACTATGAAGAATGAGTACTGTGCTAGATATTGACTACTGGCACTCAGCATCCATTCTCACTCCTTTTATGGTCTTTCTTATCTGACAGAGAGAGAAACACCTAGAGCTATAATTCTCAGACTCCCTTACCAGTAGGGTTCCAGCTAGAGATTAGGTTACACCATGTTGCACTCATGTAAGACTTTGGAGGTATGAATTCAGTAGAACCCCCCTTCCCCAACCCTTTTTTTCCTCCTGTAAGGATACAATGCTGTGGAGTCTTTAGTAGGTATGAGTTTTCACAAGAGCTGACCGGATTCTACATTCTTCAGCCAGTTAACAGCCTCAAGGTCTGGGAATAGCTGTGATGCTGTAGTAGCTGTGTTAAGTTTCCTAACGTCTCAGTAATATCAGGCATCCCGACTCTCTGGACCAAATCTGCTATAGCAAACCTAAAGCCAGTGTCAGCTCCCTTCCCTCCACACTGGCTTTCTGTCCTCCCACCCTGCCAAGGTCTAATAATGCTTTCAAACACCGTCCTCCATTCCTATCAACACACCTCTATGAGACTGGTATGAGCATCAGTAAACCAAACCTAGGCCAGGCATGGTGGGTCATCCCTGTAATCCTAGTGCTTTGGGAGGCCAAGGCCAGAGAATTGCTTGAAGCCAGTAGTTTGAGACCAGCCTTGGCAACATGATGAGACCCTGTCTCTACTTAAAAATAAAAAAGGCAGGCATGGTGGTGCACACCTGTAGTTCTAGCTACTCAGGAGGCTGAGGCAAGAGGATCACCTTCAGCTGAGGAGTTCAAGGTTACAGTGAGCTATAATCATGCTACTGCACTGCAGCCTGGGCAACACAGTAAGACCCATCTCTATTAACAACAAAACAAAACAAAACCTAGAAACAATTTACATATATGTTATCCTTGTCAATAGTGTTACAGCAGAGTAGATAAGTTAAGAAACAAGGTCATTTGTCATATTTAACATTTTAAATATTTACGTCCTTGACATTTAATGAAAATATGCACATAGTCATTTAATGTAGGGATTTTTTTTTTTTTTTCCAGACAGTTTCGCTCTTGTCGTCCAGGCTGGAGTGCAATGGTGCGATCTCGGCCCACTGCAAGCTCCCCCTCCTGGGTTCAAGTGATTCTCCTGCCTCAGCCTTCCGAAGTAGGTAGGATTACAGGTGCCCGCCACCATGCCCAGCTAATTTTTTCATATTTTTAGTTGAGACGGGGTTTCACCATGTTGGCCAGGCTGGTCTTGAACTCCTGACCTCAGGTGATCCACTAGCCTCAGCCTCCCAAAGTGCTGGGATTACAGGCATGAGCCACTGCGCCCCGCCTAATGCAGGGAATTTCTATATCACTCTTGACTTTTTATTTAGTTCTAATGTGAAAAGACAAAAAGTCATGAGTATAATAACAATCTTCTATATTGTTATACAAGAACTTTCAGTGAACAATGTGTACAGTTTCTGTGATTCTTTTCTTTTCCTCTAGGTTTCTTCCGACTATATTTCTTGAAATGTAATTTTATATCTGTTGAATCTAATAATTTAAAAATCAGGGCTTTAAAAATATGTAGATATGTATTTTACATTACATATATAGAGAGAGTTGGTTTCCTTTATAAACCTATGTATTTTATTGCACGCATTTAAAAACCTTAATTTGAGAAGAATCCCATAATATTAAAAACAAAATTCCCAAGGAGCCCATGACATAAAATGGTTAAGATCTTCTTTACAAAATAAACTCTTATAATACGTTCCAGGAGACCTACATGATAACATTCATAGCCTTGATTTTTAATAGCAAAAACTAAAAACAATCTAAAAAGTCCATTAAAAGAAAAATGGTTGAATAAATTGTGGAATATTCACACAATAGAATACTATGTAACAGTAAAATAGCTGCATGGTAGTCCAACTAAATATAGTAGATGAATAACACTTACATATATGAATGAATCTCAAATACAATGCTGAGCAAAAAAAGTCACTTAAGCATATATTCAGTATGATTCCATTTTCTAAAACTTAAAAACATGTTGAAATAAAACAACATTTAGGTGTCCAAATACATACAGTAAAATAACAAGGGAAAACATAGCCATGAAAGCTATCAGGATGAAAAGTTTCCTCTGGAGAGGAGAATGGGGCACATAGGTGTCTTCTAAACCTGTAGGTACTAGGGCAATTGTAGTGTTATATTTTTGAGCTGACAGGTTAAGTGTACTAGCATTCACTATGTCATTATTCTTTATACCTTATACATATCATTGTTCTTTATTCAACAGTTAATGTACAATTTAGAATTTTAAAAGATATCATCATTCTTGGCTGGGTGTTCATTAACTATTGCCTAGTTACACCTGCCATGGATACTCCCTCATCTGACCATGTCATTCTGATGGAATAATGCAAAGAACTAGAGACAGCTAATGTCACTTGATATTAAGAAATGATAGCCTAAAAATCAAGGAAATATTCAAACTAAAGTTGTTTCTTGGTTTCTAACAAGAAGAAGGAAAAAGAAAAAAAGTGTGAATGAAGCATATATAAATAACTAAAATAAATGAACACATTGATTTTCTACTATATGCTAAGTATAATTAGTACAATACTCTTGATATCCATAGAATGTTAAGGAAAGGTGCAATCAGCAGAGGCTAGGCCCTGTACAACTTATGTGCTCCCTTTTTGCCCATAGCCAAAATGGCCCTGAGTCTACTACCATGCCCACTTCAAATAGGCCTTCTGCAGGTTGCCCAGCAAAACATTTCACTGGAAAAACGCATATTCGCTTATTTAAAACTATTTATTGAGTGTCTTTCCAAAGCACTACTCAAGTTTGAAAAATTATTTTTAAAAAAGTTTTAAAAAATAGCATACACACCAAAATTATTTGTGATGATGGCCTTTGCGTGTGAGGATTGTGAGCAATTTTGACAATAAGGAATATATGCTGTTTTATGAGAAGAAACAAAACTCAATAAACTGAAAAACAAAAACAAAAAATAGCCCCATGAGACAATGACCTAACATCCCTCTCTTGACTAAGCTCAGTATAGAGAACTATTTCTTAAGTAGGGGACATATGGTCTCAGAAAACAGATTTAGAAAGATAATTTCGAAATCTGTAGGAATTGAGTAATAGATATCTCTAGAAAGTGAAACTACCTGAAAAAATTTTAATTGCAGGTAAAAAAAAATCAGAAGTATAGCTCTGAACTCCTTTGACATAAAAAAAGTTAAGAAAACAAAACAAAAACTGATAAGAAGAAAACTCATTATATTGAGAGGGAATTAGAGAAAGGGGCAAAGAAATAACTGAGAAATTTGAAAACTATAAAAAGAATTTTGTTTTGACATGGGAGAGTCTAAAGTCATTGCTTAGAGAAAGAACATAGAGAACAGCATAGAGTTTGATGTACAAAAGGAAAAAATGCCTAATTAATTAACATATTGGAAAAAGCAGCTATGAGAAGTGACAAGTGTGAAAACCCAGACATAATCAACTTGGACTTCCAGAAGGTTTGAGATACAGCATCACATAAGGATTTGTAGATATAATTACTACTGCTGTTGAAATGCCAAAACTCTATGTTGAGAGTAGAGAATAAAAGGATGTTGATTTTGGCAGAAATCACAGTGGCAAAAGCATCTACATTACATTTGGTTATTTAGTATATCTATACCTGTCAACATAAAAATACTTATATATGTATGAGAGCTACCTACAGAAGAGTTTGCAATTTTAAAAAACGGTAAATGATTTCTTTTTAGAACTAAAATCGACAACAAGTTAAGGCTCAAAAGAAAACAACGGTTGCTTAAGAATAGACATATAAATCAGTGGAACAGAAGAAAGTCTAGAAATAGACCTGCATATATATATAGTAAATTGATTTTTGACAAAGATGCTAAGATAATTCAAGGGAGAATGAGAGTCTTCCCAATAAACGGTGCTGTAACAACCGGATGTTCATACTGAAAAATATGAACCTCAAGCCTTATCATATACCATACACAAAAATTAATTCAAAATGGTCAGAGACTCAAATAAAAGCTAAAACTAGAAAATCTCTAAAACAGAAAACCCTCACAACTGAGGGATAGGCAAAGATTTCTTAGAATATAAAAAGCACTAATCATTTGCAAAAACTGATAAACTGAACTTCATTCAAATTAGAACTTCTGCTCTTAAAATACATGGTCAAGAAAATAAAAAGGCAAAATTTAAAGATCTAATATATAACATAAGGACTAAAGTTAATAAAATTATATTGTATTAGGGATTTTTGTTAAATAAGTAGATTTTAGCTGTTCTTGTCACACACAAAAAAATACATGAGATGTCAGATATTTTAATCTACTTCACTATAGTAACCATTTTACTATCTATATGTATTTCATAACATTGATACGAAGTGCCAGAAGGGGTGTGGTCCCTTTAAATGATACGGAAGAGGTGAAGGGAAGTGCTGAGGTGAAGGGAAGTGCTGAGGGGAAGGGAAGTGCTGTGTGGAGGAGGGTGTGGTCCTTGGCTAGGGCTCCACCCCCGGGCCTGTGCCCAGGGACCTAGGTGAAGACAGGCATTTTTGTTTCCCTGCCCAAATGTTGCATTTCCCAAGAACACCCTGGCCTGCCACGCCCCCATCCTGTGCCTATAAAACCCCCTGAGACCCTAGCAGGTAGACACACAGGCAGCTGGACATCGAGAGGAGCACATCAGTGGAGGAACATATGGGCGGCTGAACATCAGGAGGAACGCCGACAGGCACCAGCATGCAAGCAGGCCATCCACCAGCAGAATGATGTGGAGTCTGGCTGGGGCAGTTGGAGGAGAGCTCAGGCCTCCAAGCGGCCCGACTCCAGGGGAAAACCATCTCCCTTCTGGCTCCCCCATCTGCTGAGAGCTACTTTCACTCAATAAAACCTTGCACTCATTCTTTAAGCCCATGTGTAATCTGATTCTTCAAGTACACCAAGACAAGAATCCAGGATACAGAAAGCCCTCTGTCCTTGTGATAAGGCAGGAGTCTAATTGAGCTAGCACAAGCTGCCTACAGATAGCTAAACTAAAAGAGCACTCTGTAACACATGCCCACTGGGGCTTCACTTGCAAACATTCACCCCTAGACAATGCCGTGGGGTCAGAGCCCCACCACCTGCCTGTCTGTATGCTCCCCTAGAGGTTTGAGCAGCTGGGCACTAAGAAGTGAACCACACTCCCATCACATGCCCTGAGAGGAGGACAAGGGAAATTTTACCTTTTCAACTGGGGGCTCATCCAGGATTGTGGAAGGTGTGAGTGAATGTGAAACTGTCGGGTCTGCCTCTCTTCCAAAACTCCACCACCTTTCTCTCTTTCCTGCGGGTAAGAGGCTCTGTTTCCCTTCACAGAGTTTTAAACCGCCCTAACTGGGCCAGTCAAAACCCCCAGACTTTGTCTCTTTTTTCTCTCTCTCACAGGTTTAAAATGGCTCTTATCTCTTTCTTTATAATATTAAGAGTTTTGCTACAGGCTGTAGCAATGTTACTAAGTAAAATGAGCATTTGGCTCAGCCACCAAAGGTGCAAATCAGACCAATTTTTTCCTAGAGGTGCATGTATACCTCCACCTCGACAGTCACAGGCATGTGTGGCTCAGGGCACCTCTCCTTATTCTTACCCCTCCCAGATCAGGCACCTGGGCATGCCTGCAGCAGGCAAAAGCCAAACCCAACAGTCACAAGGAGGGCAGGAGAAAACCAGTGGTAGCCAGGACCCCACGGGGTCAACAGATAGGGCGCTTCTCACCTGCTGTGTCAATGGAACATTTCTCCTTTGGCCAAGGAATTCAACCCAGTCTGAACCACGGGAAAGATATAAGAATTAGAGGAATCCAGTTGCACTAAGCAAGGGGTTCTTCCTCCAGAATCTCCCCCTTTTTGCCCCTTAAACTGTTTTTCTGTTTTTTCCTTTTCTGTGTGAGAGGGCTCCCCCTCCCAACTCTGTTTCTGATATGGAAGTTAAGGGAGGAATGACCCCTGCTGGCTGAGAATTGCAAATTCAGCAGGGCTCATTTGAGACACTCTAAACAGATACAAACAGCCTCTGAAATAACTTTTCAGTCCCAAACTCGATTCCAAGCTTCAGGCTGAAGCCCTAAAAAGAAAAACCAGGTGCGAGGGATTCAAAGCCAGGCAATAGGCACAATGTAAATGGGCAGGACCAATTCCTGCCAACTGAAACCCACCCCACAGAAGGAGGCCATGCTTTATGGCATGAACAGTCCCAGAGACCTCAAAGATTGCCAACAACAGGGAGAAAGGGAGGCATAGGTGACAGCGGTTAATTCCTATTCTCCAGGTTTTCTCTGCTTCATGGGTACATACTGAAATTGCACCTATGGCCAGCACTTGCCAAGGTCACCAGGGCTCAGGGATAAGAGGTAGAGAGTGAAGGGAGGATGCTCACTTTCTCTCTCCAACACATCCTGAGTTTTCGCTGAAAAAGGGAAGGGAAATGAGGGAAGCCTCTATTCCCTGTCTTTCAGAATGGGCAAACAGTTCTCTTCACCACTCCCAGCTTATACTCCTCTGGAGTGTATCCTGAACCATTGGGACTGCTTTGACCCTCAGAATCTGGAGGAAAAGCACCTCATAGCTCTCTGCACAAAGGTTTGGCCAAATTATGATTTATAGGAAGGACTGGCTTGGCCTCAGGAAAGGAACATTCATTTCAATACCATCTGGCAATTGGAACTTTTCTGTAGACGTGAGGACAGATGGTCTGAGGTCCCATATGTGCAGGCTTTCTATACCTTGCAAGGCAATCCCGACCTTTGCCGACAATCTAGGATTGACCTAGCTCCCGTGTATGCCGTCTCAGGGAAGGCTGCAAGGGACAAGGCCAGGAAATTAAAGATACAAGTCCCAGAGGCAACCCCAGCAGAGAAGCCAGCACCCTCAAGCCCTGCTCCTCTGGGTCCACCCCAACCTTTCTATCCAGCTTCAGCCTCTCCCTTACCCCCTCCTAGAAATCCTCACTCTAAACAAGCCCCAGTCTCACTCTTGCCTTTCCAACAGATGCCCAGTGAATTTGGGCCCAGTAAGGTCCAGGTCCCCTTCTCCCTACAGAACTTAAAGCAAATGGGGGATCTTGGCAAGTTTTCAGATGACCCTGATAGATATATAGAGGCTTTCCAGAATTTCACCCAAATATTTGAACTCTCCTGCAGAGATATTACGTTACTTTTGAATTAGAACCTGATGGACACTGAGAAGCAGGCTGTTCTGCAAGTAGCAGAGAGATATGCGGATGAGCTTTGTATCACATATAGTGTCAGGGAAGGGGGTAAATATTATCCAATTGGAAGAGAAGCAGTACCAGTATATGACCCTAAATGGGATCCCAGTGACAAGGTGGAAGACTGGAAGAGGAGACATCCTTAAGTGTGCATAATAGAGGGCATATGTAGAACTAAGACCAAGCCTCTCAATTATACTAAGTTGTCCATGATCGATCAGGGATTTGAGGAGAATCCCACTGCCTTCCTGGAGCGGCTAAGAGAGGCCTTGGTAAAGCACACCTCTCTTATCTCTTGATTCAATTGAGGGACAGCTAATCCCAAGGGATAAATTTATTACTCAGGCAGCCCCTGATATCAGGAGGAAGCTATAAAAACAGGCCCTGGGACCAGATAGTACTTTAGAGAACCTCCTTAAAGCAGTCACCTCGGTCTTTTATAATAGAGACAGGGAGGCCCAGCAAAGGGAGAGAAATGCAGGAAAAAGAAAGAAGCTTTAATGGCCCCTAGGCAAGCCTACAAACCCTAGAATTCCCAGAGTGCACCTGTTAACTGCTAAAGATATGGCAAGAACAGTTTTCTCTCATTCTAAAAGTTTATCCGCTCCCATATAAGGTTTAATTTCTTTCACCAGGGTGATACAGTTCAAGGTACAATATTGTTGTTCGTATATTTCACTTATCTCTGTAATCTTTGGCATTAAATTCTTTCCTTGTATAATACACGTATAACCCATGTATACTTAACCTTATAACACTTGTTTTTTTCTCTCATGCCTAGAAGCCATCAAACTCCAAACGGTCAGGCAACCGAAGCCTCAGACGATGGCTCCCCTTTGCTAGGAACCCTTAGATAGACTGGGAGAAATCTGACTGCTGTTTTGCCCAAAACAGTGCCCCCTGTCGACAGGAAACAGCTAAGACCGGTCATCGTCCATATTCTAACGGCAGTAAGATATACCTCTTCAGAGGGGGATAATGATACAGAAGTGCTGGGAAGGGCATGGTTCCTTTAAATGAGATGGAATTGGAGAAGAAGTGCTGTGTAGAGGAGGGCATAGTCCCTGGCTAGGGCTCCACCCCCAGGCCTGTGCCCATGGACCTAGGTGAAGACAGGCATTTTTGCTTTCCTGTCCAAATGTTGCATTTCCCAAGACCACCCTGGCCTGCCATGCCCCATCCTGTGCCTATAAAAACCCTGAGACCCTAGCAAGCAGACACACAAGCAACTGGACATCAAGAGGAGCACATCAGCAGAGGAACATACGGGCGGCTGAATATCAGGAGGAACACACCGACAGGCACCGGCATGCCGGCAGGCCATCGACTGGCAGAATGATGTGGAGTTTGGCTGGGGCAGCTGGAGGAGAACCCAGGCCGCTGAGCGGCCGGCTCCAGTGGAAAACCATCTCCCTTCTGGCTCCCCTATCTGCTGAGAGCTACTTCCACTCAATAAAACCTTGCATTCATTCTCTAAGCCCACATGTAATCTGATTCTTCTGGTACACCAAGGCAAGAACCCCAGTATACAGAAAGCCGTCTGTCCTTGCGATAAGGCAGGAGTCTAACTGAGCTAACATAAACCATCTACGGATAGCTAAACTAAAAGAGCACCCTGTAACACACGGCCACTGGTGCTTCAGCTGTAAACATTCACCCCTAGACACTGCCGTGGGGTCGGAGCCCCACAGCCTGCCCATCTGTATGCTCCCCTAGAGGTTTGAGCAGTGGTGTACAGAAGAAGCGAGCCATACCCCCATCGCATGCCCTGTGAGGGGGACAAGGAACATTTCCCATTTCAACATCATATTGTAAACCTCAAAAATACATAATATTTTTAAAAATGAAAATAAAAAGACAATTGATAGACTGTGAGAAAATATTTCCAATACATATATCTAACAAAAAAAGTAGTATCCATAATATACAAAGAACTCTTATAACTCCATAAGTCAACCCAATTTAAAAAAAAAATGGGCATAAGAAAACATGAATGGTTAATAAACCCATAAAAATATAGTCACTATCATCAGTCATCAGGTAAATGCAAATTATGATCACCATGATACTACCTTTACAGCCACTACAATGGCTAAAGGCATTAATAGAAAGCCTGACAATACTAGGTGATAGCAAGGATGTGGAGCAACTAGAACTCTCATACTAGTGGGAATGCAGAATGGTATAATCATTTTGGAAAACATCTTGGCAGTTTCTTATAAAGTTAAACATTTACTTCCATAAGACCCAGAAATTCTACTATAGGTATTTACCCAAGAGAAATGAAAATATATCTGCACAAAAATGTGAACATGAATATTCATAGCAGCTTCATGCATAACAGCCCCTACTGGAAACAAACCAAATGTTCATTCACAGGTGAATGGATAAACCAGTTGTGATTTATTCATACAATGGACTACTATTCAGCAATAAAAATTATTAAACTACTAATACATGTAACCATATGGATAAGTTTCAAAATATTATGTTGAGTAAAAGGAGGAAACAAAGAGTACATACTTAGATTCATTATATAAAATTCTAGAAGAGGGAAATATAATTTATAGTGACAGAGAAGAAACCAGTGGTTGCCTAGTACCTGGCATGGAGGGGAACTGACTGCAAAGGAGCATGAGGAAACCTTTTGGAGGTGAAGGTAATATTCTGTATGTTGATTATGGTAGTCATTACATGGGTGTACACATATGTCAACATGGGTGTACTTTACTGTATATAAAGTATGCCTTAATGTCGATCTTTTTAATTGTCTTTGTAGATTGCAGATTTCATCTTTGTATATTGAATAGCAGTGTGCAGCCCTCCAAGCAACAGCCTTTAGCCAGGGTCACCTAATGATAGCCTGCAGGGCAAATCTAGCCCTATATGGCCCACAAGATGGGAATAATTTTAGTTTTTAACATTTAAAAAATCAATGGAAGAATATTACTTTGTGACACATGAACATTAATTTCAAATTTCAGTATCCATAAACAAAGTTTTATGGGGACATAGCCATGCTTATGTGTTTACATATCATCTATGACTACTTTTGCACTATTATGGCAGAGTTGAGTACTTGTGACAAAGACTATATGGCCTAAAGGCCTAAAATATTAACCACCTGGCCCTTTACAGAAAAAGTTTGTGGCCTCTACCCTAGAGTACAGGAATTCTTCCTGTCACTTCCCATTGCCAAATAATGGAATTAACCAGATTGTTCTGAATCCTTTTACTTATCTCCTGTGACTGGGGAGTTGGATCATAAGCTTTGGAGTAATATAAGGCTAAGCTCAAATCTTATTTATCACTTAACTACTACAGTTGTCCCTCTATATCCAAGGAGATTGGTTTCAGGACCTCCTGCAGATAGCAAAATCCATGGATATAAAAATCTGCAGATACTGAAGTCCCTGATATAAAATGGCACAGTATTTGCATATATCCTACACATGTCCTCCTGAATACTTTAAATCATCTTTAGATTACTTATATAATACCTAATATAATGCCAACACATCACTTCACTCATGAGGATTCGACGTAGTGTGAAGCAAATTCAAGTTTTGGTTTTTGGAACTCTGTGGAATTTTTTTTTCCTGAATATTTTCTATCCAAGGTTAGTTGAATACATGTATGTGGAACTCACGGATGTGGAGGGCTGACTGTATATTATTTTGGGCAAATTTTTTAAGTTTTCAGTTTTCTCAGATTTTTCACTTGGAAAGTAGGGGAGATGATATACATCTCAGAGGACCGCCGAAAGGATTAATGAGATAATGTAAATAAAATACATATTGTCTAGCAGTTAATAAACACTTAATATTTCTTCATATTCTCCTTCTAAATAAAGTATTTAAAAACAAGGGGTGTCAAATGGGGGAAAAAATGAGCCTGATCACCTACCTGTTAGTTTTCAAATTAGGAGGCACAGGCTATTTCCTACATTATATTAGTTCTTATGCTGGCAGAAGTTAGTTATCAAACTTCATTTACTTTTAAAAAACCTTTTATGCCTATCTTTGTACTTATATAATCATACAATATGTAGTTTGTGTCTGGCTTCTTTTGGTTAACCTTATGTTCATGAGATTTACTATATTGTTGTATAGAGTTGTAGATCATTCATTATCCCTGACGTATATAGTATAATAGTACTTCACTACGAAGCTTTACTTACTTTCTTTTCTTAAATTTTCACTTTCATTTTTAAGAGATGGGGTATCACTATGTTGCCCAGGGTGGTCTTGAACTCCTGAACTCAAGTGATCTGTCTGCCTCAGCCTCCTAAAATGCTGAGATTGTAGGCATGAGCCACCACGCTCAGCCTATTTACTTTCGATCATAAAATTAAAATCTCTTTCTCTCTCTCTCTCTCTGTAGAGACTGGGTCTCCCCATGTCTTAAAAAATATAAAATGTCTTAAACTCCCAGCCTCAGGCGATTCTCCCACCTCAGTCTCCAAAAATGTTGGGATTATAGGCATGAGCGACCATGACCTGCCAAATGTAAAGTTTAGCATTCTAAACTGGCCATGATGTTAAAATACCTACAGTCACACTCCAAATAAAGACATTTCTGTTAACAATGGACCACATAGATGATGGTGGTTCTGTAAGATTATAATACCATATTTTTACTGCACTGTTTCTAAGTTTAGATATTGTATCCCCATTGTTAAGCAACATATCACTGTAGTTGTTCATAGAGTATTTTATTACACTTGTTGAGAATGTAATTTTACATTTAAAAAATATACCTTCAAATTGTTTATGGGTGTATGTTTAATCTCTCCAACTGATATGTTACCTCTTTCAGATAGAGAACCTTGTCAGGTGCTTCCCTATTACCCATACAAAGTACACTCAATATATCTAATTTAATGAATACTTATTTATATCTAACATAGAAAACAGTGCGATGAGATTCCTGAAGCATTCAAAGAATAAGACATAGTTATTGCTTTCAATGGGATATCAGAATTGAAATGAAGAAACATAACTGAAATGCCTAAAATAATTCACAAATAATACAAAACAATATTCATTTTATAAATATTTACTGTGCCAGGCAGAGGGTTGGGTGCTGAAGCTTCAGTGATGAATAAAACAGAATCCCTGGATGAGCCTGAACTGGCCACATCTGCTGTCCTCTGGAAAAATGAAAGAGACTTTGGCAGAGCTAAAAAGTAACAACTCATCAGAGAACATAAACTGAGGTTCTTCAGCATACCTTCAGAAGCAGATGATCTGTGGGAATTGACTATTAACCTAAGATTCTCAGAACAAAGAGCTGACTACACAAAGCAGACAGATTCCACTCATGACCATTAGAACAAACTTTTTCTATGTCACACTCTCCTTTCCATTCCTGTCTTTACGGATTATCTCTCTTGTACAATTCCTGGCTCTTTCTTCCTATGTAGGAATTAGTTTCTTTAATGCCAATCCAGGAAAAGATTAATTGTTCTGCAGAGCTATTAAGCCAATCCAAGGATATGACTCCCCAGTACCCTTGGATGGATTATGTCTCATTAGAGTCCTTTCTGGGAAAACAGTAACTAGCGGAACAAATGCCTAAAAATATCAACCCCATCAACAGGACAGTCAATTGGACAATTTGAATTGACAATTCAAAATTGTCCATGAAGATTTACCTCTCACTTTGGCTGATACAGTAAATAACACAGTCCAAGCCCTGGGGGAACAATTTAATTTCCTTAACTCAAATACTTAGAGTTAATTGTTATAGCTATAGATAATACAATGGTGTTGTATTTTCTCTTGGCCAACCTAAACCATTGCTAACACTTCACGCTATACCTGAACTAACATTACAGATGAAATGAAGCAACCTATATCTAAGCTAAAAAGAAAAAAAAAAGGCAGTCAAGCTAACTAGAGAAACATACAGACTTGTTTTCTTGGTCAGGCCTCAAAAATCTTATGTCTTGGTACTGAAGTGCCTTCTTGTCCCTTCTTAAAATATTTCTCGTTATTCTTGTTTGTCTTACAGTCACTTAATGCTTATTGTCCGGTCTCAAATGCTTTTGCACAGCTATTGTCCCAGCAGATGGTTCAACAAATGATTCAAAGATAAAAAGAATACAAAATCATGCTGATTGACACTTAAACTGAAAAGAGTTCTCTACACTGAAATCTCATCTTTAAGGAGAATCAACAACAGAGTTGAATGTCTAGATAATTCTTAATTATTTCTCCTGAGTGAAGAGCAAAAGTGAGAACTAAGAATAAAAAAGTTTCTACACTCCTTGGAAAAGACTGATTGTTCTTTAGCCACAGTAACGAGTAGCCACCACAACTGGTTTTAAATTCAATCAATAAACTTGCCTCATTGAACATGCTTTAGAAGCTAGCCAATCAATGATAGTCCTTGTTCCTGAAGTAGCTAATTAGGAACTAATCAATTCCATTCAATGTACCCCCTGAGGGCCAACCAAACAACGGTCATACCCAAGTAATCATACTTCTACAGATGACATTAGTCCAAACATGCTTTTGAACATTTGCCAGTTCCTGAAGCCATGCTTCTCTAAAACCCTACAGAAGATCAATAGTTGGCTCTGCTTGTGCCTGATCCCAGTATAACTCCATTACAATAGTAAGTAAAAATTCAGCTTTGTCTTTTTATTTCAGTTACTGAGTGACGGTCTCACCATCCTTTGATACCCTTTAAGCTTCCCTTTTAATAAATGCAAAAATCTTTGGAAACTTTTTGCTTTAATACATTTCCCTAGATAGTACAAAAATATAATTTAATTACTTTTGTTACACTGAACTAATACAGATGTTTAGCTTTCAAATTAAAAAGTGGTATTGTGCTAATATCTATTCTTAAAAATAGCTAAACATTTTCAATTATAGAATCATTCAGGTCAGTGTTTTGTTTTTTTTTGGGGGGGGGTGAATATTCTAGGGTCACAAATCAACCTAGATTTTATTCTGGCAAATTTCCTGAGTAATTATTTTTATGCTTTTCAATTAAGTGGTTCCACTCAGTTGTAAGATTTTTTTTGTAGATGATGTGAAAATTCCTCTAAATCATATCTGCAATGTCAGCAGGATTCAGAGCACAGGAAGCAATGTCCTAAGCAGAATACTTGAGAAAAGATGGTTCAGCTTCCCTGTTCCTACCTTCACCTTTATCAGGCTTGACAAGACTAAAAAGAGCTCTCTTTCCCAATGCCTCACCTCACAGGAATCAAGCATGCTGTGCCTCCAATACAGCAGTCATTTCATCTTCTGTGCATCACTGGCCTGGAGCCCAAGCATACCTATCTAAAGAATTAACCATAAATATGGATTTAGAAAGGTGTCTCAATTTGAGACCTTACAATCTAAGCTATAATAGCATAATCACATGACAACATAACAAAAATGCAATCACGAGGCTGTTAAAAAATAATCTCAAAAATTCACCTGCTTCAACTTCCTATCTTAAGGTAAGCATATTGATCAACTCCAAAAGTTAAAGTAGCTGTTTTCACAGCTAGAAAAAAAATTCTAGGAACTATAGGTCCTCCCTTCATATCTCCTTTATCATTCTCTTTATAATTCTCCTTCAACCCAAGCTGACAGACAGAGAAACCAATTAAGAGACAGAGGCAGAACAGTCACATAGAAAAAATAAAGAGATCCTACTTTCAGTTAGAATCTGGTAGAATTAAGTCCTGAGGAGTGAGAAGAAATGTGAAGATTAAGTAACCTGTTTAAATCTCCTGGTTGCTTAGGTTTTTCCTTTGAGATGCCATCTGGGAACAGGGTTTGAGTTAGCATCATGATTTAAAAAAAAAAAAGACATAACTACATCATTTAATGAGGGCCTACTATGTGTCAAGTATTTAAATATTATAACTGCTGTGCAAAAAGGAAGCCTTATCATTTTATATGCAAAGAAAATAAGACTCCAAGGAATAAAGTAACTTGCCTGAGGCTAAGCTAATTAACTTGCTCAGCTACTGGGTAGTTATCCTGGGATTCCAATTATAGTCATGTTGTTACCATATGGCTACATTCTTCCTTATCTAGAAGAGTGACTCCAAGGAATGGAGTAAGGTATCAGAATCAAGGTAGAGATTCTTAATGCTGGTTTCATAGGTTCTGATTGCTCCACTGCCACCCTAAGAGAGTCACTGTCCCAGTAATCCACAGCTATTGATGATGATGATGTTGATATTAAAAAATAAGACAATAATGATGAAAATAATAGCACCTTAAATGCATCATTTCATCCTTATAACAACCCACAAGGTTGGTCTAGTCTTAGCCCCTTTTTACAGGTGGGAAACAGTGCCTGAGCAGTGACTGCCTAAGCTAATGCAGGTATTTGATGGTGGAAGCCAGAGCCCAAGCCCTATAAATTATCTCACACTGCATCAGAGGAATGTGTCAGATCTCTCAAGTTTGTTGGGAGTGGAAAATAGTTGAAAATCACCATTCTATAGAATAAACTAAACTCTTTATCGTCTGTTCTTTAAGCTCCTTGATGATCTTGCTACAACCTATAATTTCTAACCTTATTTTTCATCACTCCTTTTAACTCCAGGAAATTTCTTGCTGTTTTCCATAAATACCCTGAGTTTTTCTCATTTGCCTAATGCTACACCTTTTAGCTGAAACGGCATTTTCTATGGATTCCAACAAAGCAAAATGTTATCCACTATAAAACTTCCTCCCCACATAGAAAAACCTCTCCCACTATTGAACTTCCATAGCAGTTTGTCCTTCTCTCAGAACATTCAGGAGATATTTATGTGCTTGGAATGGATTCCTACTTGACTTCAGTAGGCATTGATTCCGTATGGATCCTGTGGAATGAATATCCTTCTGGGGCAATATGCCTGGCTGGAAGAAGTTGAAGATCTAATGAAACCAGAGAGAAGAGGCAGCTGTAAATCTTTAGAAGTTGCCATCCTAAAAACTATGATCCTCACTAAGAGCAAAACACAGCATCATTTTTTTTTTTTTTTGAGACAGAGTCTTGCTCTGTTGCCCAGGCTAGAGTGCAGTGGCATGATCTCAGCTCACTGCAACCTCCACCTCCTGGGTTCTAAGTGATTCTCCTGCTTCAGCCTCCACAGTAGCTGAGATTACAGGCACGAGCCACCACGACCAGCTAATTTTGTATTTTTAGTAGAGATGGGGTTTCACCATGTTGGCCAGGCTGGTCTCAAACTCCTGAACTCAGGTGATCCACCCGCCTTGGCCTCCCAAAATGCTGGGATTAGAGGTGTGAGCCCCGCACCCAGCCCCAAACTTATTCTTATAAAACACAGTGGTTAGGAATGTAGACTGGAGCCAGTCTCCATCTTGCTGTGTGGACTTGAACAAATCACTTAACTTCTATGCCAACTGCCTCATCTGTGAATAGGAAATGATAACACAACCTTCCTTACTGGGCTGTTGTGAGGATTCAATCAGTTCATATACATAAAGTGCCTAGAACATTGTATGGCTCATGATAAATACTATACAAATATTTGCCATTATTATTTTTGAAACTCATATGTAGATTGGAAAAGTGGCTCCAGTTCCAAGAGGGGAACTGTTAGAGATCAAAAACTTTCAGAAGAAACAATTTAGGTGAAGCATACAAAATGGCTTATATATAAATGAAGCAGTACCATTTTCCTCTGAAAAGTTACAGATCAAGAGAAGATATAACTGAACACTATAAAATAATAAATCAAATGATGGCAGAAATAGGTGAATATACACTTTCTAGGTAAAGTACAGAGACAGTAGAACCAAGGAGTCCATCTGGAAACCTGAAGGAGATTGTTTTAGGTCAAACAAATTTAAAAATTGATAGTGTCTAACAGATGAATTTAAAATTAGCTATTTAGACTTGGAATTCAATTGTTTTCAGGAAAACAAGGTTTTCTGTATTGCCTGGGTTTTCTGGCTAATCCATAAAAGCCAATTTAACTTAATATTACTCTAGTAGTAACAACAGATGATTTTAATATTAACAGACTATTTTAATTACCAGATTGCTTTAGTATTAACATATATTTTACTAGTTATGTACAACAATGGTTTTATAACACATCATCTGTATTGTAGGAATGGCAACTCGTAAAATCATACATCATGAATGCAGGAAGGGATCTGAGTGATAGCTAGGGTCACTACACTTCCTAGTTTGCCTAGCTTAGTAATGGTTTATGCTTGCCACCTTAATTATTAACAGCTCCCCCTGTTAATTAAATCACAGAGGAAATTAAGTCACAGAGTGTTGTGACCTAGCAAAAGTCATAAAGTTAAGAAGGGGCTAGAATTAGAACCCATAAATACTTATTCCTAGTCCAGGAGTCTTCCTATTAGACTGCATGGACTCATCAGTATTAAGACAATGGTGATGGCCATGACGGTCAGGATTTGGGGCACCCGTACACATGAAATACAGAGTCTATGGGAGTAAAGCTCTCCTTATCCCAGAGGGACTTTCTGGGGTCAAGGGCTGAGGGATTCAAGGGATCCTTGCTTGTATCTAAGGCTGGCCTATTTCCTTTCTCACTGTCCCTACTTGTGGGTTCTTGCTCAACACCTCCCTGGAATGGGAAAGGTTATGGGGGATATAAGGAATTTATTTTGGGATGTGTTGAGTGTGAGATGTCTCTTCAACATTTAACTGGAGATGTAGAACAGGAGTCCAGACTGGAGATATCAGTCTGGAAGTAAGCAATGAAAGCGTGGTATGTGAAGCTTAGGGCAGTCATCAGAGAATAAATAAGAAGAGTTCTGCAGTAAAGAACAGGGGCCAAAAGGAAGGTGAGTGGTAAGGAGATGAAAAGGGGCTCAGGGCATTGAATAACCAGCTCTAACACTGAGGGAAAGAAAAAAATGAGGCCCGTGACAATAAGCATGATAAACTGCAGCTACTACCATTATTGGAAACTTACTATGTTCTAGGCACTCTAGCAAGTACTTTATATATATTTTCTTAGCCCTCATTTCTAACCTCTGATGTAGGGGAAAAATAAGGTTACAAGAGGTTAATAAACCTGACTATGGATACAAAATAAGTAGCAAAGAAGAAATTCAGACTCAAGAGTGACTCCGAAGATTGATCTTTCTACAATGTTCTGCTTACTCGGGGCTATCTTTTGCCCTTCGTATGTGATGTCTGGATGACAGACAGTCTGGCTTGTATTTTTCTTTTGTGGAAATATTTATTTTTATGTCTTTGTAGTTAAGATAATAACATTGAATCATGTGAACATGACTTCAGAATGAGGATACTGTCGATGCTCCTTTTGGTAAGTATGTAGAGGTCACTGGCTGTATTTCTGCTCCAAGCATGTTCTACTGGATGAGAAATGGAACACTTTTGCTCTTAATCTGCACTATTAGTGTCGTAGGTATATTCATATTACAAACACATGTTCAACAACCAGGAGCTCTGGTTATTTATAAAACAGAAATACTTATTAGGAAGTTTATTAGTTAATACACTGATTATAAGTTTTGTCATGAGGGGTATTTATCTGGGCTTGGGCTTTGCTGAGAACAAGTTTTTTTCTTGAGAATATGAATCTGTTGGAAAATATGAGATGGTGCAATTTGCATGTATGTATAAAATTCAAAAACAAGTATTGCCTAGTGAAAGTAATAGCAAAAACTAACTAGACTTCTGTTTTTAAAATTATATTAATAAGTATAAACATTACTATTTTGCTAAGAGCAGTTTCATATTTGTTGATACTGAATTTCTCAGTGGTTAAAACTTATATTGTCTGATCTCCTTCCTCCAAAAAGAATCTATTAAAGCACTTTCAAAGAATGAAAGTTAGGCATAGGCACAAAATTTAATTTATTCTGAAGTTACAGAGGAAAAAGACTGTATTGTTATAAGGAAGTAAGTCTTGGGTTCTTCTCTAGCTGTTTCATGCATTTCAATCTAATCTACAGCTAAGAGAAGATTCTTAAGGGCAGGGACAATACCTTTTATTTCTTTTGTACAGTGACTAGCACAGTAGTTGGCACACTATATGTACTATATACTTGATAAAATCGTGATATTTACAATTCTCAACTGTATGTATTGAGAATTTGTTGCCATTCTACCCTTTAAAGGAAACATTTTGTTTCTCCCATGTGAAAACAGACACAGCCAAAGGCAAAGTTTTTCTACAACGAAACTTTCAAAATAAATTTCCCATGGAATTTGGTGCTGTTAGAATTTTAGTAGAGTTCTTAATAATCTAATTTTCTGTAAGAAACCATAATTGCCTAAAATAAAGAATTCAACATTTCATTTGGAAATAGTTTAAATTCATTGTTTACTAATAATATTAACAAATACCTTGTTGGAATTCAATAGAATAGGGCTATTGAATTTAAGGGCTAGAGAAGTCTCATTTTTCTTTTCCCACTGGGATATTTTATAGCAGAAAAAATATTTATATACTCCATATATACATAATCATTATAATAAAACAGAAAACTCTTAATAGCAAAACAAAAGGGGTTGTTGTTTTTAATCAAATAAGTAAAATAGTGGATAAGAATAATGAGATTTGAATAGTAATAGACTTATTTACATTTGTGATCACCCATCTAATTATAGTCTTTTTTTCTCCTCTTTCAGTTTTTCTTTTTTTTTTTTCTTTTTTTTTGAGATGGAGTCTCGCTCTGTCACCCAGGCTGGAGTGCAGTGGTGTGATCTCGGCTCACTGCAAACTCCGCCTCCCAGGTTCAAGAGATTCTCCTGCCTCAGCCTCCTGAGTAGCTGGGATTACAGGCGTGCACCACCACGCCCTGCTAATTTTTTGTATTTTTAATAGAGATGGTGTTTCACCATGTTGGTCAGGCTGGTCTTGAACTCCTGACCTCGTGATCCATCCGCCTCGGCCTCCCAAAGTGCTGGGGTTACAGGCGTGAGCCACTGCGCCCGGCCTCCGCTTTCAGTTTTTTTAGGGGCAATCTTTTTGCCTCTTATAGGATGTGTCATCCAACAGATGACATGTTTATGTTTTTGTTTTTTCATAGAGGATATATATTTAGGATTTCTAACACGAAGGGGAACAACTAGTAGAAGCCTTAAATTAAATAGGGAAACAAACAAAGATGTACTGCTGTTCCTTCTTTGCTCAAGAGATTGTCAGTATGCTTATTTAATTGATAGTTTTCTTTGTACCTTCTCAGGTTTATTATGCTGTCAAGGGACTAGTCTTTGAAGAATACTGTAGGGCGTAAGGCAAACAAACAGAAAACCCTGAAGATGACAGTAAGATTCCCTTCGTTACATCTTAAAAGGAAGGCCAACAATGCCCATCCTAACTTGGAATCCCATATTACGCTTTTGAGTTCATAAGTTAACAGGCTTTGAGCAGTCAATGGAGCATCCGAGTAAGTAGATGTGAAGGCTGGGAGAATCACTGCTTAGAGAGAAAGAACCCAAGAAACATGTCTAAGTTTGTAGAGGAAAGTATACTCTGCTTCTATGAAATCAAAGCTGTGGGTTCAATGTGCTAGTTTAACATAAATAAAAAATTATATTCTAAAAAAAACAATTGTGCCTTAAGCACACCTGGTAGTCTCATAAATGCTGACTGATGCTATAAAAGGTATAATGGATCAAGATGGTTAGCTAGATACCAACCCATCCTTACAGTTGAAGAAAAATAAACTCAAAAAGCAATGTGATTGGTGGTATGTCAAATAGGAATGTCTCTTAGCACATTACTCTGGTCTTGATATGGTCTAGCTACTCTGATTGCTCTTGGGACTGGGCAAGAACATGAATAGAGTATAATCCATCACATCTTCTGACTGTGGTTCAGTGGCCTAAACATCACATAACAAAACCACATTTGATAGCTTCCTTCTAATTGCAAGACACATAACAAATACCACCAAACAATGTAATTTGTGACATGTAAGTAGTTTTTCTTAAATTTAAAAAATAATTTCAAAAAATGGCTAAGGGCAAGATAAGAAACTAACTCAGCCATTCCAATGCCAAAGAATTTCAAATTTAAGTTGGCTTTTTACTTTTCATTAGAAGAAATACCCATTCAGCTACAAGACCAAAATTGAGAGATGATATACTCTGAAAATAAAATCTTATACTAACATCTAAAATCTGAAAGTTTTATTTTAAAAACTCCTTATTAAGGAAAACATATACAAAAGTAGAATAGTATAAATTAACCCCACTCACTCTCAGGAACCATCACTCAGCTTCATCTATTATCAACTCATGACCAGTTTTACCCCTCCACTTCCACTTCCCCAGAAATCAGGTTATTTCATCTCTAAACATTTCAGTAAAACCTTACAATTTTAACTGATCACTGTTAGAAGTTGTGGGGTTCTGTGTTTCATTTTTAATTGCTTTTATTTTGGATACCTATGTCAGTGAGGAAACTGGTGTTTATTGAAGACAAGGAGAATAAAAAATCTAGATTTTTTCTTTAGTTCTTCTGTGATTTCTTGTACCTAAATACAGTTATAAAATTTTCTCCTCCTTCCACTGAAGGAGATGGAGCTGGCAAGATATAGTCATTCAGTTTTAACAAGCATTAATTGAGCACTAGGGACAGGGCTGGGTGCTGGAGATACAAAAATGAGTAAACAAAGATCCTATTTCTAGAATGGGGTGAGACAGACACAATAAATATTATAGATAATGTCGATATAATATGGAAAATGCTAGGATAATGGTATTCACAGGGTACTTTGGGAAATAGAGAATAAGGCAATTCAGAGGAAATCAGATATTCAAGAAAGGCTTCCAGGAAGAGATGATATCTGAGTAAATGCAAAAGTGCTGCAATTGATTGTTACTATGTCATTATAATAAGTGCAATATGAAGGTTCCTTCAAATAGATTTCATTCATTTAGTGGGTTGGGGAATTAGCAGGGAAGCTCCTCAAAGAGTATTAGTCTGTGAAGTGTGTAAAACAACAATAATTTATAAAAACAGCCACTATATCATGTCCTGTGGGGAATACCAAAGGGAAAGGCATGGTCTCAACCCTCAAGAAGGTAGGAATGTAGATGGGGAGAAACTCAGCATGCATTGGAAAACTGCACTATAGAATATTCAATCAAATTAGAGAGTTTAGGGATGAGAAGAGTGGCATGAACTGAAGTATTTGAATAAGAGCTTGGACCAAGGTTTTGAATATAAATTTAACCTAGATCAAAAAAGGAAGACAATCTAGTAAAGAATATTAAAAGGTAAGTTTTAAGTGGTCAAAGATTCTTTGTCTTTAAGGAGTTATTTCTTCATTCTGTTCATCTTTGGATTGACTGAAGCCAGGTGGGGAAGGTCATCTTTTACCTAAACCTTAAAGAGGTGTGTGTGTGCATGTGCTTATGTGTATGCTAGTGTCAGAACATGAAGATTTGATCTAATAATTTACAACCTATTCTAAGCTATTCTATTAGACTAATGCACAATGTCAGGCTGCAAATGCAAAGGTCTACTCTGGCAGATATCTGATTCTTGGGGGAAAAATGAAAAGCAAAGCCCATAAAAATTAAAGTTATAAAAGACACATAAGAAAATTCAATCAACAGTATAGTTTCCAGCTGTCCTTCTGAAATCAATGATACACCATTTATAATACTATCTTTAATAACAACAACAATAGCGTCAGCTAACACTTATACAGCATCTACTATAAACACACTTTATATAAGTAATTCATTTAATCCTCAAAGCAGCCTGTCTGGCAGTTAGTACAACCTCTCCCATTTTACAGAGGGGGTAACTGAGACACAGAGAGACTAATAATTGCTCTTTTCTCCATTCTAGTTATTCAACTTTCACTGGTGAGACTTTAGATCAGAGGTTTAAAAGGCATGTAGGTACACAGTGGATATATGTTGAAATCTATTTTTAATAAACTAGAAAAATTACTTATATCCTTCATTGACTTAAGTGAAATGCTGCATGATAGTATATTGGCACAGAACCATAAACATAGATGTCAAATAATCCATGAGGCTAAGAGGCAGAGTTGCAAACAGGAATATGCTCCAGCAATGGCTTGTTTATCAGCAAACCAAACACTAGTCTCTGAATACTTCCCCTGGGATTGAAGAATGCATCTTTTTCACAATAGTTACACAAAGAACAGCATCAAACATATATGACAATAAATGACCATATAATATACAGCAATAAAAGTAGCAATTTGCTATAAGTTTTGTCCCTACTGAACTGTAGAAAAATATTACTCCCCAGGTAGAGGTACTTGCTTTTCCTTTCAAACTCTGAAAGCACTTCATATATAGCTAAACTCAGTACTTACATTATAGTACATTATAATTATTTGTTCGTATAGTGGCCTTTCCTCTAGACTACGAGACCTTGAGTATAGAGTCTGAACTTATTCCTCCTGAGATTTAAAAGCCATCCCTCCATCTAGTAGCATGAAGGTTTACTAGATGAATAAATTAATTAATTATTCGATAGGTGACTTTTAGTAAAATCTAAGGCACTATAAAGCATAATAGACAAGTTAAAAATGTCAAGTTATAAGGGTTTTGTTATTTTAAGAATAGATTCTAATTTCCCTTGCATTTAAGGCCTTTTCTACACCAGCCCTAATCAACCTTCTAAACCTTATCTTGTCTGTTAGATCCTATATATGAATTATTTTATCTTGCACAAGCCCTGTGCTTTCTCACTCTATGTTTTAACTCAGTAATCTCCAAAAAGTTTTAGATTATGCAGCTCTCTCAGTATAAAATATTTGTTATACTTATTTAACATTGTGCTAAAATATATTTATTACTAAGCAAACACAAAAATGGAAGAAAACAGATATTTTAAACAAATGAAGTTTTAATCTTTTCTTCCTCCACACGATGCATTGCTCTGTATGTATCCCACTTTGAAAATCGCTGATTTATATCAAAAGAACAAATCTCATAGCATTTTGTGAGAATTAAATGAATCAATACATATAAAGCACTTATAATGCTGAGCATATAGGAAACACTATACATGCCACTAATTTCATTACCATCATTATCATCAATGTAGTTTCTTTTGAGTGGAATAATGTCTACATACCTACCTTCTAGCCTCCTTCCTACACGCCAAACTCCTTGAAAGCCAAATGATAAAAGTTATCTCTTCAAAGAACTATTTGAATCCATCTCTTAAGGGATTAGGACTTATTGCACTGAAGAAGGTACCAAATCTACAAAGTTTAGCAAGAAGCCATGCCCAGGAAGCCAAAATAAAACTAGAACCATTGGTAAAAATTAAAGATGGGTTTATGGAAAATGATGCAAATGCAAAGAGATATGATTATTAGCTCCATGGGAAAGAAAATATAAGAAAAGTAAATATAGCCATAGTGAAATTATCTGACTCTATAATAAACAATGTTTACATTAACCTAATAATATAAATATTGATGACTAACACAAAATTGTTTATTGGTTTTAAGAAGATCAAATCAATATGAAGATATTCAGTTGATTTTTGAAATGGTAAAATGTGTCACGTGTTTTTATATTTCCACAGTTGTACTTTTACAGCAGTCTCAGCATAAAAGAGATTTCAAGAAGTTTTAACTCTTACCTGTAACACAGCGGCAAATAAATACACTACTATGAAGATTATAGTTAAAGAAGTATGACCACTTTTCATCAAATGAATAGTGTAGAGGAAAATTAAATGTCCAGGAATCACTAAAAGCAGCAGAACTTGAGCAGACTTATTATTTACTCCTGTAATATAAAATGTAAAAGTAATTAAAACAAAATTATATTTTGGTTAATAGGTCATAGTTATTAAAATTTGAGGATTACTTTCTAGTTACTATACTTCATACTATCACATGAAATTTGATTGCCAAAAATAAATTTCAAGTAGTTACAATTCATTTCATTCTCTGAAATTTCCACTATATATGTTAATTAAATGAAAGGTGGTTGATAAAAACTTGCTATGAAGAACATCGGTCACACTTTAATATCTATCATAAAAACAGAGAAAATATAAAGTTCTTAAAGTACAAGAATGTTTTAATTTTATTAATTTCTTTAGACTTCTATCACTGGTATTAAAAGGGTAGCCATTTCTGATCTTCATTCAAAGATCAATAATGGCCACGCACAGTGGCTCACACCTGTAATCCCAGAGCTTTAGGAGGCCAAGGTGGGAGGATTGCTTGAGGCCAGGAGTTCAAGACCAGCCTGGGCAACATAGTGAGACCTCATCTCTACAAAAAATAAAGATAAAAAAAAATTAGGCAAGCAAAGTGGCTCGTGCCTATAGTCCCGGCTACTCAGAAGGCTGATGTGGGAGGATCACCTGAGCCCAGGAGTTTGAGGTGCAGTGAGCTGTGATGGTACCACTACTCTCCAGCCTGCGCAACAAAGCAAAGCCCTGTCTCAACAACAACAAAAAATTTTCTAAAACAAAAGTCAATAATCACACTTATTTTCATCAGGGAAAAAAAATGACAAGAATTGTGAAGTTTAAAATTGTGGTCTTAGTTTTTTGGTAATCATGTGCCTTTGTTTTTTCATAGCCACATAAATAATGCACTGTTCCTTGAAATCGAGGTTATCCCTTCTCAACTGGTTTGTTTGAGATCAAATGCCTACATTTAGAAAGGCCAAAATAATAATATAGATAAGATAGTACATCTGCTTCCTGAAATCACCTGGCAATTATTTTTTTTTGTCTTTCACAAAATAAGGTTTCTCTTTCACAACTAACAAGCAAGATACCCCAGAAAGAGGCATCAAAGAGAAACATTATACAAAAATCCTCAGCAACTGCAGAATTGATACACATGCCTTTTCATTCACTGGGATTAGCTCTTAGAAATAGGAAAGTTGAGCAACTTTCACAAAACACATATTCAATAAATGTTGCCTGCCTATAATCTTAGAGAGCAATAGCCCTTGATCTAAAATATGCAAAAATCCATAAGCACATACCTGGACCAAAGAAAGTTCTAAATGGGTAGTAACAACCTTTGGGTTCATCAGGCAATTCTCCTGGAATGCTATGTAAATGGAGGTAGGTAGAAATCCTGCTAGCCTGAATGGCCACCAAATTACCACCAATACCTGAAACACAAGGAAAAACAAAGTAGCAATCCTCATATTTTAAACAACTTGCATAAATTCAACCAAAAGCAAGCCTCTTTGTGTAACATTCTGGGCCAATAAAACAAAATAAAGAGTTCTTCTGAAATGTTGATCTATTTAATGTTGAAGTAGACATTCCAAAGGCATAAAATCATTGTTAGATAAGATTAATTCATTATTTTTCAAACTTGACTGGTATAAAAGCAGACCAGAGCAGGTAATTTTTAAAAGTCATTATCAAAACCAAGAAATAAAATTAGGTACCAAGATCCTTCATGTTTATCACCTTAATGACAGGGAAGATAAGCTAGACTTACTCAAATAGATAAGGCTAGAAACTTTTCTTCTCAGCTTACTAAAGAAATTGGTACAGAGCCACTGGAAAAAATACTCATTACCGTCTCACATACTCTGAGGCAGAAGAGTTGATGCCAGGATGTGAAACGAATTCCAAAGAGTGGTAAGTCCCTCCAAGGTAAGACAGGATACTCAAATTGTTTCTCCTTTTGCAGAGTACAGGAGAAAGAAGTTAAGCCATAAAAGTGAGTAAGAAGAAAACTGAAAAATTCAAATTCTTAACTGATGAGTGTAGGACTGCCTAAGATTGAGGAAACAGCAAGAGAATCTCAAACCCCATCCCACGCCTTTCACTAAGAAACATCAGCAACTGACTGTTGGGGGAAGAGCAAGAGCACAGATAGTTAAGCCTTCCAGGCTGCAGGCATACAGCCCTCCACGCTTCACACTTAGCACAGGGTAGCCGGAGCATGCCCATAAAGAAAGTTGAGGTTAGTGGTGAGCTGAGGGTAATGATAATAACCATAAAAAACAAACCCAGTTCAACTGCTGACTAGATTGACTCAATCCTCCATCCTAATGATCTAGCAGAAGAAAAGAACTCCCATTTCTAGGCATAAATAATATTTATCTCAGTCTCCAATAGTCTTGTATGTATAATGTCCATCATTCAATTAAAAAATTAAAAGACAGGAAAAAGCAATAAAGAATATAAACCATTGAAGGAGTTAAGAAGTCATCAGAGCCAGACCCAGAGATGAATCAGGTGTTGAAACCATCCAACTAGGAATTTAAAATAATTATAATTAATATGATAAAGGATCTAGTGGAAAAGATATACAAATATATTAAAAGACAGAGACATAAATTAAAAGTAAAAATATGGAAAAAGATATACCATGCAAACACTAAGGGAAAGAAAGTAAGAGTGACTATATCAATATCAAGGGGAAAAAAATGGCATTCTAACAGGGAATATTACCAAGGATAAAGACGAACATCGTATAAAGTTTAAGAAGGTCAAGATGGCCAGAAGCAGTGGTTCCCGCCTGTAATCCCAGCACTTTGGGGGGCCGAGGTGGGTGGATCACGAGGTCAGGAGATCAAGACCATCCTGGCCAACATGGTGAAACCCCGTCTCTACTAAAAAAAATACAAAAATTAGTTTGGTGTGGTGGCGTGTGCCTGTAATCCCAGCTACCCCGGAGGCTGAGGCAGGCGAATCACTTGAACCCTGGAGCTGGAGGTTGCAGTGAGCTGAGATCACGCCACTGCACTCCAGCCTGGTGACAGAGTGAGACTCTGTCTCAAAAAAAAAAAAAAAAAGTCTAGTCTTCAAAATACATCAAGAAGCAAAAACTGATAAATCCGAGAGGAAAAATAGACAAGCCTGTTTTTATACACAGAAAACACTGTATCTCATTCATTGAGTACACATATAGTAAGTCCTCACTTAATGTCATTGATAGATTCTTGGAAACAGACTGTAAGCGAAATGACGTACAGCAAGTCCTAGAATAGCATTATTCAATGTCGTTATATTATAACATTGATGAGAAAAAAGTTGGTTTTGTTACGTATTGTTTCACCTAAAGTCACAGTTTTAAGAACCTGCTAGCGATGTTAAGTGAGCACTTACTATATTTTAAAAATCAACAATGATACAGAAGACTTTAATAATACTATCAGCCAGTTTAATCTAAATTACATTTGTAGAACATACTACCCAACAACAGCAGAATACATTTCACACATGCACTCACGGAACATTAATGAAGATAGACCATATTACGGGCCATAAGACAAGTCTCAATAAATTAGAAATGATTGGAACATGCAAAGTATGCTCTCTTTCCATAACAGAAAAGTAAGATATCTGAGGATTCCCCCAAATATCTGGAAAGTAAACAATACATTTCTAAATAACCCGTAGTTCAAAGAAGAAAACACAAGGAAATTTGGAAAGTATTTTGAATTTACTACAAATGAAAACATAAAATATTGAGATATGTGGGAGGCACATAAAGCAGTACTTAGTAATTCATAGCATTACTTATATTAGGAAAGAAGAAAGCTTTCATATCAATGATCTAAGGCTCACATCTTAAGAACGAAGAAAAAAAATTAAACCAAAAGAAAGCATAAGGAGGGAATAAAATAAGAACAGAAATCAATGAAATAGAAAATAAAAACAGCAGGGAAAAATAAATGAAACAAAAAGCTGGTTCTTCGAATAGATAAAAAAGAGAAGACACAAATTCCAATATCAAGAATGAAAGAGAAGTCATCACTACAGTGCATGCATTAAAAGGATAATATAGGAATATCATAAACTTTAAAAATACTAAACAATTAGCAAATCAAATCCAGCAAAACATTTAATGTATATCATAACCAAATTTGATTTATCCTAGGAATGCAAGACTGATTTAATAGTTGGAAAGAAATTAAAACAACTCGGCACATTAACAAATGAATGGAGGAAAAAATAATATAATTGGATGAATAAATGCAGAATAATTTATAAAATTTTATATTTATCATTAAAAACTCTTAGCAAACCAGGAATCAAGTAGGACTTCTTTAACTTGATAACCACACACACACACACACACACACACACACACACACACGAAATCTGAGATATGACAAAGGAGGAACTGCAAATCAATAAACAGTGTTATCAACTTTTAATAAGTAGTGCTAAGATAATTATTAATATGCCAAAAACCTATGCAATTTGATCCCCACTCTCATATCATGCACAAAAATAAATTCCACATGATTAAAGACCTCATGCAAAAGAAAAACATATTAAGTTTTGCAAGATGATAATGAATGGATGAAAAGGATTTTTTAACAAAATAGATAAATTACACACCATAAAGGAAAAAGTTGACAAATCTGACTACAGTGTAATTAAAGCCTTCTGTTCATCAAAAGACACCATGGAGAAAGTGGAAAGACAAGCCACAGAGTGGAAGAATTTTTTTTAACACATATAATTGTCAAAGGACTACTATCCAGAATATATGAAGAACTCCTACATGTAGAGAGAATCAGTAATTGCAGAAATGCGAATAAAAGCACAATAAATATCATTTCATACTCATCAGATTGGCAAACCTTTTAGCCTAAAAACATCAACTATTTATAACGACGTGCAGCAAGGAGAACTCTTACACAAAGCTAGCAAGAGTGTCAACTGTTATAATCCCTTTTGAAAATATTTTGGCATTGTGTAATAAAGTTGTTGAGGCCAAGTGCAGTGGCTCACACCTGTAATCTCAGCCCTTTGGGAAGCTGAGGCAGGAGGATCGCTTGAGCCTAGGAGTTTGAAACCAGCCTGGGCAATATAGTGAGACTTTGTCTCTACTAAAAATAAAAAAATTAGCTGGGTGTGGTGGTGCACACCTGTAGTTGCAGCTACTCAGAAGACTGAGGCAGGAGAATGGCTTGAGCCCAAGAGATTGAGGCTGCAGTGAGCCGTGGTCATGCCACTGCACTCCAGTCTGGGTGACAGAATAAGACCCTGTCTTTAGTAAGTAAGTAAGTAATTAAGTAAGTAAGTAAGTAAATAAATAAATAAATAAATAAATAAAGTTGTTGATAGGCATACCCTACAATCTAGCAATTCCACTCTTAGACAAATACTCAAATAAATGCCTACATATGTACAACAGTTGGAAGAATGAGCTCTGAAAGAAGTATGAAATCAAGAGAACTTGACATCTTAAATTTATGAAGGACTCCATTTAAATCATACCGAATACACTGGCACAGGAGATTTTTGAACAAGAAGAATTAGAGAACAATTGCAACAGGATGTCTGAACCAGGTGCTAAAAGTTGAAAGCTTTGATGATATCAGAGAGAATCAGAAGGCAGCAATCCTCTGGCCAGGTCTATTACCCACTGTTGATCCAAGTTACCTGGAAGCAAAATAGATTTCCCTCCAAAAAAAGTGTGATGAAACTACCTTGTTTTTATAATAGGATTATCTGGCTTGTGCTAGATTATTAGTTCTTTGCTTAATAATTTAGGATGTGATGTTTAGGATCCAGTTTCTTATTAAGAAAAAACCCAGCCCTAGCAGCCTCCAAATCTACACAGTTTAATCTTGGGCATATATAAATATTATACTCAGAAATAAAGATTGAGTAATTTTGTTCAAAGATATTTAGGTCAATATTACTTATATATCACCTATATATTGCTGGATACCTAGTGAAGTTTTGGCATTCACTGCATTCTAATAACGTTAATTTGTTATGGTGGAATAAGAATTTAGCATTTTTTAATTGCAGAAAAAATGTAAGTACAGAAACAGGAAAAGCATGAGCTTCCCCCCTTCTAAGCTGAGAGGTTGATCACTTTTTGTGCCAATGCACCAAAAACGAAGCAATTTAAACATTATTGTTTTAAGGCTGAAATTATAATGTCTTGATCTTAAACTAAATGTAGCTTCATGATTTCCTCATCACATCTCATTTAGTAAATACAAAATTCATTAAAGCAAATGCTTAAGATAATTTAAAATGCAGATCATCATAAAAACGTTTAAAATATGTATCCCAGGGAGTTCTGAAAAAATTTCTAAAGGAAAATAAATTTCTTTAAAAATGTGTTTAAAAGACACTTGGACTAGATAGAATAATTAAGGCACATAAATGCAGAGCTGTGTTCTCTGTAACATTCTGACTGTGGCTCAAACTATGTGAGTTTTTCTGAAAACCGCCTCAGTCACTTGCTATGACATCACTGATATTTAACTTCTTGGAGCTTCCATTTTCTAATCTGAAAATAAGGATAATATCTATCTCATAAGGATGCTGAGAGAATTAAATAAAATAATGCGTACATGAAAGATGCTTAGCACAGTTTCTGGACATGGTAAAGGCTTAAAAAATGTTAAATATTATTGTTATTATCAATAATAAATTTATGTAAATAATGTGATTCTGACTTGGCATTTTCTTAATTATAGATCCTGACATTTTCTGGAGAATTCATTGGTCAGAGGATGTCCAGAAACTGTATTGCTTTTCAATTCACAGACTATTTTGTTTTAAAATATATATATGAAAGAGAATAAATCATTTGGTGCCCATTCTATTTATTTATTTATTCATTTATTTTTATTTTTAGAGACAGGGTCTTGTTCTGTCTCACAGGCTGGAGTGCAGTTGAGTCATTATGGCTCACTGCAACGTCGAACTCCTGAGCTCAAGTGATCCTCCTGCCTTAGCCCCCTGCATAGCTGGGACTACAGGTATGCATCACCATGCCTAGCTAATTAAAAAAAAAATTTTTTTTTAGAGATGAGGTCTCACTGTGTTGCCCAGGCTGGTCTTGAACTCCGGGGCTCAAGCAATCCTCCTGCCTAGGCCTCCCAAAACACTGGGATTCAGACATAAGCCACCAAGCTTGGCTAGCACCCATATTTTAAACAATCAATTAAACTGCCTTCTGTTTACTCAATGAATTTTCCACTAGAAGTCAGAGGTGACTATCTTTTTAAAGTCTGGATTTTCTAGATCTGAACTCACTTTCTAAAGAAAAGAATAGAGGCTGGTCCAATGGTAGTGGGTTATCAACACTTATTCACATTAGTGTTGCTAAAGTTGGTATACGACTATCCACTGCTAAACTCACTGACATTAAAAAATTAAAAAATAAACAATTAGCCAGAACATTGAATAATTAGCATGTATCGGTACTCATCTGATAATAGCATATAAACAAGGCCAGTAGCTTATACCTCTAAGTGAAGGTAAATGAAAATGTCTCAGAAATTCAAAGTGGCAAGAGTATTTAACTACATAATGCAAGCATTTTCACAAAAAGTTACTGGGTAAACCAATAAGGGGTAAACTAGCAAAAACAGCTTTGTAATCTTTCTATTTATAGTCACTCAAAAGGAAAAGAATCTAATATCAAAAATTATACTTAATGCAAAGCAGAAGATTACATTCAGATACGTTTTTCAATGATGGATATTTTCCATAGGAATGCATAAATTGCATTCCTCTTCAGTTACTCTGGGGATTCTCTTGGGGGTAATGTTCTATGTGGTATTTTATTGGATATGGAATGCTTCAATGCAAACACAGAAAGCATCTGCTATTAAGCCAAAGTATATCTATTCTACAACTGCAACTTCTCTTGAGTTTGAAACAAAAAGCTACTAATGATTAATTGTAGCTCTCTTCTAAAACCCACAAATTTGTTGGTAAAACTTTACAAAACTACTTTTATCATTTCTTTGTTACCATGTAACAGACTAAGATAATGATAATAAATATAAACAAAGTCTTATAAATAAACAGTTTATCACCTTATCACACTGTAGTCCGGGAAACACAGACATAACTGATGTTATAATTGCACCAAACTAAAAAGAAAATGAATGAGAGACTTCAGAAAGACACTGATATCATTTTTCCAGATAAGGTGAATAAAATTTTTAAGTAAACAACATAATTATTGAAGGGGCTAATTAAAGTTTTAACCTCTCATGGTTTCATCATGATCATTGGTTATATTTTTAAACTATAACAAAATTATTACCTTAGAATAGTTTTCTTTAATGTCAAAAGATGCTTTCTTGCTATAATGACATACACTATGTTTCCACTAAAAGCTAGTCTGCCAACATTTCTTTTAAATTATTTAAATTCTTCAGGGACTAATTGCACTATTAAAGCCAGTGGAGAGCATCTAAAGATAGTCTCACACAAATTAAAAACATTAGTAAAAACAACTTGTCAATATACTAAATAATATGCGAGATTCCTCAGTATCCACAGGACAGAATTTTAAGTGCCTAATGCTTGAATAAGCTCAGTTGATGAAATAAAGATTGAGAGTAGGAAGAAATTATCAGCAGGTTCATCTAGGGACTGTTTTAAAAATCCAAATTTATGTTTTGTTAAATTTAGAAATATATGTTTCCAGTAAATGTTTAGCACCAACGTCATGGAATATATTTCAAATTTTGTCAAGAATTCCTTTGCACATTCCAAAGGGAACCCAAAGCAAAAGTTCATTTTCTTAAGAAATAAATCTTTATAATCAACAGCATAATAAGTCTGGCCCCTTCCTATATCCCTACCTGTTTTCTCCATCTCTATGTACCTCTGCATTTTCACCTGTCCTCCTCTCAAGACTTATCAGAACTCACATGCAGAAATTACTCTTTTAGTTTCAAGAAATGCAAAAAGATGGAGGAGAAATACCTTCCATTTTTTTCATATTTTTAAGAAGAAATACATTGGAACACCCTTTTAGTGAAGAGCTTTTTATTTAAACAAGGGTAGGCGTATTTACCTCCCTAGTCCCTAATCCATTACCTTTACCATTTCCCTCCCACTTGTAGACAAGGTGGTAAATGGCTGATGAACTCTCTAAATTTTCTACTTCCTTTACCATAGATCATGCATTATTTTTTAAATAAATTATGTATAAATTATGTATGTATGTATGTATGTATGTATGTATGTATGTATGTATGTATTTAGAGACAGGGTCCTGCTCTGTTGCCTAGGTTGGAATGCAGTGGTACAATCACGGCTCACCGCATCCTTGATCTCCTGGACTCAAGTGATCCTCCCACCTCAGCCTCCCAAGTAGATAGGACTACGGGTGCATGCCACCATGCCTGGCTGATTTTTTTTTTTTATAGTAGAAATGAGGTCTCACTATGTTGCCTTGGCTGGTCTCAAACTCCTGAGCTCACACAATCCCACCTCCTTGGCCTCCCAAAGTGCTGGGGTTATAGAAGTGAGCCAGAGTGCTCAGCCTAGATGATACATTCTTAACACAGGTGAAAACTGGTTCTTGAGGGGAGAAAAAATATCACTCATTTTATTTATAAAGCCCATTTACACATACAGTACATAAATGGATAAACAGTAGATGTGCAAAATGAAAATTTCATGGGTAGGTATATTTAGAAAAAAAATTGATTCAAACGGCTCCTTCAAAAGGTGATGATGAAAATAAAAGATTGAAAAACACCGCCGGCTGGGCGCAGTGGCTCACGCCTGTAATCCCAGCACTTCGGGAGGCCGAGGCGGGTGGATCACGAGGTCAGGAGATCAAGACCATCCTGGCTAACATGGTGAAACCCCGTCTCTACTAAAAATACAAAAAATTAGCCGGGCGTGGTGGCGGGTGACTGTAGTCCCAGCTACTCGGGAGGCCGAGGCAGGAGAATGGCGTGAACCTGGGAGGCGGAGCTTGCAGTGAGCCGAGATGCGCCACTGCAGTCCAGCCTGGGCGAAAGAGCCAGACTCTGTCTCAAAAAAGAAAACACACACACACACACACCGCCTTAGATCAGAAATTCCCAACCAGTGTGCCTCAGATGGGTTACAGCTGTGTCAAGATACTATCCTCCAAGCTCTTGGCATGGCTGCAGTGCCAAATCAGGTACCTCTGGTTACAAATGGCTGTCTTCTTCACCCTAGGGTGCCATCCAAATATTATTAATTTTTATGTGTGCCATGATGTGAGAAAGATTAGAAAACACTGCCCTAGAGAAATGAATGTCTCTACTTTCCTGGGACAACTGAGGCTGTCAGTTGTAAGGCCCTTCATCTTAGTCTCTATCCCCTAGCCCATATCTGTGTATTTCCACCTGTCTTTCTTCAAGACTCCTTTTCTTACCACATTGAGATAAGGGGTTATCCTTTCTTTCCAAGGCTACCGTGTGGCCCATCGTTTGATGGGCCTTGCTCCCTCATTATTCACCATCTCTCATGCATCCTTGATCTTTCTTTCTCTACTATTCCTTTGCCTCCTTGCCAACAAACGTACCCACGTCTCTTCTCTTGGAAAAAGCTCCTCATCTGGACTTCTAAGTGTCATTCTAATTCTTTTCTTTTCATTGTCAATTAATTAATATGAAGTCTAAAAGTGCTACTTCTAAGATGTTTATTGTTTTATACTATTTAATAAATGCAAAAATAATATTTATAAAATACATGTAAGTTACAAAGACTTATACTACAAAAAAACACCCATGTACCCACCACTCAGTTTAAGTAAAGGAATTCATTATCTTTAGATTTGTAGTGCCCTCTGTGCTCTTCCTTAATCCCATATCCTTCCTTTGCTATCAGAGTGACTATGTTTGTGTTTTTTATTCTCGTGCTTTTCTCTGTGTTATTACTACATACATGTATATTCCTAACTAAATACTATATAATTTGGTTTTGCATACCCTTGAACATTATATAAATGGAATAATTTATCACATAAGTTTCTGAGATTTATCCTTGCTCGTCTGGGACATGTAATTAATCCATTTTTATTGTTAATAACATTCTATTGTAAGACTGTACTTTCATTTATCTAGTCTGCTGCTCAACAAAACTGAATTCTCAAATGACTTCCTGATCACTGAATAAATAGTCCGTCTTGAATCCTTCTTGGCTACAATAACATAGCTTTCATCCTCCTTCTAACCAATGCATCTCAAATTCCGAAGCTATTTCAAGAGCAGATAAAAATAGAGACGATAAGGGAGAGGAAGTATGCGATTGGGGATGTCTTGTTTGGGACACTGGGTAGCTAACACCGCTAACCGACACAGGAAACACCGAAGGGCAGGTTTGCAGGGAAGAGGATGAGTTCAGTTAGAAGCTTCAGATGTTCCATGTGGAAATATCCAATTTAAAGTATGGATCTAGAAAGGAACAGATGTGTCAAGACTAGGGATAAAGCCATGAAATGAAGCCATATGACAAGGACAAGTTGTTCTCAAACTTTTGCATATATCAAAATCAATTGATGAGTTCTACCTCCGAGCTGCTGATTCAGGCTTAAGAACCTGCATTTCTAATAAGATCCCAAGTGATATTGCTGGTCTGGGGACCACACTTCGAAAATCTCTGGATGAGACAATATTGCCCATAAAGAAGGTGAAAACTAAGAATAGAACTCAAGAGCAGGGTCTTGAAGAATACAAAGAGGCAGGTAGAAAGAAGGAACCAGTGAAGGAAAATGAAAAAGAATTTTCAGAGAAGGGATGAGAATGGTAGAATTGCAAAAAGGGTATAGTAAACAGTATTAAACAACTGAATAGAATGAAGACTGAAAATAAGTTATTGGATAAAGTAATTAGGAGGTCACTGGAGAGCTTAGTAAAAGCAGTTTTGTAGAGTGAGAAGGAAGAAAAATACTATAATGAGTTGAAAAAATACAGACTACACTTGGGAAAGTTTGATTGTAGAGAGTAGAAGAGACAGAACAGAAGCTTGAGAAGGCAGAGCACTATGGGAAAGGTGACTTGGGATAAAAGACTTGTGCCCATTTGTAAGCTAACGGGAAAAGATGTAAGAGAGGAAGACATGGGAGATAACGGAAAAGTTAAAATAATTGATGGAGTAAGGCTCCCGTTGGAATTGTAATGGAATAGTATCCAGGGCACAGGTCAACTAGTCGGTCCTGGGCAAAAGAATCAGCTCTTCTGAGATAGGGGTGAAAGAAGTTAAAAATAGACATTGTTAGAGATACGAACAGAGGTGAAGGGAAAGGAAAGAGCACGCTGGGAGAGACATGCCTAAAGACTATTTTCTCTGTAAGCCTGCCCTACAACAAACATTAAAGGAATTTCTCCAGGCAGAAGAAAAATAATACCAGATAAAAACCTGGATCTACACAAAGGAAAGAGTGCTGGAAATATAACTTTATATGATAAAATATAAAAGATATATTTTTTCATTTTTAGTCTCTTTTTAAAAATAACTGAAGCAAAAAATAATAACAATGTATTACAGGATTTACTATTTCAAAAAAGTAAAACGTATTTCAAAAAAGAGTACATAAGTAAAACGTATTTCAAAAAAGAGTACATAAGGAAGACGAGTGGTATTTCAAGTATAGTGACATAAGCTTCTTATCCTATATGTAAAGTGGTTTATTATTGTTTGAAAGTAGACTGTGATAAAAAAGATATAAGCCCTAAATCAATGGTTCTCAAAGTGTGGTCTAGGGGGTCTGAGGAAGGTTAGATCTAGAAATCCCAACACCTAGCTAACAGAAGTACCAGAAAGAGAGACTCACGTTTATGTTAGCATGATAAAGGCTTTAAGAAATCCCGTAGTAGGATGTGGAGAAATAGGAACACGTTTACACTGCTGGTGGGACTGTAAACTAGTTCAACCATTGTGGAAGACAGTGTGACAATTCCTCAAGGATCTAGAACTAGAAATACCATTTGACCCAGCCATCCCATTACTGGGTATACACCCAAAGGATTATAAATCATGCTGCTATAAAGACACATGCACATGTATGTTTACTGAGGCACTATTCGCAATAGCAAAGACTTGGAACCAACCCAAATTTGTCCATCAATGATAGACTGGATTAAGAAAATGTGGCACATATACACCATGGAATACTATGCAGCCATAAAAAAGGATGAGTTCATGTCCTTTGTAGGGACATGGATGAAGCTGGAAACCATCATTCTCAGCAAACTATCGCAAGGACAGAAAACCAAACACCGCATGTTCTCACTCATAGGAATTGAACAATGAGAACACTTAGACGCAGGAAGGGGAACATCACACACCGAGGCCTGTTGTAGGGTGGGGGGAGAGGGGAGGGATAGCATTAGAAAATATACCTAATGTAAATGATGAGTTAATGGGTGCAGTACACCAACATGGCGCATGTATACATATGTAACAAACCTGCACGTTGTGCACATGTACCCTGGAACTTAAAGCATAATAAAAAGAAAATAAAAAACTAAAGAAGAATTAACACCAACAACAATAAAGAAATCCCATAGTAAACAAGTTTGTTTAACTTAATGTTTACCAAATTTGATTGACCACAGAACTCACTTTTCAAGTTATACTTATTAACATCTCACAGAACTAGTGTTACCATGAAATATATTTTGGAAAATGCCACTAGTTCTGAAAGATATTAATAAACATTAAAAGATATCCTAGTCACAATATGAACACAGATATGCCTTAAACAATGTATGCATTCTTGTAGCTAATAAAACATAAATTAGTAGCTGCATATTTTGAGAAAAAAAAAAATCACAGGCTTTAGAATAGACCCGATCTGGTTTTCAATCGTGACTCACCACTTACAAGATAAGAGACCTTAGACAATCTACTGATCTTATTGTGAGGATTATACGACACAACATGTATAAAAAAAACCTGTAAGTTACCTGGTACATAGTGGTAGGTACTCACTAAATAGCAGATAATGATGACAATGATGAAGATAAACAAGGGTCCTTTAAATAGTACATTCCCCAACACATTTTAAATGAAATTCAATTCCCAAAAGTTCCATCTTATTTGAGGAACATAGAGTAAACCATCTCTATTAGTGTTTTTTAAAGAGTGGAATTTATAAGCTCATAGTGTACCACCATGCCCGGCTAATTTTTATATTTTTTGTGCAGACAGGGTTTGGTCATGTTGCCCAGCCTGGTCTCAAACTTATGAGCTCAAGCGATCCACCTGCCTTGGCCTCCCAAAGTGCTGATAGCCAACTAAGAGGTTTACTTACTGAGATACTAAAAATATATTACTATGAATATCATGCAATGCCACAGCACAGACATCCAAGGAGAGCATTTCAGTGAAGCTCTAGAATTGTTTCTTATGTAAGGTAAAACAACTGAAATATGCATTAAAGCCTTATAATAAAAGGGTTATTGTAATTTAAGTTAAATTTCTTACTGAAATGTTGTTTAATATAGCTCTAACAGTCATTATGAGTAATGTTTATGCTAATGAACTCATCCATTAATATTCACAGAAGAGGATCTGAAGAGGTGGGAGGAAAGCAGTAGTTATTCCAGGCAGTGAAAATTAGATGAATCTTTGTAGGGACAATATAAAAACCTAGTTAGAATGACAATGAAAAAATTGCGTGTGTCTTTGGGAAACAATGAGTCCAACCATGTACAGAGGGCCTTGAAAGCTAGGCAGAAGAATTCAAATTTGATTTGATAGGCAGGGAAAAAAAACCACTGTTAAATTCATCATCTTAGGACCCATGTAATAAAAACAATGTTTAAGAATGACTAGGCTATTAGTGACACTTAATTTGCATCAAATAGAGAGTGAGTCAGGAAGCCTACTTTATTACTTGAATGATGGCTATATGGAGACATTAGGCTACAAGAGTAAGACATGCTTGTTATATAAATAAATGATTGAGCAAGTGAACTGTGTTAAAGGGCAAGTAGACAATGGCTTGGTCATTTTTCAGTCAAAGAGGATGAAGGACCAGGTTGAAATAGATGGTCCCACAATTTTATGTGTGGGTGATGGGGAGAATGGTGGCATGAAGAGAGAGACCTACAGGGAAAATTTGTTCATTGATATTCTAAAGGGATATAAAAATTAAAATATTCAGTAGAAATTTTAGATATGAAATTAGATTTTGAAGAACTTGCCTTTATATGTCATATATATATTTTTTACATATATACATATATACACTTTTTTTGAGACAAGGTCTTGCTCTGTTGCCCAGGCTGGAGTGCAGTAGCACGATCTTGGCTCACTGCAACCTCTGCCTCCCTCCCAGGCTCAGAAGGTCCTCTTGCTTCAGCCTCCCAAGTAGCTGGGACTACAGGCGTGTACCACCATGCCTGTAAAAATATAATTTTTATATTTTTTGTGCAGGCAGGGTTTGGTCATATTGCCCAGGCTGGTCTCAAACTCATGAGCTTGAGCAATCCACTTGCCTTGGCCTCGCAAAGTGCTGAGATTACAGGGATGAGCCACCGTGCCCAAATGACATATTTTCTTTTTACATAGATATGCAAAGTAAATTACATTAAATATGTAGTATATCCTGGGACATGTTTTTCCCCAAGTAGAATTACTTTTTAAATTATATTGGTCTAGGCTGTACTTAAAATCTACTTTAGCGTTGAACAATGAGAACACATGGACACAGGGAGAACATCACACACCAGGGCCTGTCAGGTGGGGGGCAAGGGGTGGGAGAGCATTAGGACAAATAACTCATGCATGCGGGGCTTAAAAACTAGATGATGGGTTGATGGGTGCAGCAAACCACCATGGCAAATGTATACCTATGTAACAAACCTGCATGTTCTGCACATGTATCCCAGAACTTAAAGTAAAAAAAAAAAAAAAAAAAAAAATCCACTTTAATGACAGTCACCGCAGAAGCCGGTAGACTGGATTAAAATGATCTTATTAAATGTAATTCATACATAAATGTCTGTGAATTTAAGTATTATAATTCCCATTTCATAGATAACAAAAAAATACACGACAGATTTTTAAACGGATCAGCTGAGGACCAATAGATTTTTCTCTTTTATTTTTTTTTAAGACAGGGTCTCACTCTGTTTCCCAGGCTAGCATGCAGTGGCTTATTGTAGCCTCCAGCTCCTGGGCTCAAGCAATCCTCCTGCCTCAGCCTCCTGAGGACATACCTGGGACTACAGGTGTGTGCCACCACATCTGGCTAATTTTTGAACTTTTTATAGAAATGGGGGTCTCACTATGTTGCCCTGGCCTCAAACTCCTAACCTCAAGTGACCCTCCTACCTAGGCCTCCCAAAGCACTGGGATTGCAGTCACGAGCCACTGTGCCCACCCCAGATTTTAATGAACTGAATGGACTTAAGCAGGGTTGAAACCCAGCTGTCTCTAATTTATCCACAAAAATTGACAAAAGGAACAACAAAACAATATACAATAGCCGATAATCCCAATGTAAATAATAAACAAAATCTGAAACATATTTTGCCACATTAATCTTAAGTCAGGTATACCTGACTCTCAAACTAGTAGTTCATGATAAGATTAAGAAAGATTACTTTTCAGAAATGTATTCTGCCTGTTGAGACCTGGGAATGTAATTTTCACTGTGAGCAACAACTTGGGGTTGGAGGCAGAATGGTTGGGATGGGAGGACAGACCTCAAGAATCTGAGCCCTAAGACTTGTAATAGTACCTAAGACTAAGAGGATACGAAGATTTGATATTATCATGAAACGGTATATCTAATTCTTACCATTAATAACTGGTGTGTAAACAACAATCCCAACCAAGTTTGGGTCAGATACAGTTGTGTCCAGAATAAGGCCCCCAATGCTGAAAGAGATAAAATTATATAATTTAGAGAAGAGGGAAGAGAACATACTTGAAGTTATTCTGTACATACAGACACCCCTCCTTTTTAAAATAAAATATTCACACATTTTAAAATAGAGCAAAAAGAAAAATATTCAAAGTAAAAATCAATGTCAACAGTAAAATGTTGAAAATAAAACATGGCATAAGCTCTAGCCCCAAATTTCAGAATTCTGATGTCTAAGATATGCTACTTGTGAAAAAAAAAAAGCATACGCTTTAAATGCATTAAAATGTCTTGAACAGTATACAAGAAATTATTAACCATGTCTATTTCTGGGGGTGAGGGTGACAGGGGACTGACGGTCATTTTATATCCTTCTGTGCTTATTAATTTTTTAAAACCATGCCATTGGTCACTCTTATAATTTAAAAAATAATTTAAAAAAGAGTATGTTTTCATATTTGAAATAAACAAGGCATAAAAGAGGTTATTTTTATTGTGTTAAAACTAGATATTGTTAGGATGTATCTTATTACTGGAAAATTAAAATAATGAGTTATAGCCACAGAAAGAGCTGATCTTGAGAACAGAAATCTGGAAAACTAACATATCGTTATATGGTAGCAAGCTACACACTCTTAATGTGTCAGTGGAACTTGGAGATTTTTCTAAGTTTCCAAGGCCATTATCAACTGGTTAACATCAGTTTCTGGGTCTATGTAGTATAAAACATTGCCAGTCCTAATATTCCATGGGATCCTGTGCCCAGATCTTCCAGGAAAATGCCATCCACATTACAACAAAATGAACTACCTGCTGTCACAGAATGGGATTGATTGTCAAAATATCAGACCAAATGTTCTTACCTGATAGTTAACATTAGAAAATTATCAAATCTTTATTATTTTAATTCTTTAGTAAAATAAAGGAATTATGCCTTAATAGGCCTAAACTGTGGGCGTTCTCATTAAAGAGGTACACTGTAGAGTCCCAAAATAGTCCTCTTTAGAAATATTTTAACATTTTAAGCCCTAATTAAAAGAATAAAGTACATATTTCAAGAACAAACTAGTTCTGAGTCAAAAAATAAACCTCCCTAACAAAATATATAGATCATGTTGTGGATATAACATAACAATTGCTAAAAATACATTTTTTAAGATTCCTGTTAAGCCCAGTGATAAAAGTTACTATAGAAAAAATTAGAAAAGACAAAATGAAGAAAGTAAAAACCAACCCTAGTTACACCATTGAGTTACACTGTTAGTATGCTGTTATATAGGCTTCTAGACTTTTTTTTACTTATTTTGTTACCTATTTAAATTGACAATAAAAATTGCACATATTTATTCTATACAACATGTTTTGAAATATGTATATATTGTGGAATGACCAAATTGAGCTAATTAACTTAGGCATTACTTCACATACTTATCTTTTGTGGTGAGAACACCTAAAATCTCTTGGCAATTTTGATGAATACAATACACTGTTATAAACTATCATCACCATGTTGTACAATAAATCTCTTGAATATGTTCCTGTAGTCTAACCAAAATTTTTAATCCATTGACCGACATCTCTGCAACCCAGCTTTTTTACTATATACATTTTTTAAAATAAATATTAAATGATAAAAGTAGTTTTATTTGCTTTTATTAAATTTTATTTTTATCATATAGATGTGTGTCATTAAAAAAGTAAAAGTACAGCCGGCATGGTGGCTCATGCCTGTAATCCCAGCACTCTGGGAGGCCGAAGTGAGAGGATTGCTTGAGACTAGCAGTTTAAGAACAGCCAGGTCAACACAGTGAGACCCTGTCTCTATAAAAGAGTAAAAATATTATCTGGGTGGGTGCATGCCTGTAGTCCCGGCTGTTCAAGAAACTGAGGCAGGAGGGTTGTTTGAGCCTAGAAGTTTGAGACTGCAGTGAACTACAATCAAGCCACTGTGCTTCAGCTGGGGAAACACGGCGAGACACAATCTCTAAAAAGAAAAAAAAGAGGTATATAAAAGTACCATAAAGTTCATAATAAAATAATGGTCCCTAGCCCCACCTCCAGGTCCTTCTCTCTACTAGAAATTCTTTTTAACTTCTTTAGTAGTTTCTTCTGGCATTTAGTTTTTCTAAATAACATGCTTATACTGCTATTTCTTCATATTAAATTTTAGACATTTAGCAAATGACTTCCTACTATAGCAGATGAGGATTTGACCTCTCTTACAGTTCCCTCCCCACTTTGATCCCTTCCCAAATCCCTTCCTCCTCCCATCCTGCTAATCTGGTTATAATTTCTGGTGAAATACTTAGGGTTGACTTTATTATAACAACAGAAATTTCATTATTCATAGCTGAGCCACAGAGTGTATTATTAGATATCCTCACTTATACTTTTTGCTTTGCCTCATATTTTTCTTCACTTTTTAGGTACCTATTACTAATTCAACCTCACATGTGTAACTAAGTTTATGAAGTACCTTTCAATACAGTCAAACTCATCAATTCTACTTTTTTTTTTTTTCTTAGAGACCTCCCTCCTTAAGCCCCCTGTCCTCCTGCCAAGCTGGATGGTTGCCTGTCTAGGCCTGATGTACAGCTGTCATCCTGTTCCTTCCCTCCAATACCCCCTTGGATCTTGGTCTATGTACTATAACAAAATCCCAGTATTTCATGGGCTCCTGTTGCCTGAATCCTCCAGGAAAAAAGCAATCTACATTACAGAAAAATGAACCACTTGCTGTCACGGAATAGATTTCTTCTTTCCTGTATCATCATCTTTCTTAATTTGTTTCCTAATTTTGATAGACCACACCTCCTTTCAGCTTTTTATACAAAAGGGTAGAGGGGCAGTAAATTCCATGAGATCCTGCCTGTCTGAAAATTTCTTTAGTCTTCTCTTACACGTGGTTAATATTGTGACTATATTTTATGTTCAAAATAATTTTCTCTCAGAATTTCAAAGGAATCATTTTAGTGTTGCTACTGGACATCATTCTGGTTCCCAGTGCTTTATATGTAACTTATTTTTTCTCTGGAAACATTTGGGATTCATGATAATATGCTTTGATTTGGGTCCCACCTACTTTAATTTATTGCACTGGGTACTTAGCGGGCGCTTTCCATCAGGAAGCTCGTGTTTTTCAGTTCTGGGAATTTTCTTGTATTATTTATTTGATAATTTTCTCTCCTTATCATTCACCTCCTATTGTCTATCTCTTTGCTTCATGGTTTGCTTTTCAGGAGGGTTCCTCTACTTTATATTCCAACTCTTCTACATAATTTATTTCTGCCATTTATGTATTTTTTTAATTCCCAAGAGCTCTTTGTGTTTTTCAAATCTTCTTTTGCATTCTATTCCCATATTATGAATATTATGCAATAGCTATTATGCAATAGTTTCTCTTATTTATCTGAGGATACTGATAAGAGTTTGCTGAAAGTACTGATGGTACTTTCCTTGAGTACTATTTTTTTTTCCGTCTGTCTTTTATGTTAGAGGCCTTTATGAAATGTCTAGCAATCCTTTACTGGCTGCCCTGTTTAAGAGGCACTGCAAGGCATACTTGGAACTCTCTGTGTACATGGGCAGAGTTTGTCAGCAAGTGGGACTCATGGAAGACAATCAGGTGGGCTTGTAGCTCTTTCATTAAAGGACTCACAAGGGTTAGTATCTGCAGATCTGATCTTTTGTGCTGGTAAGTTTCCCCAGAAATGAATTATCTAATTTTTTGCCTGGGGGTAAAAGGCTGTCTTTCAGCATTATACAAAGAAAAGGAAGTGGGATAGGGTTCTCATTGTTCAGTGCATAGACTTTTACTTAGTCTTGCTATTTTTCATACAGTGCTTGAGCCACATCCTCACATGTACAGGTGTTTCTGAATCTAGAACCTCTCCGATTTAGCCTCTCGAGAGGTTATTCTTGTCTTCTGCTAGGGTGTGAGGGGGCAGTCACATGGGTGCTAAAGCTGGAGAAAGATTGTGGGGATCTAATTGCTCCTTACCTAAACTTTCAACCAATCTTCTTCATTGCAGCTTTCAGATGTACTTGATGCCTTTAATTCCTCTTTCTGGGTTTCTGAGACTTGCTTCTGATAGGCAGTTAGGTGTCAGCTTTTTTCATTCTGCTCATTCAGTTAACAACTCTTCATCTGATTCCTATCTTCCTAATGTTGTCAAATCTCTCACCTGCTGCCCTCTTTGCTCCCCCTCTGTCTTTGTGGTTTTATAGCATTTTTATTCTCTTACTGTCCTTTTAGTAATTTCAGGAAGGAAAATAAATGTTTCTTAATCTACCATGTTTAATAGGAAATTCATACTCTTTTCTAGGTTGTTCTTTTCATCAGATGTATAATAAACTCTTTCCATAGCAATAGAAATGCTACAATGTTATTTTAATGGCTGATACTCCATTTTGTGACTATATAATAATGTATCTGATCAATACTGTATTGCAAGACCTTTATGTTGTTCTATTTATTTTTGTTATTAAAAACTCTGGGGTGATGAGGATGCTTGCAGCTAAATCTTTTACATATGTCCCTAATTACATCTTTAAGGTCATCAGAGTCCTAGATATGGAAGTAGCCAATGGAATATACATTTCTAAGGCTTTATGATACTCATCTGAGCAACTTAATACTCAGAGTAAGTAATGTCCTTGTCAGGTTAACATACACATACACAAACAAAGACAAACACCACTAAATTTTACTCAATCTGGTAAGGCTTTGGAGAGAAGTTTGAAATTGGTAGCCAAATGAGGTTCTTTACGTCTACTGATTTCATTAATAATGCCTGTCATTTAGATCCCTTGTTATAATACCTGGGAGAATAATGAATTGGCTATATAAAATAATTAACCTAAGAAATAAAAACAGGCAATTCATTTATTTTAATATGCATGTACATATGTGCTTATAGAAGACACACAAAGACAGACAGACACACACACACACACACATATTTTAATACTAACCTACTTATAACCATAGCTGTTATGACAGGCTCCCAGCCTGAGTGGAGAACTGTTCTTGTGGCTGGATGTTTGGCAGCTATTATAATCCAAATAGGAGTTAGAGCCAAGAAAAATACACCAACTAATGGAGGAATGTAGTAATAGGTCTCTAAAATTAAAAAAAAAAAAGAGAGAGAGACAACATTTAAATCTCTCTTCTATGCAGCAGATCTAAATTATCAAAGTTTACTAGAAGGTATGACACTATCAAACATATTAACATGCTATACATTTTCTATAAACTTCAAACAAATTTATAACTGTAAATAAGGTAAAAATATTAAACAATGTAACTGAAAAGTAACACATTAATTCAACAAACATTTACTAAAATAGTTACATAACCTACATGGAAATAGCATAATAACAATAACAACAAGAACAGTAACAGTAAAAAAGCTAATATTTATTGGGCTCCTACTATATACCAAGTACTATGCTAAATGCTTTACATTCATCATCTTATTTCATTGTCCCCACCAATATAAAATAGATACTGTCATTTCTATTTTATGAAGAAACTGAGGCTTAGAAACTTAAGAATACAGTGAGGAAATAGGGAGAGCCGGAAGAAAATATGTATCTGACACCAAAGTTAGTGCTCTTAACTCTAAAGGTAAATAGGATATTATTTTTGTCCATAGGGATCTTATAGTACAGGCATTCCATAAAATATTGGTTGTCTACTGATAATAGATATCCAAGCTCCAAAATGAAACAGAAAAACTAGGTTTGATTCTCAATTCATATTTAATTGTAAATCTCCCTAGGGTTAAAAGTTGCATAACCCTTATTGAAAGTCTTATCATCTCAAGGCATTTTTTGGATAATATCATTTTAGCTGATCAAAGTTTCATTATTATCAGAGATATTCCTGGCTTCTTCTCCATAACTCTAATTAACTTATTATGCAGAGTAGGTACTTTTTAACTTAAAGGCAGAGTTTACCTCGCAGTCCTATAGCCTACAGCCTTAGATTACTTAATCTAAGTCAAATGTTACTTAATATTTTGATCTTACAGAATGCTGCAACCCTTGCCCCAACTCTTATCTTTGACTGAATTTTGTATTTCTTTTGCTTCTTAAGATATTTAAAGATCTTCTCACCTACGACTAAAGATGCTTGAACTACATACAAACCCCAAATTTTTATTTTTTCCATATCATGTAGGAATAAACAATTATTATAGATATTAAAATAAAGCTAAACAAAGTTTACTCCTAAGCTTTTGTATGGATTTGCCATCACATCTTCTCACAGTCCTGTAGCCTACAGCCTTAGATTACTTAATCTACGTCAAATGTTACTTAATTTTTTGATGTTACAGAATGCTACAACCCTTACCCCAACTCTTATCTTTGACTGAATTTTCTTTCTTTTGCTTCTTAAGATATTTAAAGATCTTCTCACCTATGACTAAAGATGCTTGAACTACATACAAACCCCAAATTTTTATTTTTTCCATATCATGTAGGAATAAGCAATTATTATAGATATTAAAATAAAGCTAAACAAATTTTACTCCTAAGCTTTTGTATGGATTTGCCATCACATCTTTAAAATAATTATACTAATAAAATTAATTTTTATATTTTCTTCTATTTAAAGGAATATGACTAATGCTACATTGTGTCATTTTCTCCATGATTTTTTAAAAGATGAAAAAAACCTTTTATCTGTTGAATGGATTCCCAGTTCTCCTTGTAGGCCAATAGATAAGGATAAATAACATCCCAGTTAGGAAGCATTTCAATCTACTAAAACAACTAAGGTTGCCAATAATTTCTTTAATAGAACTAAATAGAAAACAAAATGCATTGAAAACCACTAAACACAAATGAACTATTCTGCTAGGTCAGATCATCTTAGTATTTTATTCCAGGTCAAGAGAGGAGCACCCTGCTAGACTTTAAAGAAGTTATCCTCAACATTAAATCTCTGGAAGGACATCTGAAGCTGAAAAACACACCTACCACACCCACCCCAGAATCACTGCCCTGAATTTTGAAAGAGGAGAAAAAATACCTTAGGCAAGAAACTAAAAATAATGAGCAGGCAGTTCCTTAAAAAGTTAAACAGAGTTTAACTTGACCCAGCAATTCTACTCCTTCATGTACACCCAACAGAATGGAAAACATATTTACATAAAAACTTGAATGTTCATAGCAGCACTATGCATAACGGCCAAAAAGTAGAAGCAACCTAAACGTTCATCAAATGGTGAACAGATAAACAAAACTTGGTATATCCATAAATGGACTATTACTTGGCCATTTCATTAATCCACACAATTGGATGTTACTCTGCACTTCATAGGATTCAAAACTGATGCATGTGACAACGTGAAGAACCTTGAAAACATTATGCTAAGTGAAAGATGCCAGACTCAAAAGGTCACATATCAAATGATTACTTTTACATACAAGTCCAGAATAGGCAAATCCGAAGAGAAAGTAGATTGGTGATTGTTAGAGGAGGGGTGAGATGAGGAATAACTGCTAAAGTATTCTGTTTTGTTTACAGACAGGGTCTCACTTTGTCACCAAGGATGGCGTGCAGTGGCATAATCTTGGCTCAGTGCAGCCTCAAATCCCTGGGCTCAAGTGATCCTCCCATCTCAGCCTCCCAAAGTGCTGGGATTACAGGCATGAGCCACCATGTCAGGCCCAGCGTTTCTGTTTGAGGTGATGAAAATGTTCTGGAATTAGATCACGGTGATCCTTGTACAACCTTATAAATATACCAAAAACCACTGAATTGTACACTTTAAAAAAGTGAATTACATGGCATGTGAATTACATCCAATTTTTAAAAATCCTCACAGAGGGGAAAACAGGAAGGAGGACTACATTCTTCAAAAATGTCAGTCATTAAAGACAAAGGATATACACACGTACATAGACAAAGAGAGAGAACAAAAGATAAAGCAAATGGGGTAAAATGTTAATCTTAGGTGAATCTAGATAAAGAGTATGCAGGGTTTTTTTCTGTACTGTTTTGATTTTTGCAACTATTCTATAAATATATAATTATCTTCAAATAAAAGTTTTTTAAATGTTAAAAAGGTGGGAAAACCATGATAAAACCCAAATTTCCAAATGATTTACTGTAAATGTATTCTACTTCAATTACCTGCCAAATCCAACATGCCCATTCCCACCAAATTAGACCATATGGATAATTCTACAGGACCCTCCTAACTTATTCCTGGCTAACTTCTAATCCAATTTTGATAGGTAGGGAAAATTACAAATATATAAAAAGAGATGCTACAACATTTCTCTTTTTTGGATGTATTGGTGTTTTATAGATGTCATAAAATTAAAGAATTACTTTTAGAAAACCACTAATGACACAATCAACAAGAGGAAATAGTCAATTAAAAGCCAACGATGAACTTCCCCATTAATATTAAAATGTAAAATCATTTTCCTTCTAAATAAAACACATTTAAAAGATCCTGGTTAAAATAATATTTTGTATTAAAATCTGGGTATATCATAATGGGTATTAGGGTAGGCTGAATAAATCTACTAATAATTCACAGGACCTGTGAATGCTACCTTATATGGCAAAAGGGGCTTTGTAGAAATGATTAAGTCAAGAATTTGGCGATGGGAATATTATCCTGGGTTATTTGTGTGACCCCTAAATATAACTGCAGGTATAGGAGGGAGGCAGGAGCAGATTTGGCTGCAGAAGAGGAGAAGGCAATGTGACCACAGAAACAGAGATTGGAGTCATACAGCTACCAGCCGAGAACACCGGCAGGCAGCTACCAGAAGATGGAAGCGGCAAGGAACAGATTCTCCCCAAGACCAGAAGGATCCAACCCTGATGACACCTTGATTTTATTCCTATGTAACTCATTTTGAATTTATACTTAATTGTAATTGTTCTGGCTTCCAGAACTGTAAAAATAAAACAAACAAAAAAACCCAAAAAACATTTCTATTGTCTTAAGCCACAAGGTTTGTGCTAATTTGTTACAACAGCAATAGATAACTAATACATGCATATTTAAAACTTTTTGGAATTTTAAGCCTAATAAATGTCCATATACATTAATACTGACTCTGTGATTTAGGCAAACTACAGAAAAGTAAAGATTAACACAGCTAAAGTGGTTCAAATTGCTCTGATGCCACCTAACTGGCAAACATAACTAGCATCTTTTGTGATTCAGTTTTCACATTTTATAGTGTTGACGGCATTTCCCAACTGCTATTATATCATTTCATTCATTTCATTAATAGTGTTCATCATTCTCACCCCAAATTCTTCTGAAATACGTAGCTGTTATGATTGACAATTTTTATGTATTAGCTGTTTCTATGTAAACAACAAAGCAATGGGCACTGTAAGTTGCGATTTTTTTCTAAATGCCCCTTAATAATCAATCTAAATTTTCTCAGGGAACTGATATTCTAGAAATCACTCTAACCTAAGATGGTACTGTGCTAAAAATCCCTCAAGCATAGAGACATTCAAGATAAATTTAGATTCTACTCACACCACCACATTAAGGCAGAGATATTCTAGAATGGTCTGTAAATAACCAGGTGGCATCCTTGTTAGTCTCCATAGGAATGCAGTAACCTGAGGCTAATTGCTACTGCTCTTACAGCTTCAGCTAAGCCATCTGTTTAAAGTTAATCTTGAAAAATGAAAAATCAATCAACATTTTGCCTCTCAGATCTTGCCTACAAAGAGAATATCTAATAATTTTTTTCAAATCAATAAATATCATGTACACACAAGAATTAGATAGCCATGCAGTTATAAATATGTGAAAAGGAATTTTTAAAATCTTCTTGGAACTTATGCAAACAGAAAGAGCAACAATCATGTGAACATATATGTATTCCAGTTACTGACCCAATGTTGAATCTTGTTAATAGCTTTTAAAGATTACTATATGGTTAAAGATTACTATACGGTTAAAGATTACTATACGAATGTATAAATGCCTTTATATTGTCCCTGCAAGCCACATAAAAGTATATCAGAATCCAGAGCTTAGATTACTCTCTGAACTTTCTTTTTCCATTTGAAATAGATCTTTTCTAGCCATGTGTTGCCATTTTTATTTTTCTATAGTGGTACTAATTTCCAGATACTTTCTGCTAAGGCAAGATATCCTTCCAATATTTCCCCAATACTATATCCTCATCAAAACGATTTTTTGTTACAATCTATTACGTTATTGGACAGTTACTGTGCCAAAATCATTCTGAATAACTTCTAATCACATTAATTGGAGTACTTTCAAAAGGAATAAAGCATTTGGTGAAGTACTGTTTATTAAACATCTGTTTTGTATATGGCACTATAGGGTGCTACAAAGAAATAAAATAAGAACACAGTTTTGTCCTTAAGAAGCTTATATCCTCATAAGAGAAGGTATAACACTTATAGAAAAAGCTATAATGACCAGCCACACATTAAACATAGCATAACAGAAGTGTCAATTAAGTGCTATAGGAAATCAGAGGAGAAAAAAGATCACTTAAGACTAGGAAAATCTATAAATGTAGCCTTTAAAAATGAGAAGGATTTGGATTGGCCTTGATGGGAAGAAGAGGATGAACTGGGGGAGGGGAATGAGGAATGAATTGAGGGAGGGGAATAAGAAGGAAAAAAAAAAACTGATGGTATATGAGATCAGTAAACAGCTGAGTTTGGCTGGAGTAAAAGGTATGGAACAGGAGAAGCAGGCAGAAGCTTCCGCGAGGCCTAAATACCAGGCTAAAAACTTTAACTTTGTCCATTAAGCAATAAAGAGTTACTCAGGATGACTACAAAAAATAAAGTCAATTGGACTAAACAAAGCTTTAGGCTTGTTTTATTCTTTTTTGGAGGAGTGGAAAGGAAGAGGGGAAAAATTGCACATTTACTTCAAATAGCAGAAATGAGCAAATTTCAGCAGAAGCAAAAGAAAGGTAGCACACATTAGCTGGGTGTGATGGCTCACACCTGTAATCCCAGCACTTTGGGAGGCCGACACAGGTGGATCACTTGAGGTCAGGAGTTCAAGACCAGCCTGGCCAACATGGCAAAACCCCCTCTCTACTAAAATACAAAAATTAGCTGGGTGTGGTGGTGGGTGCCTGTAATCCCAAATACTTGGGAGGCTGAGGCAGGAGAATTGCTTGAGCCTGGGAGGCGGAGGTTGCAGTGAGCCGAGATTGTACCACTGCACTCCAGCCTGGGCAACAGTTGAGCGAGACTCTTGTCTCCAAAAGAAAAAAAAGAAAAGTAGCACACATTGAATTTCATGGATGCAGAGAGCCTTAGTACATGTATGAAAGCTCACAGGACATGAGGGGGTATTCAGTCATTTCAGAATACCCAGAATTCTAAGTAGTTGAATAAACTTTTTTCTTTTTTTGATACATACTTAAGGTGTACAACTTGATGTTTTCATAGACATACTACAGTTATATGGTTAGATATATAGTTAAGTGGTTACTATAGTCAAGTGATTTAACATCCATCATCTCAGATATTTAACCCCTTTCCACTTTTTTGTGGTAATTACATCTAAAGTCTACTGTCTTGGCAAACTTCTAGTTATAATATAATATTACTATAGTCCTCATGTTGTACATTCATTGGATCTCTAGATTTATTCATCCTACATAACTGCAACTTTGTACTCTTTGATCTACATCTCCACATTTCCTGCCTCACCTCCAACCCTAACCCCCATCCCCCATAACTACCATTCTGCTCTTCATTCCTGTGTATCTGACATATTTTTAAAGATTCTCTATGTAAGTGAGATCATGCAGTATTTTTACTTCGGTATCTGGCTTATTTCATTTGACATAATGTCTTCCAGGTTCATTCATGTTGTTGCAAACGGCAGATTCTCCTTTTTTAAGACTGAACAATATTCCATTGTATATATACTACAATTTTGTTATTTACTCATCCATCAGGAACATTTAGGTTGTTTCCATATCTGGACAACTGTAAATAATGCTGCAATGAACATGGGAGTGCAAATATCTCTGTGAAGGGCTGATTTCATTTCCTTTGGATATATACCCAAAAGGGAGATTGCTGAGTCATGTAGTAGTTCTATTTTTAATTTTTTGAGGAACCTCCATACTGTTTTCCATAAAACTGCACCAATTTACATTTCTACCAAGAGTGTACAAGGATTCCCCTTTCTCCACATCCTTGCCAACACTTGTTATCTTTCATCTTATTGGTAATAGCCATTCTAACAGATGTGAAAATGATATCTCATTTCAGTTTTGGTTTGCTTTTCTCTGATGATTAGTGACATTGAGTACCTTTTCATATACTTGTTTATCATTTTTATGTGCTCTTGGGGGAATGTCTACTCAGGTCCTTTGCCCAGTTTTTAATTGGGTTATGTGTTTTTTATTGAGTTACGTGAGTTCCTTATATATTTTGGATATTGACTCCTTATCAAATACATGGTTCACAAATATCTTCTCCCAATCCATAGGATGCCTTTGTCTTTTCACTTTGTGGATTGTTTCTTTTGCTGTGTAGAAACTTTTAAATTTGGTGTAGTCTCACTTATTTTTGCTTTTGTTGCCTGAGTTTTTTTGTTTGTTTGGTTTTTTTTTTTTTTTTTTGAGACAGAGTCTTGCTCTGTTGCCCAGGCTAGACTGCAGTGGTGCAATCTTGGCTCACTGCAAGCTCCGCCTCCCGGGTTCACACCATTCTCCTGCCTCAGCATCCCGAGTAGCTGGGACTACAGGCGCCTGCCACCCCACCCGGCTAATTTTTTTTGTATTTTTAGTAAAGATGGGTTTTCACCGTGTTAGCCAGGATGGTCTCGATCTCCTGACCTTGTGACCCACCTGCCTCGGCCTCCCAAAGTGCTGGGATTACAGGCGTGAGCCACCACGCCCAGCCAAATGTTGCCTGAGTTTCTGATGTGATATCCAAAAAATCATTGCCAAAGCCAATGTCAAGGAGCTTTTCTCCTATGTTTTCTACTAGGAGTTACATGGCTTCAGGCCTTATGTTTAGGTCTTTAACCTATTTTTAGTTGTGTAAGATAACTATTTTTGTGTACGTGTAAGATGAAGGTCCAGTTTCATTATTCTGCATGTGGATATCCATTTTTCCCAGCACCATTTATTGAAGAGACTATTCTTTCTCAATTGTGTCTTCTTGGTGCCCTTGTAAAAAATTATTTGACTATATATACTTGGGTTTACTTCTGGGCTCTCTTATCCTGTTCCACTGTCTGTTCCCATGCCAGTACTATACTGCTTTGATAACTATAGCTTTGTGACATAATTTGAAATCAGGAAGTGTGATACCTCCAACTTTGTTTTTCCTAAGATTGCTTTGGCTATTCAGGGTCTTTTGTGGTTTCATATGAATTTTAGAATTATTTTTTCTATTTCTGTGAAGAATGCCATTGAAATTTTGATAGGAATTGCATTGAATCTGTATATTGCTTTGGGTAGTATGGATGATACTAATTCTTCCAATCCATAAACATGGAATACCTTTCCATTTATTTGTGTCTTCTTCAATTTATTTCATTAAAGTTTAATCATTTTTATCATAGAGATATTTCACCTCCTTTGTTAAATTTATTTCTAGATATTTTATTTAACACACTGTGCTGTATTACACTTACTGATCTGTGTATGTTAAATCATACTTGCATCCCTGGGATGAATCCCACTTGGTCATGATGTATAATATTCTTTATGTATTGTTGAATTCAGTTTGCTAGTATTTTATTGAAGATTTTTGCAGCTGCGTTCATCAGAAATATTAGCCTATAGTTTTCATTTCTTTTGTTGTTGTTGTTTAGGTCGTTTTTGTCTTTGCTTTTGTTTTAGAGATGGGGTCTCACTATGTTGCCCAGGCAGGACTCCAACTCCCAGGCTCAAGTGATCCTCCCACCTCAGCCTCCAGAGTGGCTGGAACTACTGGTATGTGCCACCACACCTCACTAGTTTTGTTTTCTTGTGGTGTCTTTGTCTGGAAAATTGGTATCAGGTGATGCTGACCTTATAAAATGAGTCTGGGTTGGGTGCAGTGGCTCACATCTGTAATCCCAGTAACTCAGGAGGCTGAGGCAGAAGGACTGTTTGAGACTATGAGTTTGACACCAGACTAGATAACATAGTGAGACCCTGTCTCCAAGAAAATATTTAAAAATTAGCCAGGCATGGTTGTATGCACTTGTAGTTCCTGATACTTGGGAGGCTGAGGTGGGAGGACTGCTTAAGCCAAGGAGTTCAAGGCTGCAGTGAGCTATAATCATGCCACTGCACTCCAGCTTGGGTAACAGAGCAAGACCCCCATCTCTGAAAATAAAAGTAAAAATAAAAATAAATGAGTCTGGAAGTATTTCCTCTAGTTCTATGTTTTTGGAAGATAAGGATTGGTACTAATTATTTGAATGTTTGGTAGAATTCAGCCATGAAGCCATCTGGTCCTGGGGTTTTTTTGTTGGGAGGCTTTTAATTACTACTTTAATAACTCTATTTGTTATTGGTCTGTTCAGGCTTTCTATTTCTTCCTCATTCAATTTTGGCAGGTATATGTTTCTAAGAATTTATCCATTTCCTCTAGGTTATCTAATTTGTTGCCTTAAAATTGTTCAATCGTCTCTAGTGATCTTTTTTATTTCTGAGGTCTCCACTTTTATTTCTGATTTTTTAATTTCAGTCTTCTCTTTTTTTTTTCTTAGTCTAGCTAAGGCTTTGTCACTCTTATTTGTTAGAAGAGCCAACTAAGTTTTGTTAATGTGTTTTTCTATTCTCTATTTGATTTATTTCTGCTCTGGTCTTTATTAACTCCTTCTTTCTGCTAACTTTGGGTTTACTTTATTCTTTTTTTTCTAGTTCCTTGAGGTGTAACATTACGTTGTTTATTGGAGATCTTTCTTCTTTCTAAATGCAGGTGTTTATTGCTACAAAATTCCCTCTTAGAACTGCTTTTGCTGTGTCCCTTAGGTTTTGGTATGTTGTGTTTCCATTTTCTTTTGTCTCAGTATATTTTTTTTAATTTACTTCAGGATTTCTTCTTTGACTTCTTGGTTGTTCAGGAGCATGATATTTAATTTCCACATGTTTTTGAATTTTCCAGTTTTTTTCCTATTATTGATTCTTAGTTTCATACCACTGTGATCATAAAAGATACCTGATATGATTTCAGTCTTCTTAAATTTCAATCTTCTCAAAGCCTTCTTTGTTAAGACTTGTTTTGTGGCCTAACATATAATCTATCGTGGATAATGTTCCATGTGCACTTGAAAAGAATGTGTATTCTGCTGCTGTTGGATGGAATGTTTTGTATATATCTGCTAGGTTCATTTGGTCTAAAGTGTAGTTCAAGTCCAATGCTTCCTAATCGATTTTCTGTCTGGATGATCTCTCCAGTGTTGAAAGTGGGGTACTGAAGTCCCCGACTACTATTGTCTTACTGTCTATTTCCCCCTTCATATCTGTTAACAATTGATCATATATATATTTAGGTGCTCTGATATTATGTGCATATATATTTACAATTGTTATATCTTCTTGATGAATTGAGCCCACAAGACTTTTCTTAATGTCCAGTTCTTTGAGCACTATATAATACATGGCCTCTATAACTAAAGCCTACTGCAATCATAAAATCCTCTTTTTATCTCTAAAGACTGCTAAGTGTTTTCAATATAGTTCAGGAAATAAACTTGGTTTCCAAAAGTGAAGCTTCTCAGCAGGATGAATGGAGTCTTGGAATTTAAATGTGCCTATTCCTAATCTTTGTATTCAGAATAAAAATATTAGGCATCCAACTGCTGATCTTAGGAGGCCCCCTAGTGCTCACAGAGCAGACACTTTAGCAATCTGAACACAGACACATTAGAAATACCTTTAAGAAATTAACTATGGGATTGATCTGTAACACAAAAAATATCTTTTTAGGGGAATCAATGATACAGAAAAAATGTAAAAGACTATTTTGGTTAATTCATCTTGAATTACTTTGAGTCAACTTTCAGAAGACAAGGATTAGAAAATCCTAAGCAATATTTAATAATATTATTTTTCAAAATCATGATCTGTGATAGTAACATTCCATTTTACTTTTTTATTTCTTGATCCAGTTAAATTATGTATGCATCACTATATAACATTCAAAATACTGAAAGCTTCAGATGGCAACACATTATGATTAAGTCTTTTATAAGGAGAGTTTATCCCTTGTATAATTAAAAAAAATAAAATTTTAGGTGGGGCATGGTGGCTCACGCCTGTAATCCTAGCACTTTGGGAGGCCGAGGCGGGCAGGTTGCCTGAGCTCAGTAGTTTGAGACCAGTCTGGGCAACACAGTGAAACCCCGTCTCTACTAAAAATACAAAAAATTCACCGGGCATGGTGGCGTGCGCTTGTAGTAGCTGTAGTTCCAGCTACTCAGGAGGCTGAGGCACGACCATCACTTGAACCCCAGAGGCGGAGGTCTCAGTGAGCCAAGATCGTACCACTGCACTCCAGCCTGGGTGACAGAGCAAGATTCTGTCTCAAAAAATTAATTAATTAATTAAATAAAATCGTAAACGTCAGTGTGCATTATTTTCCTCAATAGTTGTTTATCTTCTGGAATCTCATAGTACTTAACTCTGTAACATTATAACAATTGCCATGTTTATCATGATAACATTCTTCAATGGCATTCTCTTTCTTACTTTCTTACCACTGTCTTTAACTGAGGAGATATCTGGTATTTGCAAGCAGCTGAAAAATGTGTTATAAATGACTTAATGGTAATTTAAATACCCAAATCTGCAAATAATATACCTGTATTTTATATATATATATATTTTAAGTTCTAGGGTACATGTGCACAACGTGCAGGTTTGTTACATATGTATACATGTGCCATATTGCTGTGCCGCACCCATTAACTCATCAGTAACATTAGGTATTTCTCCCAATGCTATCCCTCCGCCGTCCCCCCGACCCCACCACAGGCCCCAGTGCGTGATGTTCTCCACCCTGTCTCCAAGTGTTCTCATTGTTCAATTCCCACCTATGAGTGAGAACATGCGGTGTTTGGTTTTCTGTCCATGCAACAGTTTGCTCAGAATGATGGTTTCCAGCTTCATTCATGTCCCTACAAAGGATGTGAGCTCATCCTTTTTTATGGCTGCATAGTATTCCATGGTGTATATGTGCCACATTTTCTTAATCCAGTCTATCATTGTTGGACATTTGGCTTGGTTCCAAGTCTTTGCTATTGTGAATGGTGCTGCAATAAACATATGTGTGCATGTGTCTTTATAGTAGCATGATTTATAATCCTTTGGGTATATACCCAGTAATGGGATTGCTGGGTCAAATGGTATTTCTAGTTCTAGATCTTTGAGGAATCGCCACACTGTCTTCCACAATGGTTGAACTAGTTTACACTCCCACCAACAATGTAAAAGTGTTCCTATTTCTCCACATCCTCTCCAGCACCTGTTGTTTCCTGACTTTTTAATGACTGCCATTCTAACTGGTGTGAGATGGTACCTCATTATGGTTTTGATTTGCATTTCTCTGATGGCCAGCGATGATGAGCATTTTTCATGTGTCTGTTGGCTGCATAAATGTCTTCTTTTGAGAAATGACTGCTCATATCCTTCACCCACTTTTTGATGGGGTTGTTTGATTTTTTCTTGTAAATTTAAGTTCTTTGTAGATTCTGGATATTAGCCCTTTGTAAGATGGGTAGATTGCAAAAATTTTCTCCCATTCTGTAGGTTACCTAATCACTCTGATGGTAGTTTCTTTTGCTGTGCAGAAGCTCTTTAGTTTAATTAGATCCCATTTGTCTATTTTGGCTTTTGTTGCCATTGCTTTTGGTGTTTTAGTCATAAAGTCCTTGTCCATGCCTATGTCCTGAATGGTATTGCCTAGGTTTTCTTCTAGGGTTTTTATGGTTTTAGTCTGTAATCCATCTTGAATTAATTTCTGTATAAGGTGTAAGGAAGGGATCCAGTTTCAGCTTTCTACATATGGCTAGCCAGTTTCCCCAGCACCATTTATTGAATAGGGAATCCTTTTCCCATTTCTTGTTCTTGTCAGGTTTGTCAAAGATCAGATGCTTGTTGATGTGTGGTATTATTTCCGAGGGCGCTATTCTGTTCCATTGGTTTATATCTCTGTTTTGGTACGAGTACTATGCTGTTTTGGTTACTGTAGCCTTGTAGTATAGTTTGAAGTCAGGTAGCGTGATGCCTCCAACTTTGTTCTTTTGGCTTAGGACTGTCTTGGCAATGTGGGCTCTTTTTCGGTTCCATACAAACTTTAAAGTAGTTTTTTCCAATTCTGTGAAGAAAGTCATTGGTAGCTTGATGGGGATGGCATCCCCATCAATTTTCATGATATTGATTCTTCCTATCCATGAGCATGGAATGTTCTTCCATTTCTTTGTGTCCTCTTTTATTTCGTTGAGCAGTAGTTTGTAGTTCTCCTTGAAGAGGTCCTTCACATTCCTTGTAAGTTGGATTCCTAGGTAGTTTCTTCTCTTTGAAGCAATTGAGATTGATTCCTAGGTATTTTATTCTTTTTAATGCAAAGAGATTGAATGGGAGTTCACTCATGATTTGGCTCTCTGTTTGTTATTGGTGTATAGGGATGCTTGTGATTTTTGCACATTGATTTTGTATCCTGAGACTTTGCTGAAGTTGCTTATCAGCTTAAGGAGATTGGGGCTGAGACAATGGGGTTTTCTAAATGTACAATCATGTCATCTGCAAACAGGCACAATTTGACTTCCTCTTTTCCTAATTGAATACCCTTTATTTCTTTCTCCTGCCTGATTGCCCTGGCCAGAACTTCCAACACTATGTTGAATAGGAGTGGTGAGAGAGGGCATCCCTGCCTTGTGACAGTTTTCAAAGGGAATGCTTCCAGTTTTTGCCGATTCAGTATGATATTGGCTGTGGGTTTGTCATAAATAGCTCTTACTGTTTTGAGATATGTCCCATCAATACCTAGTTTATTGAGAGTTTTTAGCATGAAGAGCTGTTGAATTTTGTCGAAGGCCTTTCCTGCATCTATTGAGATAATCATGTGGTTTTTGTCTTTGGTTCTGTTAATATGATGGATTAAGTTTATTGATTTGCATATGTTGAACCAGCCTTGCATCCCAGGGATGAAGTCAACTTGATTATGGTGGATAAGCTTTTTGATGTGCTGCTGGATTCGGTTTGCCAGTATTTTATTGAGGATTTTTGCATCGATGTTTATCAGGGATATTGGTCTAAAATTCTCTTTTTTTTGTGGTGTGTCTGCCAGGCTTTGGTATGAGGATGATGCTGGCCTCATAAAATGAGTTAGGGAGGATTCTCTCTTTTTCTATTGATTGGAATAGTTTCAGAAAGAATGGTACCAGCTCCTCTTTGTACCTCTGGTAGAATTCAGCTGTGAATCCATCTGGTCCTGGAGTTTTTTTGGTTGGTAGGCTATTAATTATTCTATCAATTTCAGAGCCTATTATTGGTCTATTCAGGGATTCAACTTCTTCCTGGTTTAGTCTTGGGAGGGTGTATGTGTCCAGGAATTTATCCATTTCTTCTAGATTTTCTAGTTTATTTGAGTAGAGGTGTTTATAGTATTCTCTGATGATAGTTTGTATTTCTGTGGGATTGGTGGTGATATCCCCTTTATCATTTTTTATTGCGTCTATTTGATTCTTCTCTCTTTTCTTCTTTATTAGTCTTGCTAGCAGTGTATCTATTTTGTTGATCTTTTCAAAAAACCAGCTCCTGGATTCATTGATTTTTTGAAGGGTTTTTTGTGTCTCTATCTCCTTCAGTTCCGCTCTGATTTTAGTTATTTCTTGCCTTCTGCTAGCTTTTGAATGTGTTTGCTCTTGCTTCTCTAGTTCTTTTAACTGTGATGTTAAGGTGTCAATTTTAAATCTTTCCTGCTTTTTCCTGTGGGCATTCAGTACTATAAATTTCCCTCTACACACTGCTTTAAATGTGTCCCAGAGATTCTGGTATGTTATGTCTTTGGTCTCATTGGTTTCAAAGAACATCTTTATTTCTGCCTTCATTTCGTTATTTACCCAGTAGTCATTCAGGAGCAGGTTGTTCAGTTTCCATGCAGTTGTGTGGTTTTGAGTGAGTTTCTTAATCCTGAGTTCTAATGATTGCACTGTGGTCTGAGAGACAGTTTGTTATAATTTCTGTTCTTTTACATTTGCTGAGGAGAGCTTTACTTCCAACTATGTGGTCAATTTTGGAATAAGTGCAATGTGGTGCTGAGAAGAATGTATATTCTGTTGATTTGGGGTGGAGAGGTCTGTGGATGTCTATTAGGTCCACTTTGTGCAGAGCTGAGTTCAAGTCCTGGATATCCTTGTTAACTTTCTGTCTCATTGATCTGTCTAATTTTGACAGTGGGGTGTTAAAATCTCCCACTATTATTGTGTGGGAGTCTAACTCTCTTTGTAGGTCTCTCAGGACTTGCTTTATGAATCTGGGTGCTCCTGTATTGGGTGCATATATATTTAGGACAGTTAGCTCTTCTTGTTGAATTGATCCCTTTACCATTATGTAATGGCTTTGTCTTTTTTTATTTTTGTTGGTTTAAAGTCTGTTTTATCAGAGACTAGGATTGCAACCCCTGACTTTTTTTGTTTTCCATTTGCTTGATAGATCTTCCTCCATCCCTTTATTTTGAGCCTATGTGTGTCTCTGCACATGAGATGGGTCTCCTGAATACAGCACACTGATGGGTCTTGACTCTTTATCCAATTTACCAGTCTGTGTCTTTTAATTGGGGCATTTAGCCCATTTACATTTAACATTAATATTGTTATGTGTGAATTTGATCCTGTCGTCATGACGTTCGCTGGTTATTTTGCCCATTAATTGATGCAGTTTCTTCATAGCATCGACAGTCTTTACAATTTGGCATGTTTTTGCAGTGGCTGGTACTGGTTTTTCCTTTCCATGTTTAGTGCTTCCTTCAGGAGCTCTTGTAAGGCAGGCCTGGTGGTGACAAAATCTCTCAGCATTTGCTTGTCTGTAAAGTATTTTATTTCTCCTTCACTTATGAAGCTTAGTTTGGCTGGATATGAAATTCTGGGTTGAAAATTCTTTTCTTTAAGAATGTTGAATATTAGCCCCCACTCTCTTCTGGCTTGGAGAGTTTCTGCTGAGAGATTCACTGTTAGTCTGATGGGCTTCCCTTTGTGGGTAACCTGACCTTTCTCTCTGGCAGCCCTTAACATTTTTTCCTTCATTTCAACCTTGGTGAATCTGACAATTATGTGTCTTGGGGTTGCTCTTCTTGAGGAGTATCTTTGTGGCGTTCTCTGTATCTCCTGAATTTCAATGTCAGCCTGCCTTGCTAGGTTGGGGAAGTTCTCCTGGATAATATCCTGCAGAGTGTTTTCCAACTTGGTTCCATTCTCCCCATCACTTTCAGGTACACCAATCAAATGTAGATTTGGTCTTTTCACATAGTCCCCTATTTCTTGGAGGCTTTGTTCATTTCTTTTTACTCTTTTTTCTCTAAACTTCTTGCTTCATTTCATTCATTTCATCTTCAATCACTGATACCCTTTCTTCCACTTGATCAAATTGGCTACTGAAGCTTGTGCATGTGTCATGTAGTTCTCATGCCATGGTTTTCAGCTCTATCAGGTCATTTAAGGTCTTCTCTATGCTGTTTATTCTAGTTAGCCATTCATCTAGTCTTTTTTCAAGGTTTTTAGCTTCCTTGCAATGGGTTTGAACATCCTCCTGTAGTTCGGAGAAGTCTGTTATTACCAATCTTCTGAAGCCTACTTCAGTCAACTCGTCAAGTCATTCTCCATCCAGCTTTGTTCCATTGCTGAGGAGCTGTGATCCTTTGGAGGAGAAGAGGTGTTCTGGTTTTTAGAATTTTCAGCTTTTCTGCTCTGGTTTCTCCCCATCTTTGTGGTTTTATCTACTTTTGGTCTTTGATGATAGTGACCTACAGATGGGGTTTTGATGTGGATGTCCTTTTTGTTGATGTTGATGCTTTTCCTTTCTGTTTGTTAGTTTTCCTTCTAACAGTGAGGACCCTCAGCTGCAGGTCTGTTGGAGTTTGCTGGAGGTCCACTCCAGACCCTGTTTTCCTGGGTATCACCAGCGGAGGCTGCAGAACAGCAAAAGTTGCTGACTGATTCTTCCTCTGGAAGTTTCATCTCAGAGGGGCACCCGGCTGTATGAGGTGTCAGTTGGCCCCTACTGGGAGGTGTCTCCCAGTTAGGCTACTTGGGGGTCAGGGACCCACTTGAGGAGGCAGTCTGTCTGTTCCCAGATCTCAAACTCCGTGCTGGGAGAACCACTGCTCTCTTCAAAGCTGTCAGACAGGGACGTTTAAGTCTGCAGAAGTTTCTGCTGCCTTTTGTTCAGCTATGTCCTGCCCCCAGAGGTGGAGTCTACAGAGGCAGGCAGGCCTCATTGAGCTGTGGTGGGCTTCACCCAGTTTGAGCTTCCCAGCCACTTTGTTTACCTAGTCAAGCCTCAGCAATGGCAGACGCCCCTCCCCCAGCCTCGCTGCCACCTCGCAGTTCGATCTTGGACTGCTGCGCTAGCAGTGAGCAAGGCTCCATGGGTGTGGGACCCGCCAAGCCAGGCACGGGATATAATCTTCTGGTGTGCTGTTTGCTAAGACTGTTGGAAAAGCGCAGTATTACGGCGGGAGTGTCCCAATTTTCCAGGTACCATCTGTCACAGCTTCCCTTGGCTAGGAAAGGGAATTCCTTGACCCCTTGCGCTTCCCTGGTGAGGCAGTGCCCCACCCTGCTTTGGCTCACACTCCGTGGGCTGCACCCACAGTCCAACCAGTCCCAATGAGACAAACCCAGTACCTCAGTTGGAAATGCAGAAATCACCCGTCTTCTGCATCGCTCACACTGAGAGCTGTAGACTGGAACTATTCCTATTTGGCCATCTTGGAACTGTATACCTGTATTTTTTATGTATATAGGGTAACCTGTCCCAGAACCACTACCTGCCCTCCATCCCTACCCCCACCCTCTATGTTCCTGGGCAAACCCATAGAATTTCTGTCCTTTTAATGATATTGAGACATAACCCTTTATCCTCTTCTACTCCTCTTTTCTTCTCTCTTTCCTCCTCCTCCAATTGGGAGAGACTTATCTAACTAGTAATACTAGGGAAAGGGACACTAACTCATGCCTAACTCATGCCGTTATTGGCTTTCTCTTTTGAGATACAGCCTATTAGTGACAGTCTCTCTTCGCCAATACAGTTAACAGCTTATTCTATGGGGTTAGGACTACAAGTTGTCCAACTGTCTGGCTGAGAGTGCGTGGGTGAGTTTAATAGAGTAGGAGAAGAATATTAAGCCACATTTTCTAATACTAGCCATAAGCTAATATTTTAATCCCTGACTTCAGCATCTATTTCTAAATTAAAGTATTACCAATTTATCATCCAAACAATATAAATTACAGCAAATTTAAGATTATCCCTTTAATAACATAACCCACTTCCTGTGCTTTTTTTTGAGTGGGAGGGAAGGGAATTAAGTGTTGTCCTTAATATACTTGAACATGTATCATTCTTTGCAAATTGCACAACAACATAAAAAAGCCAAGACCTTTGGGAACAAGAGCTTACATTTAGGCCATTGATCATTTCTTGTCTTATACCTCACTTAAAGTGGATGCAACCTCATCTTCTAAATGAGAGAAATATTCCTTGAACATACACACCAAGTCTTATTAAATACTGTTTTTATGCCACTCACTAAATAACTTAAGGCAATTTTATATACTAAATGAAACTTCCTTGATGTCTCCAAAAGTCACAGAAAATTATTGCCCTTGGTTGGTTAAAGCCCTTTCTTTATTTCAAGAACATATATCTGAGACCCTTACTTCTTCAAACGCAACATGCTTCAGATTTATTTTAAAGTGTACCATAAATCTGTATAGGATCCATGAACATATGTGAGGATTTGTGAATAAATGTTTGCCTTGGCTTGGCTTATATACTCATGTTTTTTTCTTGTATTACTGTAAGTTTGTTTTCCTTAATTTGGCATCTAAAAATAATAAAACCACAATGAACTTTTAGCATTTCATCAACGCTCACAAATCATATTTATTTACCACTTACCCAGAACACAAATTTGCATTAAAACAACTCATTAGATTCCATAAATACTCTATTACTACTTATCAGGAATTACATATGTGGCTCCAACTTTATACAGCATTCAGTCTAATTTTTGTGGTGACTTTTTTTTCCCTTTTGTTAACTGCCATGAAGCTACTTATTGGTGTGTGTTTCCGATGGGGAAAAACATTCCATTGGTAAATTTTAAGTACCACTTATAAGCTTATATTCTGAGATGGTTCTATACAGAGAACACTGCAGGTTGACTCCTACCTGCTGTACACTTAGAGGAAAGGACAGAAATCACAAAATATGATAAGCCTGTGTTCAACTTTTTTACTAGTAGTTGTATAAACTTGGGTAATATACATAACTTCTGTGATCCTTGCTTTTCTCATCTAAAATTAGAGATGATAATCCTTATTTTACAGAGTTTTAAACTCCACGAGAAAAAAGAAGGTGGGAACCATAACACATAGTAGGTATAAAACAAATGATAGTTATCCTAATCAGTCTCAACAACAGTTCTAATGCAAATGAAGGCTACCATGGATTCATGGCATTGCTGCAACAATATTTATTTAAAGAGACTTGAGACAACACACAATATTTAGTTTTAAATCAACTTACCAAGACAGGAGTATAAGCCCTGACTTATCCAAGCCAATATGGCAAGAGTTATAAGGTCGCCAAAACTAGCAGCAATGGGTGTAGCAACATTATCAGGATTTATACCAGTCTTCTTTGAACCAACGATAACCCCAACCATTATTATTCCTAGAAGAAAGAATGTTCATTACTTTTTAGGCTATGATTTAAAGAAAATCAATCCCCCAAATACCAAAATGTGTAGGATAGACAAACAGCATATCAGTTCCAGTTAGACTGCTTAGATAAGCTGACTAAAGCAAACAAAACATTTACTCTAACGCTTTGGCAAAATGCCTTTCAACAAACTCCAAGTGGGGATCACAGAAAATTTAAGAAGTTCAGCATTGCATTTAGAGGCCTGAAAGCTACTAAAATTATGTTAAAGCTAAAATTTCAGATTTAGTGACATGTATATCTTAGATATAATATATTTGTGTGTATTGAATCCAAAAGTTTTAATTTTAACCCTCAAATAAAGTATGAAAACATCAAAAAAAAGGTGAGTCATATGTATATGTACAACAACTGGGAAGAAGGCCAACAAAACCAGATTTGTTCATATATGGCAGCTAGAAATGCTTATTTCATTTTATTATTTAAAGACGTTGAAGTATTAAGCAGCAGGACATAATTAAATTTTAAAACACTGAAGGCCAGAATACAAGAAACAGTCTTCGTAAAAGATATTCTTTAAACCTGAAGTTTCTGTCTATAAACCTACGAGAGAATAGAAGATGAAAATTTAACTGTGTACTTGTACTTTTACATCCTAATTTTCTTAAATCATACAAATGGGATAAAACTATTAACATTTATATTCATTCTAAATTGTGTAGATTTTGTCACACCAAGATACTCATTAAGAGGATGTAGTAAAGAGAAAACTTTAAATGTGCTAACCACAAATCAATATGAAAGCCTAAATATGGCTATGGAGAAAAACAATAACAGAATCTCACTGCACTTTTAGAGTTAAAATGACTCTAAATGTTTTTGTTCCAGCATACTCACTTTATAGATAATAAAACTGAGGTCCTGTAGAGTAGGGCTTAAATTCTTGCTTAAAGTCACATAGCTTGTGACTCTAGCCCAGTGTTTTTTACTCTACCTATTAAAGCCAAAATTTTAATAAGCAGAATTTTTGTCTTGCATCAAACTGTGCCTTACATTTTAGTATTCTGGAAGCTTTTTAAATTACTAGACTTACCTTTCACATAATATCATTGAAAAAGAAAAAAAGCTATAGCAGAAAACTTTAAAAAAAATACATTATGCAATAATCAAGCAAGATGTAATCGCTTAGAATCTTTTCCCAAAATCAGCACATTTGAAGATGTATATGGGAAGTTCTCCTATACATAGTACCATCTATATCTTTTCAACTGAAAACAAATATTTTGTATGTATCATAGTCCAGTGGAAAGAGCTAAGAGTTAGGAAACGTGTTTTAGTTCTGATTCAGCTGGTAACAAGTTGATGAGATTGGACAAGTCACCTTACCTAAGTTTTCTCACCTACAAATATGGCTAAGAGTTTCTACTTTACATATACTGAAGTGCTTATAAAGGTCAAGTTATCATAAAATTACAACACACATTATTCAAAGTAAGAAGCTTTAAACAAATACTTTTTAAAATTCTGAATGTTGGGTAGTTTTGGAAAGCTTTCAAATACTTGTTAGACTGAAAAATTTTAAATGACACTTTCTAAATGAAATAAAATCAGAAAGAAAAAAGAAGCAAATGAGCCTAAAAAAATAGCATGCTGATGGCATAATTTTTTTTGTACCAAAAATTTAATTTTCCGATACCTTAACTTCACTCTGCTTTGGTCAATGTTAACTCCATTCAACTGTAGTAATTCTTTATGAAGACAAGAAACTACCCCGATACAATTAAACTACTAAAACAAAATGCTTGAAAATATTTTGGAAGTCAAGTCATAATTTTAATAAGATTCCCTAAATTCCCAGAACCTAGCCAAAAAAGTTAGCTGCATTGTATGATCACCTAACGTGACAATAATCCACTTTAAACTTTGCTGGTGATATAAGGGCAAGAAAATGGCAATTATAAAATAAAAAGAACAAAGTCTTTATGATTATGATTCCACAATAAGCTAATTCTCTAGTGTAAAGTTCATACTAATAAATATAAAGAAAAATAACCCAAATAAAAGTTCTAAAGTAGTTAATTTTTAAAACCTTCTGGCTCTTTAAAATTCTATAGCCAACAATATGCTGTCTTAAGTATAAGGTTATATTTGTATTGCCACAGAAACAGGGAAGAAATTTTTCTTGAAATCTGAAACAAAAAAATTTCAACAGAGGACAACTTTTGAAACCCAGAATTCCTGGAACACTTGTTACTCAAGTGACAAGCTAGTAAATCCCCTGCATGATGTCCAGAAAGGAGTTTCCCAATTTATTTAACTTACAGAAACAAATGAATGTCTAGGCGATTTTCCTGATCTTTTTGGGGAACTATAACGGAGTATCTAAGGCCAGGAGACAACCTCAGAAAAGCCTGTTCTACACTAAGTTTTATAAATAATGAAATGTAAATATATCTGGAATAAATAAGGCATTTTTCAAGTTTGTAGATACGTTTTTTCTGTTGTTTTCATAACAAACGGGTATCATTTAAATAAAAATAGTCATCTTAAGAAATAAACCATTTAAATGTCAAAGACTATAGAGTAGACATTTATAAATTCACTTACCCTGCAGAAGAGATGCAATGAAGGCAGTTGCCACACTGCTAGAGCACAGAAGTATGGAATGATCAAGGTAATATTTTCCTTCTGGAATCCAGCCCAATATAATTGCTGCCACAGCTGCTAGAAAACCCACTACTGTTGCCTGAACCTAAAAATTTTTTCATAAATCCAACTGAATTATTCACTTTAAAAACACATTTAAACATTTTGATTATGTAAATATTACTACAAAAAGTCAAAAAAAGTATTGCATGTAATAATTGAGCTACATTACCTTTTAGAGTAGTTACTATATTTTGGTTTTAATATTCCCTAAGATGGTGGGTTCTCAAACTGCTCTGATGATCTGGTGACAACAAGTATGGAATGGAGTCCAGGAATCTGTTTTTAACAAGCACCCCAAGTGATGCTGATGGTATAATTAATAGATCACCTAAGAAAATGCCACCTTCAGACTAAGAAGTATCCAATCCATACATCTGAAGTCTGACTCTAGAGGTAGTGTTGGCAAGAGATTGGATTTTATAATAGAAAGATAGGAGTTTGACTCCTGGTTCTAGCACTTAATCTTGTAGCAAATTATTTAAACTCATTCATTCAAGGAGTATTTATTTAGATTCTACTATGTATAATGTGCTATGTTTTGTGTTGGGCTACAGCAGTGGTCAACGCAGATTATTCTCTGCCCTCACAGAGCTCTTGGTCTGTGGGAGAGACAAACATTTGAAAATAACCTCACAAATAAGCACAATTGTGATTAGCGCTATGAAAATTTCAGTTCCTAATCAGTAAGACCACAATAACCTCAAACTTTGTGATTTAAATTAATTATATAAATATATAAACTGCTTTCCACAGCGCTGACACAAAGCAACAATAAAAAAACCTGCCACTAAGAAATAACACTCACCGCTAACTCAGCCTCAGATTAATAGGATGTCAGAACTAAAAGAAACCCTAAGGGAATCATCTATTGCACTCACTCTTAGCTGAGTTTGTGTCACGGACTCCTTTGACAATCTGGTAAAAACTCTATAGAATAGAGTTCTCTTTCTCTAGGCAAACACAGAGGCACTCAATATTTTGAGTAGAATTTCTTGGTGTTCATGGACTCTCTGAAGCCAATCCATGTGCTGGAATCGAGGGCTCCAAGTAAAAAATTCCTGAAGTAGTCATATAGTAAATCAACAGAAGAGCCAGGACTACAGAGACCATATATCCTGGACTTCAGCCCCATGATCTTGTCTTAATATTATAGCCCCTGTGGATGTCATCCACAGATACAGAGCTGAGATTCAAACCAATAAGCACCATGATGAGTGTAGCAGTTAAAATATTTCAGTATTTTCATTCTGGTAGTAAATAATGTAATTACACTTTAAAGCAGTAAAATTAATTTATAATATAAATTCTAGCACTATGATTCCAGGTCCTGTCTGGCTTGACATTGGAACACAGAGCTAGAGAGCCTACTGCAGACATCATGGTATGTATATATGTATATATAAATCTATCAATTTCTGAGAAAATAAAAGCACACAGCTGAGATGAGGAAGTCCTATTCTGGAAATATGCAAAATAATGACTAACTGAAAAATGACTAATTGTACCCAAGAGAAAGCAAAGTCTGGGTTCAAGTAGTAGATGTGAAAGTTAACAGGGGCCATAGGCCTGAAGAGATGTTTGGTACAGGACACGTCCCTCCTGGTGAGGCAACAGTTCCTCATGTGGGACTGGAGACTTTGCTTTATTTGACTACTTATGTAAGTATTTGGTCCAGGAGGCCATTCTGTACAATCGTGAAGAAATCTGTGACAGGCGATCTGCCTGGGGCTCCATTTAACAGTGAGAAGAGCACACCCCTGAGCAAGTGGGAGTGTAGGCCTCGTCTGTGCTTTCTACCATTCTCTCTTTCTACCCTCCATGGCCAGTCTCCAGGCAGAGGAGGCTTGTGCCAGCCCATCCTACTCCCCTCCCCCCACTCATCATCTACTCTTTCACAAGTGTTAGCAGAAGAAGCCTCAGGAAGAAAAAACCCTCTCCCCCAACCATTACCCCCACCGCTCCATCTTCTTTTCTTCTCACTTTTGTCTACTTGTGACTGGGCTTCAATCAATTGCTGCCTCACTGGCTGGTACCAGGTGTGTCCTGAGGGGCCTGGTTGGGGTTCCCTGTTCTTCACACATTCTTGGTGGAGTAAGGCACATAAAGACACAGGCTTTGGGCTATGGCAACTACAATCAGTGAATCCCTAGCCATGTCTGACTCCTATCTTGACTGACAGTTGCAGGGAGAGAGGATGATAAAGGAAAAGTGAAGACTAAGAATGGGAGGAAAAATGAAAAGCTGAGATGGAAATTATTAGGATAATTTGACGAATAATTTATACTACAACTCATATTACTTTGTAAGAGTTCAGGGTATTTAAAAATAAATGGAATATATTTTCAAATTTTATATATTATTTTTATATATTATTTATATATATATTTAACAACTCTACTGGTTGTTAAATGTTTTGATTATTACCCCTGCATAGATTTCTACAATTTCAAGCTGAAAAAGATCTTAGACATCTCTAATACAATAATGATATTTAAAAGAGGAAAGAGACTTTCACCACTGTTATTTAACATACTACTAGAAGTCCTAGCTAAGCAATCAGATAAGAAAAAGAAATGAAGGGCATCTAAATTGGAAAGAAAGAAGTTAAATTATCCTTATTTGCAGATGATATAATCTTATATTTGGAAAAACCTAAAGACTCCACCAAAAAACTATCAGAACTGATAAATTCAGTAAAATTGTAGGATACAAAATCAACACAAAAGAAGCAGTAGCATTTCTATATGCCAACAGTGAATAATCTGAAAAAGAAATCAAGAAAGTAATCCCATTTACAATAGCTACAAGTAAAATAAGATAGACCTAGAAACAACCAAAGACATGAAAGATCTCTATAATAAAAACTATAAAACAGGCCAGGCGCAGTGGTTCACACCTGTCATCCCAGCATTTGGGAGGCTGAGGCGGGTGGATCACCTGAGGTCAGGAGTTCGAGACCAGCCTGGCTAACATGGTGAAACCCCATCTCTACTAAAAATGCAAAAATTAGCTGGGCATGGTGGCGCACCCCAGTAATCCCAGCTGAGGTGGGAGAATTGCTTGAACTCAGGAGGCGGAGGCTGTAGTGAGCCGAGATCACGCCATTGCACTCTAGCCTGGGTGACAGAACAAGACCTCGTCTCAAAAAAAAAAAAAAAAAAAACTATAAAATACTGATGCAAGAAATTGAAGAGGACACCAAAAAGTGTAAAGATATTCTATGTTCATAGATTAGAAGAATCAATATTGTTAAAATGTCCATATAACCCAAAGCAATCTACAGATTCAATGTAATCCCTATCAAAATGCCAATGACATTCTTCACAGAAATAGAAAAAAAAATCTTAACATTTATGTGGGATCACAAAAAGACTCAGAATAGTCAAAACTATTCTAAGCAAAAAGAACAAAACTGGAGGAATCACATTACCTGACTTCAAATTATACTACAGAGCTACAGTAACCAAAAGACAGTACTGGCATAAAAACAGACACAAACCAATGGAAGAGAATAGAGAAACCAGAAACAAATCCATATATCCACAGTGAACTCATTTTTGCCAAAAGTGCCAAAAATATACACTGAGGAAAAGACAGTCTTTTTAACAAGTGATGCTAAGAAAATTGGACATCCACACGCAGAAGAAATGAGACCCCTATCTCTCACCATCTACAAAAATCAAATCAAAATGGATTAAAGACTTGAATCTAAGACCTCAAACTATAAAACTACTACACAAAAATATCAGGGGCACTCTCCAGGACATTGGTATGGGCAAAAATTTATTGAGTAATATCCCACAAGCACAGGCAACCAAAACAAAAATGAACAAATGGGATAATATCAAGTTTAAAACTTTCTGCACAGCAAAGGAAACAATCAACAAAGTAAAGAGACAACCCACAGAATGGGAGAAAATATTTGCAAACTACCCATCTGGCAAAGGATTCATAACCAGAATATATAAGGAGCTTAAACAAATCTATAGGAAAAAAAATATAATAATCTGATTTTAAAACAGGCAAAAGATCTGAATAGGCATTTCTCAAAAGAAGACATACAAATGGCAGTCAGTCATATGAAAAGGTGCTCAACATCACTGATCATCAGAGAAATGCAAATCAAAACTACAATGAGATATCATCTCACCCCAGTTAAAATGGCTTTTATCCAAAGGACAGGCAATAACAAATGCTGGTGAGGATGTGGAGAAAAGGGAACCCTCGTACACTGTTGGTGGGAATGTAAATTAGTACAAGCACTATGGGGAACAGTTTGGAGGTTCCTCAAAAAACTAAAAATACAGCTACCACATGATCCAACAATCCTACTGCTGAGTATATAATCCCAAATAAAGGAAATGAGTATGTTGAAGATATATCTGCACTTCTATGTTTGTTGCAGCACTATTCACAATGGCCAAGATTTGGAAGCAAACTAAGTGTCCATCAACAGATGGATGGATAAAGAAAATGTGATACTTATACAAAATGGAGCACTATTCAGCCATAAAAAAATGATATCTTTCATTTGCAACAACATAGATGGAACTGAAGGTCATTATGCTAACTGAAATAAGCTGAGCAGAAAAACAAACATTGGATGTTCTCACTTATTTATGGGATGTAAAAATCAAAACAATTGAACTCATGGAGACAGAAAGTAGAAGGATGGTTGCTAGAGGCTGGGAAGGGTAGTAGGAGGGTATGGGAGACGTAGGGATGGTTAATGAGTACAAAAAAATAGAATGAATGAGACCTAGTATTTGATAGCAGAACAGGGTGACTTCAGTCAATAATGTAATTGTACATTAAAAAATAACTACAAGAGTATAATTGGATTGTTGTAACACAGAGGATAAATGCTGGGGGGATGGATATACCATTTTAGATGATGTGATTGTTATGAATTGCAGCCTGTATCAAAACATCTCATAAATATATACACCTACTATGTATCCACAAAAATTAAAAATTGAAAGACCAGCGTGGACAACATGGCGAAACCCCATCTCTACAAAAAGTACAAAAATTAACCAGGCATGGTGGTGCGTACCTGTAGTCCCAGCTACTCGGGTGCTAAGGTGGGAGAATCACTTGAGCCCAGGAGGTCAAGGCTGCAGTGAGCCATGATTGCACTACTGCACTCCAGCCTGGGCAACACAGCAAGACCCTGCCTCAAAAAAATCAATAAATAAAGGAAAAATTTATTTCAAAGAAAAAAATAAATAAAAGAGAAAAGTGAAGCCCAGAAAAGTTAAATAGATTAACAAAGGTTATAAACTGTTTAATGTTAAAGCTGAGGTCAGATCTCAGATTTTCTCATTTCCACATCTGTGATCTTACAAGCAGTTGTACACGTATTCAAAAAATGTACTTTATTTCTTTGTCCTTGAATTACATTACATTAAATTCTGTTCCTGCAACCAGGTTCTCAACATTATGTCCTAGGTGAACTAATACCAAATTAGTGTGCATTCCCTAAGCTCACACTGGCTAGAGAATTACTAGGGGTAGTCACAGTCTTCAGTCTTAGGGGTAGGAGAGGGTGAAGGGAGAAGAAAAAGAGATACTCATCTAAGATTAGAAAAAGCTGTAGATTATACATGATCTACAGTTCACAATTCAGTGTACGTGTAATTGGTAAACTACTGTATTGTTTATATTAATACTAGTAACTAACAAATTAAGGAAAACAAACAAATGTCTGACCATAATATATAGAAAAGAGCTCAGTTTAAATATCAAAGTAAAAAATAGCACTTAATGAAGTGTTAAATATTTACTAAACAGAATAAAAATTCTAGCTCTATCACACACTTATGATAGAAAATATTTTGTACATTTTTCCATATTTTGTATATATTTTTCATATTTGTAAAAACTAGTTTCTAAACAAAGAATAGCTTTCAGAGCTCATGGGTATCCATTTATTCCATCACTTTTTCAAGGTACTAAATTATTGTTTTGGTGTTTCTGAAAACAATTAAAGGGTAGACTCATAGTACTAAAATTTACACCAATCTTATAGATAACAGTCAAAATTTGTACACCCAAGATCTGTAAACAAATATGTGTACCACTTACCTGCTTTAAAGCCAAGTTGCCGATTATTAGGTTCCACTTTTCAATGGGTGAATCCATCTTCCCAATATTTACCTGTTAAAGTGGATATTTTCATGTATCACTGAAGAAAATCTACATGTTCTCTGCTGTGTTCAAACAGCACATGAAATCTTAAAGCCCAAAATAATTCTTCAGTAAATCCAATGAGCTCACATTGTACTTTGAAAATAATTCTGAATTCACTACCAGTCTTTCAGCTAACGCTAGGCTTGCCTAACATGTTTAGAGAAAAAAAATTTTTTTTACTTACCTGTCTTACAAGATAGTGGACCCATTAGTATTACCCACTTACTCACTGATGTTATCTTACAACTAGCATCATCAGATATTATCTTAGCATGCCAAATTTTGTGTATTGAGGTCCAAGGTAAATAATTACATAATTTTGATCCACTAGCAGTTAATTCCACATTATAAAACTAATGTAACTTAAAGAATTATTGACCCAAAAACAAGATATAATCATTCACATGTATACAATTTATATTTGAGTCATGACTAAAACTGTTAGCAATAAAATTCATTGTTTACAAATGAATTTTGATCATGTACCGCAACTATTAAATTTTACACATCTTTCTGCTAAATGGAAGAACACTCTCCAAAATAATATCACTCACATACTCAATTGCTCTGTGAGCTAATTCATATTTCTCAACCACTTAGAATTCAAAAAGTATATTTCCAAATCTGCCAAGTTTTTCTAACGTAGTTGTTTGGAAAGCAATGAACAATCATTTAGTAAAAATACTGAGTTGCATTTCAATTACTCATCATCTGCTTTGTCTTGAAAGACTTTCTTTCAAATGATCTATAGATAAGTTGATAAAGAGGAAGGTAAGTAAGGGTTGTTATTCATGGGTAGTTTTAACCAGGTACAGTCTAGAATTTAGATCACTGGCTTTAGATAAGCAAGTTAAGTGCTATATAAACATTTCCTCTATCAATCTGGAAAACAGATTCTATTCTGTAATCTCACTGTGGACTTTAGTCTCAAAGCATCCAGCAAATGCAAATATTGAGATTTCTCAGTATTTCAGAATAATTATTAATGCAGTCTTTATTTACATATTTCTTTACTAAGCCTGGGAATCTAAATCATTGGTGAAATTCATGTTTGTAGTTCTAACAACCTGGGGCTTTGCTCAAGTGAGTAATAAGGTACAAGCAATGTTTACGTAGTGAACCTATCTCAGGTTTAGAGTTCAAGAAACAGGAATGAGTGAAATTAGTGTTATTTTTTAATAACTCTTAGATGTCTATATCTATAGGAAGCAATCTAAAATTATTCAATGAAAAAGTATAAGACATCAAGATTCCAGGGTTGCTTAATAACCAATGGAAACATACATACATTCGGGTCTAGGAAAAGATCAAGAAAGGTAGGAGTTACAGAATGAGTGAGTGCTATGAATTGGATTTGCAACTGTGCCACATTAATTTCGCACTATCACCACCAGTCCCTTCTAAGGCTTGGAGCTACATTCCCCAAAATCCCCTCCCCTATAGCTTCAGGTGACAGTCTACCAGTGGGAAGAACTTGCCTAAGATTTGGAAGTCACCAGTGAAGCAAAGACTATTATTTTTGGAAGGTGATCAGACACGCAGGTGTCCAGACTTCCTCGCTGTAATGCATGCATGGCTTTCTTTCCTGCTCCAGGGCTTCAGGTGGCTTCTCTGAGCTTCCTACCACAGATCGTCATTTCTCCAACTTCTCCTACAGTCACAAAACCCCAAATTTCTCTATTAAATTCCCTATTGATTCAATACATACCATGGCTCTGTTTTCCTGACCAAACCCAGGGTGACACTTTTCTTTTTTTTTTTTGAGACAGAGTCTTACTCCGTCACCCAGGCTGGAGCACAGTGGCATGATCTTGGCTCACTGCAACCTCCACCTCCCAGGTTCAAGCAATTCTCCTGCCTCAGCCTCCCAAGTAGCTGTGATTACAGGTGCCCACCACCATGCCCAGCTAATCTGTGTATTTTAGTAGAGACAGGGTTTCACCATGTTGGCCAGGCTGGCCAGGCTGGTCTTGAACTCCTGGCCTCAAGTGATTTGCTTGTCTTGGCCTCCCAAAGTGCTGGGATTATAGGAGTGAGCCACCACACTCAGTGTCACTTTTCAATTAATCAGTTTCTTTTTTTTTTTTCATGATCTCTAGCGTGGTACTAATCAATTAATTTGTTTTATAAATGATGAAGATCACTTTCTCTGAGTCCCTTCCTAATCTAGAAGTCTCTGAATCTTTACTCTTCTTAGTCTAAGATAAAACAATAAATAACAAATTAAAACAATGTATGACATAAAATAAAAAATAAAATGTAGACTATATTTATAAACAATAACTTTTTTTATAAAGCAAAGATTTTCAGGAGTAAGAATTTTTTTAAAAAGTAAACTAAAGAGAAATGTTGCCCCAAATTTACCTTGTTAGGGGAAATATGTATAGTATAGGCTTGCATTGGCATGTGGATAGAGGTATGGCAGGACACAGAAAATTGGTTTTGTTGCCTCCATCTTGTAAAAACTACATCAACAGTTGTGCTGACCCATCCTACTGCCCAGTGGTTTAGGGTTAATATGAGCCATCTAAGTTTCTTCTAAAGTGGAGAGGGAGAAGTATGAGTGTTCTGTACAAAGGCCTTTGCTAGGCCTTTCATTAGATTAGCTGACCTGATGGTGCCCAGCTAGACAAACCAAGAGCTTAGAAGGTGATAAAATATAATAGGGCGTGATCTAGTAAAGACTTCTGTGTAACCCAGTTTTATTTAAATTATGTATATCTTAAAGTATTAGAAAAATAGGCCAGTATTTTTGCAGAGACATCAACTAATTTTTTAGGAAAGAGTAGAGCTGAGGTGGCCAGAGCCTGAAGATGTGTTATGTTTGGCCAACACAGTGGTTTTAAAATTTTTGAATCTGAATGCCTTTAGGTGGAATCTGCCATCTCTAGTTTTTATAATCCCAAAAGCCTTCTTCTGCATAAACAGACATTACTTATCTGACACTGAGACATATTAGTTATAAGCAAGACTTAGGATTTATTGGAGCTAAATATAAAAGTGGTCTTGGATGACCTTGAGATTATAGATTTACAAATATAGCCACTACAATTAATACTAGAAAAAAATATGTTTAATGAATAGATAATTGAAACAAAGGTGCTGAAAGTCTCCATTGATGCATTATTTTAAAAAACATGTATTAACTATATGTGCAAAAAAAGATACATTTTTTTAAAAACCAGAAAGTTACCATTGTTACTTCCAAGTGTTAGGTGTATGGATAATTTTTAATTTTTACTCTGTCCTTTAGTGATTTTTTCAAATTTTTACCACTGAACATGTAGTGCCAGTATAATCATTTTATTTAAAAACAGATATTTGCAAAAGAAATATCTAATAAAGGGCTGCCATTCAAAATACACAAAGAACTCTTAAAACTCAACAATAACAAACAATCCAATTTAAAAAGTGGGTCAAAGACGTTAACAGACACCTCACCAAAGAAGATATACAAATAGCAAATAAGCATTTGAAAAGATGCTCCACATCATATATCAGAGAAATGCAAATTAAGACAAGATAGCACTATACACCTATTAAAATAGACAAAAAGCCAGAACACTGACAATACCAAATGCTGGTGAAAATGTAGAGCAACAGGAACTCTCATTCATTGCTGGTGTAAAGGCCTTTGCTAGGCCTACTGTTACTAGATTAGCTGACCTGATGGTGGAAATGCAAAATGGTACTCTTCACTCGAGAACTTCCATTTAATTCTTTTTTTTAATAGTTACTAGTTCTCTTTTAAGGCTCCCTATCTGATCACTCATTAAAACATATTTGTCTTTATTTGAACATATTTTCCTTTAGTTCTTTGAACATATTCATACTAGTGGCTTTAAAGACTTTATTCAATCTAATATCTAGGCCCAATTAGAATCATTTTTTATTAACTGAATATTAATCATACTTTTCTTGAATATCAATCACACTTTTCAGTTTCTTTCCACATCTAGTGATTTTGGGTTAAAAACCAGACAGTGTAGATAATATGTTGTAGTGACTCTGGATACTGTTATGCTCTTGTCATGATAACTGAGCTTTCATTGTAATAGGCAGTTAACTTGACTAGACTCAAACTAGGCTTTTATCTCTCCCATAGAGTGAAGCACCTCATCTCTCTGCTTGGTTCTTTCAGCTACCAACAAATGCCTTTTAGTATAGCCCTTTGAAGGTCTCTTCTGTACCTGTGCAGTTTAAACAAACTACACAATCAAAGATTCGGGCACAATTTATGCTCAGATTTCAGGGCTCACTCTCTATGCAATTCTCTTGCGTCTGAGATTTCTTTATAAGTTTCCATATGCTCTGTTGGCTCCCAACTCTGTCATCTGATAATCCAAGCCACTAAAACTTCAACTTTCTGCCACTATAGCTATGCATAGCTCACAGAAGACACTCAGTCAACAAACACAGAAATCTTAACTAGTGTATTTGTTTTTCAAGTGTAGGCCCCTCTCACATTTCTGCCTACATTTTTGTTGTTTTTGTTGTTGTTATTGTGGCTGTTGTTGTTGTTACCAGACTCATTTAGGTTATTCCTATGTAAATGCACTTTAGTACTTGGTCAAAGATTTCACCAGATCTTATACTCAGATTTTGGATCTCCCCTTTTCCGCACTTCTAGAATCTCCTCCATTAATTCTCAGCCACTCTGCCAGCTCTGAACTCTGCTTTGAGCTAATAAGACTATCAGTTTTCTGCCATATGAGAGCCAGGGATAGGGGAATTCCCTCAGGCAAAAACATCACAAACTTTGCAATTCTTACTCATTGTAGTATGGTCTTTTAAAGGTAAACCCTACTTTCTACCTGCTTCTGATCACTTTCCATTGCCTTCAAATAGTTTTCCAGATTTTATAACTGTTAATCTCTGGAGGCTTCGTCCAACCATTTCATTCTGCCATTAATTAGAATTAGAAACACTGTTACATATTTTCATGTGCTTGAAATATTTTATAATAAAACACTGTACACAAAAACACACACACAAATAGCTGTCTGAATGTATAGAGATGATATATATGTTCATTTTCTTGATTATGATGGTAGTTTTTACAGGTATATATTATATATCTAAACTCAGCAAATTGTAGACTTTAAAATTGCAGTTTATTGTATGTCAATAAAGCTGCAGAAATGGGGAGGAAAACCTAATTGATTAAAAACCTAGCTGACTATAACAGTTTTCGATTATACAAAAGTAGTTCTACTCCACAAAGCTATGGCTAGGGACTGATATTTATAACTTAAGAAAGACACTTTAAAGTGAGGAACTAACAGGAATATGCAGTTCCATTTGTATCTAGCAATCAGGTGTATAACAAGAACATGGAGAATTATGCCAAATTTAGGAAATAATACTGAGATTGTAATTGTAATTATATCTAAATTGTGCCATAGTTATTAATATCATTATCTAGGTTTTAATTTGCCTTTATTTTAGAACTTTTAGAATCTAAATTGGAAATCTAACTTAAAGTTATTAGGGGAAGACATTTTGCCAACTTCTTCATATCCCTCCACTGAAATGTAAGCTCAACAAAGGCAGAAACATTTTCTGTTTTGTTCATTATTGATCTCCTGGCACACACAGCAGTGCTTGGCATATAGTAAGGGCTCAAAAATATTTTTGCAATTAATGAATGAGAAAGGCAGAGTGTTACTAAATAATTTAGACAGTCAATCAAGTGTTCTCTGAGAAGAGGTTTGAGGCAATAGAAATCAGTTTTGCCTACAGTAGAAAAGTACTAATCAAATCATGCTAGGTGATTTACTCCTGAGAAATAGTTTTACAAACTTTTTTTTAAAAAAAATACTGTTTTTAGGGCAGTGAACATCATTTTTGACTCCTTTATACCTAACATTCAAAAGCAGAAAATTTTAGACCTCAAACAATAGAAAAACTCAACAATTTATAGAATCACTGTACTTGATTCATTTTCCAGTTATATACTACTATTACATATCTATAATATCTACTATAATTTCATATATACTATTGAAAAGATTAAAATCCAGGAAAAAAAATTATTCAAGTTAATCATCATACCTTTAGAAACAAGTTTTGACTCAAGTAAGATGGCAAGATAAAGTTGATTTGGATACATCATTTTTAAATTCCCTTGTAAAAATAGGAAACCTATTTTTATTTATTTATTTATTTATTTATTTATTTTTATTTTTTATTTATTTATTTATTTTTTATTTAAAGACCAGGGTCTGTCTCCTCTGTTGCCCAGGCTGGAGTGCACTGTCCCTATCTCAGTTCACTGCAACCACCTCCTCCCAGGCTCAAGCAATCCTCCTGCCTCAGCCTCCCAAGTAGCTAAGACCGCAGGTGTGTGCCACCAAGCCCAGCTAATTTTTTTATTTTTTGTAGAGATGAGATTTCACCACATTCCCCAGTCTGGAAACCTATTTTATTGAAATATCTTTTTATCTGTTAACGTTTGGTCTTTAGGTTTATAGAATAACAATCTTTAAAAACAAATGACCTTCCACAGATTGAATGAGTAGACTGTATCTTATGATATGTTTTAAGTTCTTTATCTTTATACTTACCAAAGGTCTTCCTTATAACCTTATAAGCTCATTTATCCTGATTCTCCCTCAGATAATCATAAAAATGAGAAAGGACCCTTGAATGGAGCAAAAAGATTAAAGTAACCATTGATTGGCCTTCTATAGCTATAATTATTTTTCTCCTAATTTTACAAGTGAAAACAAATACTACATAAAAATGTAAAATGTTTAAAAGCATTATTGTTTTTGCACATAAATGAAAAAAATAGCTTTCAAATAGTGATTGCTTTAAGTTAAAAAGAAAACTATACTAATTCACCCTTCTCCCTGGAACCATTGAGTACAGTTAGAAATCTGCTTCAGTAGTCCCAATTATAAACAACAGGCAAATAAATTAAGGTGGTGACAGGTGGGGCATAAGGAAAAAGAAAGAGGAATTTCATAGGCAGAACTGATAGCCTGGACAGTAACTGGATAGAGAGTGAAGAGGGACAAGGTGATTGGTAATGTTAATAAACTGATAGGAAATACAGAAAAAAGAGTATGGCTGGAAATAAGAGAAACTAATAAGTTTAGTTTAGAATGTATTGAGTGGTATCCAAAAGGCAACTGAAAATTCAGCTCTCAAAGTCAGGAAAGAGTCTGGAGGTACAGATCTGAGAACAGCAATGTGCAAGCAGTGCTGGACTACACAAAATTATTGAGGAAGAACATGTTGAACAAGGTACTAAAATTTCAAGAAAACCTCAAATTTAGAGGATGAGCAAAGAAAAACAAAAGACATAGACTAACATGCAGCAGTGAAAGAGGTGGGAGAATGAGAAGACAGTGGGGTCTCAAAGCCAAGGGCTATAAAGTTTTCAACTAGAAAATAATCAGTGAAGAGTCCAGAGAAAATGAGGCTTTCAGGATTTTGCCATCAAGAAGTCATTACCTTAGAGTTTCTTAACAGCCTGTAGAGTATCAGAACTGAAATATACCCAACACTTCTCTAGTATTCTGTAAGAACTGTAGTTTTCTACCCAGCAAACTTGAGATCTAGTTCTCTAAGCAATAAAAACACCATAAACTAGAAGAATATACCATGTTATCATAATTTGGCACCACAAGTTGCTACTTTCCCATCTACTAATTTGTTTGCTTTTACTCCTCTCAGATCCAGAAAGAATTTTTAGTGATGGCTCCTAGTGTTTAATTTCAGTTAATCCATCAATCAATTCTGTTGATTCTCTCTGAAAATTAATTCTGGACTCCAACTACCTCTCACTACATTCCCTGTTACCATCTGGAATATCATCTCTAAGCTATTATTGCAACAGACTCCCAACCAGTATCCCTGCTTCAGTCCTTAGCCCCCTATACCCATATTTCAATGCAGTAGTCAAAATAATCTGTTAAAAAATATCTATCAGATCACATTAACTCCTCTGTTCAAAACCTTCCATTGGTTTCTTATCTCACAAAGTAGGCAAATCCGTATACAATCTGGCCTCTGGCTCATCCCCTAAAATTGTCCCCCCTCGCTCACTTGGTCCCAGCCCTATTGGCCTCCATGCTCTTTATCTAACACAGTGGTTTTCAAACTTCAATGTGTATCAGAATCATCTGGAGAGTGTGTTAAAATTTAGATTGCTGAGCCACACCACTGGAGTTTCTAATTTAGTAATTTTGGAGTGGGGCTGAGAATTTGTATTTCTAACAAGTTGCTGATGCTGCTGATCAGAAGAGCACACTTTGAGAACTACTGATCTAACATACCAACAACAGTCCTGCCTCTGGCCCTTTGCATTGCCAGGGGCATTCCTATCACAAATGGCCTCAACACTTCTTATTTACGTTTTCTTATTTCCTTATAATGTTTTCTTATTTTCTTGACTGAACTATCTTCTTATCAGTAGCACAGCTCTCAACCAATGGAAGCTGGCAGCTCTACCCCTACCTCTCTAAAGAAAGACTAAGTTAGATCACCCTGCAGCAGAGTAGAGACCACAGATGGCAAGCTTCTCCCCTGTGCTGAGCTTCTAATCAGCTCTGGAGACTCCTTCTCTTAAATATGGACAGATACATATAACCAGACATTTGAGAAAAATACCTAGTGTAAAATATAGACACCACAACAAATTAACTAAGGTTAAAAAAAGATTAAATTCACCTTCATTCAGGTTTAATGGTAGTATGTGATCAAATTAAACAGCAAATATCATTTGCAGCATTTTGTTTTTTAACCAGATTCTCTATAGCATGGCCTATTTCAAAACAGACTGGTGTTTTAAATCTATTATTATTCTGGATAATGCTCAAGAACAATGCTTTTGAAATATTTTCTTTGAGGTAAGCTAGCCAAAACTTCACTTTTCCTGCCAAAGTTATCAAGCTGCTTAAATTCTTGTATGCTTAACTATATTTATCAGAGCAAAGTTCATTTTCCAACAAATTGAACTCCCATTCAAATAACTTTCTTCTTCAAATGCTGCCACTTTCGTTTCTCAAGGACTCTTCATTCTCTTCTCCTGCCAAAAAGCCTCTCGGATTGAGTTCTATCTACCTAGGTAATCCACCAGTTCTTATAACATAATACAAGTAGGAAAAGGTGAAACACATGCACACAATTTCACTAATTCTCAAAATCTCAGTAAGACTACATAAAAGTTTTTTTGTTTTTTCTTCTTAAAGATAAAAGCTAGAGATACACTTGATACACATTGCAGCTGTATGCCAAATGGTCAAGTGTTGAAATCAACATTCAGCTGACACCAAATGTCACCATTATATAAGGAAATACTGGGATACAGGAACAAATATAAATCTTAGACTATATGCTCTAGATACCTGAGACCAAGGTATCTCAAGTTAGTGTTCCTGAAGGCAGACCATGCCACCATTAGGTGCCAATGAACCCCAGGAGCGCCAAGGGGTGGGTGTTTGTTGGAGGTGTAGATGGAGCTTGGACATGGGGCCTGGTGTATGTGTGAGGTCTTTCAAAATGCAGTACCTATAGCCAAAGGTGGGAAGGGAATTGGGGCAGGCCTCTCAGACCAGGAGGTGGCTCAGTGGCTCTCTCTACAACACCATGTTCCAAAACAGAACCCAAGAAGTCCAAAAATTCTAAATCTGATCTTGGACTTCCAGGTATTCGTAAGGATATATTTGTCAAGGTACACAGAAAGAGAAAATATTTAACTGTGTAAGTTTGTTGTATAATTTTAAACTATGTAGACATATGTTATATAGGTCTCCATTTGTATTGCTACCCCAAGCCTAGCTGTTAAATGCTTAAAAAGCATTTAAAATGCTTTTAACAACGCATTTAACATGCTTAAAAAGCATGTTAAAAGCCCAGCTGTCTAGAATGCTTATAAATATTTGACATTGTTACATTTATTAAATACAATAGTAACCTGGATTGATTTTTCCTCAGATTCCGATATGGCTGACTCACCTTTACTATTCAGGTTCCAGATTACATATACGTCCTCAGAGAAGTCTTTCCTGACCACATTGTATAAAATAGCCCTCAGGAATCATCCGTCATCACATTATCCTGTTTGATTTTCTTTACTTCCCTTACTGATATCCAAATTTATGCAAATTCCATCACAGCAGAGACCTTGCCTGCCTTGTTATTCATGTATAGACTAATGGATTCTTATTTTTTCCCATGAGTTATATATAATCTGTAACTGTCATTATCTATTGTATGGCTCCAATTTTCCAAGATCTGGGCAGTATGTTACTCGTTATCCTTTTGTCATGTCCCCATCTTTTTTTTTTTTTTTTTCATTTTTAGCACTTCTTTACTTTCTGGCACCACAAGATATTTGAGGTTCATTGCATACTTTTCTGCTTCAGCCCAAAGAGCTCCTATTATTTTTTCAGTCCTTTTGATATTCAATAATTACAATGGCTACATACTATAGACTAAAGTGAATTTACTGAAGTAATTCTACTCTATGAGTTTGGCTCTACCTAAGTGGCTGACTGATACCCCCAAACATCATCTATAGTTTACCAACTAACTACATGGAAAAGCATTATATCTGTAAATAATAATGTTTGAAATAACATTTAAATATTTTAAATATTAAGTACCAAAAGTATTGGTGCTAAGACCAAGACCTTAGCAGATCATTCTTACAAAGTACATGGGGAAGCTATTAGGTTTTTGTTACTGCTGTTATTTACTGGTTTTATAAATTCTGACAGAGTTACCCTGTGCAGGTAAAAGGAACATTCTGGAATGTGACTTATTCCACTATATGTAGAGCTGTGTGTCCTCAGGAAAGTTACTCAACTGCTCTAAGCCTCAATTCCTACTCTGCAAAGCAGGATAATAGTGCTTATTCCATAGGGTTGGTATAAGATATCACTGGAAAGCAGTTAGCAAAGGACCTGGCATATAATAAGAGCTCACTAATACCAGATATTTCATTATTGTCCTCTGCAGATATAGCTATATGACCTTTTATATACTGTATAAGGAAGGAACTTACAAAGTTCTGTAGGGTACATGAGCCATTTTCCCTTAATTATGCAAACCAGGCCAGGCACAATGGCTCACACCTGTAATCCCAGCACTTTGGGTGGCAGAGGCAGGCGGATCACCTGAGGTCAGGAGTTCGAGACCAGCCTGGTCAACATGGTGAAACCCCGTCTCTACTAAAAATACAAAAATTAACTGGACATGGTGGTGCATGACTGTAATCCCAGCTACTTGGGAGGCTGAGGCAGGAGAATCGCTTGAACCCAGGAGGCAGAGGCTGCAGTGAGCTGAGATCACGCCACTGTACTCTAGTCTGGGCAACAACAAGATTCCGTCTCAAAAAAAATAAAAAATTAAGCAAACTAGTAATGTTAATAAAACATTATTTTATGCATTTTCTTTCCAAGCATCTGCTTTACTCAAGAAACTTTAGGAAACTGGCAGTTGCCTGGGTGGAAAAGGGGGAGAGGAGAAGTGGGACAGAGGGTGGAGAGTCCTCCCATCAACAGCACAGTTGTTCAGCTCCCACTTCTTGATTACCTTTAGATACATAAATTTTTTCCTAATTGATAGATGGATCAACTCTATCTTGCTCTATCTTCTTTAAAGGAAAAAAACTTTATATACTAAAAGAATTTCAATTAGTAATATTATCTGGTGACTTAGATAAGTTTTGGCTAGCATTTCATAGGCAGATAGCTCATTGAAGTGAACCTCACTAGCTATGTGGTTTTAGCCATAACTTGGTTCCACAATGGCAAACCCCAAAATCATATTATAATAAGACAACAATGTCCTTTTGAGCTTCTGAAAATAACTCAGAACTCTGCTACTGGCAGTATTTTTAAAAATGTTTATGCTTTTCGAATGACAATTTTGCACAGCCTGAAGTGCAGAAGCATATCAGAGAAAGAAATATTTTCCTGATACAAGTTCCCCTTAACAGAGAGAAACAGGATAGGTAATACACATAATTTGAGGTAGGAAAAAACTTACTGCAGTGGATAATCTAGATGCCAATGTCATTTCCAAGTTCCCTTTGAGACCAAGAAGTGCAGGGACTAAAATGAAAACTTCTGTAACTTTTCTGAACACCTCCCAGTGCTGTAAGAAAAAAATAAAATAAAATTTTCTGGCACTCTTTAAAAAATACTTTAGAACAAAGACATTTCTAAAAATCTCAGCCTTTTTCCCAACTTGGCATCTACATTTTGAATAACCACACAGTTCATGTAATCAGCAAGCACTTAGCTTAACTCCATTCTCCTGAGCTCTGAAGCTCTGAGTCACTTTAAAAGATGCTGTTAGAGTTGGGGGTCAGCTGATATGTTGCTACAACCCATTCTACATCTACTTGTTACACAACCCTTATATTCCTAAAGGTTTTACTTTATCCCTTTATGATGACAATCATTAGACTGGCTAGTGGTTAAGAGCACAGATTCTGGACTCAGACAATTGATTTCAATCTTGCTTCCAATACTAATTACAACAAACCCACTGGAAAATTACAGTGCTATTACTACCTAATTTCACAAATGAAGGAATAAAGACTCAGAGAGATTAAATTATTTCCCCAAGATCAAAAGATGGGACCTAGAGTTGACCCCAGGAGTTCTAAGTAATCCCATGTTTTAATCCCCATTTTAAGGTGTGAGGCAGAGAGGTTCATAAAAACAGCACCAAACTGGAAATAAGGTTTGCGCTTCTAGCCATGGATCTGTCATAACTTGGCTTCGTGATCCTGGATGAGTCATGTATCTTTCTGATCTCAATTTCTTCATCCATTAAATGAAAATAATATCCACCCTATCTAGTCTTTGGAGAAATATCATGTATAAATGAAAAATAAACTTCTAATGTCCCCAACCAACGGAACAGACCCCCTTCTCAGCCAAGGGCATTCCAAAGTAAACCTAAAATCTAGCTCAGGCCATAATGGGAAGGGGGTGGGTCAGACATGCCTTATTATACCCTCTTCCCTTTAAAATTCAGGCATAACTGACCAACATTAACATTAAAACAGAGATCTTAAGACTTACAAAATAGACTCTTTGTAGCAATGAGATACCAAATTCCAAACACTTTAGTATAGCATCACATGACAGCAGACCCTGAATGAAACTGAAGTATTTTACCCCAAAATATATTTCTTTGACATATTTTTAATGGCCGTGCAAAGCTGTCTCTTGTGGAGAAAATCTACATTCTGTAGCAAAACCTTTTCCCTTTCCAGGTCTTTTCCTGATCCAGGAGAGATTAACTAAGAGTCTGGCAACTTTTTAAGTCTCATAAGAAACATTTACCATCTATTCTCTCTGAAGCCTGCTACCTGGAGGCTTCATCTGCATAGTAAGAACCTTGGTCTCCACAACCCCTTATCTTAACCCACATATTCCTTTCTATTGATTCCAGGTCTTCAAATAATTTAATTCTTTAAACCAATTGCCAATCAGAAAATCTTTGAATCCACCTATGACCTGGAAGCCCCCACTTTAAGTTGTCCCACATTTCTGAACCAAACCAATGTATAACTTACATGTATTGATTGATGTTTGCCTGTAACTTCTGTCCCCCAAAAAATGTACAAAATCAAGCTACAACTCAACCATATTGGGCACATGTTCTCCATACCTCCTGAGGCTGTATCACAGGTCATGATCCGTAACTTTGGCAAAATAAACTTCTAAATTGAGGCCTGTCTTGGATGATTTTGGTTTACATATGATAATGAAAATAACAGATATTAAAATAACAGATATTAAAGATACATATAAAGATATTGAAGATACAAATATCTTAATAACACAAAGTGACATTTTACAAGTGCTATTAAGAGGTGATTATCCCAGTAAGATATTTTATGAGCTAGGTATATTAACTTTATATCAAAAAGTATCAAAAATATACACGTTGTCATGAATACCAAGACAGATGAGAAAAGTAAAACTTATATCTATCAGATAAATGAAGGAAAATTTTGATTTGTTCCCAAACTTTCCCTAGGCTGTTCCAAACAGATGTAGAACTGGGGGGCCTAAAGAGACCTCAGAAAATATTTATCAGATCAGTCTTCTGTAAAATCCTGGTTCAAAGAGTTCCCAAGGGAAATCCCTCTAATTGGGTTCAAGCCAATTAAGGATGGGCCTAAAAGAGCACTGGGGGGGGGGGGGCGTTCAATGGCACCCCAGATTATTAGTCTTAAAAACTAACCAGCGAACAATTTTGTCCATGTTTTATGATGGGCTAACAATTCTGATGTGCTAGTGAAATATGTATCTTTCAAAGACATTGGTAGCAATGATGATAATGATGAATAACAGATAATAATAATAACAAATATTAATAATATCTAACATTCACTGATTGTTATGTTCCAGGCACTGTTCTTTAGACTCACTCAATCTTCACAACAAACCTAAGAGATGGGTATGATTTTTATCAGATCCCAGATATAATTCAGAATACCTTTTACCTAGGTCATCATTTTATGACACCTGCTGTGACACTGCGAAGCATATATTTGGTCTTCAACCCTGTTCCTGGCATATATCTAAAATCGTTAGAATTTAGTGATATACAAAGTGATGTCTTTGTATATGCTGATTGATGGCAGCTGGCAGCCCCAGGTAGCTTCAGGATAGGGGCTGGTCACCAGAAAGACGAAGGCATTATTAGAGGACTGGGACTTTCAAACTACCCCCACCCACACAAACACCTTTGGGGAGGATGGAGGGACTGAAGGTTAAGTTGACTACCGATGACCAGGGGTTTAATAAATCATGCCTACATAATGAAACTTCATAAAAGTCCAAAAGGACTTGGTTTGGAGAGCTTCCACACAGCTGAACATTTGGAAGTTCCTGGATGAGGGAGCATACAGGGAGGGCATGAAAGCTCTGTGCCTCTGCCCCCATACCTTGCCCTACATATTTCTTCATCTGTATTCTTTGTAATATCTTTAATGATAAACAGGTAAATGTAAGTGTTTGCCTCAGTTCTGTGAGCTGCTTCAGCAGACCAATAAAGCCCAAAGAGGAGATCATGGGAACCCCAGCTTAAAGCCAGTTGGTCAGAAATTCTGGAGGCCAGGACTTGCATCTGGTATCTCAAGCGGAGGACAGTCTTTTGGACTGAGCCCTCAACCTGTGGGATCTGATGCTACCTCTGGATAATGTCAGAATTGAATTGGAGAACACTAATTCTGCATCAGCCAGTGTCTGCTGCAGAACTGACTGCTTGCTTGGTGTGTGGGGTAAAACCCCCACACATTTGGTCACAGAAGTCTTCCGTGTTGGGTGTTGCAACATGAAAGCATCACATGCCATCACGCTTTAGACCTGTTGGAATGCACGCCTATAGGTTACTCCCTTTGGTTATTCTTTCCACATTCAATTCAAATGAAATACTTATGGGAGAATTACTATGAAATACTTAACACCTCAGCATTGGTGTGACAACAATAAGAGCTATGAATTATTGATTTCCTATCTTGTGCCAAAAAATTCTACACTATTTTTTCCATACTAGTGAGAAATAAAAATCTAAATCCCCCAAAACCAACTGAAAGAACCCTCTTACGGCCAAGAGGACAGAGTAACCTTGAAAACTGAGTTCTCGGCCAGGACAGCATGGGAGATCAACCACACCCCATTATACCCCTTTTCCTGTGTTAACTGCCTTTAGGCTTTCTTCCCTAAGGGCTAAACAGAAATCAACCTTTTCAAAAGACTCCACTGCTGATCTTGACTGCTCCCACCCTCTTTTGCAGTTTCAGCAAAACAACTGACCAGCATTCCTTCCTGATAAGAGACCAGGGATCACAGAGTGGTTCTGGCCGGTCTACATGCGACTCATGAAGGGGTATGAAGTTCCACTGCACATGCACGTTTCTCTTTTCACAAATACTCATGACTCCTCTTATAGCATATTAAATACGTACATTTGGCTACCCCACCCAGCATAAATTCCTATTTCCTTTTTCCCCTCCTTTGAAATGTCTGTTTCTGGCTTCTGACTAGAGGCGATGCTTCCCAGACTGTCAGAATGGCCACCTTGCAGGCTGCAACCCTGTATGAAATACAAAGCTCTCCTTTCCAAATTTATGTACCTCATCATTCAAAAGTTAACACCAGGTTGGGCAGTGGCTCACGCCTGTAATCCCAGCACTCTGGAAGGCCGAGGCAGATGGATCACTTGAGGTCAGGAGCTCGAGACCAGCCTGGCCAACGTGGTGAAACCCTATCTCTGCAAAAATTAGCTGGCATAGTGGCAAGTGCCTGTAATCCCAGCTCCTTGGGAGGCCGAGGCAGGAGAATCGCCTGAACCCAGGAGGCAGAAGTTGCAGTGAGCTGAGATTGCACCATTGCACTCCAGCCTGGGTGACAGGGCGAGATTCTATCTCAAAAAAAAGAAAAAAAAAAGTTAACACAACCTGATGTGCTTGCAGAAGTTCCCAAACTTTCTCAGTTCACGGCATGCTTAGTATCTGAGAAATATTTTCATAGCATCCTTAGGACAAAAAGAATACCTAACAATGCTATGTATTAAGTAGTTAGGTCCGAACAACCTAGTAAGTATTTATTTCCTAACACTTTAGTAACCATTTGAAGAACTTATACAGGTAAATTGAAAGAAAAAATAGTATTTTATGTCATTTTTTACAACCATAATTATTTACTAATGGGATATAAGTACCTGTTGGGCACTGCACAACTTCTCAAACGTTGGAATTGGAAACTATCACCTTCATTTCCTGTTTTATATTGATTTTTGTGTGACTCTTGCTTTTTATCACAGCACTACTGAAAACCCAGTTTTGCAAAGACATACCAACCAAAGAAATGGAGTGTGCTCTAATGTTGAAATGTTAAGCCACCATGAGCTAGTAGTCTACAGTGCATCCAGGAGACATCGTGTTTCCCTCAAAAACTTAAAATATCCCACAGTAACCCTGGAGTGTCTTGACACACAACTGGGAACTATGAGAAGAGTATGAAGTAGTATGCACAGGGGTCAACAGCAAGGGTTCTAAAGTCAGATCACCTTCACTGAAATTCTGACTCTACTACTTACTGTGTGATTTGGGCAAAATTATGCTTTACTTTCTGCAACTAAAATATGGACATACTTGTACCACCTCAGAAGATTCCGCTCAGGACTGTGCCTGCACATAGTAATTAATTGAGTGTTTATTAGCTGTAAGACCAGGATGCATTATCAGTTAATTTTCCTGTCAAGAGGACATAATGCAGAAAATGTCCAGAGAGGGAATGCTGAAGCAGCTAGTGCCAAAAATAATGTTCACTTACTTACAAATTTTACCATGATCCAGTATGTGCTCTGGGGCTATGAACCTGACCTAAAGTATGACTTCTTGTCATACCTAACTTTGCACATGCATCAGTGCAGAAACTGAGGTATATATCTACAAGTCAAACATAATGTCAGATTACTTACATAAATACTAGACTCAAAACCTAAAAATCTGTTTAAATCCACAAGAATAAACAAAAATGAAAATTCAAAATAATAAGTTGAAGAACACATCTATAGACTCCTAACTTTAAAATGACAGAGAACATTTTTTAATTGGTAAAAGAAGGTTATGCAGTTAAAAAAACCACATACCCCAAATCCTTATATATGGAAAAAATTTTTATTGTCATTTAAACTTAGTTTGAAAATAAACCTATTCACTTTTAAACATATGACAAAATGACCAACTTCAATCATAATTATAGAAATACAAATGAAAAGGTGAAAAATTTTCACTGATGAGATTGGTAAAGATCAAAAAGTTGGAAAATACACTTTTGTTAAGAGTATAAGGACGCAGGCACTCTTTTGCACTGCTTGTGAAAACGTAAAGGTTTAACTTCTTTGGTGGAATCTGATAATACCTATCAAATGTAAAATGACCAAAATTTTGACTCAGAATTCTACTTCTAGGAATCAGACCTATAAACAAACTTGCATATGAGTTCAAAAACACACCCATATAATGACTCTTCTTCATCATTGTTCATAACAGCCAAAGATTTGAGGCAATTAAAATCCCCTTCATAAGGTAACTTGGCAGATTAATTATGATACATCCTTACATTAGTGCATTATCTGTCTGAGAAGAATTTGGTAAATCTGTGTGTACCTACATTGAAAGAGCTCTAAGACAAATTAAGATCAAAGTGAAGAGCAATATTATAGAGTGTTACTTAGTTTTTGTTTTTTAGAAAATATATATATTAATGCAAATACATGCATTTCATGTCTGTTGAAGGAGATACAAAACAAAAACAAAAACAAAAAAAAACGGTCATTTCTAAGGAAGGGCCCGGGGTAAGGGTGCATACAGCAGAGGACAGACTTTTTTCTCCATCACTTATTCTTTCATACTGCTTAAATATGCTTAACCAGGTACACATATTACTTCTTTTAAATTAAACTTTTTATTTTGAAGTAATCGGAGATTCACATGCAGTTATAAAAAACTAATACAGAGAGATCCCATGTAACCCTTACCCTGTTTTTCCCCAGTGGTATCTTGTAAAACTACAGTATAATATCACAACCAAGATATTGGCATTGATACAGTCAAGATATAGAACATTTCCATCACCACAAGGATCTCTTCTAATTCTCTTTTAGAGCCATTTCTCTCCACTACTAATACCTCCTTAACCACTGGCAACCACTAATCTGTTCTCCACTTCTATAATTTTATCAATCAGAGAATTTTGTATGAATGAAGTAATACAATCTATAATATTTTAAGATTCACTTTTCACTCAGCATAATTCTCTGGAGATTCATCTAGGTTGTTGCATGTGTCAACAGTTTATTTCTTTTTGTTGCTGGGTAGTAGTATTCCATCATATGTATTTACCAAAGTTTACCTCAACTGTTGAAGGACTCTTCGGTTGTATCCAGTTCTTAGCCATCATGAATAATGCTACCATAACCATTCTTATAGAGGATTTGTATGAACATAAGTCTGCATTCTCTGGGGATAAATGCCCAGGAATGCAGTTGCTATGTCACATGGTAGTTAATATTTAGGGTTTGTTTTTTTACAGAGCTGCAAAAGTGTTTCCACAGCAGCTGTACCACTTTATATTCCCATCAGCAATGCATGATATCCTTTCTCTACATGCTAACTCCATCCGGTGTTGTCACTATGTTTTATTTTAGCCATTCTGATAGGTGTGTAGTGATAGTTCATTGTGGTTTTCATTTGCATTTCTCTAATGGCTAATGATGTTGAACTTCTTTTCATGTGTTTATCTGCCATCTGTATATGTTCTCAGTGAACTGCTCTGGGTCTTCTGCCAATTTTCTAATTTTTTTTTTTTAACTGTTGAGATTTAAGAGTTCTTATATATACCAATCCTTTGTCAGATAGGTGGTTTGAAAATATTTTTTCCCACTCTGTAGTTTGTCTTTCATCCTTTTAGCGTTGTTCAGAGTAAACTGTTTCTTTTATGAAATCCAATTTAATAATTTTTCTTTTTATGGATCATGTTTTTGGTGTCAAGTCTAAGAACTCTGTTTAGTCTGAGATCCTGAGATTTTCTCCTGTTTTTTCCCTAAAGGTTTTATCATTTACTTTTTATATTTAAGCGTGTGGTCCATATTGAGTTAATTTTTCTATAAAGCACGAGACTCAGGTCAAATTTATTTGTTTGCCTATGGATGTTGAATTGCTCCAACACCATTTGCTGAAAAGGCTATTTTTTCCTCCACTGAATTGCTTTGGCACCTCTGTCAAAAATTAGTTGGACGTATTTGTGTGGGTCTCTCTCTCTAGGTTGTCCATTCTGTGGCATTGATCTCTGTGTCTATCCATCCTCTAATATCATCCAGTCTGGATTATTTAACTATATAATAATTCTTGAAATTTTTCCTGTCTCAAAATTGTTACAACTATCCTATTTTCTTTCCCTTTGGATATGAATTTTAGAATAATCTTATTTATATCTACAAAAAGTCTTGCTGGGATTTAAAAGAGAATTCTGTTAAACATTCAAGATGACAAAGAAAAGTAATGCAGAAATTTATCAGAGAAATTTAACAAAGAGATTGAAATAATAAAAATAAAAGAAAACAAATCTTAAAACTAAGAAATACATTTGCTGAACTGATAAATTCATTGAAAGCTCTCAACAGGAGAATGGATCAAGCAGAAGAAAGAGTCGGTGAGCTATTTGAAAATACACAGAGAAGAAAAAAAGAAAAAGAAAAACAGCCTGCGCAACAAAGCAAGACTCCATCTCGACAAAATTTTTTTTTAATTAGCTGGATATGGGCCGGGCACAGTGGCTCGCTCCTGTAATCCCAGCACTTTGGGAGGCCGAGGCGGGCGGATCACAAGGTCAGGAGATCGAGACCATCCTGGCTAACACGGTGAAACCCCATCTCTACTAAAAATACAAAAAATTAGCCGGGTGTGGTGGTGGGCACTTGTAGTCCCAGCTACTAGGGAGGCTGAAGTAGGAGAATGGCATGAACCCAGGAAGCAGAGCTTGCAGTAAGCTGAGATCGTGCCACTGCACTCCAGCCTGGGCGACAGAGTGAGACCCCGTCTCAAAATAAAATGAAATAATAATAAAAAAGAATTAGCTGGGTATGGTGTCACATGTCTGTGGTCCCAACTACTCAGGAACTGAGGTGGGAGGATCACTTGAGCCCAGGAATTTGAAGCTGGGCTCCAGCCTGGGAGAAAGAAACCCTGTCTCTTAAAAAAAGAAGAAGGAAAAAAAGGAACAAAGATTGTCTACAAGCTATAAAAAACTACCTTGAAAGACCAAATCTAATAATTATTCGTATTCAAGAGGGAGTTGAGCAAGAGCAAGGGATAGAAAGCTTATTCAAAGCAATAAAAACCGAAAACTTCCCAAAACTTGAGAAAGCTATAAATATCCAGATACAATAAGGTCAGAGGACACCAGATCTGACCCAAATAAGACTACCCCAAGGCATATAATAATAAATTCTTAAAAGTCAAAGAGAGAGATCCTAAAAGCAGCAAGAGAAAAAGAAGAAATAACATGTAAAGGAGCTCCAGGTCATCTGGCAATAGACTTTTCAGCAGAAACCATACAGGCCAGAAGGGGGTGAAATAACATTTTCAAAATGCTGAAAGAAATTTAAAAAGAAAAAAAAAAAAAGCTACCATCCAAGAATACTATATCCAGCAAAGCTATCCTTCAAATATGAAGGAGAGAAAGTTTTTCCCAGACAAACAAAAGCTGGGAGAATTCAGCACCTCTAGATTTGTCTTATAAGAAATACTAAAGGGAGTTCTTTGACCTGAAAGAAAAAGACACTAATGTGCAAAAAGAAAACAGTTGAAGATATAAAATCCACTGGTAAAATTAAGTGCACAGCAAAACCAAGAATACTCTAATACTGTAATTAGGGTGTACAATCCACTCATAACTCTAGTATGAAGCCTAAAACACAAATCTATCAAAAACAATAATAGCTACAGCAACCTGTTAAGAGATAGGCAATATAAAAATGTAAAAATTGGAATAACCAAAGGTCAAAAATGGAGGGGGTGGAGTTAAAGTGTAGAGTTTCTTAGTTTTTTGTTTCTATTATTTTCTTTGTGATCTAAGATAAGTTATCATCTCTTTAAAATAATATTATAAGATTTTTTGTTAAGCCTTATGGTAACCACAGTGTAAAAATCTATAACTTATTCACTAAAAATAAAAAGCAGCAAATTAAAACATGCAACTAGAGAAAAATCACAAAGGAATCAGAGAGGAAGCCAGTAAGAAAGGAAGAGTTACAAAACAGGTAGAAAATAAGCAACAAAATGTCAGTTGTAAGTCCTTACTTATCAATAATAATACTGAATGTAAATTACTCAATTCTCCAATGAAAAGGCATAGAGTGGCTACATGGGTAAAGAAACAAGACCCAGGTTTCTGCCTACAAGAAACCCACTTCATCTATAAAGACACACCTAGACTGGAGGTGAAGCAGTAGAAAAATATATTCCATGAAACTAGAAACCAAGAAAAGAGCAAAGAATAGCTATATTTATACTAGATAGAATAGACTACAAATCAAAGACAGTAAAAGAGAAAAAGAGACCACTATATAATGATAAAGGGGTCAATTCAGCAAGAATACATAACAATTATATATATATATCCACCCAACACCAGAGCTTCTAAGTATATAAAGCAAACATTTATAAATCTAAAGAGAGAGAGACAGACTACAATACAATAATAGTAGGGGACTTCAACACTCCACTCTCAATAATGAACAGATCAGTCAGACAGAAAATCAACAAAGAAACACTGGAGTTAAACCACACATTAGACCAAACAGGTCTAACTGATATTTAGAGAACATTTCACCCAACTGCTACAGAAGATACATTCTTTTCATCAGCATGCGGAACATTCTACCAGAATAGATTATATCTTAAGCCACAAAATATTCTCCACAAATTCAAAAAAGTAGATATCATATCAAGTCTCGCTGCAGAGCACAATGGAATAAGACTAGAATCAATAAGATGAACCTCAGAAATTACACAAACATACAGAAATTAAACCACATGCTCCTGAGTGACCAATGAAATGAAGAAATTAAGAAGGAAATTTAAAATTTAAAATTTTCTAGAAACAAATGAAAATGAAAATACAACATGCCAAAATCTATGGAATACAGCAATAGCAGTATTAAGAGGAAAGTTTATAACAATAAATACTATGCCAAAAAACAGAAGCCGGGCGTGGTGGCTCACGCCTGTAATCCTAGCACTTTGGGAGGCCAAGGCGGGTGGATCACGAGGTCAGGAGATCGAGACCATCCTGGCTAACACGGTGAAACTCCATCTCTACTAAAAGTACAAAAAATTAGCCAGGCGGGGTGGCGGGCGCCTGTAGTCCCAGCTACTCAGGAGGCTGAGGTGGGAGAATGGTGTGAACCCGGGAGGCGGAGCTTGCAGTGAGCCGAGATCATGCCACTGCACTCCAGCCTGGGCGACAGAGCGAGACTTCATCACAAAAAAAAAAAAAAAAAATAGAAAGACTTCAAATAAACAACTTAACAATGCACCCCAAGGAACTAGAAAAGCAAGAACAATTCAAACCCGAAATTAGTAGAAGAAAAGAAATAAAGATCAGAGCAGAAATAATGAAATTCAGACTAAAAAATACAGATCAATGAAACAAAAAGTTATTTTTTGAAAAGATAACAAAATCAACAAACTTTTAGCTAGACTACGAAAAAAAAGAGAGAAGTCCCAAATAAGTAAAATTAGAAATGAAAAAGGATTCATAACAACTGAGACCACAAAAATACAAAGAATCATCAAAGACTATTATGAACAACTATACGTGAACAAATTGGAAAACACGCAACAAGGATAAATTCTGGACACATACAACTATTGAACCATGAAGAAATAGAAAACCTCAAGAAACCAGTAACCAAACATAAGCCCCATTTCATACTCTACACAAAAATCCATTCCAGGGAGGGAATGATCTAAATGTAAGAGCAAAACAACAAAGCTTCAACAAAGTAATGTAATAGAATATCTTAATTACCACAGGGTACGGAAAGATTTCTTAGACAAGAGACATAAAACACAAACTATGAAAAAGCAGGAGGAAAAGAACTATTTCAAAATTAAGAACTTCTGCCACAGAGGAGAGAAAAGATGTTTTAAATATATAGCACTAAATGGCTCATATCCAAAATATAACTCCTACAAATCTATATGAAAAACAAATAACAGCTCCCATAAATCTATAAGAAAAACAAATAGAAAGATGGACAAAAAAAGCTTTACCAGTAATATCCAAATATACATAATTAGTTATCACAGAAATCTCCATTAAAACCACAGTGAGGTACCACTCCACATGTGCCAGAATTTCTAAAAATAAAAAGACTACTGATTCCAAGTAGAAATAAGAATATAGAGTATTGAGATCTCTCATATTCTGCTAATTAGACTGTAAATTGGTACAACCAATGTGGAAAATCATATGACATCTACTAAATTTGAGTATCTCCATATCCTAAGACCTGGAAATTCCATCTCTACATATATACCCAAAAGAAATTCATGTATATGTGCATCAAGAGTCTGGAAGCAGCCGAGTGCGGTGGCTCACGCCTGTAATCCCAGCATTTTGGGAGGCTGAGGCAGGCGGATCACCTGAGGTCGGGAGTTCAAGACCAGCCTGACCCACATGGAGAAACCCCATCTCTACTAAAACTACAAAATTAGCCAGGTGTGGTGGCACATGCCTGTAATCCCAGCTACTCGGCAGGCTGAGGCAGGAGAATTGCTTGAACCTGGGAGGCGGAGGTTGCAGTGAGGCGAGACTGCACCATTGCACTCCAGCCAGGGCAACAAGAGTGAAACTCTGTCTCAAAAAAAAAAGAGTCTGGAAGCACCATTCCTCCCAATGTCCATTCGTAGCAGAATAGATAAATTGTGGTACACTATATTCATATAATGGGTTGCTATCCAGCAATGGAAATAAACTATAGTTTCATGAAATTCATAAAATGTTGAGGGAAAAAAAGCCACACACACACAAAAAAACATGTTCTATATTTCCATTATATAGTTTAAAAAGAGTCAAGTAAAACCAAACTATGTTGTTTAGGGATACACACTTATAAAGACAAGCAAAGAGGTGCTTACCAGATAATCAGATTAGTGATCACCTTTGGTGATGGGGACAAAAAGGGCAGCAATTGGAAGAAGGCACAAGGAGGACTAAAGAAGCAGTACTGGCAAAATTATATTTCTTGAGCTGGTTGATAGTTATATGGTTGTTTATATTACGAAAATTCACTGAGTCTCTATTTTTTATTTTGTATACTCTAGATGTATTACATTTCAATTAAAAACTTTAAAAGAGCACATTCAAATAAACTCTTTAAAAATATTTATATCGGCCGGGCGCGGTGGCTCACGCCTATAATCCCAGCACTTTGGGAGGCCAAGACAGGCGGATCACGAGGTCAGGAGATCAAGACCATCCTGGCTAACATGGTGAAACCCCATCTCTACTAAAAATACAAAAAATTAGCCAGGCGCGGTGGCGGGCGCCTGTAGTCCCAGCTACTTGGGAGGCTGAGGCACGAGAATGGCGTGAACCTGGGAGGCAGAGTTTGCAGCGAGCCGAGATAGCGCCACTGCAGTCCAGCCTGGGTGAAAGAGTGAGACTCCATCTCAAAAAAAAAAAAAAAAAAAATTATATTATGTTTCTACAATGTTTAACACTAAAGTTTAACATTATAAAGTCCTTAGGGCTAGCACTATAAAAGTTCATAAAATCATAAAAGGAACTTTTTCCAATTATATATGTGCTGTTCTCTCAGTATCAGGAAGTAAGTCATTACTCCAGATACATAATGAGCTATATAAACATTCTGCTAAGCTGTACTCTAACACCTTAGTCCTATAGATGCTACCATTCTATAGTTAAATACTGAGTGTTTCTTCAGAATAATTGGTATCTCAAGAAAAAATCCCAACCAAAACCAGCCTATTTATTGTCGCAGCTGTGATACTACTATAAGAACTTAAAACAATTATATTTCAAGTGGATGTAGGTTTGCTCTCTCTTTGGCATTATTATCTATTTAAAACTTTAATGTACTGCAATACAGTTCCTCTCATATCCTTTCTCCAACTGATGGTGGAAAAATGTTTCTATTTATGTACATTTTCCATTTAGATAAAAATGTTACCTCTTGAATAGCATCTTAGAATCACAAATAACCTGAGGTTCCTTTAGGGAACAAACAATGAAAGATAGGAGCACATTACAGGATAATATATCTAATACTTTCCCAGAGGCAACCTTTCTATGACTGATAAACAAAAACTGACAGAACAAAATGTCACATTTTGGCAACTTATTACTTTAGAAAGATAATTATATAATAGGTATTTGGTAACCACAAGGCATTAAGAACACCTATAAATCAGCTAGACATGGTGGGTCACGCCTGTAATCCCAGCACTTTGGGAGGCAGAGGCAGGCGGATCACTTGAGGTCAGGAGCTCGAGACCAGCCTAACCAACATCTCTACTAAAAATACAAAAATTAGCCAGGCATGGTAGCGTGAGCCTGTGGTCCCAGCTACTCAGGAGGCTGAGGCAGGAGAATCACAAAAAAAAAAAAAGAGAATACCTACAAATCAATAAGTAGCACATAAATTTTAAAAATAAATAGAAGATACAAAAAATAATTCACAGAAAAAGAATGGCCAACAAACATTGACAATATGCTAAACATTAATAATAATGTTAATTAAAACATGATAACATTTTCCTGCCATTTGGCAAATATGAAAAAGATCAAGAAGACCCAATGTTGGCTGGGTACAGTGGTACACACCTGTAATCCTAGCACTTTGGAAAGGCCAAGGTGGGAGGATTACTTGAGCCCAGGAGTTTGAGACCCACCTGGGCAACACAGCAAGACCTTGTCTCTAAAAAAAAATTTTTTTTAATTAGTGAGGTGTAGTGCGCCTGTAGTACCAGCTACTCAAGAGGCTGAGGTGGGAGGGTTACTTGAGCCCAGGAGGTTGAGGGTGTAGTGAACTAGGCCACAGAGCGAGACCCTGTCTCAAAAAAAAATAAAATAAAATAAATACCCAATGTTGATAGGGACATGAAAAAATAAAAGTACTTATATTTTGACAGTAGGAGTATAAATTGGTACAAATTTTTTGGAATGCGACTTGACAGTATCTACAAAATTTTAAACATAGATATTAATTCATACCCTAATATCCAACAATGCTGTTTTTAAATCTATCCTATGAAAACATTAGTATAAGTATATGAATATATATCCTTATACTTATAAGGATAGTTATTACAGCACCAACAAGGAAGAATGAGTAAATAAATTTTGGTATATACACACAATGGAATATCATGCACTCAGTTTAAAATGCAGAAAATCTTTGTGTACCAATTTGGAGAGATGTATTATTAAGCAATGAAAATAAGTTGCAGAAAAATATATGCAACATTTTATTTTTATTTTTGAAAAAACTCTCATATGTATATATGTAAGCACAGAAAAAAGCCTGCAAGTGTATACAACGAACACTTCACAATGGTAATCTCTGGAGAGGAGGAGAGTTTTGATTTGGAGATAAGGAATAGGAGAAACTTCATGTTTTATTTAATACCCTCTAATGTTTGAATTCATTTTAATGAGTATATATTAATTTTTATTTTAAAAGTAAGAAAGTATTTAAATATAACATTTTGGGAAGATTTTCTTTTAACCAAGCTCTTTTGAGGTCTGTAGAGAAGAGTTACTTTACAGTCAGAATAACTATTCTTTCAGAATTTCTAAAGGGGAAAAAAGAAAAACTCCCACCTAGAAATAGATTCTCTCCCAGAGTCAGCATCTGTTCATTTTACCAAGGGATAAATTAAATCTAAAGTGAATGTTTGAGAGTAGTAACCTACATAAAGCATTTTAAACAGAAATGGAATAACAAAAAAAGACAGTAAAGTTAAACAAAGATGAAAACCCACCTGTACTATATCCAGTACCATGCCAGCTGAAACTGTTCCAAAACCAGCTAGCAAAAAGGGCACAAGTATTTGCAAGGCCATGATGCCACTGGATTCCTTCGGTAATTTTGGGGTCACTTCTACAATAGCATCTTCATCACCATCACTAGATATATCTTCATCTTGTAACATGGCAGTGGTTTCTGAAGTCTCCCTTCCATCACAGTAATTATAATTGGCATAGTCATCATACTTTTGGCTGCAGCTTGATGATGCGTGCCCATTATTGGCATGAAAAGACTGCTCTGAGAAACTGTGATACTCCATGTGTTGCTCAGATCTATTACTAAAAGTCTGTACTGCAGTTGATAATCCATCTTGCCAAATGCCGTTTGCTTTTTTGTGCCTGTCTTCTTGGTTTTTCTGGTAAATCACTGGAACCATACTCAAGAGTAAATTTAAAAACTTGTCGGATTGAATTGTGTTTAAACGTAAAGTCCAGTCTACAAAACCTCCTCCACTACTTGGACCACAACTTGTTTTATCGGTAATAGATCTTCCTTTACTATTAGTCATATTGTCATCACAAAAGACCCTGTACTCCTTAGATCTCAAGCTTCGGGAACCACAGCAGATGAATCAGAACCGCACAAACACTGGTTTAAATTAAGTTGTTGACTTCATTGTGTAGAAAATATTTCCACTAATAAAAGATGTTCACAAGTTCCACAGAAGGACTGGATCTGGAAAAATAAAATAATTTTTAAAAATCAGAGAAACAAGATAGTTTCAGTATCAAGATAGATACTTAAATTCTTATAAAGGTATTAAACACACATGTTCTTAAACCAACCCTAAAGTACTGATACTGTACTTTGTGGGCTTAAAACATAACTGTTCTGTGCCATATAACTGCTTTGTGTACAGAAATATAATACAGAGCTATTTTTGTGCTCAATCTTGGTTAAAAGTATTTCTTATCTTTGCATACTTTATGTGATCAATATCCACGTAAGGTCTTCAACTGCCTCTGAAATCCCACAGTGGACAAATGTTTTAAATAAAGTAATGGCTTTTATTACTATTGCAAGGACTCAGAATCAAATTGATATACCCTATGTATATGTCAGTACACAACAAAAGTAAGATATATGGCATTATACTTTAAACATTAAATAATAAACCATATTACTTTATTTACAACTTAATATAATATACATTTTATTATTAAGATATGAAGAGACAAGGATGATGTTTACTATAAAAACACTTGGTAGGTATCCTGAATACTATATAGGGCATTTATTTCACATATAAAATGAGGCTGGAGTCATATTTGTAGTTCTGAGATATAAAAACTCATTACAATTGATTTAGGAATATAAACCTTCTTTCATTTAGGAATAACAAAACTAAAAAGAAATTACAAATATTCACTTAAACCTCCATTTGCAAACCAGCCAGAAGAAAGCTTGTAATGCACTTATTTATGTCCTGCTCTGTCCATTCATAGTTCTCAGTCTGCTCTGGCCCATAATCCCAGGGTAAGACCCCTGACTGGCTGGCCATTCAGTAACTAGAGTCTCTTTGAAGACTTTGAACTAAGAGACACAAACGCATAACTGTGGCACATCAAAGAGTGATGGGCACTGAAGCTGCAAGGTCACCCACCACCTGACCAGGAAGAAAACCTGACAATTGCTGCCATAGCTGGCAAGGCTTTCCAAGCTATCAGGTGTTTCTCAGAAACACCTAGGCCTGTCTTATACTTCCAAGAGCATCTAAGACCAAAAAAATGGCACTGATTTGATAAGGGATGGGTGGCCCCAAAACCTAACTGGACTGCGTTCCTGCCAAGCTAGACTGAGACTTGCTGCTGCTATTTCTGGTTTTAATGAAAACTACTATATTCCTCAGTATTTGTTTCTAATGTCTTAGAATATCCATCTCCTCTCTGGATAGGAAGATCAATAGCAAGGAGTGGCAAAGGGAGAAAGAGAAGGGGCTATGTAGGACATAAGTGGGTGTTAGGGCCTGGTTCATCAATTCCATCACTCACTCACTTTCCTTTCCTCTATCTTGTGATTATAGAGGGGTCTGGGATCTGGGAATTCCTTCTGAGGAACATTTTTAAAATACAGATTCCAGGACACCAGACCCACTGACTCAGAATGTCTGTGTTTGAGGCCCATAAATCTTTTTTATTTTTAACTTTTCCATGTGATGATTATGGTGCAGACTTCCTGTGGACTTGCACTGAGACTCCAACGAGTAGATTAAGCACTAGTTCCCATTTTTGCCACTTATAGGCTGGCCAGTATAGACAGAAAGTTGGTGTTTAAAGAAAATCAGATTAATGAAACCAATGGCCAGAGTGAAGCAGAGATAAAACGATGTAGTCCCAGAAAGAGAGAAAAGGGCAGAGAGCCTTCCAGGTAACGAAAGGCTGAGCTATACATCTGGAACTTAGGAGATTCCCTGCAGCCTCACATGAGTTAGACTGAGTGGGTATCTGTTCCTTCAACTCATTTACCTTTTTAAAAAGTAGTGAGTATTTCACTGCCCCAGTAGATCTTTAATCAAACAAAATGCAAAACAAACCCCAAAGGGATTGAGCTATAAGACAGGTCTATTCCACAGGAGGACCAGTGATAGGAAACTTCCCTCCTGATGCAGAATTATCAGGATGATCAAAATGGAAATGCAGAGGAATGTAGGTAAACAAGAAAGAGAGATGACAGTGTCACCATTCAGCCAGTCTAAAGTTCAGAAAGCTCAAAATCTGTGCTTTGAAAACCTGACCAAATAGCAAAACTAGGTAGAAAAATAGAGAGGAGAGAAAGAAAACAAGGGGGAATTTCCCAAGACCAGTCATCTCAGAATTTCCCAAGATCAGTCATCTCTCAGAATATATGCAGAACATGGCTAAGCACATAGTCAACACTGAACTGGCCAGTGGGATCCAGATGCACAGACACATCCAGGTCATACTTTTGCTCCTAGTATTCTTACTTCGGTATAAGCTATTCAGAAGTTTAGATGGAGAGATGGATACTCAACCAGGGATACCATACACAGAGACCATCCAAATGTGTACAAAATTAAAAACAGAGTGCCTCCTGGAAAAAGGAAGCTCTGTAAGTGGAGCTCTGGGCTGGATTTTAGCCCACGCTCTGTCCCCTCAGCAAGCACCTTCACGCAGTGCAGAATCTGCATAATCTTACACATCAGACTAGGCAGTTGGGTAAAATATGAAACTGTGCTTAAAGGACATAAAACATATATGGTAGACAGATATTTTTTGTTGTTGTTTGCTCAGCATCTTTTCCCAATTCCTTTAGCTAATGGTATCTCCATTACCTATGGTAAATCCATTTCCCTATTCCATGAGATTCTAGTAGGTATATCAATCACAGTACCCTACCCTGCAGACCACAGTAATGACAAATGGCTCAAGGAGGATCTGAGTCCCTTCCTGGAATTTTATATATTTGCTGCTTACTATTTCCTGAGTGCCTACTAGATGCTGGGGCTACAGTAATGAAACGAATAGGCACAGTTACTGAATTTTACCTTGTAGTTGGAAGGAAAAACAATAATCAGGTAAGCACATAAATAAAAGAGATAATCTGTGATAAAGGCTATGGAGGAAACAGTTGATTAAACAAAGAATAAATTACTTACAGGGCTATTTCAGAGGAGAAGGCCTTTAGGGGAAGAAAGTTCTCACTTTCATTTGGAATGACTTAATTCTGAAACTTTCTGTCACTATGTCTTCCTCCTCACAAAGCTCCCTCTAACACCACCATCATCACCACCACTTGGAAGAAAGCCATCTACATGAGAAGAGGATCTACAGAAAGAGGGAATCAGAGCTAGGCGGTAATGAGAGAGTCCTGACAACATAATTAGAATCTCTATACCATTTAGTTAAAACCCACTCCATTCCTGTTCTTCCCAACTATAGGCCAATAAATCTTCTTCATTGCTTAAGCTACTCTGAGTGGTGTTTCTGTCCTAACAGCTGTTTTTGTTTTTTTGTGTGTGTGTTTTTAAATAATATAGTTTGAAAATGCCAGGAATGACCTTGATACAAGTACATGCCACAGACCACATATCACCATCATGCATTGAGGAAAATGTGGGCTTTTTTTATTTTATCCTTCTTTTTATCTGGTTAATGAATAATTATCAGTTATTTCAATGCTTGCTTATTGACAAGGTCTATTATCTCCTTAATGATTCCTTAAACTTTCTTCCTTTAACTAAATAAATCACCTATTATAAACTCTTCTCGCTGAATAATGAATTATAATCAAAATAGCTTTGTGAGCAATCCTAAGCAAAAAGAACAAATCTGGAGGCATCACATTACCTGTCTTCAAACTATACTATAAGGATATAGTAGGCAGGGTGCAGTGGCTCATGCCTGCAATCCCAGCATTTTGGGAGGCCGAGTCAGGAGAACTACTTGAGCCCAGGAGTTGGAACCAGCTTGGGCAACATGGCGAAACCTTGTCTCTACAAAAAATACAAAAATTAGCTGGGCATGATGGCGTGCACCTGTAGTCCCAGCTACTCGGGAGGCTGAGGTGGGAGAAGCACTGGAGTCTGGGAGGTCAGGGGTGCAGTGAGCTGTGATTGCCTCACTGCACTCCAGCCTGGGTGACACAGTGAGACTTTGTCTCAAAAAAAAAAAAAAAAAAAGATATAGTAACCAAAACAGCATGATACTGGTATAAAAGTAGATATATAGACCAAAGGAAGAGAATAAAGAAACCAAAAATAAAGCTAAATACAACCAACTGATATTCAAGAAGCACACAAAAACATAAATTGGGAAAAGGACATTCTATTCAATAAACACCACTGAGAAAATTAGACAGCCACATGCAGAAGAATGAAACTGAATCCCTATCTCTCACCCTATACAAAAATTAATTCCAAATGGATTAAAGACTTAAATCTAATACCTAAAGCCATAAAAATTCTAGAAGAAAACCTAGGAAAAAAACTCTTCTGGACATTGGTGTAGGCAAAGAATTTATGGCCAAGACCCCTAAAAGCAAATGCAATAAAAATAAATAAATAGGGGGGGAGGAGCCAAGATGGCCGAATAGGAACAGCTCTGGTCTACAGCTCCCAGCGTGAGCGACGCAGAAGACGGGTGATTTCTGCATTTCCATCTGAGGTACTGGGTTCATCTCGCTAGGGAGTGCCAGAGAGTGGGCGCAGGTCAGTGGGTGCGCGCACCGTGTGCGAGCCGAAGAAGGGCAAGGCATTGCCTCACTCGGGAAGCGCAAGGGGTCAGGGAGTTCCCTTTCCTGGTCAAAGAAAGGGGTGACAGAGGGCACCTGGAAAATCGGGTCACTCCCACCTGAATACTGCGCTTTTCCGACAGGCTTAAAAAATGGCGCACCAGGAGATTGTATCCCGCACCTGGCTCAGAGGGTCCTATGCCCATGGAGTCTCGCTGATTGCTAGCTCATCAGTCTGAGATCAAACTGCAAGGCGGCAGCGAGGCTGGGGGAGGGGCGCCCGCCATTGCCCAGCCTTGCTTAGGTAAACAAAGCAGCCCCGAAGCTCGAACTGGGTGGAGCCCACCACAGCTCAAAGAGGCCTGCCTGCCTCTGTAGGCTCCACCTCTGGGGGCAGGGCACAGACAAACAAAAAGACAGCAATAACCTCTGCAGACTTAAATGTCCTTGTCTGACAGCTTTGAAGAGAGCAGTGGTTCTCCCAGCACGCAGCCGGAGATCTGAGAACTGGCAGACTGCCTCCTCAAGTGGGTCCCTGACCCCTGACCCCCGAGCAGCCTAACTGGGAGGCACCCCCCAGCGGGGGCAGACTCACACCTCACACGGCCGGGTACTCCAACAGACCTGCAGCTGAGGGTCCTGTCTGTTAGAAGGAAAACTAACAAACAGAAAGGACACCCGCACCAAAAACCCATCTGTACATCACCCTAATCAAAGACCAAAACTAGATAAAACCACAAAGATGGGGAAAAAACAGAGCAGAAAAACTGGAAACTCTAAAAAGCAGAGCACCTCTCCTCCTCCTAAGGAACGCAGTTCCTCACCAGCAACGGAACAAAGCTGGACGGAGAATGACTTTGACGAGCTGAGAGAAGAAGGCTTCAGACAATCAAATTACTCCGAGCTACGGGAGGATATTCAAACCAAAGGCAAAGAAGTTGAAAACTTTGAAAAAAATTTAGAAGAATGTATAACTAGAATAACCAATACAGAGAAGTGCTTAAAGGAGCTGATGGAGCTGAAAACCAAGGCTCAAGAACTACGTGAAGAATGCAAGAAGCCTCAGAAGCCGATGCGATCAAATGGAAGAAAGGGTATCAGCCCTGGAAGATGAAATGAATGAAATGAAGCAAGAAGGGAAGTTTAGAGAAAAAAGAATAAAAAGAAATGAGCAAAGCCTCCAAGAAATATGGGACTATGTGAAAAGACCAAATCTACGTCTGATTGGTGTACCTGAAAGTGACGGGGAGAATGGAACCAAGTTGGAAAACACTCTGCAGGATATTATCCAGGAGAACTTCACCAATCTAGCAAGGCAGGCCAACATTCAGATTCAGGAAATACAGACAACGCCACAAAGATACTCCTTGAGAAGAGCAACTCCAAGACACATAATTGTCAGATTCACCAAAGTTGAAATGAAGGAAAAAACGTTAAGGGCAGCCAGAGAGAAAGGTCGGGTTACCCTCAAAGGGAAGCCCATCAGACTAACAGCAGATCTCTCGGCAGAAACTCTACAAGCCAGAAGAGAGTGGGGGCCAATATTCAACACTCTTAAAGAAAAGAATTTTCAACCCAGAATTGCATATCCAGCCACACTAAGCTTCATAAGTGAAGGAGAAATAAAATACTTTACAGACAAGCAAATGCTGAGAGATTTTGTCACCACCAGGCCTGCCCTAAAAGAGCTCCTGAAGGAAGCACTAAACATGGAAAGGCACAACTGGTACCAGCCACTGCAAAATCATGCCAAAATGTAAGGACCATTGAGACTAGGAAGAGACTGCATCAACTAACGAGCAAAATAACCAGCTAACATCATAATGACAGGATCAAATTCACACATAACAGTATTAACTTTAAATGTAAATGGACTAAATGCCCCAATTAAAAGACACAGACTGGCAAATTGGATAAAGAGTCAAGACCCATCAGTGTGCTGTATTCAGGAAACCCATCTCACGTGCAGACACAAATAGGCTCAAAATAAAAGGATGGAGGAAGATCTACCAAGCAAATGGAAAACAAAAAAAGGCAGGGGTTGCAATCTTAGTATCTGATAAAATAGACTTTAAACCAACAAAGATCAAAAGAGACAAAGCAGGCCATTACATAATGGTAAAGGGATCAATTCAACAAGAAGAGCTAACTATCCTAAATATATATGCACCCAATACAGGAGCACCCATATTCATAAAGCAAGTCCTGAGTGACCTACAAAGAGACTTAGACTCCCACACATTAATAATGGGAGACTTCAACACCCCACTGTCAACATTAGACAGATCAACGAGACAGAAAGTCAACAAGGATACCCAGAAATTGAACTCAGCTCTGCACCAAGAGGACCTAATAGACATCTACAGAACTCTACACCCCAAATCAACAGAATATACATGTTTTTCAGCACTACACCACACCTATTCCAAAATTGACCACATAGTTGGAAGTAAAGCTCTCCTCAGCAAATGTAAAAGAACAGAAATTATAACAAACTATCTCTCGGATCACAGTGCAATCAAGCTAGAACTCAGGATTAAGAAACTCACTCAAAACTGCTCAACTACATGGAAACTGAACAACCTGCTCCTGAATGACTACTGGGTATATAACGAAATGAAGGCAGAAATAAAGATGTTCTTTGAAACCAACGAGAACCAAGACACAACATACCAGAATCTCTGGGATGCATTCAAAGCAGTGTGTAGAGGAAAATTTATAGCACTAAATGCCCACAAGAGAAAGCAGGAAAGATCCAAAATTGACACCCTAACATCACAATTAAAAGAACTAGAAAAGCAAGAGCAAACACATTCAAAAGCTAGCAGAAGGCAAGAAATAACTAAAATCAGAGCAGAACTGAAGGAAATAGAGACAAAAAAAACTCTTCAAAAAATTAATGAAGCCAGGAGCTGGTTTTTTGAAAGGATCAACAAAATTGATAGACCGCTAGCAAGACTAATAAAGAAAAAAAGAGAGAAGAATCAAATAGATGCAATAAAAAATGATAAAGGGGATATCACCACTGATCCCACAGAAATACAAACTACCATCAGAGAATATTACAAATACCTCAATGCAAATAAACTAGAAAATCTAGAAGAAATGGATAAATTCCTCGACACATACACTTTCCCAAGACTAAACCAGGAAGAAGTTGAATCTCTGAATAGACCAGTAACAGGAGCTGAAATTGTGGCAATAATCAATAGCTTACCAACCAAAAAAGAGTCCAGGACCAGATGGATTCACAGCCGAATTCTACCAGAGGTACAAGGAGGAACTGGTACCATTCCTTCTGAAACTATTCCAATCAATAGAAAAAGAGGGAATCCTCCCTAACTCATTTTATGAGGCCAGCATCATCCTGATACCAAGGCTGGGCAGAGACACAACCAAAAAAGAGAATTTTAGACCAATATCCTTGATGAACATTGATGCAAAAATCCTCAATAAAATACTGGCAAACCAAATCCAGCAGCACATCAAAAAGCTTATCCACCATGATCAAGTGGGCTTCATCCCTGGGATGCAAGGCTGGTTCAATATATGCAAATCAATAAATGTAATCCAGCATATAAACAGAACCAAAGACAAAAACCACATGATTATCTCAATAGATGCAGAAAAGGTCTTTGACAAAATTCAACAACCTTCATGCTAAAAACTCGTAATAAATTAGGTATTGATGGGACGTATCTCAAAATCATAAGAGCTATCTGTGACAAACCCACAGCCAATATCATACTGAATGGGCAAAAACTGGAAGCATTCCCTTTGAAAACTGGCACAAGACAGGGATGCCCTCTCTCATCACTCCTATTCAACATAGTGTTGGAAGTTCTGGCCAGGGCAATTAGGCAGGAGAAGGAAATAACGGGTATTCAATTACGAAAAGAGGAAGTCAAATTGTCCCTGTTTGCAGATGACATGATGGTATATCTAGAAAACCCCATTGTCTCAGCCCAAAGTCTCCTTAAGCTGATAAGCAACTTCAGCAAAGTCTCAGGATACAAAATCAATGTACAAAAATCACAAGCATTCTTATACACCAATAACAGACAAACAGAGAGCCAAATCATGAGTGAACTCCCATTCACAATTGCTTCAAAGAGAATAAAATACCTAGGAATCCAACTTACAAGGGATGTGAAGGACCTCTTCAAGGAGAACTACAAACCACTGCTCAAGGAAATAAAAGAGGATACAAACAAATGGAAGAACATTCCATGCTCATGGGTAGGAAGAATCAATATCATGAAAATTGCCATACTGCCCAAGGTAATTTACAGATTCAATGCCATCCCCATCAAGCTACCAATGATTTTCTTCACAGAATTGGAAAAAACTACTTTAAAGTTCATATGGAACCAAAAAAGAGCCCGCATCGCCAAGTCAATCCTAAGCCAAAAGAACAAAGCTGGAGGCATCACACTACCTGACTTCAAACTATACTACAAGGCTACAGTAACCAAAACAGCATGGTACTGGTACCAAAACAGAGATATAGATCAATGGAACAGAACAGAGCCCTCAGAAATAATGCCGCATATCTACAACTATCTGATCTTTGACAAACCTGAGAAAAACAAGCAATGGGGAAAGGATTCCCTATTTAATAAACGGTGCTGGGAAAACTGGCCAGCCATATGTAGAAAGCTGAAACTGGATCCCTTCCTTACACCTTATACAAAAATCAATTCAAGATGGATTAAAGACTTAAACGTTAGACCTAAAACCATAAAAACCCTAGAAGAAAACCTAGGCATTACCATTCAGGACATAGGCATGGGCAAGGACTTCATGTCTAAAACACCAAAAGCAATGGCAACAAAAGCCAAAATTGACAAATGGGATCTAATTAATCTAAAGAGCTTCTGCACAGCAAAAGAAACTACCATCAGAGTGAACAGGCAACCTACAAAATGGGAGAAAGTTTTCGCAACCTACTCATCTGACAAAGGGCTAATATCCAGAATCTACAATGAACTCCAACAAATTTACAAGAAAAAAACAAACAACCCCATCAAAAAGTGGGCAAAGGACATGAAGAGACACTTCTCAAAAGAAGACATTTATGCAGCCAAAAAACACATGAAAAAATGCTCACCATCAGTGGCCATCAGAGAAATGCAAATCAAAACCACAATGAGATACCATCTCACACCAGTTAGAATGGCAATCATTAAAAAATCAGGAAACAACAGGTGCTGGAGAGGATGTGGAGAAATAGGAACACTTTTACACTGTTGGTGGGACTATAAACTAGTTCAACCATTGTAGAAGTCAGTGTGGCGATTCCTCAGGGATCTAGAACTAGAAATACCATTTGACCCAGCGATCCCATTACTGGGTATATACCCAAAGGACTATAAATCATGCTGCTATAAAGACACAGGCACACGTATGTTTATTGCGGCATTATTCACAATAGCAAAGACTTGGAACCAACCCAAATGTCCAACAATGATAGACTGGATTAAGAAAATGTGGCACATATACACCATGGAATACTATGCAGCCATAAAAAAGGATGAGTTCATGTCCTTTGTAGGGACATGGATGAAATTGGAAATCATCATTCTCAGTAAACTATCGCAAGAACAAAAAACCAAACACCGCATATTCTCACTCATAGGTGGGAGTTGAACAATGAGAACACATGGACACAGGAAGGGGAACATCACACTCTAGGGACTGTTGTGGGGTGGGGGGAGGGGGGAGGGATAGCACTGGGAGATATACCTAAAGTATAATAATAATAAATAAAAATAAATTAAAAATAAATAAAGAAAGAAATGAGACATAACTGAATGAAAAAGCTTCTGCAGAGCCAAAAAAAAAATCATCAGAGTAAACATAACCTACAGAATGGGAGAAAACATTTGCAAATTATGCAGCCAACAAAGGACTAATATCCAGTTTCTACAAGGAAGTCGAATCAGCAAGAAAAAAGCAAATGATCCCATCAGAAAGTAGGCAAATGACATGAAAAGACACTTCTGAAAAGAAGACATACTAATGGCCAACAAACATATTAAAAAGTGCTCAAAATACTAATCATCAGGGAAATGCAAATTAAAACCACAATGAAATACCACCTAACCCCAGCCAAAACTGCCATTATTAAAATGTCAATAAACAATAGATGTTATCATGGATGTGGTGAAAAGAGAATGTTTATATACTGCTGGTGGGAATGTAAATTTGTACAGCCTCTATGGAAAATAGTATGGAGATTTCTTAAAGAACTAAAAGTGGATCTACCATTCGATTCAGCAATCCCACTACTGAGTTCTACCCAAAGGAAAAGAAGTAATCACATCAAAAAGACACCTGCACTCGTATGTTTATCTGTTTATTACAGCACAACTCACAATTGCAAAGATATGGAACCAACCTAAGTGCCCATCAATGAATGAGAGGATAAAGAAAATAAATACACCCACACACACACACACACACACACACACACACACATATACCATGAAATACGGCTCAGCCATAAAAAAGAACAAAATAATGTATTTTGCAGCAACTTGGATGGAGCTAGAGGCCATTATTCTAAGTGACATAACTCAGGAATGGAAAAGCAACTACTGCATGTTCTTAGTTTTAAGTGGGAGTTAAGCTATGGGTATGCAAAGGCATACAGAGTGGTATAATGGACACTGGAGACTCAGAAAGGGGGAGGGTGGGAGGAGGGTAAAGGACAAAAATCACCTATTAGGTACAATGCACACTACTTGGGTGATGGGTGCGCTATCCCAGACTTCACCACTATGCAATTCATCCATGTAGCCCGAAACTACTTGTACTCATAAAGACACTAAAAAAAAATTGTTTAAGTTTTATGGTCGATTTAAAATGGGCATTGTGCATATATACCACAAAATTTAAATCATTTGTTCTGTATTTGTTATCCATCAATCCATCAATGAATGGAAAAAAAAGTAAATTAAAAAAATAAGAAATAAAATTGGGCAGTTTCCACTGGCTTTACTGTGCTTAAAGAGTGCCATTGGGATATTTCTCTCTAGCTACTTTAATAAATTATACTAATCTAATAGTAGCATAGCTGGGAAGAACTAGTGTCTTTAAAACTCCTAGTATTCTTGCTTCAGTATAAGCTATTCAGAAGCTTAGATGGCTTAGGTTTAAATTCTGGACTCTCTTTGTAAACTATAAAGCAACAAATGCTTAGAAGAAAAGATCCACTACTTTTTTCCTTAATGGCCAATATTTGTACAAGACAGAGGTTTAGAGAAAAAAAAAGGAGCATCTACAACAGGTACAGAAAGTAGAGTGGTTAAAATCATGGCTTGGGATTCTGTCTGCACTCCCATGTTCATTTCAGTATTGTCCACAATATCCAAGATACGGAAGCAATCTAGGTGTTCATCAACAGATGAATCGATAAATACAATGTGGTTTATAAACTACAATGGAATACTATTCAGCTTTAAAAGGTAAGAAAATTCTGTAATTCTTGACAACATGGATGGAACCGGAGGACATTATGCTAATTGAAATAAGCTAGGCACAGAAAGAAAAATATTGTACTTATGTGGAATCTGAAAAAGTTGATCTCTTAGAAACAGAGAGTAGACAGGTGGTTAAAATGGGCGGTGGGGAGGAAGAGGAATGGGGAAAGGAAAGTTGTTGCTCAAAAGGTATAAAGTTTCAGTTAGACTGGGAAAGAAAGTTTTTGTTTTTTGTTTGTTTGTTTGTTTTGAGATAGAGTTTCGTTCTTGTTGCCCAAGCTGCAGTGCAATGGTACGATCTTGGCCCACTGCAACCTCCGCCTCCCAGGTTCAAGCAATTCTTCTACCTCAGCTTCCCGAGTAGCTGGGATTAGAGGGGCACGCCATCACGCCCGGCTAATTTTTTGTATTTTTAGTAGAAATGGGATTTCACCATGTTAGCCAGGCTGGTCTCAAACTCCTGAACTCAGGTGATCTGCTCCCCCTCAGCCTCCCAAAGTGCTGGGATTTTAGGCATGAGCCACCACGCCCGGCCTGGAAGAGTAAGTTTTGGTGATCTATTGCACTGTATGTTGACCACAATTAATAATGTATTCTATGTTTCAAAATGCCAAAAAAAAAAAAAATAGATTTTCAATATTCTCACCACAAAAAAAAAGTCAGTGAGGTGATGTATGTTAGTTATCTTGATTGAATATTTTCTATAATGTATACATAGATCAAAATATCACATTACATATCATAGTTATTATTTATTAAAAATAAATAAAATTTAAGAATTATTGAAATTGTTCATGTACTGTCAATAAAAATATCAAGCATGACTCAAAAATCTTAGATTCAATTGGATGTAACAAATGTTGTTATTTACTGGTTTTGTTCCAAAGACTCTTTAGGTGCAACGGGCAAACAACACAAAGGCCACTCTGACTACAGTCATGTACTGCCTAACAACATTGTGGTCAAGGATGGACCACATATATGATGGTGGTCCCATAAGATTATAATGGAGCTCAAAAATTCCTATTGCCAGCCCAGGTGCAGAGAGCTCACGCCTGTAATTCCAGCACTTTAGGAGGCCATGCTAGGCGGATCACTTGAGGCCAGGAGTTTGAGACCAGCCTGGCCAACACAGCGAAACCCTGTCTCTAGTAAAAATACAAAAATTAGCTGGGCATGAAGGCACACGCCTGTAATCCCAGCTATTCGGGAGGCTGAACCACGAGAATTGGTTGAACCCAGGAGGCAGAGGTTGCAGTGAGCCAAGATTACACCACTGTACTCCAGCCTGGGCAACAGAGCAAGACTCTGTCTTAAAAAAAAAAAAAAAATTCCTGTTGCCTAGTGACATCGTAGCTGTAAAAATGTCATAGCACGAGGCATTAGCCACATGTTTGTGGTGATGCTGGTATAAATAAACCTACTGTGCTGCCAGTCATATAAAAGTATAACACATACAGTTACATATATGTAGTACATAATATTTGCCAATGATAATAAATAACGATTTTGTTACTGGTTTATGAATTTACTATACTATACTTTTTATATTATTTTAGCATGTATACTTGCTCCTTTGTGTGCTACTGGCCCAGAAAACCTTGCAGTGGGGCAAGATGAGAAGGTGGAAGACAGTGATAGTGATGATCTTGACCCTATGGAGGCCTAAGCTAATGTGTGTGTGTATTAGTCCATTTTCATGATACTGATAAAGACATACCCAAGACTGGGCAATCTACAAAAGATAGAGGTTTAGTTGGACTCATGTGGCTGGGGAGGCCTCACAATCATGGCAGAAGGCAAGGAGGAGGAAGTCACATCTTACGTGGATGGTGGCAGGCAAAGAGAGAGCTTGTGCAGGGCAACTCCCATTTTTTAAAACCATCAGATCTCGTGAGACCCATTCACTATCATGAGAACAGCACAGGAAAGACCTGACCCCATAATTCAATCACCTCCCACTGGGTTCCTCCCACAACACATGGGAATTATGGGAGCGACAAGATGAGATTTGGGTGGAGACACAGAGCCAAACTATATCAGTGTGTGTCTTAGATTTTAATAAAAAGGTTTTTAAAAGTAAAAGAAAAAACAAAAATTGAAAAAAGTATACAGAATAAGGAAACAAAAGGAAAATATTTTGTGCAGCTGTACAATGTGTGTGTGTTTTAAGCTAAGTATTATTACAAAAGTCAATATTTTTAATATTTAAAGTTTATAAAGTAAAAATGTTACAGGCTGGGTGCAGTGGCTCATGCCTGTAATCCCAACACCTTGGGAGGCCAAGGCAGGAGTTTTCCTTGAGTCCAGGAGCTCAAGATTACAGTGAGCTATGATTGTGCACTGCACCCCAGTGGATGACAGAGCAAGACCCTGCCTCTAAACAATTTTTTAAATTAAAATTGAAATGATGAAAAATTAAAAGTTGCAGTAAGCTATAGTTTAACAAAGAAAAATATTTTTGTACATTTTGTGTAGCCTAAGTGTGTTTATAAAGTCTACAGTAATGCACAGTAATGTCCTAGCCCTTCACATTCACTCACCACTCACTTACTGACTTACCCAGAGCAACTTCCAGTACTGAAAACTCCATTCATGGTAAATGCCCTATACAGTTGTATCATTTTTTATTTTTTATACTGTGTTTTTACTATACATTTTCTATTTTTAGATACACAAATACTTACCATTGTGCAACAACTGCCTATAATATTCAGTAGAGTAACGTGCTATACAAACCTGTATAACACGTTACTGTACTATAGCCTAGGAGCAATAGGCCATACCACACAGCCTTGGTGTGTGGTAGGCTCTACCATCTAGGTTTGTGTTAGCATACTCTATGATACGCAATGATGAAATGCATCTAACACATTTCTCAGAATTTATCCTCACTGTTAAGCCCTTCATTAAGTGATGCATGACTGTATTTAGTGCCTTAGATTCTTGTTATCAAAGTGTGGTCTCGGGTCCAATGGCATGGCATCAACTGGGAGACTAAAAAATGCAGGACCTCAGTCAGCTCCCATCCCAACTCAACCTCCTGAATCGAAATCTGTACTTTAAATGGTATCCCAAAGGATTTGTGTTACTTTGAGAAGCACCTCCCAATACATTCAAAAAGGAATTATCTGATATTTTCAGGCTTTCAAGTGTGAACAAGGATGTAAGCAGTGGTAATGCATACAGCCCTACTTGTGCAAGTATAAACTGCCAAAAGCACTTTGGAAAACAATTTGGCATTATCTACCAAAACTGAGAGGCATGTGCCCCACAGTCCAGCATTTCCATCCTTAAATCCCTGCCCTAAAGAAATTCACATTGTACGCCGGAAGACACATGAAAGAATGTTCTTGGTAGCATTGTTCATACTAGCAAAAAAAAAAAAAAAATGGAATTAATCCATGAGAAAGGATAAATTGTGGCATATCTATACAATGGAATATAAGAATAAGGATATGACAAACACACATTTCAAGAGTGCTTACATTTGGTGAAGTGATACAAGAGCACCCAGGAGGTTCCAAAGGTATTGGTTATATTTTTTAAGCTTGGTCGTGGATACCTAGTGTTTATTATTGTTCTTCAAATTGTGCATATACAAGACTGCTTCGATGTGACTAATACTGTGATGGATGTTATTACTACTCCCCGTTATTGGTACCCTCCTACAGGAGGATTCTTGTCTCTACCTGTTGCCATGTTATTTGCAAGGACTGTAGGAGAATTCTACTTCCTCATCTCCATTAGCATCAGGTTTGGCCATGGGACTCCCTTTGGCCAACAGAATAAGAGCAGCAGCAACACTTACAAACAGAAACAATTCAGCTATGTCTCTTTGCTCCCTCTGTCATGAGAATGGCATGTCCTAGGCAGTTGCTGCTTCTTCAGACTGGGTCCCAAGACAACGACAGATGTAGAGATACAGCAACCACAGCCACCCCACAGCAATCAACAGGGTACACATAACAGGAGAAAGAAATAAAGCTTTGTCCCAGAAAGCCACTGAGAGTTTGGAATTGTTTATTATCACAGCATGACCTAACAAAAGCTAACTTAAAAAGTGTATGTTTTAAAAAGTAATCTGACCCACAGATTCCTATCCATTTTAGTTTAGGAGAGTCTCTCTGATATACTGAGCACTTAAAGGTTCCAGTCTATGGTCAAGGAGTTTTAAAACACTGGCTTCCAAACATTTGAATCTCAAAAACCAAAATTTCCTCCCAAAATTTTACAAAGTTAAAAACAATCTTTTCTTAAAAAATAAGTATACATTTTAACACCAAAAATGTAGAAAGGACAAAATCTCAGACTAAAGGGCAGTCCTTTTCACTGAACACATTTAGATTTATGGAAAAGTTCATTTCATGTTTCCTGTGAGACCTTTGTCATAGTTTACCACTGGTTTGTAGAGCCATGTCAGGGAATCATTGACTTAAAGGAAAATAAGACCAGACACTCCTTATGAATTCAACTTTACTTACAAAAATAAAAAAGGGTCTTGTTCTGTCACTCAGGCTAGAGTACAGTGTTGCAATCTTAGCTCACTGAAGCCTCAAACTCCTGGACTCAAGTGATCCTTGCACCTTAGCCTCCCGAGTAGCTAGGTCTATAGGTGCAGGACACCACATCCAGCTAATTTTTAAATAGTTTGTACAGACAGGGTCTTGCTACGTTCCCCAGGCTGGTCTCAAACTCGTGGCCTCAAGTGATCACTTCCTCCTGCCTATGCCTCCCAAAGTGCTGGTATTATAGGCACGAGCCACTGTGCCCAGCCATAAAATTGCTTATTTTTAAAAATAAAGAAAACAAAGTATATTGTATGTATGTGGATTTACCAAACCAGAATCTTGGAGAAACTCTGCCTATTGTACTGAAAGAGGCATTCTGCTCCATTGCAAAAGTTAAATAACAATGCTTAGGAAATCCAGTAGAGCTGAAAGTCAGGAGACACAGGTCATTCCTAATTACTAAGGACGGTATTAAAGCAGAGTTTAACATTTTGTTTTCTTACCACAACAATAAAAGGAAAAGTTTTAATGCAATCTATTACCAGTAATTATTTCATTTAGTTGAAAATCCCAGAACTTGTTGAACAGGTATGTATATTTATATAAACATACTAAAATCCACAGTACTATCAGACACACATACACACATACAGACACACCTAGAAATTGACTTATTTTATGGTTATTATATATTCTTACTTTTGCCACTCTGCAAGGGTACATTCTGTTCTTTTAATTTTTTCTTTAAGTATACCTCCTCTATGTTTCTGTTTCCTATTATTATTATTATTATTTTTTTTTTTTTTTTTTTTTGAGACGGAGTTTCACTCTTTTTGCCCAGGCTGGAGTGCAATGGCGTGATCTCGGCTCTGCCTCCCAGGTTCAAGCGATTCTCCTGCCTCAGCCTCCCGAGTAGCTGGGATTACAAGCATGCACCACCACCCCGGCTAATTTTGTATTTTTAGTAGAGACAGGGTTTCTCCATGTTGGTCAGGCTGGTCTTGAACTCCCGACCTCAGGTGATCTCGGCTTCCCATAGTGCTGGGATTACAGACGTGAGCCACCGAGCCCAGCCTTATTATTTTTATTTTTTTAAAAAGGCTCACCTGGGGGGAGGGGGGAGGGATAGCATTAGGAGATATACCTACTGTTAAATGACAAGTTAATGGGTGCAGCATACCAACATGGCACATGTATACATATGTAACTAACCTGCACGTTGTGCACATGTACCCTAAAACTTAAAGTATAATAAAAAACAAAAATAAAAATAAAAAAAATAAAACATACGCTAAAAAAAAAAGGCTCACCTCTAAAATGGAATGAAAGTATTTGAAAGTATCTCCCTTTTATCTCCTTTTTTTTTTTTTTTTTTTTGGCTAAAATACATAAAGTTAGCTCCTGGCTGCGCATGGTAGTTCACACCTATAATCCCAGCACTTTGGAGGGCCAAGGCAGGTGGATCACCTGAGGTCAGGAGTTTGAGACCAGCCTGGCCAATAGGGTGAAACCCCCTCTCTACTAAAAATACAAAAAATTAGCTGGGTGTGGTGGCAGACGCCTGTAGTCCCACCTACTCGGGAGGCTGAGGCAGGAGAATTACTTGAAACTGGGAGGCAGAGGTTGCAGTGAACCGAGATCATGGTGATCCTGACCTCAGGTGATCCACCTGCCTCTGAGCAACAGAGCAAGACTCTGTCTCAAAAAAAAAAAAAAAAAAAAAAAAAGTTAGCTCCTAAGAAAAATCTTGACTTTTTGGCTTAACCTAGAAACTTTCCACTGAAACTGAATTCAAGAACTCACATAGGTTTCATTTAGGGAACAGAGAGTGAAATCAAACTTTCTTAACAAGTTGGGGAACATGGAAGAGAGTTGAAAGGACAATCAACTGTCATGTCACTAACACCGAATTGCTGTAAAATGGGTGGTCCTGAATTATCTGCACAAACACAAAAGCTTGAGAGCTTGAGACATCACAGACACAATTTAGCTACTGATACCCCAAAGCTAGCTGATTCCATAAAACAATTGTTCATTTCTAGGGTTGCCCACTGACAGAAAAGAATAATGTCATAACATTTATCAATCCTAAAGTTTCTACATGACTAAACATTTGTAAAGCATTTGTTTAAGCCTACAGAAGTAATAATGGATCCATTGAGTAAATCCTCTATATAATAAATCCTCAATACATCACAAATAATTTTTCAAATAAAACCAGACTCAGAGCCACTGATTTTGTTCTCAGAATCACAACCCTCAACTCTCGCCTCCCAAAAAAAATTACTATAAATTTTTTAAAAGAATTTTTATTTGGAAGAAGGATATATCAAAAGCAAGCCAATGAATCAACTCAAACACAATCCAGTTAAACCAACTCTTAACTGAGAAAATGTTGACAGAATAAATATGCTATGTGTCCAAAGAACTAAGTGGATTGCATAAACAGAGTACAGTTCATTCTATCAGTTAGATTATATCTAGCTCCTATCAAACCAGGCAACCGAAAAGTGAAAAATATCAAATAGCTAATGCTTGTGGGGCTTAAAACCTAGATGATGGGTTGATGGGTGCAGCAAATCACCATGGCACACGTATACCTATGTAACAAACTTGCAATTCTGCAAATGTCTCCCAGAACTTAAAGTAAAATTAAATTTTAAAAAGTGAAAATAATTCAGTCATTTAATTTGGAATTATGATTAAACTGACAGCAATGAATAAACAGTTTTTATTCATTCAAACAATTACCAAAAGTATTAGTGCTGCTGTTTGAGACAAGTCAACCAGTAGATGGATGGCAAATAAGGTGAATTAGAGAACTCTATTTTGAAGTTGAGAAAGTGCTTTTAAACAACAAAAAAATAGAGGTATATTTATTTCCCCTACTCTGTCTTAAACATTTCTTACATGTATCTTATTTTTAAAAAACTACCAAACACTTAATGACTCTCTCTTACGATTGACATGTGGCTGGGCACAGTGACTCATACCTGTAATCCTAGAACTTTGGGAGGCCGAGGCAGGTGGATCGCTTGAGCCAGGGAGTTTGAGACCAGTCTGAGCAACATGGCAGAAACCCGACTCTACAAAAATACAAAAATTAGCCAGGCATGGTGGCTCATGCCTGTATTCTCAGCTACTCTGAAGACTGAGGTGGGAGGATCACCTGAGCCTGAGAAGTCGAAGCTGTAGTAAGCCATGATCATACCACTGCACTCCAGCCTGGGGCCATAGAGTGAGATCTTGTCAAAAAACAAAAAACAAAAAAAAAAACCATGTTAAATTCATTAATTTCCTGCAAATGATTTCAGAGAACTTTACCTGCTCATCACTCAGCACCTCCTCCCCTATATAGTCGCAGGAATGTTTATTTAGAAATTACAGCTATAGAAGGTCTTGCTACTTAAAAATAGTATTTTTGCTTTTCTTCAATAAAAATTGAGCCAGCTTTTTTTACTTTAGCAGTGAGAAAACTTACAGCTACATCTGAAACTCAAATTTTATAATTGATTTACTCATCTAATGTTATACTCCTAGTTTTATTTTCTCTGGTACTCTGTAAGTTGTATTATTTATGTTTTATTCTTACGTACTCTATCTTGTTACACAGAGTCAGCTTATAAAAAATACCTACAAGAAATAGTGAGTTCCCTGGCACTTATAAATCTGAAATAGCTAAATTTAGAAACTAAATAACTGCAGTTCATTAGCATTTCAAATGAGTAGAAATTGTTATTCAGGATTCATACAAAAGTATACTTCCATACTTTATCCTTAACACATTTTTATACTCTCACAGTTCAATTTTTAAAATGCAAAACCCCTCTAGGACCAAATGAAAATACACACTTGACTTTGTATAATTAAACTGAAAGTTAAAAGCTTCCAGAATTTTAAGGTGCAGAAAAGATGCCAATGGGTTAAAGTTTAAAAGGAAAAAAAGAAAAAACCTTCTTTTTAAGAGAAGAGAAAGGAAGAAAGGGAGCCAATACATCAATGCTTAGAAGAAAAACAAAATTACCTTTCTAAGAAAACTAAACAATCTGGAATCATCACTGAGAAAGTTAAAGAAATTCGAGATCAAATACAACGTAGAGCAGAGGAGCTTCAAAACACCGGACCCTGGGGCCTCCTCAGCTAATGGATGCCCTGGATTCTCCCCTTCTTAGGACCTCTAGCAGCTATAATATTGCTACTCCTCTTTCGACCCTGTATCTTTAACATCCTTGTTAAGTTTGTCTCTTCCAGAATCGAAGCTGTAAAGCTACAAATGGTTCTTCAAATGGAGCTCCAAATGCAGTCCATGACTAAGATCTACTGCAGACCCCTGGACCGGCCTGCTAGCCCATGGTCCGATGTTAATGACATCAAAGGCACCCCTCCTGAGGAAATCTCAACTGCACAACCCCTATTATACCCCAATTCAGCAGGAAGCAGTTAGAGCGGTCATCAGCCAACCTCCCCAACAGCGCTTGGGTTTTCCTGCTGAGAGGGGGTACTGAGAGACAGGACTAGCTGGATTTCCTAGGCCGACTAAGAATCCCTAAGCCTAGCTGGGAAGGTAACCGCATCCACCTTTAAACATGGGGCTTGCAACTTAGCTCACACTCAAATAATTAGGTAGTAAAGAGAGGTCACTAAAATGCTAATTAGGCAAAAATAGTAGGTAAAGAAATAGCCAATCATCTATCGCCTGAGAGCACAGCGGGAGGGACAATGATCAGGATATAAACCCAGGCATTCGAGCCGGCAATGGCTACCCTTTTTGGGTCCCCTCCCTTTGTATGGGAGCTCTGTTTTCACTCTGTTAAATCTTGCAACTGCAAAAAAAAAAAAAAGGAAAAGGAAAAAAATTACTTGCCATCTGTAAGGTTATCATTTTTATTCTACAATTTTAGACCACGAATATCTCATAATTTTCATGGCTATCACATCTTAAATACTTACTTGGAGCACTCATCCACAAGCCCTTCTCTTTCCCCTATCCCCAGAGAGAAGCAGGACTCTACCATGAACTGGTGGCACTGAAGCACATTACCTCCCATTAGATTATGAATTGGGCAGTGCAGGACAGCCTCCACACCAAGGTCTTCCTCAGGTGGTGGCCTAACATCACCTTCCCTTACTGGGACACCTTCGTAATGGCACCACCCAAGGGATGAGGCCAAGCTTCTACCTTCCCCAAACTGCACTTTCCGTAAATCAGTTCAAGTGCACCAACTAATCACAAGAAACTAAATTGAGATTACAGAAATCACAGGTACACAGTATCATGTTACTCAATTATCTTGGCATCAAGTTGAAACAATGACCTAACTCTGAGTTCTTTACTCCTGCAATCAAGTTTATCTTCTACCCTTTGGTCAGGGCTGAGCACTATTTCATTCAAATACCAGTTTGTGGGTTTGTTTGTTTGTTTTCAAAAGAACTCTTTTCTGGAGGGTTCTAAGCCCAACTTGAAATTTAGGCTAAAACTATTCTCAAAACCACCCCAAAGGCCAATTTAGCTGTCATATAGTGATCTTTCCTCATAAAAATTCCCAACTATCCTTCTTTCCCAGATTAGTTAAAAGTGTGTTTCTAATATCCACTGGCATAGAGTTCTCTTCTATTGTTTTAATTTTTTTCATAAGAGTGATATTTATTCAATGTAAAAAAAAAAAAAAAAGAGGTCAGGCATCACAGTGGCTGATGCCTATTATCCTAGCACTTTGGGAGGCCGAAGTGCGCATATCACCTGAGGTCAGGAGTTCGAGACCAGCCCGGCCAACATGGTGAAACCCTGTCTCTAATAAAAATACAAAAATTAGCCAGGCGTGGTGGCGCACACCTGTAATCCCAGCTACTCGGGAGGCTGAGGCAGGAGAATTGCTTGAACCCAGGAGGCAAGGTTGCAGTGAGCCAAGATCGCACCACTGCACTCCAGCCTGGGCAACAGAGCAAGACTCCATCACAAAAAAAAATAATAAAAATAAAAAGTAAGAAAAGAAAAGAAGGCTAGGCGCGGTAGCTCACACCTGTAATCCCAGCACTTTGGGAGGCCAAAGAGGGCAGATCACAAGGTCAGGAGATTGAGACCATCCTGGCCAACACGGTGAAACCCTGTCTCTACTAAAAATACAAAAAATTAGCCGGGCGTGGTGGCGGGCACCTGTAGTCCCAGCTACTCAGGAGGCTGAGGCAGGAGAATGGCATGAACGTGGGAGGTAGAGCTTGCAGTGAGCCGAGATCGCACCACTGCACTCCAGCATGAGCGACAGAGCGAGACTCCACCTCAAAAAAAAGAAAAGAAAAAGAAACCACAAAAGATAAACAAAAACTGTTTATCCTGAAAATCCACCATCCAGAGATAGTCATTGATGACATACTGGTATATATAAATTTACTATATTTTTTCCAAATATATGTTTAAAACAAAAATAGGCTCATATTGGACATACTGCTTTGCATCCTGCTTTTTCCATTTCATAACATATCCAAAAAATTGTCTCAATCAATATTCTATAGTTACCTTTAAATAAAAGGCAACAGCCTTCATTCAATTAATACGTCCTAAATACTTTCAGACACTTCAGAATTCTGCTGTACTCCATTTTTTCACAGCCATAATTCACTTATATCTTATATGGGTTACATACTTGTGAATAAATAACTACAAATGAACCATCAACCTCCAAGGTGAAGCAAGGTGATACACCAAGTCCATGGTGTATCTCCCCTTCAATCCATCACATATAATTCAAAATGAAAATAACGCCAAACAAAACAAGTATAAGAGTCAAAAAAGGTATGATTTCCCCCATGAATTCTACTTCATTGTTTTTAAAAAATGATAAAACACTAAGAATTTTTAATCTTTTTTGGCAACCCTTTCTAGTGCTCAAACACGCTTCGATTGCATATTAAGCATTGTTCCCAGGGATTGAGAAAGGAATAGATTTTTTATTCTAAGAAGTAGCATAGGAGTTTTAAATTCAAGTTATAAAATCCATACACAATCAAAATCCTATAACTGAGTTTACAAATTTCAATCAGGCACTTTCTTTTTCTTTCTTTTTCTTTTTTTTTGTAGAGACATGGTCTCACTCTGTTGCCCAGGAGGAACAGGATGGAGTGCAGGGTATGATCCTGGCTCACTTTTTCCTTGAACTCCTGGGCTCAAGCAATCTTCCCACCTCTGCCTCCCTAGTAGCTGGAACTACAGGTGCATGCCACCATACCAAACTAATTTTTAAAAATTTTTTGTGGAGACAGTCTCATTACATCGCTCAGACTGGTCCTGAACTCCTGGCCACAAGCTATCTTCCCACCTTGGGCTCCCAAAGTGTTGAGTTTACAGGTATGGGCCACCACATCTGGCCCAGGCACATTTTTAAAAGGAGAATACTAACTGCTTATTTAAAGTTGTATTATTCATGTGGAATCTTTATGGCAAGTACTTTATGCTATGATTGAAATTGTACAAATTTTACTGAGATGTTTGCAATGCTTTCATTCGATGAAAGATGACTTGTATTGAGTGATTTTTATGGGGGAATTCAAGTGACTTATTTGTCAAATCTTCACACTTCAATTAAGAGAGATAATCTGCTTCCAAAAATTAACTGTCAAGAAGTGTCAACACACTAATGATAATGAGAGCAGTTAAGAGCTAGGGCTTCAGAGTCAAACTGGCTTACATCCTGACTTTCACTAACTGTGGGACCTATGCCTGTATACCTCAGTTTTCTTATGTAAATACATCTCCTTCACTGGTTTATGGTGAGGATTAAATGACTTAATACATATAAAGTGCTTAGAACAAACTTCAATAAATGTTAGCTAATATTATCATTATTCATCACTATTATTACACATTTTTATAAAAGGCTCAAAACCTAACTTCCCACCTCTTTCTCCTCTTACCAATGAAATATACTATGTCATACAATCACAAAAACGTTGTACGTTGCTGTACTGAATTTCCGGCTTTTATTTTTATCTTTTTTTTTTTCTTTTTTTTGAGACAGAGTTTCACTCTGTCGCCGAGGCTGGAGTGCAGTGGTGCGATCTCGGCTCACTGCAACCTCCACCTCCTGGGTTCAAGCAATTCTTCTGCCTCAGCCTCCTGAGTAGCTGGGACTACAGGTGCACACCACCATGCTTGGCTAATTTTTGTATTTTTAGTAGAGACGAAGTTTCACCATGTTGGCCAGGCTGGTCTGGATCTCCTGACCTCAGGTCCACCCACCTCAGCCTCCCAAAGTGCTGGGATTCCAGGCGTTAGCCACCACACCTGGCCATTGGCTTTTAATTTTAAGATGAACTATTTTGTTCTAATTTTCTATTAAAAAAATCAACTGGATTTTAATATTTATATTTTATATAACTTATCCTATTTTTCATTAAATTAAATTGCCAGTATATTTTTTAAATTACATACATATTTTACATATATATATATATATGCACTGACCAATATAAATACATACTAAATGGTACATATCTACACCAAAAAGTACAAGTCTTCAGGGAACCACAATGTTTTAAAAGGAAAAAAAGACAATGAAAGTTGGATGAGGAACTAGCCCTAATACTGTTTTTTAATTTAAATATCATATCTCATATATATTTTAATTTACAAAGGACATCTAAACAACATTTTTATAATTTACAAATAAACCAGATTATCTTAAATCATACAATAAGGGTTATCCTGGGCTAATGAACTAAGTCTACTCAACCAGAACTCATGAAAGCATTAGAATCCACCATGAGTTTGCCTGGGGTCATTTTGAAACTCCACTAATCTAGAAATGTGACAAAAGAGTTTGCTGACTTTTCTTGGAAATAATTAAAATTGTTATTATGGAAATTCTTTATTGTTTCTTATCTAAAAGACAGGCAAATGTAGTAGATATAATTTAGCAGCTGAGCTTCTGGGAGCTAGGGATCCCTAAAAATTTTGCTTTCTTTGTCATATTTATAACAGCAGCGTTTCACTAAGTCCCAATAGAATACACTGGATAATGACGAAAAAAGTGTTTATTTCTCCAGGAAGTAGTCCTTTGGCCTAATTTGCTTCCTACATCATTTATACTTACCAGGAATATGAATAGCTTATAAAAATGCCACTCTCAGACTTAAAAAGCACTGCTCCAAAGAACTAAACTCTAATCAATAAGTCCTACAAAATATATAAAAACTTAAACCTAAAGGAAAGGAGATCACCCATTCTATCTACATCAATACTACTTAAAGCAAAAAGAATCACTTTCTCGTACATATACTGACCTCATTTTATCTTTTGTAAAAAAAAAACCTAGAAGATAAGTATGTTCATCCTTTACAGTTTAGAAAACTGCATCTCAGAGAGGTTAAATAATATGCCCAAAGTGACAACGTTAGTAAGATAAAGACACAGGACTTGAGTTCATGACTTTCTGACTAACCAGTTAATGATAAGGAAGCCCCTGTAGACATTTCTCTGTGTTATAATCCTCTGGCACCAGTGTACGCAGCCATGGGCACGAGGATGATAGAACCAAGGTGTATCATCAGTGTTCCCTCCCAGCTCCTTTCATGCCAAACACTGGAACCCAGTAAACTTGGATTCAAGTTATTTTTGAACACAGTTTATTGCTCAAGAATGGAAACAGCTCCTTCCCAGGTTTCACCTCTGATCCATAGGCGAACTATCTCTGCACTATCTTCTGTTACTCAATCAATAAATGAACAAATATGGCTGGGCGTGGTGGCTCATGCCTGTAATCCCAGCACTTTGGGAGGCCAAGGTAGGAGGATCACCTGAGGTCAGGAGTTCGAGACCAGCTTGACCAACATGGAAAAACCCCGTCTCTACTACAAATACAAAATTAGCAGGGCATGGTGGTGCATGCCTGTAATCCCAGCTACTTGGGAGGCTGAGGCAGGAGAATCGCTTGAACCCAGGAGGCAGAGGTTGCGGTGAGCCGAGATCATACCATTGCACTCCAGCCTGGGTAACAAAAGTGAAACTCCATCTCAAATAAATAAATAAATAAATAAATAAAATGAACAAATATTTTCTGAAGATCCAGAAAAGTAATCATATCATAAATTGCCTTGTTTATAAGTACCAATATAAAAAACAGTGTGGAAGAAATAAGAGAACACTTATAACTTTAGTACCTGCTTCTAGAATGCTCTTACTTTATAACACATTATTTCACTTATTTACATTAAGATCATCCTTTACATAAAGATTTACATACAGATTTACATAAAGATCATCCTTTAATTTTGTAGCTTTTGCTACAAAATTCTGCAAATTATCCACACAGTATTAGACAAAATGTACCAACTACAAGTTGAAAGGAGGAATGAACAAAATGATGGTGAGCTAAAGTTTTTCTTTTTTTCGACGGAGTTTCGCTCTTGTTGTCCAGGAGTGCAATGGCGCGATCTCAGCTTACCACAACCTCTGCCTCCCAGGTTCAAGCAATTCTCCTGCCTCAGCCTCCTGAGTAGCTGGGATTACAGGCATACGCCACCACGCCCGGCTAATACTGTATTTTTAGTAAGGACGAGGTTTCTCCATGTTGGTCAGGCTGGTCTGCCTGACCTCAGCCTCCCAAAGTACTGGGATTACAGGCGTGAGCCACTGTGCCTGGCTGGTGCACTGAACCTTTAAGAACAGGTAAGATTTAGAGAAATTGAGGGGAGGTGGAGGGAGGAGAGAAGGAAAAGTGCCTTTCAACAAGGTGAATGGTAATCAGGCAGAAAACTGATGGGAAAATGGGAAGGTATGAGTAGATTATTCAATATGACCAAGTAGCAAAATGAGAAACTTGGGGAAGACATGGAATGCCTGACTAGGGGGCTTAGGACTTTGTTTTCTAAATGAGGACAGTTCTAAATGAGGAAGAATAAATAACTTCCATTTATTCATTTATTTTAATTTTGAGACAGGGTCTCTGATATGCTTTGGTTGTGTCCCCACCCAAATCTGATCTTGAATTGTAATCCCCATAATCTCCACATGTCTAGGAAGAGACCTGCTGGGAGGTGGTTGGATCATGGGGGTGGATTCCCCCATGCTGTTCTCGTGATTTTGAGTGAGTTCTCATGAGATCTGATGGTTTTATAAGGGACTGTTCTGTCTTCGCTCCTCACACTTCTCTCTCTCCTGTTGCCATGTGAAGAAGGTCTTTGCTTCCCCTTCGCCTTCCGCCATGACTGTAAGTTTCCTGAGGCCTCCCTATGTGGAACTGTGAGTCAATTAAACCTCCTTCCTTTAGAAATCAGCCAGTCTTGGGTATTTCTTTATAGCACTGTGAGAATGGACTAACACAGTCTCACTACTTTTCCGAGGATGGTCATGAACTCCTGAACTCAAGCCACCCTCCCACCTCAGTCTCCTGAGATAGCTGGGACTACAGGAACTGTGGCTGGCTAAACCTTTATTTTTAATGCAGAGGAACCTTTTATTTAAATTAAACCCTATGTGAAATCCCAATATATAAAACAGTTTTGTAAAATCAAAGCAGTACCCATAGAAGCACCCTGGTTTCCACCCACTGGGTCCCCATATTACCCAACTTGAGAAGACCCTGAAACTCCTCACAGTTTAAAAACCACTGGATTAGAAAAAGATCTGCAAGGCAAATACCAAAGTGCTCAAAGCATTTACCTCTAAGTAACTGGGTATGCCTAGATTGAGGTGGCTGGGGGAGGGGTCAGCAGTAATAGAAAGAAAGATTGAAATATTATTTTCACTTTTTTTGATTCTACATATTTTTATATTATTTGAACTTTTGTTTGAGTACTTTTTACTTTTTAATTTAAAAAGTAATTAACAGGAAGAAACTATTGCTCTAAAAAAGTATTTTTAATGGTTAAACTTTTTCAAATGGATTCCCATATTTTAGTAAATAATTTCCCTATAGCAGGACGTTATTTGGCTAAATTACATTGCAATGAAAATGAATATCTCTGTGCCTAATACTTTCCCATATTTAGAGTTATTTCCTTAAGATAAACTTATACAAGTTAACAGTTTCCATTTAGTTCTACAATGTACTACTTAAATTAAGACTCTGTGGAATATAAAAAGATAAAATTCTCTGAGTGCTTTTTAAAAGCCATCTCATATTATCAAAATTTGATTTTGGCATTCCAGTTTAAGACACATAAACCCTAACTTAAAAACTAACGAGCAAAATTTTTCACAAATCAAAAATTTAGTAAGATAAATTTGAATCATAACTGAAATCTCCTTACCTTTTATGAACTTTTCGTAACTTCTTTTACCACTGATCAGAACCAAACACTGAAAGAATTTTTCCTTTACGGTTGGGTTTCACGATTTAATTCTGTGAAGTCATAATACTGTGACAGTAGAATCATTCTCTGGCAACAAACTGACATCATTAAATTCTTATTTGTAAATTCTTTAGGGTATATGGATGTTCTATTTTCACTTGTAAGAACAAAATCTATTTTCTGTTGATTCTTCATTAAGCTCATATGATTGATATATTTTCATCCATGTAGGTTGGTGCAAAAGTAATTGCAGTTTTTGTCATTACTTTTAATTGCAAAAACTGCAATTACTTTTGCACCAACCTAATAATTTATTCCTTTTGTCCTTAGCCATTTTTCTAACATTGCCTTTGGGTGAGTGCTCAGAGAATGCCTCTACATTCAAACAAAACAGAAATGATTTCTGGATTGGCTGCTCCTGTGAGCAATCTGTGTCACTGCCCTGTACTCCCTGGGAAAAACATCAAAACCACAATGTTTATTGTTCTTTTTATTATCTCTACTACTGTTTCAATGTAAGAATGCCCTCTGTTAAATTATCTTTTTAATAAATGTATGCAATTCTATCATTAACATGATTTCAACTGACAAAAAAAATTTGAATGAAAACTTTTTCTTTGTCCCAAAGCAGACATTACTAGAAACAGCAACGTCATGTCTACTACTGCATAATGTTCCTAATATTAAAGGTATTTAGACTCTATCAAAGAAGATTTGTTTAGTCTCTATTGTGAGCCAGGCACTATACTAGTTGCCAGAGATTCAATGTTAAAGGACAGAAGTGAAATCTGTTCTCACAGACCTTTTGGTCTTGGTGCAAAGGTACTTAGGGAAATGAATCTTTATGAACTGGGAGATTCCAATAACAAAAATAGTGGGAAGATTTTTTACAAGAAATAGATTGGAACCAGGTTTTGGAATACCTGTAACGCTGGGCCCATGAATTTGAAGTTCACATCCGAGTTAAGAAAGACCAGGTACCCAAAGAGACCTTTTTCTAAAGATCTCTAATCAGGCCCCGATTAGAACTTTTCAATAGTTTGTCATTTCCTCTAAGATAAATCCAACTTCTTTAATAAGGTTAACTAAATCCTGCATAAACACCCCTACTTACCCCTACAATCCAGTAAGTATCTATGAGTGGCACACCCTTATTTTCTATTGTATTTCTTTTAAAAAACATGTGGATTACAACTCACTAATTTGCTTTCACAATCTACTAGTAGGTGCCTGCAGTTAAAGAAAAAAATGTCACTTTAGTGTACCACATTCTCACACCTCTTGGCCTTTCCACATGTTCTTTTTGCTCAAAACACTTTTGCTTAACCTCACTCTTCCCTTTTACCTAGCTACTTCCTATTCAACTTAAGATCTCAGCTCTTAAACATCATGTCCCTGGCCCTCATAGATAAGTTCCCTTTCTTCTGTGGTTCCAAAGCACTCTACACTTAACCAATGCTTATTATGCTTTATTGTAATGGTACTTGTACTAATTGTTTTTCTAGGTTGTAACTCCTAGAGCAAGGACCCATTCTTGTTCACCACTGAATCCCAAAGCCTAGCCCAGTGCCTGTCACGTATTAGACATTCCATAAATATTTAACCAGTACTGGTAAAACAAGGAAATAGACTTGAATAATCTATATATTGAACTACACAATAAAATAATCACTCAAAAGTTCCTAAGAGATTTAGTTATTTCCAAGGAAAATATATAGTCAGTTCATTTTTATAAATGATGAATTAGTTCCTAGGCTAGCCTACAAAACACTATTTATTTCCCATAACATACTTAACTATGAGAGGATGGCTGTTTACTTCTCTCTGCAATGACAACAGAACTTTCACTCCTCTAAGTAGGAGAAAACAAGATTAAAGGAACACTTCTCTTTCTCTCCACCCCCATCACTAATTCCTCCCACAGGAAAGTGACTTATCTAATTGCTAGGATAGGTATAAAGGTCAACTTTTCAGACAGGCTCCACCCGTGAGCTCTCACTGGCTCTCTTGGACTTGCTGTGCCCTCAAGGAGAGAAAGTTTTCCTTTCCATTCTAACTGCTACAAGATAAGCTCCTTAGGACAGGACTTTCCTTTCCATTTCCTGATGCAACAGTTTCATCTGGGTAGGTAAATTAAGAAAGAACAGTAAGCATGGGTCTAAGCTCAGTTCTCCAATCCAGCTTTACCAGAAATGAAAATTACACTATTATTTTAATAGTATTTAAATCCTTATCTGGCTTGAGTCTGATCGCAATTTGACTAGAATATGGAGAGAGAAGGGGTGTAACTAGCACACTTGAAAGCTTCAACATGAACAACAGTAATCCCAGTCTGATTTCTGGGTCCTAGGAGAACAGTTAGCATGGAGGAGCAAGGTGGGGCAAAAGGAAAGAGGGATCAAATGAAGGAAAAGGTTTCCACTTTTCCTATTTAGACATTTTTCTTGGGCAAAAATGTCTAAATAAGTCGAATCTGTCTATATCCTACAACCTTTCCTTCCAAATTGTTTCATTCTTGCTTTTCTTTTCTCATCTTTCAGATCCCTCATGCTATCTAAAGCTTTCCATTTTTTAACATCCTCACTTTTAGAAGTAGGGCAAACTTTGCCCAATATTCCAAAATGTTCCACGATCTCATAATATTTACATCTACTATCCCTCCTCAAGTCAAAACTCCCACTTCCTTAGTGTAGCTAACCAAGAAGAAAGCAATCTGATTAAATCCATTCACATTAAAATAGAATAACTGACAGTTCTAGTCATTTCCATCTAAATATTTCTGTATTTGTTATTTTTAAGCTAAATAAATCTAACTACAGTACGTTCAGAGAGAAGAAAAGGGGTCCCTACCCTCGTCTACCATAAAGGAGACAGGTCAGCTGTGACCATCACTTCTCAGGGATATCTCCATAGCGATTCCCAATTGACACTGCCCTCTACTTTTAGTCCTTCCCAACAAGGGCCACTAAAAACTCCAGCGGGTAGACAAAACATCTGTAGCTGCAGGATATTTGTACATCCATTGGGTAAGTTTGTAACAATCAATATTAGGTTGGATACTTTATATTTTCAATACGTTTGATAATAATTTCATTAGTTAAAACAAAGTAAAAACACATTTTGGGTTATAAACCCAAAATTACCAGCCTCATTCTTCTAAATAAAGGCAGTGGCATAAAAGGGTTAATTCATATAGCCATCATTTTGTAATGTACAGGTTGAAGAGCAGAGTTAGGCTATGCTTCACATGCATTTTATCACTTGCTTATCTATTATTTCCATTTGGAAACCTTTACTTGTATTTTCTATAAAGTTTTGGAAATTGGGAAGTATACTTTTAAACAATGACAAAGATTCTTTTCTTGACAAAATTTTACTCAGGCCCCTGCACCTTCTAGGCCCATCTGTGCACTTCCTTGTAAAATGTAGTTTTATCAAAGAACCTTGCTAAGTCAGTTTAGCAACAGCCCCTGACTCTTGGCCCTTGGTTTTTTTTTTTTTTTTTTTTTTTTTTGAGTTAAGATGAAGTTTTGCTCTGTCACCCAGGCTGGAGTGCAGTGGCGTGATCTCAGCTCACTGCAACCTCTACCGCCTCCTGGGTTCAAGCTATTCTCCTGCCTCAGCCTTCTGAGGAGCTGGGATTACAGGCGCCCGCCACCACACCAGGCTAATTTTTGTATTTTCAGTAGAGACAGGGTTTCACCATGTTGGCCAGTCTGGTCTCGAACTCCCAACCTCAGGTGATCTGCCCGCTTCGGCCTCCCAAAGTGCTGGGATTACAAGCATGAACCACTGCACCCAGCCGGCCCTCGCTTTCTGATTACCCTCGCTACCTGATTACCCTCACAACCTGATTAGGTTCCTCAGCTTCCACTGTCCCCCAGGTGGTGTCTGATCACTCTGGCCTGTCTTCAGCAAGAATCCTGTTAGGTTGGTTTGGTCTGAATATCCATTACCCCCGATGTTTCCTCTCAGTACTTTTCTGTCCACTGACCATGACACTGCTCCTTGGCTATAAATTCCCATTTGCCCATGCCGTATTCAGAATTGAGCCTAGTCTTCCTCCCACACTGCAAAATCCCATTCCATGGTCCCTTTACTTATTACAGTGGTCCTGAATAGACTTCTTTACCACACTTTAACAAGTATCATCGAATAATCTTTTTCTTTAACAACAATCATATTAGATCAGTGGAAAATTGAGTTTGAACTCCTGGGAGGTAACATCAGGTCTTTTTAGGTGTTTTTTTTGCCATGAAAGACGTGATGCTGAATTTGTGTGCACTCAGAAATTAACCATGAAATAAGCACAGCAGCACTAATTTAGCTGTAAGTGGCTCTTAACTTTAGTGCCATCAAAAATATTTATTTACCACCCACACATGAACATAATTGTAATAAAAACTACACTGCACAAACTTAAGAAAACAAGATTCTCCACTTTACTGAGAAGTTAAACATATAAAATTTTGAGTAATTTGTGCTTGCCATTTATTGTTAGTTTGTTCAGCTGGCCACCAATATAAATTATTTGTAATTAAAGTGATAACTGGGATTTTCAAATTGAGCATAGAATATATGAAAATACCAATGAAGGGTGGTCTCTCTTGACTCCAGTCAGGAATATGCCTTCTGTAGCTTTGCTCAAAATACCAGGGCAGTAAATGTAAAGGGGCAGTAAGATGTCCAAGAATGAACAGGTAGGGTATTCTTAAAGAATGAAGTGGCACTTATTCAACCTTTACCCAAGAATAAGCATTAAGTTTTTCGGTATCAGATTGGTTGGATTTTTTCAAGTCAGTGCCAGTATCCAAACCTATTAATAGACATTTTTTTTCCATAAATGAACAATAAAAGTCAATAAAAAGCTAAGCAACCCAGACTGGCCATGGTGGCTTATGCCTGTAATCCTAGCACTTTGGGAAGCCGAGGTGGGCAGATCACTTGAATTCAGGAGTTGGAGACCAACCTGGCCAACATGGTGAAACCATGTCTCTACTAAAAACACAAAAATTAGCCGGGCATGGTAGTGTGTGCCTGTAGTCCCAGCTACTTGGGAGGCTGAGGCAGGAGAATCACTTGAACCCCGGAGGTGGAGGTTGCAGTGAGCCAAGATCGCGCCACTGCACTCCAGCCTAGGTGACAGACTGAGAGTCACTCTCCAGATAAATAAATAAATAAAAATAAAAAGCCAAGCAGCCCAACTAAAATATGGGTAAAAGATATGAACATTTTCTCCAAAGAAAATATATGAATGGCCAATAAGCACATGAAAAGATGCTCAGCATCCTCAATCATTAGAGAAATGCCAATCAAAACCACAAAGAGATACCATTCCACACTCACTAGGATGGATATAATAAAAAATAACCAGTAAAAAAGTAACAAGCCTTGGGGAAGATGTGAAGAAATCGGAACCCTCATACACTGCTTAGTGGGAATGTAAAATGGTACAGCTGCTTTGCTTGGCAGTTCCTCAAAAAGTGAAACACGGAGCAATTGCCCTCCTAGGTATATACCCAAGAGCACCGAAAACACATGTCCACAAAAACGTGTACACAAATGTGCATAGCAGCATTACACACAATGGCCAAAAACTGGAAACAACCCAAATGTCCATCAACTGATGAATAAACAAATGTGGTACACTGATACAACAATATTACTATGCTATAAAAAGTAAAGCACTGATACATTCTACAACATGAGTGAAACTTGAAAACATTACGGTATGTGAAAGACGCCAGACACAAACAGCCACATATTGTACGCTTCCATTTATATGAGATTTCCACAATAGGCAAACCCATATAAACAGAAAGTAGATTAGTGGTGGCTAGTGGGGTGGGGTCAAGGGGAAATGAGGAGTGATTACTAAGAGAGACGGAGTTTCTTTTGGGGATGATGATCCGGATAGTGGTCATATTTGGAAAACTTTGTGAATATATTAAAAGCCACACTTTAGAAGAATGAGTTTTATGGCATGTGATGTACACCTCAATTTAAAAATTGTCCACTACAAAAAAAGATGACATATATATGTAATATACATATCAATGTATATCTGTAACACATAGATATGTGTCATCTCTCTCTATAAATGAGCATTTGGGCTTTTAAAATTGAGATATGCTCCGTGTATATAAAGAGAAGAATGAAAGAACAGGGTGACGGGGCACTCGCGGAGCCCTGAACAGGCATCTGGGGTGTGCCAGAGCCAGCCTCGCAGCATCTCCATGCCAGCTCACCTTCAGCCATCACTCAGCCACCACCCGCCGCCTGCCCCTGCCTTGGGCGCCCGGGACCGCTTGTCCGCGGTGGCCGCGGAACAGCTTCCCTCAGCCCGAGGTGGGGCAGGCGCGGGGGCCTGGGCTCGGGCGCTGCCCGGCGGCCCGGAGAGGCGTCCGCAGGGGGCACGGCTGCTCGGGCGGGATCGCTCCCACCGCTCCCCGCGCCCCTGCCGCCGGGTCCCGAGCCCAGGCCTCTCGGCCCCACCTCCCTCCCGCACCTGGGATGCGCCCGAACGCGGCGCCGCGGCCGAAGCCGAGACTTCCCCTCCATGGTCACCTGTTCCGGAGCGCGGCGGCTGCAGCGGCCGGTGTGAGAAGGGTCCCCGTCTCCTCAGACCGGACCGAGACACCCGGGGCGGGGGATGGAAGAGGCATTCACCTGGTGCCCGGCACCGGTGGTGGCGGGGAGGACAGCGGCTCTCAGCCCACGGCTCCTTCCTGCTCCTGCGCCTCCTTGCGCGGCGGCAGCCCCGAGCTGACAGCCCGGCCGCCGGCGCCCGCGGCCCCCTGACTCCCCGCCGCCCCGCCCCCGCGCGGCAGCCCCGCGCAAGCGCAGCAGCGCCGCCGCCGGGGAAGCCCGGGCGTTGGTGATGTGGCCCGCGGGGCGGCGACCCGGAGCGACAGCGCCGCCCCGCCCGGACCCCGGCCGCGCCCTGGCAGACAGCTGTCGGGAACGGGGGCGCTGGACGACGGCAAGGGGGCAGTTTTCTGGGGAGCCTGCCCAGGAGAGAAGGGCTGTGGCCTCCTTCGGCATCCCTCTTCCCCACCAGCCCACGCACGCCCACTTCACCGCCTGCTCCAAGGTCCGAACCCCCGAATCCATGACTCATGATTTCTCTTCTCAGACCAGCGGCCTCTTTTTGGCTGAGGTCATGTTTCTTGCAGACTGGGGTTAAAACCTAAGCACGTGTCTTTCGGCCCAGCAGCGCATAGTGTGGGCGGTGCAGGAGCCAAGAAGGGCAGGGACCACCGCCGGAGGGGGTGAGGTTTAGGGTTGCCCCATAGCACCCTCCCTGTGCCAGGCAGGTGTAGGCGCCAAGCGCACGGGGCGCTGAGGAGTTGGCTGGGGTGCCAGGCTTTTCAAGTTTCCCCATACTTGCTTTTAAACCTAGATCAAACTGATCCAAAGTCTGCACGTAAATCCGAGAGCTCATTTATTTTATTTACAAAACTATTTATTGAGCATCTACTGTGTATGATTCAGGGAATGAGACACACCCCAGGGATACTCCAGTAAACAAAAGAAAGGTGTTGGTCCGAAGACTGTTATTTTAAAAATTACACAGCTAATACCATAATGCCAGGATTGGTGGCTCATGCCTGTAACCTCAACACTTCGGGAGGACCAGGCGAGAGGATCGCTTGAGGCCAGGAATTTGAGACCAGCCTGGGCAAACACAGCGAGACCTGGAGTAGCTAGGAGACTGAGGTGGGAGGATCGCCTGAGCCCAGGAGTTCAAGGCTGCAGCAGGCTATGATCGCATCACTGCACTCCAGTCTGGGCCACAAAATGAGACCTTGTCTCTAAAACAACTCAAAATTACACAGCTGATACTCTTTTCCTCAAATCAAAGCTTCTACCAATTCCAAGCCACACCAGTGATTTAGTAGCAGCTTTTCTGGTGCTGAAGGACACCAGCATACATTTATCCTGGTTCTTTTTTTTTTTTTTCCTTATGCTTTGCGATCAGACTTTGAGCTTTAACCTTAACCTTCAGGGTGAAGGGTGCTTCAGTATCACTCTTGGCCATCTGCTGTCATGCTTTTTATAATGACTCATCCTGGTGTTCCTCACCACCTAAAAATGAAAGCATAATTGCAAGGAATATGGAAAAGCAATGTTTTGACTGCATTTCCAGCTGGTTTTTGTTCTGGTTGTTTTTTGAATTACAGATCATTAGAAAGTAGCTGCTCTTGAAAGTTTGGCAGAAGTTCCACCCAATACGTGTTCCTCCCCTGAGTGTGTAGTCTTTCAAGATTTCTACACAAAGCATATACAGAAGCCAGCCTCTCTTGGTTTTGAAAATTCTTCCACCATTTTTTTTCTGAGAGAGCTGGTGGTTTCTACTGTCCTTCAGAGCATTACATGGCATGTGGCAGGCAACCTTCTACTTACATTCTTCATTCAGTACCGCAAAGTAGTGTGTACTTTGGAGATATGTTAAGCTTCAAGTTGGAATCCAAAGTTACATCAAATTTCAGCCCTGTAAATAAGTCACATTGGAATCAGGCGAGGAAATGCCCCCTTGTAAAAAACTGGGTCCTAATGGGTGCAGACAACAACAATCCCATTTCTACTTCATCTCCCATCTGACAGCTGGCAACTTCAAATGTGAAGCAAGTGGCTTGGAATTGAGGCTGTGTAGTGATGCTGTTGTGATTGCTGGAAAAAAGCCTGAGAGTTATGAGAGTGTATAACAAAGGAGCCTGTCTGTGCTAGGGGGTAAGAAAGATCTCCTTGAGGAAGTGACATTTAATCTCAGCCTTGAAGAATAAGGAGGAGTTAGGGCAGGCAACATAGAGAAGGGGGTGGGATGGGCAGTACATTTAGCTGTGGAAACTGCAGGTTTGAAGGCCCTTTGGTAGGAAGAGGCTCTGTCTGTGAAGACTTTGGGAAAAGGCCACTGTGCTTAGACTGAGAGAGCTACCTGGGAGGGAGAGGTGGGTGGGCCCTTAAGGGTCAGGTTAAGGACTTTGGATTTAAACTAAAGACAAAGGAAGCCAATGAAGAGTTGAAAAGGTCCTATCTGGACATGAAAAATTGCATTTGTAAAAGATGATCCTGGATGCAGTGGCTCGCACCTGTAATCCTAGCACGTTGGGAGGCTAAGGTGGGAGGATCACTTGAGGCCAGGAGTTTGAGACCAGCCTAGGCAACATTGCAAGACCCCCATCTCTACAAAAATAAAATAAAATTAGCCAGGCTTGGTGGCACGCACCTGATTGAGCCCAGGAGTTCGAGGCTGCAGTGAGCTATGATCGTGCCTCTGCATTCCAGCTTGGGCAGCAGAGTGTGAGACATTGTCTCTTAAAAAAAAAAAAAAAGATTATTCTGGCTGCAGAGTGGAGAATTAATAAGAAGGGTGCAACAGAGGATGTGTGACAACCAGTTTGCAGGCAATGGAGATTAGGAGACGATGGTGGATTGAAGATATAGGTCAGGTTTAGAACTGTAAGGATTTGATCAAATGCATGGAAGGTAAAGGCGAAAAAGTGTCAGAAAATGACTCCCAAGTTTCTAACTTGAGTTTATGCCATTTCCTGACTTGGGAAATGTGGAGGAGGAGATCAGAAGAGGACAATTTTGAGTCGCTTTAGATATGTTGAGTTTGATGCCCCTATGAGACATTCAAATGAAGATACTGACTCTATGTTTGAAAAATAAATCTGCAACTCAAAGTAGAGATCTGGATTGAGATGAATCAAAACTAAATTTTAGGAGAGCACATAATATGAACTGTTCATAAGAATTTAACCTCTAAACTTCAGAAAAAACCTGAGCAGGCCAGGTATGGTGGCTCATACCTGTAATCGAGCACTTTGGGAAGCTGAGGCAGGTGGATCACTTGAGGTCAGGAGTTGGAGATCAGCCTGGCCAACATGGTGAAACCCTATCTCTACTAAAAATACAAAAATTAGCCAGGCATGGTGGCGTGAACCTGTAGTCTTGGCTACTCAGGAGGCTGAGGTATGAGAATCGCTTGAACCTGGGAGGTGGAGGTTGCAGTGAGCCTTGATCGTGCCACTGCACTCCAGCCTGGGCATCAGAGCGAGACTCCATCTCAAATACAAAAACAAAAACCTGAGCAGAAGCAAAGGGAATCTAATATTTACTATGTGTGAGACACTTCGCACAGATGATTTTCTTTAATCCTGACACTCTATAAAATGATATTATAATCCCATTTTACATACGAGGAAACTGAGGGTTAAATCCTTGCTCAAAGTTACTCAAATTCCCAAGTCCTACCTCAGACCCATTAAATAAGAATCTCTATGGGTATTTCTGGTGATTACTGAGGCTCAAGAACCACCATGTGGCCTACTTAAAAATGGTCCCGCAAACCATATACATGCCCATAAAGAAAAAGAACTAGAGAAAAACCGTCATTCAGGGGACATGCAGCCCATGCAGCCAATGTTCCAGACACATGTGCTAGTTTCTGCCCCTACCCCCATTATCAGTGCCCTTCCTGGGAATCTCTGCAATACTCATTTGTTCATTCATTCAACAAGTAGCTATTGTGGGCCTCTTTTGTGCCAAATATAAATCATCATTCATCCATTTATAAATATTTTTTGAGCACTTAGCTAAATGCCATGCTTTGTCCTATGCTCTGGGAATACAGTATTGAACAACATAAAGGAATGCCTGCCTTACAAAGTACATGTTCAAACGGGGAAAGACAATAAACAACTAATAAACAAATAAGCAAATATATATATCTAGGTATATGGTGATAACTACTATGAAAAGAAATAGAGTTAAAGAGTTAGAGAGTTTGGGGGCAGGGGTGGGGAAGGTGTAGAGAGGAGCGGGGACTGTTTTATATAAACTAATCCAGGGAGACCTTGATGGCTTGAACAAAAAGGAGAGAGGGAGCAGTAATAATACCTGGGGAAAGTACAGCAAGCACAAAGGTCCTAAGACAGGAGTGTGTATGTTGTGTTCAGGAGACAACAAGGAGTCTCCTGTGTCTGTAGTGAAGTAATCAAGTGGTTGAGATGAAGCAAAATTAAATTTGCAGGCTAGGTGTGTGGCTCTGGCCAGTAATCCCAACACATTGGGAGGCCGAGGTGGGCGGATCACTTGAGGTCAGGAATTCGAGACCAGCCTGGCCAACATGGTGAAACCCCGTTTCTACCAAAAATACAAAAATTAGCCGAGCCTGGTGGTGTGCGCCTGTAGTCCCAGCTACTCAGGAGGCATGAGAATCACTTGAGCCTGGGAGGCGGAAGTTGCAGTGAGCCAAGATTGCACCACTGCTCTCCAGCCTGGGCAACAGAGCGAGACTCTGGGGGAAAAAAAGAAAAAATTAGATTTGCAGATGCAGTCAGAGAAGTGGCTAGGGGCAGGGCTTGCAGGCCATTGGCTTTGACTCCGAGCAAGGTGAGGGCCACTAAAAGGATCTCAGTGGAAGTGGCCCACTCTGACTTAGATTTCAGTGGGATCACTGTGGAGAGCCAAGTGCGGAAGCCAGGGCGGAAGCAGGAAGACCCCTGAGGAGGCTTTTGTAATAATCCCGATGAGAGGGATGGTAGCCCAGCCCAAGGTGGGCACAGAGGAAAAGCACTGGACTCTGATACATTTGTTTGAGAGTAGAGCTGAAATACAGGATTTCCTAATGGATTAAATGTAGAGTTTAAGAGGAAGAGAGGAGTTAAAGATGCCTCCAAGGTTTTTGGCTCAAGCAGCTAGAAGAATGGAATTCCCATTTGCTTCAGTGGAAACGACTGTGAGAATAAAGTCTTGAGGCAGGTACGAGATCACCTAGTGGGGTTTACTGTTCTAACCGCCTTGTCTCTATGAACTCCTTCAGTACTCACGACAACTCTCTAAGATAGGTACTGTTTTCATTCCTGTTTTATAGATGCGGAATTGAGGCTTTACCCTACAATGTGCCTCAGATTCCACGTCTGTAAAATGAGAATAGTACTCCGGAGTTTACAGTTGCATTGCCTATCGGGGAAGCCAGACAATTAGATAAGCAATATAATAATCTACAGTTATTGTAGGGAAAGTCTGAGGAGCTATAGTTACACAAAGCAGAAGCATCTTTCCAAGTTTGGGGGTGGGGGCAGAAAAACATCAGGGAAGACTTCTAAGAGGATGTAATATTAGACTAAAAGCTAAAGAATCAATAGTCATGCTGCTGCGGTTTGAATGTGTCCCCCAAAGCTCATGTGTTGGCAGATTAATTCCTGATACAACAGTGTTGAGAAGTGGGTGATTAAGAGATGATTAGGTCATGAGAGTGCTGCCCTCCTGAAAAGATTAATGTTATCTTGGGAGTGGGCTCATTATCACGAGAGTGGGTTTGTTATAAAACTGAGTTCCGCCTTCTCTTACATGCATGCTTGCTTTCTCTCTCTTTTTCACACACACACATATGTGTGCACACGCACACACACACACACCCCTTTGCGATGCCTTCTGCCATTTTATGAAGCGCCAAGAAGGCCATCGCCAGATACAGCCCCTCAATCTCAGACTTTCCAGCCTCCAGAACTGTGAGCCAAATAAATTTCTGTTTGTTATAAATTACCCAGTCTGTGATAATCTGTTACAGCAACTTAAAACAAACTAAGACACGTGCTAAGAGAAATTTTAGGACTAGGGATAAGAAAAGAAGGAAAGAGTATTCCAGGAAGAGGGAACTGCTTGTACAGAAAAAAAAGAGGGGCGATTTTTAGTAATTGAAAGGATTTCAGTGTAATGTTTGTACTCTCTCAGAGCACCTTATTGATTGGTCCCTGCTGAGAGTTTTTCTCCACAAAGTACATGGTAATGCTGAGGCAGGCTAGGTAGTCAAGGAAACGACCATGTTCTTGGAACGCAGCAACCATGGTGACCATACAGCCAACACAGTAAGCCTCAGTATTCGCATTGGAATTGAGTTCATTGAAGCAAAGCTATCTGCAGTAGGGACTTTGCCTTCTAAAGAGCATGCACATTTTGATTTTACCTGTCCTCAAACTGACCCTTGGCTCAGTATAATAGTAAAAAACACACCCCTGGGTGGAGATTTAAGATGCTAATGAGACATGTGACATATGAACAAGCATGAACAGCTACTGTGCATGTGCACCCAGAAGACCACCCAGAACATGCTTACTAGTAACACTTCTTCCAACCTCCTTATGAATAACCATGTAAGACTGGGAGTTTCTCCAGCAATAATCAATGCTGCCCCACCCTTACAAGCAGCCCACCCTGAATTCTCTCTCTTGGGATGTGCTGTCTATTCTGCATGTAACTTTCAAAATATTCTTTTTCTTTTGCAAGAAATTACTCTATGCCATGCGTCTCCTGTTTAAATTCTTTTAAACTAAGAAGACAAGAAATGAGGTTTCAAAACAGTTGTCAACAGTGCTTCAAGGGATTTCTATTTCTGCTGTCTTTACAATGTATCTCTGAGAAGGCAGAAGTCCACTGTCCTTGAATGCTCACTGGGTCCCTGTTGTTCCTCAACCATGCCCATGAGTTCCTGCCTCCAGACTTTAGACTTGCTGTTCTCTTTAACTAGGACATTCTATTCTCCCAGAAATCTTCCCGGATCCACACCCACCACGTGGATTTAAGGGTCTCAGTCCTCTTTGTTTCCATAACAGCCATTGAATAATATGATCAACTCTTAAAAATACCAAATCATAAAGGTTTGCTTATCTGTCCATTTCTCTACTAGGTTATCAACAGCTTCTTTATATCTCAGGCTAGCATAATGTTGTTAGCCCTAAGTGAATGCTCAATAACTTTCCCCCTGCAATCAATGAATGGATACATTTAAATTTATCTCTCTTTACCATTAGTGGTGCTGCTACTGGCATTTTGATTTTCTATTCTGGTTCTAGCAGAATTATTAATTTATTTTAAAATCTTAATTGTATATTACAGTATCTTGGCTTTCTTAACCTGATTTTGTTAGGTTTTTGCCAGGAGACAGGATTTCCACAACACTGGGATGTTGAAGGCTAAGATATTTTTCAGGAACATATAGGCATTGACTGCTCTTCTGAGGGATGAGGGTGTGCCCTTCCCTACACTGTTCGGTTTAAGGACTATGGAAACTCAATATCTGTTACCATTCCGTTAAATGGAGGCTCATCTATACACAAAAAGACTTGCATAAAACTGCCGATAGCAGCTTTATCATAGTAGTACAAAACTGGAAAGAATTCAAAAGCTCATCAACAGGAGAATGAAAAAACTAACTTGGGTATATTCATCCAATGCAATACTACTCAGTAATAAAATGAAACAAATTATGGATATGCTAAACAAAATTGTGAATCTCACTAACATTATTCTGAAAGAGAGAAGGCCCTGATAGAAAAAAAAAAATACTAGGCTTCTGTACCAAATTATTCACAAACTTAGTAGCTTAAAGTAACACAAATTTGTTATCTTACAACTTGGTAGGGTAGAAGTTCTAATACATGTCTCATTGCACTAGAATCAAGGTGTCAGCAGGGCTGCATTCCTTGTAGAGGTTCTAAGGGAGAACTTTATTCCAGCTTCTAAAGGCCACTCACATTCCTTGGCTTGTGGCCCCTTTTCTACCTCTTCAAAGACAGCAATGTATTAGGTTGGTGCAAAAGTAATTGCGGTTTATGCCATTACTTTCAAAGGCAAAATCCGCAATTACTTTTGCACCAGCCTAGTAGCATTTCTGAGCCGGCTTCCATCCTCACATCTTTCTCTGCCTCTCTTTTTCTGCCTCCCTCTTCCACTTTTAAGGGTCCTTGTGATTATATTGAACCCACCCAGATAATCCAGGAATCTTTATTTTAAAGCCATTATCAAACTTAATTTCATCTGTAACGTTAATTCCCTCTTGTCCTGTAACCTAACAGGTTCCAGGAATCAGGACAGGTACTCATTTGGGGATTGTAGGGAGCATTATTATGCCAACCACACTGTGTGATTTCATTAAGTTTTTAGAGAAGGCAAAACTCAGCTGTGGTTTAAAAAAAAAAAAAAAAAAGAAGAAGAAGAAAGAGGAAAGAAGAAGAGAAAAAAGAGACTAGGAGAAGGGAGTGGGGAGGGGCAAGGGGAAGGAGAAAGAGGAGAAAAAGAAAGGTAATTGCCTTTAGGTGGGAGGAAATTGACTAGAAAGGCACATGAGGGAACTTTCTGGGGTATTGGAAATTTTCTGTATCTTTAGAGGCATGTGGGTTAAACCTGCATATGGATTTATCAAAACTCATCAAATTTTACATGTAAGATTTGTGCAATTCATTGTATGTAAATTATACCTGTAAAAAAAGAGAACTGTAAACAAATCTTGATCTCTAGATTTGCTTTTCATAGTGCTATGTGTGAGCAGGTCTGAAACTAGTTTCTGAGTATGCTGAATGAAAGTAAGGTTTCCATTGGTGTGCTGCTAAACTGTCTCTCTGGGGAAAAAAAAAAAAAGAACACACACATACACACACCTTAATTTGTAGCATTTGCTAATTGCTATGTTGTAAATAGCCCCATAGCTGATTTCAAAACCAGCTCACAAAATTATAAATCTTTAGTAATCAGCCCTATGAGCTGATTCAAACTGGCATACCACTGCAGGTTTCTCATCGTTTAAGTTTTAAAATATGCATAAATAGATACAGAAATATAGATCTATGAGAAGATGAGTGTGTGTGTGTGTGTGTGTGTGTGTGCATGTGTGTATCTGTCTGTCTCCTTGTCCTCTGCAATGAGAGGACCTAAAAGCTGGGACATGTTGGTAGCAGGTGCACATTTCGCTTCCAGATGTATCTTTCTACATACCATTCTCCACTTGAAAAGGAACCAGTGTTCCTTGGGGAAAAGGCTAGTTCCAGGGCTGGAGTATAATAGAAAAGTACAAAAGGAGCTTGAAATAATGGATTGCACCAGAAATTAAGGAAGTGCTTAAAAAATGATGGACGTTGGCCAGGTGCGGTGGCTCATGCCTGTCATCCCAGCACTTTGGGAGGCCGAGGAGGGCGGATCACTTGAGGTCAGGAATTCAAGACCAGTCTGGCCAACATAGAGAAACCCCAGCTCTACTAAAAATACAAAAATTAGCTGAGCGAGGTGGTGGTGTGTCTGTAATCCCAGCTACCCAGGAGGCTGAGTCAGGAGAATCACTTGAACCCAGGAGGCGGAGGTTGCAGTAAGCCAAGATTGTGCCACTGCACTCCAGCCTGGGTGAGAGAGCAAGACTCTGTCTCAAAAAAGAAAAACAAAAAGAAAGAATGATGGACATATATAAAAAGGATATTTGCATACTGAACAAGTTCTACTTGGACAATTTTAGTATCAAGTATAATAAAATTACTGTTATATCAAATGTAATAGTAATGGACTAAAGCTCATTAAATAAAGATACATGTGTCAAAACTGATATAAATAAATAAATAAGTAAATGGGAGAACAGAAAGCTCTGCCTCACAGTAGAATATCAACTAATACATAAAGAACAAATAAAAGCATTAGAAAATTGTTAGTAGACAGAAAAATTCAGGAGTGAAAGTTTGGTAAGGGACAGGATGTTGACATATATCCCCACAAATACTTGTTAATTACAAAGAGGAAAGTAGTAATTCCTTACTACGTTCTTTCTTTCTTTCTTTCTTTTTTTTGAGATGGAGTCTTGCTCTGTCGCCCAGGCTGGAGTGCAGTTGTGTGATCTCGGCTCACTGCAACCTCCACCTCCCGGATTGAAGCAATTCTCCTGCCTCAGCCCTTCTGAGTACCTGGGATTACAGGCGCGCGCCACCACGCCCAACTAATTTTTTTTTTGTATTTTTAGTAGAGACAGGATTTCACCACATTGGTCAGGCTGGTCTCAAACTCCTGACCTCATGATCCACCCACCTTGGCCTCCGAAAGTGCTGGGATTACAGGTGTGAGCCATTGCGCCCGGCCATTCCTTACTACTTCCAGGGTGATTTGTAATAATCACCCTTACCCATGTGATTAAAGTTAACATCACCAGTAAGGTTCACCCTTCAAGTTCAAGGGTGATTAGTAGTAATCACCCCTACCCATGTGATTAAAGTTAACATCACCAGTAATGAGACAAATCTACATCATGGGCCTCCTGGTATGATACAGTGAGAAAGATCCAGTATCACTTCTGTGGTATTCTTGGCAAAAAAGTATAATCTGAATCTAATCCTGAGGAAACAGCAGACAGACCTAAACTGGGGGACATTCTAAAAATTCTGTAGCCTATCCTCTTAAAAAATGTCAAAGCCCCAACAGACAAAAATGACTGAGGCACTGTCACAGATTGATGAGAGAAAACTGAGTGCAATGCATGATGTTATGTTGGATCCTGTACTCGGAAAAAAAAATGAAGCTATACATGATGTTATTGAGACAATTGAAATTTAGAAACACACACTAGATTCCATAGTAGTACTATATGTTAAATGTTCTGCTTTTGATCATTGTTCTCTAGGTATATGAGAATATTGTTGTACTTAGAATTTATACACTGAAGTATTTAGGGATAAATAGGCATAAAGTCTACAACTTGCCCTTGAATTTTTTTTTTTTTTAAGTTTGGAAGTAGGAAGAAAGAGAAAGAACGAGATGTGATAAAGCAAAAAAATGGAGCACAATGTACCCGTTTTTTAATCTATGTAAAAGGTATACAGGAGTTATACTCCTGTTGCGACTTGTTTGTAAATTTGAAATTATATCAGAATAAAAAGGTACAAAATAGGGTACCTGTAGTGCCAGCTGCTGAGAAGTTTGAGGTTACTGTGAGCTATCATCGTGCCACTGCACCAGCCAGGGCAACAGAGCAAGACTCCATCTCTAAAAAAAAAAAAAAAAAACTTAAAAAAAAAGTGGGATAGGCACATAGCAAGCTACTTTGGCAGGGCAGAGAGGTAAAAGCCCTAGAAAGGTAAAAGCCAATGCGAAGAGGTAAAAGTCCTACAAAGATATGCCCTTTCTGGTCCTGTTCTCTGTAGCCACCCCTTTTTCCCATATTCCCTGTATTCTTGGCTAAATAAATCAGGAACTGATAGGCAGTGTGTAGGTGGTATGTTTGGGCAGCTTCAAAGGGAAAGACAGCTATTGTGACTATATGAAAGTATTCATTTTGAAATAATTGAGACCTCTCTGTCCCAGAGAGCAACTAGGGGCCCTGTAACGGTTTGTAATCAGAATATGTAAACTTGCAAAATGTTCTTAACATGAAATAGATAAAAAAGAGGTAGTGTAGGATGAGGAAAAAGGAACAGTACAAACTGTACACAATTTACTTATGTAGAAAAGAAAGTTTCCTTGCAGTCCTCTCCCATTATTTAATTCTTCTATGTAGCCTCTTTTCTGATAGTTTCTATCAGATTCTACACCTGTCATAAAACAAATCATCAGAATGCATAGACATCGGCCTAATTATTCCTATGTCTCCTAAATACTTTTGAGGAAATGCTAGTGACCTAGCCTGATATACTTTGTTTTGCTAGAACAAGATCCTGGAGAAGAACTACACAGGAATAAAAATAACTAAAATTGATTAAAATGGAACAAATATTGTTGATCAAAAAACAATGAATTATATAATAGGAAATTCTTCTCCCCTGCTATAAATCTGAATCTTTGTGTCCCCCCCACCTCAGATTCATATATTGAGACCTAACCCCCAAGGTGATAGTATTAAGAGATGAGGCCTTTGGGAGGTGATTAGGCCATGAGGGCTCTGTCCTCAAGAATGGGATTAGTGTCCTTATATAAGAGGCCTAAGGGAGCTTGTTCACCCCTTCTGCCATGTGAAGACTTAGCAAGAGGGCACCATCTTTGAAGCAGAGAGTGAGCCCTTACCAGACATTAACTGCTGGCACCTTCCTAGCCTCCATCACTGTGAGCAATACAGTTCTATTGTTTATAAATTGCCCAGTCCAGCATATTTTGTTACAGCAGCTTGAACAGAGTAACACATTCCCCCTGACCAGGTGCTGTTGCTCAGGCCTATAAACCCAGCACTTTGGGAAGCCGAGGCAGGAGGATCTGTAGAGGCCAGGAGTTCATGACCAGTCTGGGCAACATAGTGAGACCTCATCTCTACAAAAAAAATTTAAAAAATTAGCCAGGCATGGTGGTATGCAGCTGTTGTCCCAGCCACCCGGGAGGCTGAGGCAGGAGGATTGCTTGAACCTAGGAGTTCAAGGCTTCAGTGAGCCATAATCACACCATTGCACTCCAGCAGCCTGGGCAACAGAGCAAGACTCTCAAAAAGACACTGCCCACCCACCTCCCTGTGCACATTTTCACCCTTTGTTACTAAGTTGTCATTTCTGATTCATTGATATTTAGCACAATTGAACACCAGTCTTTTTTATGCCATGCCATGGGTGAAATTTTGAGGAAGAAATGATGCCCTACGCTATGTTCAAAATTCAACACTTAAAAAACTAATTTAAAAATTCCAGCACATGAGGCAGAGAATCAAGCTAAGTCCAGTTTAAGATGGCTAATCTTCAGAATAGTAGTCTACTAGAAATAAAATCCTGCTTCTCCACCAGTGGAAATATTATGTTGCTGGAAATCAAAGCATTCCTTTGACACAAATGTTTTATTTTATCCATACGATCAAAATAGGTTAAGAGCTAACCAAAATAAATGATTTGCACTATAATTACACCATAATATTCAGCATTAATATACATGTATCTAGAGATAAAATAGTTTTAATTGGCAAAATTAGGTAATTAAATTAAATAGATAATTGTTCCTAAGGGCCAGGTAATAGCAATTTGAAAACTTACCAGCCTAAATACTCAGTCTGGATAGTCTCCTGAAGATAAAAACTGAAGCTGAAAGATGAAAAATGACCTTTTAGAAAAACCTCAAAATTATCAACCCAGAATTACACATTGCAAATATTATTGTCTGTAGTAGACCTGTGGGTGCCTCCCTGATTTCCTTGCATCCTCCCCTAAAGCTACAGCTCTGCCTTCTGGGTGGGATTGGTCCCGTCCCCCGGCCAGCTGCAGGCGTGGGACCTGATTCAGAAAATTCCACTTCCCTTGTCTCAGCTAGTTTGGGCCTATGACTCAAGTTTGTTACTTTGACATTTTAACTTTTAAATGCCAATCTTATTTTACCTCATTTCCCTCAATTTCCTGAAAAAAGTTTCAATTTTTTTTTTCAAAAAGAAACTCAGGAATTTATACACATATTGCCAGTTCAAATTTAAGATTACAGGAGTGGGGCAGTTACTGATTTTTTTTTTTTCTTGTACAAAAAATCTGAGATCTGGCGAGGCGCGGTGGCTCACGTCTGTAATGCCAGCACTTTGGGAGGCCTAGGCGAACGGATTGCTTGAGCTCAGGAGTTCGAGACCAGCCTGGGCAACATGGTGAAACCCTGTCTCTACCAAAAATACAAAAAATATTAGGAGTGGTGGCACATACCTGTAATCCTAGCTACTTAGGAGGCTGAGGTGGGAGGATTGCTTGAGTTGGGGAGGTGGATGTTGCAGTGAGCCAAGATTGTGCCACTGCACTTCAGCCTGAGCCACAGAGTGAGACCCCATCTCAAAAAGCAAACAAAATCCAAAACAAAATCTGAGATCCAAATATTAACATAATTACTTATTTGCTTTATCTAAGAATATCTATATAGCAGTTTTTAAATAACCATACCAATAATACTACTAAAAATTAAGATGATTCAATTCATTGTAACAGCCAATCAGCAATAAGGTCCAGGTTCAGTTTCATATGATTAGAGCTTGCCCATAATAATGACTGTAACATACATGTAAATCAACCAACAAATTTCTTATATTTATATTCTTTTTAAATATCTTAAAATGTTTAACAGTTATCTTTTTTTTCATATCATTTTCCTGTACCAGAAGCAGCTCCCTTCCCCCTGCATTGCTCTTCTTGTTCAGAGCCTGTCTTGTGGCTATTGTCTTATCTTTTTATACAAACTTTATAATCCATTTTCTCACTCAAAGGGAAAAAGTACCTGATGAGATTCTTATTAGCATTGTGCCAAGATCATGCTACTGCACCCCAGCCCTGGAGACAGAATGAGACCCTGTCTCAAAAATAATAATAGTAAAATTAGCTTTTTTTGCAGTTTTTTTTACCATTTCTTTTCAATCCAAAGATTGCTTAGAAATATGTTTTTACAGTTTTAGGTAGAAGAGACTTTTATTAAAAAGTCACTATTTTAAAATTATATTTAATTGTGGTCACAGAATATAACATATCATTTGTATTTTTGGAATTCATTGAGATTTTCTTTGTGGCCTATGATATTTCAATTTTGTGAATACTCCATGTGACTTCAGAAGAAAGTTTAATCTCTATTATCAGGGTTCAGTGTTCAATATATATTTACTAGATCTACTTTATCAATGATTTTATTTAGCTCCTCTAAATCCATACTAATTTTTTTGTCTAACTGGGTCTATTCTTTTCTGAGAAATGGTATTAAACTTCCAATTATTAGAGTTTTTGCTTATGTCTCTTTTTATTCCTTTTACTTTCTGCTTTTTAATGGTTGTTGCTGTGTTATTAGGCACACGAATATGAATGATGGTTTTCTTGTTTAGATCGTGTCATTTAGCATCATAATGTGACTTTTTGTCTCTTTTTGAATTTTTGCTTGTCTAATAACAAAATTGTACTCCACTTTGTTTTTACTTGCATATGCCTGGTTTATATGTAATCACCCTCTTATTTTTACTATTTTATCTTTTATTTTAGATGAGAGTTTTGCTCTTGTCGCCCAGACTGGAGTATAATGGTGCGATCTGGGCTCACTGAAACTTCTGCCTCCCAGATTCAAGCAATTCTACTGCTTCAGCCTCCTGAGTAGCTGGGGATTATTGATGCGCACCACCATGCCCAGCAATTTTTTTTTCTTGTATTTTTAGTAGAGATGGGGTTTCACCATGTTGGCCAGGCTGGTCTTGAACTCCTGACCTCAGGTGATCTGCTCACCATGGCTTCCCAAAGTGCTGGGATTACAGGTGTGAGTCACCGTGCCCAGCCTAGATAAGTCATTTCTATCCAGCATAGAATTGAATTTCGACTACTTATCCAATCTGAAAATTCTTTTTCTCTTATAAATGAGTTAAGCCTATTAAGTATTGCAGGTAGTAATACAATTGATATGCTTCATCTCAGTTTTGTTTTTATAAATCATATGAAGTCTTTCCTATGAAGTCTGTTTTATTTGCTCTTCTTTTTCTGTTTTTGTGTATTTTAGTATTTAGGAAGATTTGTATTTTGTTCTAATAACTTTATATGATACTGTTCAGACTACTCTTATTTTGATATTGTCCTTTATCTTCCTACTATCAATGGTATTAAAATTAGCTAGTAACCTCCTCTTTTCTGTCTCCCTTTGTCCCGAACACCTAATGTAACATACTTTTTATTTCATCTTTTAAAAGCAATATTTTTTCTTCTCAGATAGTTTCAGCCTTCTCCCCATTTTTGATTTTTATATTATATCTACAGTATCAATACCTATAAAAATTAAATACTTTTTTTTTTTTGAGATGGAGTCTCACTCTGTCACTGAGCAGTGGCACTGTGTCGGCTCACTGCAACCTCCGTCTCCTGGGTTCAAGCAATTCTCCTGCCTCAGCCTCCCGAGTATCTGGGATTACAGGCGCCCACCACCACACCTGGCTAGTTTTTATATTTTTAGTAGAGATGGGGTTTCACCATTCTGGCCAGGCTGGTCTTAAACTCCTGACCTCAGGTGATCCACCCGCCTTGCCCTCCCAAAGTGCTGGGATTACAGGCATGAGCCACCATGCCCGGCCAATTAAACACTATTCTTTCAAACTTATTCCCATTGTTTAGCCTCAATTCTACTGTAAAATGCTCACCACCATAACTGGGTGACTCTGGTTCAAGGTCTTTCAAGAGGTTGCAGTTAAGCTGTTGGTAGAACTGTAGTTTCATCAAAAGGCTCAACCAGGTTTGGCATGGTGGCTCACACCTGTAGTCCCAGCACTTTGGGAGGCAGAGGCGGAGGATTGCTTGAGCCCAGGAGTTTGAGACCAGCCTGGGCAGCAATGTGAGACCGCACTTCTACAAAAAATTAAAAAATTAGCCAGGCATAGTTGGCATGTGCCTGTAGTCCCAACTACTGGGGAGGCTGAGGTGGAAGGATCGCTTGAGCCTGGGAGGCAGGAGGTTGCAGTGAGCCGAAATCATGCCACTGCACTCCGCCTGGATGACAGAGTGAGACTGTCTCAAGAAAAAAAAAAAAAGAAAGAAAAATGGCTTCACCAGGTAAGGACCTGCCTCCAAGCTCTCTTACGCGAGAAACACATACAAGGAACTGACAGGATTCAGTTCCTTGTGGGCATTGAACTGAAAGTCTCAGTTCCGCCTTGGGTATTGACTGGAGGCCAATCTCAGTTCCTTGCCATGTGGAACTCACACAGGGTAACTCACAACACGTCAGCTGGCTTCTCTCAGAGTGACAGAAAGCAGCAAAACAGAAGTCACAGTCTCTTTGTAGTCTAATTTCAGATGTAACACCCCATTACTTTTACTGTATTTTATTCGTTAGGAGCAATTCACTATATTTAGTCCATACTCAAGAGAAGATTACATAAGGACATAAATACCAGGAGATGGGATCCCTGGAGGCTATGCTGGAGACTGTCTGCCATGTGACAAATACCTAGGAATGGAATTTCTGTGTCATAGGGTACACGTACATTCATAAGAAACTGCTAACCTATTTTCCCACGTGGTTATACTATTTCATTTTCCCTCCCACAATGTATGAGAGTTCCCAGTTGTTTCAAGGTTTCTTTATATATATATATATATATATACATATATATGTATATATGTATATATATGTATTTATTTATGATACTTTAAGTTCTAGGGTACATGTGCACAACGTGCAGGTTTGTTACATATGTATACATGTGCCATGTTGGTGTGCTGCACCCATTAACTCGTCATTTACATTAGGTATATCTCCTAATGCTATCCCTCCCCCCTTCCCCCACCCCACAACAGGCCCCGGTGTGTGATGTTCCCCTTCCTGTGTCCAAGTGTTCTCATTGTGGAAGACAGTGTGGCGATTCCTCAGGAATCTAGAACTAGAAATACCATTTGACCCAGCCATGCCATTACTGGGTATATACCCAAAGGATTATAAATCATGCTGCTATAAAGACATGTGCACACATATGTTTATTCAAGGTTTCTTAACCTTGGCACTATTGACATTTTGACCCAGATAATTCTTTGTTCTGGAAGCTGTCCTTTGCTTTGTAGAATGTATAGCTCCCTGACCTCTATGCATTAGATGCCAGTAGCTCCCTGCTGATTGTGATGCTCAACAATGTCTCCAGGAATTGTCAAATGTCCTTTGGGGCAAAATGACTCACAGCTGAAAACCACTGAATTGCCCCACATCCTAACCAACAAGGTATTTCTAATCTTTTTAGTTTTAGCCATTCTAATAGAAATGTAGTGTTATTTCACTGTAGCTTTAATTTGCATTTTTATAATGACCAGTGATGTTACACCTCTTTCTATTTGTTTTACATTTGTATGCCTTCTTTGATGAAGTATCTATTGAGCTTTTTTGCCCATTTTTATTGGATCATTTGCCTTCTTAATATTGAATTGTAGTAGTGTTTATATTTTTCAGATACAAGTACAGTCATGCATCATTTAACAACGTGGATACATTCTGAGAACTGTGCCGTTAGTTGATTTTATCATGTGAACATCGTAGAGCATACTTGCATAAACCTAGATGCTGTAGCCTACTACACACCTAGGCTATGCCGTGTTGCCTATTGTTCCTAGGCTACAAACCTAGGAGCATGTGCAGTGTGTTACTGTACTGAATACTGCAGGCAACTGTAACACAATGGTATTTGTGTATCTAAACATATCTAAACATACAGAAGGTACAGTAAAAAATGGTGTTATAATCATATGAAAACACCTTTGAATATATGGTCCACTGTTGACTGAAATGTTACTGTGTGGTGCATGCCTGTATTTCATTAGATGTAGGTTTTGGAAATATATTCTCCCGGTCTTGGCTTACCTTTTCATTTAGAGTAGCATCTTTCAAGAGCAAAATATTTTAATTTTGCTGGAGAAAATTTATCCATTTTTCTTGTATGATTATAACTTTTATGTCTTGTCTTATTCCATTCAGGCTCCTGTAACAAATTACCATAAACTGGATGGACTATAAAAAATAGAAATTTCTTTTTTTTTTGACCTCTGAACTTTTTATTTTCCTCCTGCTCCCCAAAGGGTACCCTGCTTCTGCTGGATTAATGCCTCAGAACTTTGGTGTCCTTTGTCTCAGACAGCACTTTGCCATCCACTGTCCGGCGGTGGTGGTCTTTTGGATGGTTTGCATGGAGTTGCTGCTGTCCAGGGCATCACCAAGATTGAACTCCTTGCCATCTTCCCCCAGGCAGGGGTAGGTGTCGATCTCAGCCCCTAGCTTGACCTTGATGTTCAGCAGGGCCTCGTACTCCTGGGCCTGGCGCTGTCCCTCTTCCAGGGTCTGTGCCAGCTCTGACTCCAGGTGCAGCAGGATCCCGTTGAGCTGCTCCATCTGCAGGGCGTGGCGGGCCTCCACCTCCCTCAGGCTGTCCTCCAAGCTGGCCTTCAGATTTCTCATGGAATCCAGGTCAACCTCCAAGGACTGGAGTGTACATCTCAGCTCTGTGAGCGTCATCTCAATAGCTCCAACCTCAGTGGGCTGCGTGGTGACCACTTTGGTGATTTCCTCAATTCTTCTGAGACCAGTATTTGTCCAGCCCCTCTTGGTTCTTCCGAGCCAGCTCGTCATATTGGGCCCAGATGTCTGCCATGATCTTGGCAAGGTCCTGAGATTTGAGGGCATCTACCTCCATAGTCAACCCAGAGCTGGCAATCTGGGCTTGTAGGCCTTTTACTTCCTCTTTGTGGTTCTTCTTTATGAAGAGCAGCTCCTCCTTGAGAGCCTCAATCTCTGTCTCCAGCTGCAGCCGAGTGACATTGGTGTCAACAATGACCTTGCAGAGCCCATGGATGTCATGGGCCATGGCCAGCTCTGTCTCATACTTGACCCTAAAGTCATCAGCAGCAAGACAGACATTTGTCGATCTGCAGAACAATGCAGGCATTGTCCACAGTGTTTGCAAAGATCTGAGCCCTCAGGTCATCGATGATCTTGAAGTAATGGCTCCAGTCTCTGACCTGGGGTCCCTTCTTCTCCAGGTGCTCCCGGATTTTGCTCTCCAGCTTCTGATTCTTGGTCTCCAGGCTCCTCACTCTGTCCAGGTAGGAGTCCAGGCAGTCGTTCAGGCTTTGCATGGTCTCCTTCTCATTCTGGATACCTCCCATTCCTGCCAGACCCCCAGCCATCTCCACGGCCAGGCCCCTGGACTCCATGCAGCCCGGAAGCTGATGAAGCAGGACACAGAGATCCAGGAACCAGAGCCCCTGCTGCCTGCATAGACGCTGGCCGCACTGCTGACCGGCCAGGTGCCATAGCTGGGTGCCTGGACAGAGCCCAGGGACCAGTAGTTGGTGGAGAAGGTGGAGCGAGTGGTGAAGTTCATGGTGTCCAGGGAGGCAGGCAAGAGGACAGGACTCAGACTTTGCCGATGACCAAAAAATAGAAATTTATTTCTTAGTGTTTCTGGAAGCTGGGAAGTCCAAGATCAAGATACTGGGAGATTTGGTGTCTGGTGAGGAAGAGCTTGCTCTCAGGTTCATAGATGGCCCCTTCTTGCTGCATCCTCACTTGGTGGAAGGGGCAAGATTGCTCTCTGGGGCTTCTTTTATAAGGACAATAATCTCATCCATGAGAGCTCTGTCCTCATGACCTGATCACCTCTAAATTCTCCATCTCTTAGTACCACCACCTTGGCAGTCAGGATTTCAACCTATGAATTTTGAACGGATAATAGCATGTTTTATCTAAGAAAGCTCTGCCTAAATGAAGGTTACAAATATTTTCTCTTTTTTTCTAGAAGTTTTATACTTTTAGCTCAAGTTTGCCTTTCTGATACATTTAGATTTAAATTACATTTGTGGTGTGAGGTAAGAATCAAGGTTCATTATTTTGCATATGGATCCAGTTATTCCAAGACCATTTATTAAAAAGAGTAACTTTTCCCAATTATATTACCTTGATACCTATGTCGAAAATCAATTAACTATATATGTGTGGACCTATTTCTTGGATTTCTATGCTGTTCCACTAGTCTAACAGTCTATCTTTACACCAATACCACTCTGTTTTGACTCGTTATCTTTATAATATGTTCTCAAACCAAACAGTGTTATGTCCTAAAACTTTATTCTTCTCTTTCAGAAATGTTTTCCCTTTTCATTTTCATATAAATGAAAGTTCTTTTCATTTCATATAAATCTTAAATCCAGTTTCTCAATTTTTACAAAACAGCTTGCTGAGATTTTGACTAGACTGCATTGGGCCTATGTATTCATTTGAGGAGAATTGACGTCATAACAGTAATGAGTTTTCTGACCCATTAACATGGTATACTTCTCTATTTAGCTGTTCTTTAATTTCTTTAACCAAGCTCTTATAGTTTTCACTGTAATCATCTTTCACATAATTTGATAATTCTATCCCTATGTATTTTGTGTTTATATTGTGAATAAAGTTATTTTAATTTCCCATTGCTTGTTGTTAGCATATAGAAAAATGGTTGATTTTGTATATTGACTTCATATCATGCTACCTTCCCATATTTATTTATTTATTCTAATATTTTTTGTAGCTGGATCTTTGGAAAAAATCAATAAAACTAATAAACCTTAGGATTTTCTATATAGATGATAATCTCATTTGTGAATAAAAAGTTATAATCCCTTCTTTCCAATCTTTATGCCTTTTATTCTTTTCCTTGCCTTATTGCAGCAGTAAAGACCTCTAGTTAATTGCTAAGTAGAAGTGGTGAGAGTGGACTTCTTTGCCTTATTCTCAAAATTAGAGGAAAAATATTTATGATGTTAGCTGTTGATTTCTCATAGATGTCCTTTATTGGATTATGGAAATTTCCCTCTACTACTAGTTTGCAGGGAGCTTTTTATCATGAATAGGTATTAAATTTTGTCAAAAGATTTTTTTGCTTCTACTGAGACGGTGACATAGTTTTTTTCACCTCAGTCTGCTATTAGGATAAATCACATAGATAGATTTTCTAAAGTTAAAACAACCTTCCATTTCTTGCATAATTATATTTGGTAACAATATATTATCTTTTTTATGCATAAAGAAATTTACTTACTAAAATTTTGTTAAGAATTTTTGCATCTATGATAAGGAATATTGGTCTATAGTTTTCCCATAATGTCTTTGTCTGATTTTAATATAAAGCTCACCTCATAAAATGAGCTGGGAAGTATAATCATTTCTTTTATTCTCTGGATGAGTTTATGTAGAACCTCTATTATTTCTTTCCTAAAAGTTTCCTTTAACATATCAGTGTTATGGCTGATGTTTTCTTTATGAGAAGATTTTCAAATATGAACTTTTTAATAGAAGATATGGGGCTATTCAGGTTACCTATATTTCTTGAATGAGTTGTAGCAGTTTGTGTCTTGCATAGAATTTATACATGTCATCTAAATTAAAAATCTAATTGCTAAAGTTTTTCAGAATATTCTCTTATCCTTTTGATGTGTGCTAAATTTGTAATAATATTCCTCTTTCATTTTTTTTTTACTGATAATTTGTGTCCTCTCTTTTTTTTTCCTGATTAGTCTGGATACAAGTTTATCAATTTACAGATTTTTTTCCAAATAGTCAGCTTTTTTAAAAAACATTTTTCTATCGTGTTTATTTCTTATTTTACTCTATTCTTTATTATTCTCTTCCTTCTACTTGATTTGAATTTAATTTGCTCCTTTCTTTCTAGTTAATGCTGAAGCTTAGATAAATTTTTGAGACTTTCTTTTTAAATATAAGCATTTAATATTATAAATTTTCCTCTTTGCACTGCTTTTGCTTTATCACACAAACTTTGATATTTTGTGTTTTCATTTTAATTTTGCTTAAAATATTTTATAACTTCTTTTGTATTTTTTGACTCATGAGTATTTTAGAACTGAATCGTTTAATTTCCAAATATTTGGAGTTTGTCAAAATATCTTTTTGTTATTGATTTCTAGCTTAGTTTAGTTGAGATCAGTTAACTCTGCATTATTTCAGTTATTTTCATGTTTTTTTGACTTGTTTTATGGCCTTGCATATGATCTATGTCATTGATTGCTGTAAACACTTCAAACAATGTATATTCTGCTGTTGCAGTGTCTGTATGTCAATTAGGTTAAGTTGGTAGATAGTAAGTCTTCTTTATACTTATTGGTTTTATGTCTACTTGTTCTATACCAATTTCTGAGAGGAGAGTGTTGAAATCTCCAAAAGTAATATAATATTTGTCTATTTCTCCTTTTAGTTCTATTAGTTTTTGCTGCTTATTTTATAAAGCTCTGTTATTAGGTGCAAACACAATTATTGTTATATCATTATGACAAATGTATCTCTTTATCATTATGAAAAGTCCCTTTTTATCTTTGGTAATATTGTTTTGAAATCTATTTTGTCTGATAGCAACATAGCTACTTCAGCTTTATTTTTGTTTAGTATTTGCGTAGTTTATCTTTTTTAATCACTTCACTTTTAACCTAACTATATCTTTCCAGTTAAAGCAAATTTCTTGCAGAGAGCCTACAGTTGGATTTTGTTTTATCTAGTCTGTCAATTTTTTTGCCTTTACATCTTTGAACAATTGTTATGGTCTGAATATTTGTGTCCTCTCAAAGTTCATATGTTAAAATCCCAACCACCAAGATGATGATATAAGAAGTGGGACCTTTAGGAGGTGATTAGGTCATGAAGGTAGAACCCTTATGAATGAGATGATGCCCTTATAAAGCTGCCTTGTCCCTTCCACCATGTGAGAATGCAGCAAGAAGGGGCCATCTATGAATCAGAGTGTGAGCCCTCACCAGAAACCAAATCTCCTAGTACTTCGGTCTTGCACTTTCCAGCCTCCAGAATTGTGAGAAATACATTTCTTTTATTTATAAGCTACCCAGTTTATGGCATTTTGTTATAGCAGCCCAAATGGAGGAAGACACCAATTAACATCTAATGTCATTACTGAAATGGGTATAGCTTACCTGTACTAGGACATTATTTGTTTTCTATTTACCTCAAATGTTCTTTGTTCCTCTTTATTTTTTATGTTTCTTTCTTTTGGATTAATTGAATATATTCTATGGCACCATTTTTTTTTGGAAATGGAGTCTCACTCTGCTGCCCAGGCTGGAGTACAGTGGCACGATCTTGGCTCACTGCAACCTCCACCTCCTAGGTTCAAGCAATTCTCCTGCCTCAGCCTCCCAAGGAGCTGGGACTACAGGTGCACGCCACCATGCCCAGCGAATTTTTTATATTTTTAGTAGAAACAGGGTTTCACCATGTTGCCTAGGCTGATCTCGAATTCCTGAGCTCAGGTAATCTGCCCACCTCGGCCTCCCAAAGTGCTAGTATTACAGGCGTGAGCCACTGCGCCTGGCCTATGGCTCCATTTTATCTTCACTATTGGCTGATTAGATATCCATCTTTTTAATTTTTTTTGTAGTTGCTCTAGTATTTACAATACAAAATTTTAACTTATCACCATCTATTTTCAAACCCTACTACAAACACTTCACATAAAATATAAAGTCCTTACAACATATATTTCCATTTACCACCTCCATTTTCTGTGCTATTCTTGCCATACATTTTGCTTCTATATTTGTTATAAACCCCATGATACATATTTTTTTGCTTTAAACACTCAATTATCTTTTAAAGAGATTAGAAGTAGAGAAACTATGTTTTATATTTACCTTCATATTTTACAAAACTGCTCTTTTAGTTAACAACATAATTTTCTGGAAGGGAGACTAAATTCTGCCAGTGCATTTTCTACACTATCTTGGCAAGATCTGAATGTCTTCATTTCTAAGCTATTCTTAGAAACTAGCAGTGTTGATATACTTTGGATGTGTGTCCCTGCCCAAATCTTATGTTGAAATGTAATCCCCAGTATTAGAGGTGGGGCCTGGTGAGAGGTGATTGGGTTATGGGGGTGGATTTCTCATGAATGGTTTAGTACCGTCCTCATGATACTGAGTGTGGCAACTTGCTCACTCTCTCTTTTTTTTTTTTTTTGAGATGAAGTTTCACTGTGTTGCCCAGCCTGGAGTGCAGTGGCATGATCTCGGCTCACTGCAACCTCTTCATCCCTGACTCAAGTGATCCTCCTGCTTCAGCCTCCCAAGTAGCTGGCATTACAGGCACCTGCCACCATGCCCAGCTAATTTTTGTGTTTTTCGTAGAGACGAGGTTTCACCATGTTGGCCAGGCTGGTCTCGAACTCCTGAACTCAGGTGATCCACCCACCTTGGCCTCCCAAAGTGCTGGGATTACAGGTGTGAGCTACCATGCCTGGCCACCTTGCTCCGTCTTTCTTGCTCCTGCTCTGGCCATGTGATGTGTCTGCTCCCCCTTTGCCTTCTACCATGACTGTTGGTTTCCTGAAGCCCCCACCAAGAAGCTTAGCAGATGCTAGCATCATGTTTCCTGTACAATCTGCAGAATGGTGAGCCAATTAAACCCCTTTTATTTATACATTTCCCAGTCTTGGCTATTTCCTTATAGCAATGCAAGAACAGCCTTAATACAAATGCCCCGTTCGTTTTGTATAGCGCTGCACCTGTGGGGTACTTCAGATCTCAACCAATCATTCACAAAAGTGATTTGAGGAAATTTCCAGTGTCTAGAATCCAGGTTTGTTGAGGTGGTCAATCAATCAAACAGTTAATTAACAATTATTCATTTGTTCATCTTCTTTTTGTTCCTTCATTCATCAAACGCAGATTAATCATTAACTGTGTACCTATTACAAGCTCAGTGCTGGGAATGCAAAGGATCTCTAGATTTATTTAATAGGTTTTAACTGGAAGTAGGAAGATAGTGAAATAACTTTTAAAATGCATTAATCAGTTTTTTGTTTTTGTTTTTGTTTTTTTTCTCTGAGACGGAGTCTCGCTCTGTTGCCCAGGCTGGACTGCAGTGGTGTGATCTCGGCTCACTGCAAGATCCGCCTCCCGGGTTCACGCCATTCTCCTACCTCAGCCTCCCGAGTAGCTGGGACTACAGACGCCCACCACCGCGCCCGGCTAATTTTTTGTATTTTTAGTAGACATGGGGTTTCACCGTGTTAGCCAGGATGGTCTCGATCTCCTGACCTTTTGATCCGCCCCCCTCAGCCTCCCAAAGTGCTGGGATTCCAGACGTGAGCCACCGCACCAGGCCCATTAATCAGTGTTTTCTTCCTTAGTGCCTACTGTTATTTCTCTCATAATTCTTTGTGGCCTAGCTTTTATAACTTGGTATAATATAATGTTAATTTATTATGATGAACATAATAATGCTGCTACCAGTGAGATGGGATTATTCCCTCGACCTTGACCCCCTTCATGGGCAGGAACTGGAATGTCTCATTTCACTTAGCCTGCTGCTTGCCACACCTCACAAGAGGGAGCATTCAAGTGAGTGCAGGACCCAGAGCGAAAATATGAATGCTGGAACTCACCAGTCACTCCTCTCTGGTGAGAGCAGGCTGTGTGTGGGCTCTGGAGCAATGTCCCAGCCCCTGCCCTCATGGGTTCTTGTCTGGTGTCCAGAAAGAATCAGGTCACATCAACAGATTGAAGGGTAGTATATGTGGAGCATTTTATTGGGCAATGGATGTGGCTCTCAGTGGAACAGGGAATAAGAAAGGGGATGGTGGGGGAAGAAGGTGATCTTTCCCTGAGGCCACACCATCTGAAGTTGGCCACAGCTATCTGTAGTCTCTTCTTGTATCCCCAACACTTAGCCATTTATATTGCTCTGTCAGCTGAAGTCTTTTTATGGGCACAGGATAGGGGAATGGCAGGCTAAAAAGGCAACATTTGGGCAAAAAATGGGGTCAGCTATTGTCACTTAGGGCCACAGTTCCATGCTTTAGAGTGGGGTTTAGCTGGGAGCCCAATCATTCTGTATCACCAGTGCCATTACATACATTTTACTCCTTTTCCTCTTTTATTCCTTATAACATCCCCATGAAGTATTATTATCCTGATTCTACAAAGAAGGCCAGAAGCTCAGGGAGTGATCTGTCCAAAATCACAGCTACTAAATGAATAATATGACACTGGATTTAATCCACTCCAGGCTGATTCTGGAGCCTCTGCTCTGTCAGAAATAAGCAGAAAAGATTGGTCCAAGATTTCTGCTGCTTCTGCTTTGAATCCTATATAAGAGGGGTCTGGGCATACTGCAGGTGGTCAATAAAGACTGTTAAAAGAACAAACAGGAAAGGAAACAATAGAGTGAAAAGGCAACCTGCAGAATGGGAGAAAATATTTGTAAATCATATATCCAATAAAGGGTTAATATCCAGAATATATAAATAACTCCTACAACTCAACAACAAAAACACAAATAACCAGATTAAAAAATGGGTAAAGGAGTTGAATAGTCATTTCTCCAAAGAAGATATATAAATGGCCAACAAGCCCATGAAAAGATGTTCAGCATCACTAAATCATTAGAGAAATGCAAACCAAAACTTCAAGATATCACTTCACACTCACTGGGATGCTCACTGTCAAAAAGAAAGAAGCAACCAAACAGAAAAAGGAAATATTGACAAGGATGTGGAGAAATTGGAACTCCTGTTCACTGTGGAAATGTAAAATGGTGCAGCCACTATGAAAAACTATACGGCGGCTTCACAAAAAGCTAAAAAGTAGAATTACCCTATTATCCAGTAATCCCATGTCTGGGTATGTATCCCAAAGCATTGAAAAGCAGGGTCTCTAAGAGATGTTTGTACAACCATGTTCATTGAAGCATCGTTCACAATGACCACGAGGTGGAAGCAACCAGCACGCCTGTTGAGAGATCAATGGTAAGAAAATGTGGTATATACATACAATGGCATATTATTCAGGCTTAAAAAAGAAGAGAATCCTGTTATGTGCTACAACATGTCTAAACCTTGAGGGTATTATTTTAAGTGAAATTGGTCACAAAAAGGCAAGTACTGTATGATTCCACCTACATAATGTATCTGAAGTAGTCAAGCTCATAGTACAGAAAGTAGAACGGTGGTGGCTGGGCATGATGGCTCACACCTGTAATCCCAGCACTTTGGGAGGCTAAGGTGGGTGGATCTCCCGAGGTCAGGAAATCAAGACCAGCCTGGCCAACATGGTGAAAACCCGTCTCTACACAAAAATACAAAAATTAGCCCGGCGTGGTAGTGTGCACCTGTAATCTCAGCTACTTGGGAGGTTGAGGCACCAGCCTGGGCGACAGAGCAAGGCTGTTTCAAAAAGAAAGAAAGAAACAAAGAAGAAAGTAGAATGGTGGTTACCAAGGGACTGAAGTAGGGATAAATGGGTATAGGGTTTCAGTTTTGCAAGATAAAAATGATCTAGAGGCCTGCCACCACTGAATTGTACAACTAAAAATGGTTAAGATGGTAGATTTTGTTACGTGTTTTTTCACCAATTAAAAAAATAAATTTAATAAAAAAGGATAAAGAGGAGGGCAGCCTAATGTTATGCTCTTTATGCCCGAATTTGGCGAAATCGAGCCTTGCCAGCTCTTTTTTCCTATGACAGTGTCCGAACCTTTCTTTTTCCCAGGGGTAGAAATGGCCCCAGCTCCCGCGCAGCCTCCCGGCTGCACCACGCTCGCCCCGCCTCTCTCTCGCTCCTTACTCCGCCCACCGCAGTTTCCTCCAATCGCGGCCCTCTCCCCGCCCCCTTACCCGAGCCTTTTTCCTGCATCCGGGCCTGAGAGTGCAGGCTTGAGGGAAGCATGGAGGTTCATGGCAAGCTCCAGGCTAGCCCGAGTTGTTCGTCGCCCACCCGGGATTCCTCAGGAGTCCCAGTGTCCAAGGAGCTGCTGACGGCGGGAAGCGACGGCCGCGGAGGTGACGGACGGGTGACGACGGCATGGGCCCCACACGTGCGGCGGAGGAGGCGCGGCCGGTGCAGTCTGGGGGCCAGTGGCTCCCTACCCTCGAGGGGAGCCCCGGAGACTGCTGCGGGGCTCCGGCGTGCCCTGCCCGCGGCAGGGGTGGGGACTTTGGGGCGGGCACCCGGCTGCGGGCCCGGAATGGTTTCCGCAGCTAGTGGTTCTTATATTCTGCAAGGTAGTGAGCGCCCACCCTGCCAGGCGCCGCTGCCAGGCACCTGCCCTGCCCTGGAAGCTGGGAAGCTCTCGAATTCTTTCGGGGAAGGGAGGGCTTTTGGTTTGGCTGCCTGCGTCAGAGCAGTTGGCTGGTAGGGGGAAGCGGAGTAATATTATGCTAACAGTCCCTACCTCCTTCACACCCACACAGACCATCCCTTAGTGCTGCTGTCTTGTAGAGGGAGACATGCATCCAGGAAATCCACATAGCATGTCAGGCAATATAGGTAGAATTTAAAAGCATGAGTTCGAATCCCAGCTCCACTAGTAATTAACTGGTGGGACTTAGAGTTATTTTCATTCCCTAAGCCTCAGTTTTTGCATTTGGGAAATGGGGGTAGTAGTAATGCCTGTAGAATTTTTGTGAGGAGGAGAATGCGTAAAAAGGCTTGGGCATGTTGTCAGTAAATACTAGCCTGAAGAAAAGGTTTTGTGAGAACCCAGAGATTCTGAAGGAAGTATAATAATGATAACCAAAGCTTATGTAGTCCTTACTATGTATGCCCCAGGAATTAACTCATCTAATCCTCACAACAACCCTTTGCAGAAAATCTGTTATCTCTGTTTTATAGTTGAGGAACCTGAGACATGATTTATCATACAGGTAATTTACTTTCTGGAGATCATGTGGCTAGAAAGTAGCCAAACTGGGACTTGAATTCAAGTAGTCTGGCTCCAGATTCTGTGCTCTGATCACGAATCCAGTAGGCCTTAAGTAGTAGGCATTCAATGGATGTTTGTTGCGCTCTGCTTCGCAGGTGAACAGGATTTGTTTTTTAACCAGAGAGGTAAGGGATTTTCCGGGTATTAGAAATAGGGTGTGCAAAGCCTTGAGTTTTGTAAGTTCCCCTCTTGGAACTCTGATGGGATAGACAGTTGGGATGATTTGAGTAGTGAGAGATGAGGCTGGAAAGGTAGAGTGGGTGACAAAATCCCCAAAAGGCTGCTTTCCTTGGGTTGAACATCTTCAGGGAAGGGGAAATACCAGGCAAGCATGTTTTACTAGTGAAGAAACAAATGCTTGAAGATCAGGTAAGTTGCCCAGTGTTACATAACTAGTAACCATTTCTGGCTTCACTTAACCATTGTTTTGCTCTGTACTGCTTCCTCCGTTCTGTCATTGCAGACCCATGTTTGTCTACTAATGAATTTCTGATCCAGAAAAGTGCAGATTGGTGTGCATTTATTACCTGGCATTGGTGATAGAGGTGAATGAGACAGGTGTAAGAAAGGAGAGGTGGCTGTACACAGAGAATTAAAATGTTGTAATGGAGCTTGGAGTGCTCCTTTAAAAAAAAATTTTGGGGAGTGTGGACAGTCAAGACTTAAGACTGGTCGTGTGAGAGGCTTACTGATGGGCCTTTGTTTTTTTATGCTGTAGTAAATTAAGGGTGTTTCTGTGTCTGTATTTTCAGGTATATGGGACAGGCTGCTCATCAACTCCCAACCTAAGTCCAGAAAGACCTCCACTCTTCAAACAGTTCGGATAGAGAGGAGTCCCTGTAAGTACTTCTTCCCCTCTCTCACCCTCTCTAATGCTGAGTTTTGTCTGATTAAGCTGTGGGACGGTCTCTGCCTTCATGGTCAGGTATCAAACCACAGATAGTCCAGTGGAACAAGTCTTACTTGGGATTTACATGATAAAGTCAGTACACAGAATAGAACTTCTTACATTATTTCTCTACTTTAAGAGGGTAACTTTTTCATGAAAAATTGCTTGTGGGATGAATTTTGGGAAGTCAAAAACAATTGTTAATCTCCATGACAAACTTTTTAGAGGTTACTGAGCTTCAAACAATATATATGGATGGAAAACCACAACCACATCCCATTGAGTTGGACACAATTATTTAAATGATAAATATTGCTTAGAATACAGAATAATGGCCAGTTCTCTTTATTATTCTGTAGTATTGCTGTACTGCACATTCATAAGTATGTCCCACACTCAGACTTTAAGTATTACACGAATGCCCTCTATGTAATTCACTCTTAATATTTAAAAAAAGGCAAAAATTCAATAAAAACAATGTAAATAAGCATGAAGGTAATGAAGGTATCACATCAATAAACTAAGAAATCATGAGTACTCTGAAAGGATAATTTAACTGTAGCATCATTACTGTAGCACTAAATCTACAATAGCTGAAATGACCATATGGTGGCTGCCCATCCAAAAACCAGTTTTTGTGGACATAAGTTTTTATTTTGAGGGATTACATACCTAGAAGTGGAATTGCAGGTATATATAAGGTGTACATTTTTTTTTTTTTTACGAAGAAGAAATTGCCATTTTGCATTTCCACCAGCAAGGTATGAGAGTTTAGTTGCTGCACATCCTAACCAAAATGTGGTATGGCCTTTTTAATTTTAGCTATTCTAGTGTGGATATAGTGGTATAGCGTTGTGATCTTAATTTGTTTCTAATGGCTAATAATGTTGAGCATCTTTTCACGTGTCACTATTTGTATGTCTTCGGTGAAGTGCCTGTTCAAATCTTAAGCACATTTAAAAAATCAGGTTTCTTATTGTAAACATCATTCTTGATAGTGCAGCTCTGCTGGAGATAGACTTACCATCCTGTATGTGTCTGAGAAAGTATTTTGCTTTCAAGTTTTTGGAAGATGCTTTAATGGATTTAGAATTCTAGGTTGACAGTGTGGTTTTTTGCTTTTTCTTTTTTCTCCAGTACTTTAAAGACGTCACTACACTTTCTTTTCAGTGGCATTGTTTCTGATGCCAGTGTCTACTGTCATTTTGTGTCATGAATATAGTGTTTCTTTTCTTCTCTGGCTGCTTTTAAGATTCCCTTCATTACTGGTTTTTACCGAGTTTATGGTGATGTGCCCTTTGTAGTTTTCTTTGTGAGTCTTGAGCTTGGGTTTGTTGAGCTTACTGGATCTATGAGTTTATAATTTTTATCAAATTTGGGAAATTTTTAGGGTTGTTGTTGTTGCTTGCTCCTGTCTCGCCTCTTCTGAAGGGACTCCAATCACACCTAATTTTGCCAGTTGAGGTTGTCTCACAGCTCATTGATTGTTTGTTTGGGTCTTATGTTTTGTGTGTTTCAATTTGGATAGCTTCTATTGCTGATTTCCTTGAGTTCACTATTCTTCTATATTGTCTAATCTGTTAATTCTATCAAATGTATTTTTTCAAGGTAGATATAGTTTCCATCTCTAGAAGTTTGAGACTGTTTATATCTTTTTTCTTTCCTTGTGTTTGTGCATTTCTTTTCTTCCTTGAACATACAAAGTATATTTATAAGAGCTGTTTTAACATTCTTATTGCTGATTCTGTCGTCTGCATCATTTCTGAATCTTTTTTTCCTACTCTTTATGAATTATGTTTTCCTGTTTATTTGCATGTTTGCTAATTTTTTATTAGATGTTGGACATTTTGAATATTATGGTGTTGTGTGTTGGATATTATTTAATTTAGAAGAACCACGACTGAACTAGCCTCAGGGTTCAGCATATACTCTCCTAGAGTACCACGGAATTATTTGGCTTCTGAGGATCACAGTTCAGGCCGCACATTTTGGTACTTGTTTTGCTCTACTTGATTCTTTAGTTGGAAACAAAAGCAGGCCAGATTTTCTATCTGTAGCAATACATTTAAATCTGAGGACAGAGAAATACCTTTATTTGTATTAGTAATTTCTCTTTCTGTATATCTGAAGGGGAATGAGAGCTAACATTCACTATTATGTCAGGCTTTATTTGTGTACATGCTCTTAGGGAGTCCTTCCAGCACCTTATTTTACAAATAGAGGTCGTCTACTTGACCTTGGCCACTATTTTCTTTTCTTCTTCCATACGCTGGACATTTTAGTTATCTGTTATGTAGCCATAGCAGTTACATAAGTTTTGAGAGTCTGTTATATGCATGGTTATGTGTTGGGCTTCTTGAGAGAGAAAATAAATATCCTTGTTTGTTGACTGCTCTGTATTTGGCACAGTGACTGACAGTTATCACTCCTCTTTTATAGATTACTACACTGAGGTTTCAAGTGGTAGAATTAAATGTATTAATTAGGATTCTTGGTTGCAAATGACTAAAATCCAGCTCAGATTGCCTTAAGCAAAAAAAGAAATTATGTTGTCTCTTTTTATTGGGGGAAAAATACTCCAGGCGCAGTGATTTCAGGTGCATCTGGATCCAGGTGCTCAGTGTCCTCAGAGGTCAGCCACTCTGTCCCTTAGTTCTGCTTTCCTAGGTATTGGCCTAATTTAGAGCATACTCTTCCCCCAGGTGTGGTGAGTTGCCAGTTTATCAGCAGCTTCAGCCTTATATTCAGCCAACTCAGTCATTCACTCAGAAAGAGTTCTCTCTCAGCAGTTCCAACAAAAGGTCCTGAGTGATCTCTTATTGGCCCCACTAGAGCAGTGTGTCGCTGTGATGCCACTAAAGCATGGTACAGTGGCCAAGGATGTGGAGGATGTAGGCATGTATGGGGTGAGGGGCAAAAGTGACTAAGAGTGACACAAGCTTAAAAGGAAAGCCAGGGTTATATTATCAGAAGAAAGGGAACAGATGTTGGGTAGGCAGAAATAACCACTACTTAATTAACTGGCCCAAGGTAATTCAGATAGAGGTAGAAGTAGGATTCTGTACATACCTAGTCAGTAGTACCCTAAAGCCTCAGAACCTGGTGCTCTTAACTGTTAAGTCACACTGCCTCCCTATTTAGTTACTATTTGTTGAATGCCAGCCTTCTAGGAGTTTCCAGTCCTGGGGATATATGAGAAACATAAAACATTTGAGAAACAATTAATTGCTGGATTGTGTAGTCCTACTGCTTTATTCAGAAGAGGATGGAGGGTTTTTAAATGAAGGGAACTAAAAGATATGTAATTATGGTTGTTATTATTAATACTCAGTTCAGAAGTGTTCATAGGAAATCCTGGGTTTCAGAATTTATTAGCATATATGTTGATATGCTGTATTTACTTTCCACAGTATTGGACCAGGTACAGACCTTTCTCCCACAGATGGCACGGGCAAATGAAAAGCTAAGAAAAGAAATGGCAGCTGCACCACCTGGTCGTTTCAATATTGAAAACATTGATGGGCCTCATGGTAAAGTTATACAAATGGTAACTACGCTTTGTTTTCATATGGTGAAATTACTGGTCTGCCTGTCACCTAAGAAGAAGATAACTTTTCCATTTTATTTTCAAGTTTTCATTTTCCTGGTGTTAGCTCATGTTTCCAATGTTGTATAGGTACATAGTCATTTTATGATTTAGTCATTTTAGTCATATGATGTCACAGGAAGGTTTTTTTTTCTAAGTCAAATGCTACATTTGTTATTCTGAAGCATTAATTTACTCAGTGTCCTAACTGGATTTTTTTCTGTCGAAGCCCCAAAAGAGGTAATCATAGTCTGATTTATTGAGTATGCAAAAATAAATGATGTGTGGAAGAGAGCAATTGATTACATAAGCTGTGTGCAAAAATGTTCTCTCAGTTTATACTCATATCTTGTTTCTGCACTGGAATTCCATTTATAAGTGTGTGGAAGAGAGCAATTGATTACATAAGCTATGTGCAAAAATGTTCTCTCAGTTTATACTCATATCTTGTTTCTGCACTGGAATTCCATTTATAATATCTGTGTCTGGACCAAGCTGAGACAATTGTTAATAGTATCTAATTCATTAGCCATTCTGTTCAGCTCTCCCTCCAGAATAGATCCCAAATCCAACCACTTTGTACAACCTCTGCTGTTCCTTTGGACCTTTGTTGGCCCAGGTAATTATGGTCTCTCCTTTGGAGTATTGCAGCAATTTCTTAGCAGATTTTCCTGCATTCACTGTTTCTTCCCTGGGGTCTGTTGTTCACACAGTTTGGGACCTGGGGGCTTCCCATCACGTTTCAAATAAACTAAGTCCTTCAAAGGGCCCATATGATCCTGCCTGCAGTTCTCTGTCTCAGAGGTTCCCAACCCCCAGGCTGTGGACTGGTACTGGTCTGTGGCCTGTTAGGAAGCAGGTCGCACAGCAGGAGGTGAGCGGTGGGTGAGAGCACATTACCACCTGAGTTCTGCCTCCTGTCAGATCAGCAGTGGCATTAGATTCTCATAGGAGCACGAACCCTATTATGAACTGTGCATGTAAGGGATCTAGGTTGTGCGCTCCTTATGAAATTCTAATGCCTGATGATCTGAGGTGGAACAGTTTCATCCCCAAAACATCCCTGCCAAGGTCTATGAAAGAATTTTCTTCCACAAAACCGGTCCCTGGTACCAAAGAGGTTGGGCACTGCTGCTCTGTCTGACGTTATCTCCTACACAGTCTTCATTTACTGCCCTCCAGCACCAGTCTCACCGCACCCGGTCTTCTCCCCTGCGGTTTTCTCAGGTAGAATGCTTTTCCCTAGATTTCTCCATTTCAACTCCCTCTGTCTCTTTTCAGTTGTCACCTGATCAGGAGGCCTTCTCTGATAGCTCTATTATTATTTTATCCTGCTTTATTTTTCCATATTTTCACAATCCTACGTTATGCTTTATATGTATTTGTTCATTGCTTTTCTTTCACCTCTGGAACAAGAGTCAGCAAATGTTTCTGTAAGAGGCCAGATAGTAAATACATTAGGTTCTGTGGGCCTTACTGTCTCTGTTGTGACTGGTGAACTCTGCTGTCATAGTGTGAAAGCAGCCACTGACAATACATACATGAATAAGCAAGGGGAAAACATTTTATTGGGGGCAAAAAAACTCCAGGGGTGGTGATTTCTGGTGCACCTGGATCCAGGTGCTCAGTGTCCTCAGAGGTCAGCCGCTCTGTCTCTTGGTTCTGCTTTCCTAGTGTTGGCCTAATCTAGAGCATGCTCTTCCCCCAGCTGTGGTAGGTTGCTGGTTTATCAGCAGCTTCAGCCTTAGAGTCAGCAACTCACTCAGATTTCTCTCTCAACAGTTCCAACAGAAGGCCCGGAGTGGTCTCTTATTGGCTCAATTAGAGCAGTGTGTCACTGTGTATGGGTGCTGAAATGAGAATTTCATATAATTTTCACCTTTCATGAATAGCAGTATTTTAATTTTTTTTTCCTTAACCACTTAAAAATAGAAAAAACATTCCTACTTTGTGAGCTGAACAAAAGTAGGCAGTGGGCAGGATTTGGTCTGCAGGTTGTAATTTACTGGTCTCTGCCTGAAAATGTAAATTTCACCAAAGTGAGGGGTTTGTTTTGATTTTTTTATTGTTATTGAGTCTCTAGTACCTAGTGTAGTGCCTAACTCATGTTAGTATTTGCTGAAAGAATGTTGTTGAATGTGTTCAGGGTATATAGAATTGGGCCGTAGCAGATATTTTAGACACTTAGAGTAAATTTAAATCATCATTATGACAGACCCTGGTAACTAAAAATATAAAAGAGCCATGTTGTATTAAAAACATTTCTTATCCTCGTGGCCTTGTGTGCTGTCTCATGCCTGTAATTGCAGCACTTTGGGAGGGCAAGGCGGGTGGATCATTTGAGGTCAGGAGTTCAAGACCAGCCTGGCCAACAGGGTGAAACGCCATCTCTACTGAAAATACAAAAATTAGCTGGATGTGGTGGGGCACACCTGTAGTCCCAGCTACTGAGGAGGCTGAGAGGCATGAGAATTGCTTAAGTCCAGGAGGCGGAGGTGGCAGTGAGCTGAGATCACGCCACTGCACTCCAGCCTGGGCAGCAGAGCAAGACTCTGTCTCCAAAAAAAAAAAAATTCTTATCCTTTATGTTTCAATATGTTTGCTGAATGTTGGTTATTCCCAATATTGTTTTATTATGACTTTTTAAGGAACTGCTCTGAAATAGATTTCCTGTCCACTACTTTTTGCAGGATGTGGCTTTGTTTGAGATGAATCAGTCGGATTCAAAAGAAGCGGACAGTTCAGAAGAGAGTTCACAAGACAGTTCAGAGAACAGTTCAGAATCAGAGGACGAAGATGAGAGCATCCCATCTGAAGTCACCATAGATAACATTAAGCTTCCCAATTCTGAAGGTGGAAAAGGCAAGATTGAAGTTTTGGACAGTCCAGCAAGTAAAAAAAAGAAATAGTCAAATAAATTATCTGAAAAGAAACAGGTGACATATGTCTGCAAATTCTGTGAAAAAGAATGTGATTCACGGGTTCTTTTGCTTTTCAGGCACCTATGGTGCTTTTATATGTTAAAAACTTTAGACAAATTAAATTTGACAGAGTTTCTTTCAGCAAAGAATGATTCATGAGTTAGGTAGCATTGTAAACTGAAAGGGGTTCAGAGACCTCCGCTCTACAGCAAGGAAAGTGTGCTTTTATCAGCTGAACAGAAGTAGAGTACAGGAATAACTTGATGGACTACAGGTAGGTGTTTGCCTAAATAAGGCAAAGAGGAGACCTAAGGCTGCCTGATGTCCCATAGGTATGGTCTGATCTAAGGAGATCTAAGGCTGCCTCATCTGATGGGCTGAGGCTTGGCTGTTTGTGATTGGCCAGACTTGGCTATTTGTTATAAAAATACACTCCTGAGTTAGGTTTTGGTGTGTTCTTGATTGCAGTTAGTAATGGCCTCCTGCTTATTTAACAGTTTCCTTTTGGTCAGTCTCTCGATCTTGAAGACATTGACCAAAACCTTAGGCATCGATGCCACTCTCCATCACCATTATAATGGACTTGTTTGGTCTCAGTATGGAATTCACAAGTCATGATGTCAGGTCAGTAAGACCATTTAACGCATAATGGATGGCTGTATAAAAGTACTTAAGACTATTGAGTGGATATCACACACCAAGGAGACTATTACAGTGACTTTCAGGAGAATAATACCAAGAAACTGAAGTGTACTCCTTGACAGGAGCCCCTATGAACCATACTCATCAAAATCAAACAAGTCAAAGTTCAGGCAATATGGACGGTTCACCAGTATTTGAGACCAGTTAATCATTGTATTTGTTTGGGAAGTAGTGGTGATTAAGGACTGTGGTTGCTGTAAAATGGTCTTATTTAAAGAGGTAGCCATTTTTTGTCATTAGCCTTGTAACAAAAGTCATAGGAATCTGGAGACCCACTGGAAAACATATAAAGATTAGAAAACCTTGGGAAAGCCCAGCTTGTTGTCCACCATTTGGGATGCCTGCAAACTAATCTTTAGCTCCTCCTGCAAACATCATGTGTTCTGTTCCCTTGAGAAATTTCTTTCATGCATATGGTGACAGTGTCCAAAGAAACAACAGTATCAGCTACAAATTGTATTGAATTTTCTGTAGTAGCAAAATCTGGAAAAATAGGTACAACATTCAGTTTTGTTTAGCACCATACATAACCCCCAACATGAGCAAAGAAGAGATCTAAGGCTGCATGATATCCCATTAAGTGCTTTTGTTAAATACTTTTTCAGAGGGTGGCTCCTACCCCAGGAGGTCCAGTTGGTCATAAAATAAGATTTTTCCCTATCTGTGCATTAGTTTTAAATTCCATATGACTAGCACCCAACCACCACAAAGAGTGAGTCCCCAGGAGCCCCACTGTAATCTTTCCTCAGTGGAAACTAGCATATCTTTTTTTTTTTTTTTTTTGAGACGGAGTCTCGCTCTGTTGCCCAGGCTGGAGTGCAGTGGCGCGATCTTGACTCACTGCAAGCTCTGCCTCCCAGGTTCACGCCATTCTCCTGCCTCAGCCTCCTGAGTAGCTGGGAGTACAGGCGCCCGCCACCACGCCCAGCTGATTTTTTTTTTGTATTTTTAGCAGAGACGGGATTTCACCGTGTTAGCCAGGATGGTCTCAATCTCCTGACCTCATGTTCCACCCTCCTTGGCCTCCCAAAGTGTTGGGATTATAGGCATGAGCCACCGTGCTCGGCTGGAAACTAGCTTATCTTTATTTTCTTCATCGATTCCAAGGTTGGTGCTAATTTCAATTGCTGACCATTTTAGACTCTGATAATAGGAGGTATTTATGGGGACTTTTGGGGAAGCTATTTGGAAGGCAGGATTGAACCATGCCAAATAGCAAGATCCTAACCAGTGGGGAGCAAAATGGAGTAAGCATATTTTCTGTAGACCAATATAGGCAGACCCTCTGAGGCTGGAAAAGAGGGCTACCTAGTGGTATTTGAGCATGAGTCAGTTCAGTTCATCCACTGGTACATCTGCATAGCTCCTGAACAAGGTCCAGGAGGAAACTTACTTTTTTATAGTTCCCCTCCTTTTAAAAAGATGTTTTACATTTTATTATTTTCATTTTTTTTTAACTTTTAGGTTCAGAGGTACATGTGGAGGTTTGTTATATAGACAAATTGGGTATTGTGGGGGTTTGGTGTACAGATTATTTCGTCACCTGGTGATAAGCATAGTGCCCAATAGGTAGTTTTAAATCTGCACCCTCCTCCCACCCTGCATCCTCAAGTGGGCCCTAATGTTTGTTTCCCTTCTTTGCATCCATGTGTACTCAATGTTTAGCTCCCACTAATAAGTGAGAACGTGGTATTTTTCTGTTCCTGTGTTGGTTGGTTAGGTCCTGATTATCTGTGTTAGCTTTCTGCCTTGATGATCTGCCTAATACTGTCAGTAGGGTGTTAAAGTCTCCCACTATTATCTAACTTTCTTTGTAGGTCTCCGAATGCTTGCTTTATGAATCTGGGTGCTTCTCTGTTGGGTGCATGTATGTTTAGGATAGTTAGGTCTTATTGAATTGAGCCCTTTATCATTATGTAATGCCCTTCTTTGTCTTTTTTTATTTTTGTAAAAGTATGTTTTGTCTGAAATTAAAATAGCAACCCCTGCCTTTTTCTTTCTGTTTGCTTGGTAGATTTTTCTCCATCCCTTTACTTTGAGCTTCTGAGTGTCATTGCATGTGAGGTGGGTCTCTTGAAGATAGCATACCATTGGATTTTGCTTCTTTATCCAAGTTGCCACACTGTTTCTTTTGATTGGAGCATTTAGCCCATTTACGTTCAAGGTTAGTATTGATATGTGTGGATTTGATCTTGTCATCATATTGTTAGCTGGTTACTATGCAGACTTGTCTGTGTGGTTGCTTTATAGTGTTACTAATCTACCTACTTAAGTGTGTCTTTGTGGTGGCTGGTAACCCAATCTTTCCTTTATATAGGTAGCACTCCCTTCCAAAACTCTTGTAAGGCAGGTCTAATGTTAACAAATTCCCTTAGCATTTGCCTGTCTGAAAAGTATCTTATTTCTCCTTTGCTTATGAAGCTTAGTTTGGTCAGATATGAATTCTTGGTTGAAAATTATTTTCTTTAAGAATGCTGAATGTAAGCCCCTGATCTCTTCTGACTTGTAGAGTTTCTACTGACAGTTCTGCTGTTAGCCTGATGGGGTTCCCTTTGTAGGTGACTTGCCCCTTCTCTCTCACTGCCTTTAGCATTTTTTCTTTCATTTCCACCTTGGAGGATCTGATGACTGTATGTTTTGGGTTGGTCTGCTTGTGTAGTATTTCACAAGGGTTTTCTGCATTTCCTGAATTTGAATGTTGGCCTCTCTAGCAAGGTTGGGGAAGTTTTCATCAGCGATATCCTGAAATATGTTTTCAAAGTTGCTTGGTTTGTCTCCCTTTCAGTCACATCAATGAGTCGTAGATTGGGTCTCTTTACATAATCCCATATTTCTCGGAAATTTTGTCCATTCTTCTTTATTGTTTTTTTCTCCAAGTTGTTTCAGAGAGCCATCTTCAAGCTCTGAGATTCTTTCCTCACCTTGGTCAATTCTGCTGTTAATACTTGTGATTGCATTATGCAATTCTTGTAGTGTGTTTTTCAGCTCTGTCAGATCAGTTTAATTCTTATAATGGCCATTTTGTTTATCAGCTTCTGTATCATTTTATTGTAATCCTTAGATTCCATGGATTGGGTTTGACTTTATCCTGTATGTTGATGGTCTTCATTCCTGTCTATATTCTGAATTTTATTTCTGCCATTTCAGCCATCTCAGCCTGGTTAAGAACCATTGCTGGGGAACTAGTGTAGTTTTTTGGAGGTAAGAAGATACTCTAGTGCTTTTGTCAGTTTTTACACTGGTTCTTTTTTATCTTTGTGGGCTCATGTCCCTGAAGTTGCTATCCTTTGGATGATTTTTTTTCTTTTATCCTACTTTATGTCCTTGTGTGTTTAATTGTGGTATAAAGTGGGTTTAGTCAACTGGCTTCATTTCTAGAAGGTTTTCAGGGGCCAAGGCTCAACTCAGGATTCCTGGACTGTATGCTGTAATTCTGGGGGGCTGATATCAGGCCCCTGGCTTTGTTCTCTGGCCACTGGAGGTTAGGAACCTGCTGTGCTGGAGGGGCCAAGATATTTCTGGACCACTGGTCAGAACACTTCAATGGGTGGTGCCAGCCAAAGTGCTTTGTATGGCAGTGGCAGTGGGATCTGTCCTCATATGCACGTGCCAGCAATAGCAGTGGGGTGTGGTACACACTCATCAGCTTCGGAGGGGTGCTGGCAGTTGCAAGGGTGCTGTTTTTGTGCAGGCATTTGTAGTGGCTGTGGTGTTAGCATGGGGGTGGGGCGCTGTGGCTGCTGCTAGATTTTGTGTGCCCTCTGTGCGTGTGCTCGCACGGGTAGCAGTGGCCACTCAGGGTAGGAGGGCAGGCTGCTGGTCTCCATGCATAGTTTCACACCACTGGCAGTGTTGACACAGGGGCAGGGTACTGGTGGCTGCGGGACTGGTGCCAAATGTGCGCACGTTTATGCTGGCTGCAGTGGCTGCGCAGGGCGCAGGGCAGGTCCACTGGTCACTGTGCCTAGTTTTGCAGCTGGTGGCAATGTTGGTGTCGGAGTGGGGTACTGGTGGTCTCCGTACCTGCAGATACTCCAGTGGCAGTGGCAGCATGGTGGTCGGGTGCAGTGTACTCAAGCCAGCAGTAGTGGCATGGCCAGGTGCACATGCACCCACACACTGGCAGGAAATTGGAGGCAAGGTCTGTGTGCACAGGTGCTGGCAAAGTGATTCGGGGGTTGGCTGCATGCCAGCGCCTGCAGGCAAGGTGCCATGGGGGAGGCTGCAGTGGGAGGAGAGAGTGGGATCAGGTGGTCTGGTGCACGGTCTGTTGTGGGTGGGGGTGGTACTGGAGTTCTCTGCCATTCAGGCACGATCTGCCAACTCAGGTGCTATGGTGTAGGCCCCCAGGACGCACCCAACCTGGGCATCTAAGGCTGCACTGCAAGCAGGGACAGCCAGGCTGAGGCCCAGGAGAGGCCAGGAAACTGAGGAGTGCTTAGTTCCGATCGGCCAGGTCTCATAGGCAAGACTGCCCTGCATTTTTCAAGTCTGATAGTTCCTCTAGGGTTGAAGTCTCTTAGGGGAGCAAGGTGAGTCATGGGTGATGGGCATCCCTGGCCACAATCCACTACAGATGCTCCCGCACCAAAGCCTCTGGGCTTTGTACCAGCTGGAGTTCTGCCCCTACCACTTCTCTAAGCAGCTCTCCCTGCAAGCTCAAGGGTCCATGGGGGTCCTGGGGTCTCCTGCCAGATTCCAGAGGCCTGTGGTGAGAGTCAGTTGCTGCTTGCCTGCTCAACTCACCCCTTTTCCAGGAGTCAGGAGCCAGGAACGAGTCTTAGTGTGTGGTAGCCCCTTGCAGGGTTCCCCGCTTCCTCCCTCTTCAGCGCAGCATCTGTGTCTTCCCTTCATCCACTCTCAATGCCGTCCCTCTTAAGATCTGCTAGGAGTGCGCCGGTCTTCCTGATATCCCAGTCTCTTGGTGGCAGATGTTCCTTCTGGCTGCATCTAGCTGATCATCTTGCCTCCGACCTGTTCCCTTTATAGCATAAGTGTGTATAACCACATTTAGTGGAAAAGCACCTTACTATATTTAATCCAATAACATTATACAAATAATCACCGGTGCCCACATAGATAGTCCCCAAGTCTTGAGTATGTGATGCCTGGAAGCATAATATACCTTTTGTAGGCATCACTTGGTTTGATGTTCTGTATTTGATAGTGGTTAGGTTATTAATTGGAAAGATTGGGATATTCCTTTCAGTGAGTGTAGGCAAGCAAATAGCAGTGACATTTAGAACATCAAGGATTGCTTTCTCTTCCTTTGGGGTTTCAGGGTAATTCTCTTTGGGAACTCAGAGAGATGTTGGCATTAGTGGAATTGTTTCCTGTGTTTTACCTATTAGCCCACAAACCCAAACAGTTGCTCTGTTTTTTCTGCTAGAGTATGAGCCTTACCTAAAGCCATTGCAAATTATGGTCCTATGGATTTTCCTGTAAGGAAAAGGAAAGATTAAGACAATAGGAAATAAGGGAAAAAGAAAAGGGACATAGTTTTCATGATGACAGAGAAGAGAACTCTTGATCCATGATCAAATTCTTACCACCCATACTGCAGCAAAAGTCTTGAGGCTATGAACTTTTGCTGCAGTGTGGGTGGTAAGAATTTGGTATGGTCCCTTCCACAGGGGTTTGAGGGCAGTGTTTCACTGATGTTGTTTTCAGAAGACCCAGTCTCCATGTTCCAGATTGTGAAAGGCCTGGTTGTCCTCCATTGATAGATCATGAAAGGCTTTTTTTTTAACCTGGTGAAAATATACTTTGGCATAATACATTAAGGCCTTGCAGTATTTAGTCATGTCAGTTTATAGGAGCAGGAGATATATGAGGTTTAATTATTAGGGGCATAGGTTTTTCAGTAACTATTTCATAAGAAACTAATTTATTTTGTATTTTCTGTTGAGGTGGATCTAATTGCCCATAAGGCCAATGGTAATACCTTTGGACAAGGCAATTCAATCAATTCAGTTAACTTTACCAATTTCAGTTTAAAGTTTCATTTGTTCTTTTGACTTTTCCAGAAGATTAAGGGTGTTAGGGATGATGGTAATACCACTGTGTTTGATTAACTGTTTTAGCTGTTTTATAACTTGTCCAGTGAAACAGGTTCTTCTATTGCTGGAAATTCCTCCAGGGAAGCCCCAGAAGGAAACATACTTTCTAACAACTTCTTAGTTATTGTCATAGCATTGGCCTTCCTACATGATAAAGCTTCTATCAGACTAGAGAACACAAAGACTTTTATAAGAACATATTGTTATCCCATTAAGGGTGGCAATTGATGAAATCCATCTGTAAACATTCAGATGGTCCAGGAGGCAGTAGAAATGTACCACCTAAAATTTTGATTATCTTTCCAGGATTATGAGCTTGATAAACCAAACATTGGTTATAAACCATTTTAGCAATTTTAGAATAGTCATCCCACCAATATTTTTTCAATTTCTGCCTTTAGAGAGCATAACAGTTCTGGTTCAGGAGAGTCAGGAAACTCTAAGATTATTTGTCCGTCTGAAAGAGAATTTTATATGCCCTTTTGCCTTGGAGAGCAAGTCTTGCCCCAGCAGATTTACTGGGGTAGTATCACATAATTAAAAAGTATGATTTTCTGTAAATGACACCAGTGTCAGTTGGATGGCTTCTGGTATGGGAACCTTTTGAACTTGATTTGAAACCCTACCACAGGAATAATGTTCCCACAGAGTAAACGTTTTTACTCTGAGGGATGTATTAGCTTATTAAGGTAGAGTTTATAGTAGATGAAAGTGGCCCTAGTATCCACCAGAATTGTATAAGATTTTTCATTTGTTTCAACTTTTTTTTTCCATGTTTGTTTCTTTTCTTTTTTTAATAGTACTTTGGGTTGCTGTTTATCCATGTTTATTTAAAGGTATTATGGGGAGCAGTTCTCTGGAGAATTCCTTGGATGCTCATCAATGTTGATTATTATCTCTAGAGTTAAGACCTTGTGGACTCATTCTAGTGGGGAAGTAGTATGGCCTAAAGGAAGGAGGCTTACTGGTATACTGAAATAAGAGTGCAAAATCTCTTTTTCAGCATCCTACTTGTTTGCAACGAAGGGAGACACCTTAGGGCAAATAATTTCTTGGTCTAAGATCTCTTGGTTTTAGCTTAAAATAAGGGAGAGGAAGTCCCTTTGGTCTTGGTCTTTGTGACTATTGTAATTAGAGAGACATGAGCTTTTCGACCTTTAGTCTTTTACTTACTCTATTCTCTCAAAATGTTTGGCTAGGGCCACCAGTTCAATCATATCTATAACCTCCTATCCTGGTTTGTGTTTTTTATTCAGGTTACTAAGTTTAGGATGAGCCCCATTTACAAATAGAGCAGTTAATCCTGTTTCAGGCACTGCCAGAAGTATCCCTTGGTGTATTGGAACATGGAATGTTTTACAAATAGTCTTTCTGAATGGGCCCTGTAATCTGAAACTGGTTCATTCTATTTTTTGTCTATGAGATTGTATGATGGACCAATCAATTTTTTATAGCAAAATCTTAGGAATTGAATTTCAAAGGTTTTCAACAATTTTTCTAGCTCTCATTGGCCCTACTCTTGATGAGGTTTTGGGGGAGTCTTTAATATCCTGATTAAGTTTTTCCCATTCTCTTGTCCTACATTTTCAAGCTTTGCCATGTCCCAGTATCATATGAATAAATTGGTCAGGGAGTCCTGGCTTGTAAGCTCCTGTGCAAATTCTAAAATCTTCAGTACATTTTTCAGTGTTTTCCCTGGGCTAGGGAAGTCTTTTACCATGTCTGGAAGCTTAATTTTTGACCATGGAGTAAAGGTGGTTATGGCAGGCAGGCCTGGCTGATCAGAGAATCCCATTTTGTAAGGCATTTGTCTAACTTGCCTTTTTTCATTATCTTTAGAATGAAAGAGTAGTTGAGCAAAAAGGTTATTAGACTCAGAGTATTGAGGTAAGGATGGGTAAAGAGAAAGAACAGAACAGGTTTGAATCAGTCAAGATATAGTCTTTTTTTGTATCATCCTTAAGCTGCTTAAGCTTTTCATTTGCCTTCTGTAAGGAATCTTTTACTGCCTGTATGTACCAATCTAAAAAATGCATCTCATTGCTTATGAAGCATTTTGGATTCTTTCTTTTGTAATGTGCCTTGCAAGTGAACAAGTTTATGTAGTTTAAAACTTTCCCACTGTGGGCCACTGGAATTCTAAATTTTTTTTTTGTAAGTTTCACTCGTTTTTCTAGAAAAGCAACACGCCCCGAGTCTGTAGTTCTTATACACGAAATTGGCTATAGTTCCAGATGGAGGAGTTCTAGACTCCATGGATCCAGATGAACTCATGATTCCCTGTCTTCTTGTGACTTATCATAGGCCTTCTACTGGACCCAGTCTCTGGACCCTGTTTGGTAAAAGAATTGTTCAAGTAAATTTGGAAAGCTCAAAACACAAATATGTGTAGCTTTAATCTGAAAGGGAAATCACGCACAACCTCCAGTTGCTATGAGAGAGGAATGGATACAATAGGCCCAGCAAATACATTCATTTGGTCACTAGGGTGCTCCTGGGTGGTTGCTGGAAGTCGCCTTTGGACGCCACTTCGGACATCAAAAACTTAACTGTTAAAACCTCTAGACAAATTAAATTTAACAGTTTATTTGAGCAAAGAACAATTTTATGAATTAGCACTCAAAACTGAAAGGTTCAGAGTGTTCCACTCTGTGGCACAGAGAGTATGCTTTTATAAGTACAAATTGAACGTGGAAGTAAACTACAGAAATAACTCGATTGGTTACAGCTAGGCATTTGCCTTATTTGTGCATGTTTGATAACTTGACTGCCTGTGACTGGCTGAAGCTCAGCTGTTTCTGTCTGGCTTAAACCTAGCTATTTGTTACAAAAGTATTCTGCTAAGTTAGGTTTTGGTTTGTTTATTACTGAGGTACATTTCAGTTTGTTATATAGGAACTACAGGTACCAAGGGAGTCTCAGGCTAATGGCCTCCTGCTTATTTAATTTCACATATGTAATATTGGATGTATTTTGTTTCTCAGAGAAACCAGAGCTAGTTTTTAAAGAGTTGGGATATATAGCATTTGGATGTCTTCCCAGGGTAGAATGATCTTTACTCTCTTCTAAGGTAGAGTTTAGAAAGCTTAATTTTGTGCATGGTGATGAGTGAATTTGTTAGCATCCTTTTTCTTCAACATGGATTTCAGAAACATCATTTTATTTTAAAGTAAAAATAAAGGCCAGGTGTGGTGGCTCACACCTGTAATCCCAGCACTTTGGGAGGCCGAGGTGGGCAGATCACAAGGTCAGGAGTTTGAGACCAGCCTGGCCAATATGGTGAATCCCCGTCTCTACTAAAAATATAAAAATTAGCTGGGCGTGGTGGCACGTGCCTGTAGTTCCAGCTACTTGGGAGGCTGAGACAGAAGAATCACTTGAACCCAGGAGGTGGAGGTTGCAGTGAGCCGAGCTCACTGGAGCCTGGGCGACAGAGCAAGACTCTGCCTCAAAACAAATAAATAAATAAAAATTACCAGTTTCATTTTAAATTATCTGTTTGAATAAAATAACCTAGTTTTTTTAGGTTATTATAAAGTCAAACTTATTTGTCACCATCAAGATAGGTTTAATGAGGGAGGAATATGTGAAAAAGAAAAAAGACTTTTACAAAGAAAAGAATTACTTATACAGTTGATCCTTGAACAATGCAGGAGTTAGGGTGCTGACCCCCCTTTGTGGTCAAAAATCTATGTATAACTTTTGACTCCCCGAAAACTTAACTACTAATAGCCTACTATTGACCAGAAGCCTTAGTGATAACATAAATAGTTGATTAACACATATTGTATGTGTTATATGTATTATATATTGTATTTTTACAATAAAGTAAGCTACGGAAAAGAAAATATCACTAAGGAAATCAGGAAGAGAAAAATATACTTACTGTTCTTTAAATGGAAGTGGATCATCATTAAGGACTTCATCCTCATTGTCTTCAGGTTGAGTAGGTTGAGGAGGAGGAGGAGGAAGCAGAGGGGTTGGCACAGATGGAAGAGGTAGAGAAGAAGGAGAAGGCGCACGCATTGTAACTTTATGGAAATACATTGTAATTTCTGTCTGACTTTCTTACTTACTCATTTTGTTACCAGTGGAGGGTCTTGACTCTGAGTTGTCTGGGTTCTTGGCGTTTTGAACAAAGAATTGGATAAAACATGCAAATCAATGAAAGGATGAAGCAACAAAAGCACAGATTTATTGAAATGAAAGTACACTTCACAGAGTGGGAGCAGGCTCAAGCAAGTGGCTCAAGAGTGCTGGTTAGAGAATTTTCTGGGGTTTAAATACCTTCTAGAGGTTTCCCATTGGTTACTTGGTTTACACCCTATTTAAATGAAGTAGTGGTCAGCAGCCAGTCTGATTAGTTGCTGGGTGACCAATCAGAGGCTGAAATGAAGTTACAGAGTTACACCCTATGCAAACATCTGATTGGTTGTGGAAGGTGAAGTGAAGTTACAAAGTTATAACCCTGCGCAAATGAAGACTAGGCCTGTGACCAGTCTGATTGGTTGGAGGAGGGGACCAGAAGTACTTGCCATTTTTCATCTGTGACACAGAAGCAGAGGAGCTGCAAAGGGAGTAGCCTCTGATCCTTTTGTTACTTGGGCGTGGAAAGTTGGGATTTTCCTTTTGATTCAGTCTAGGAAGTCAGTGTGAATTGGCCTTAGGTTCCCTGCCTCCAGACCCTATTCTCCTGGCTCAGTTTCTCTAAAAATATTTCTGTACAGTACCAATCTTCTTCTACCATTTGCTTTAGTTTTAGTGTGTGTATCATAGAAAGGTCGATGTTATAAAAGAAGTCAAAAGCAACCTTGAATGATCAGAACCCTTCTGCCAGATTGTCTAATGTCAATGTGTTTTCTGATACTGATGCTTCTCCATCTTCCTCATCGTCTGGCATTGTGGCTCAGAAGCATTCATCTCTATCAAGCTGTCTTCTGTTAATTCCTCTGGTGTGATGTCTGTTAGCTTTTGAATTTCTCCAAGATCCCTGTCTTGAAACCCTTCACTCCACCTGCCCCACCTTTTTTGCCACATTCACAATCTCTTTCATGATTTCCTCGATTGGCTCTGTTGTAAATCTCATGAATTCATGCATGACATCTGGACACAGTTTTTTTCAGCACAAATTTATTGTTTCAGGCTTGATGGCTTTCACAGCTTTTTCTATAACAATGATATTGTCTTCAATGGTGTAATCCTTCTAGAATTTCATGATGTTCTATCAGTGTTCTCTTGCATAGCTTTGAAAATTTTTTCCATAGAGTATCATGTATAATGAGCCTTAAAGTTCCTCATGATCCCCTGACCCTAGAGGCTGAATTAGAGGCCTTCTGTTTAGGGGAAAGTAGACCACTTTGATACCTTCAATGTTGAATTCATGGGTTTCTGGGTGACCCTGGGCGTTGTCTAATATCAAAAGAACTATAAAAGACAGTTCCTTATTGGCAAGATACTTCTTGACCTTGGAGACAAAGCATTGATTGAACCAATCCAGACAAAGGGGTCTTGTCCAAGCCTTTTTGTTGTACAACCAGAAGACTGGCAACTGGTGTTTATCTTTTCCCTTCCAGGCTTAGGGGTTAGCAGCCTTATAGATAAGGGCAGTCCTGATCATAAATCTAATTGCATTTGCACAAAACAGTAGCGTTAGCCTATCCCTTCCTGCCTTAAATCATGCTCATTTCTCTTACTAATTGATGTCTTTTGTGGCTCTTTTTTTTTTTTTTTTTTTTTTAACTTTTAGGTTCAAGGGTACTTGTGTGCAGGTTTGTTACATAGGTATTTTGTGTGTCATAGGGGTTTGGTGTGCAGATTATTTTGTTTGTGGCATTCTTTTTTCCAGATGAGGGTACTTTTGTTTGTATTTAAAACCTGTTTGAGAAGATATCCTTTCTTCTCCATGATTTTTTTATTGGCACCTGGGAACTGGGCTGGTGCCTCTTGGTCAGCAGAAGCTGTTTCTCCTATTATCTTGACTTTTTTTTTTTTAAGTCAAACCTCTAAAATTATCAAAGCATCTTATGCTGGCATTGAATTATCCGGCTTTAGACCCTTCACTTTCCCTTTGCTCTATGTTGTCATTTAATAACTTCCCTTTTTTTCAAATCATATGAGAGTCTGTAGCCTCTTTGATAGCAATCCTGCACCCACATAAAAGCTGCATTTCAACAGGAAATAAAAATGTATTTCACAAAAAGATTTTTGTGCCTGCTAGCGTAGCTGCAGCAATGGCTTCGCAAATTTCCTTTTCTTTTTTAACAATGGTCCTGATGCTGGATTCATTTATCTTGAAATGGTGGGCAACTACAGATGCAGACCTCAGTCTATGGTACACATCAAGCAGTTCATATTTTTCTTGTAATGTCATGACTTTTCTCTGCTTCTTGGAAGAAATTCCAACATCACTAGTAGCACTTTATATGGTTCCTACCTATGATTCAAGGTTTACAATATTGCACTAAAGACGAAGAACATGCGATAACCATAAGAGATCACTTGCAGGTTTGTTACATAGGTATACACGTTCCATGACGGTTTGCTGCCGCCATCAACTCGTCGTCTACATTAGGTATTCCTCCTAATACTATCGCTCCCCTAGGCCCCCACCCCCCAACAGACCCCAGTGTGTGATGTTCCCCTCCCTGTGTCCATGTGTTCTCATTGTTCAACTCCCACTTATGAGTGAGAACATGTGATCTTTGGTTTTCTGTTCCTGTGTTAGTTTGCTGAGAATGATGGTTTCCTGCTTCATCCCTGTCCCTGCAAAGGACATGAACTCATCCTTTTTTATGGCTACATAGTATTCCATGGTATACATATGCCACATTTTCTTTATCCAGTCTATCACTGATGGGCATTTGGGTTGGTTCCAAGTCTTTGCTATTGTGAGCAGTGCTGCAGTAAACATACATGTGTCTTTATAGTAGAATGATTTATAATCCTTTGGATATATACCCAGTAATGGGATTGCTGGGTTAAATGGTATTTCTAGTTCTAGATCCTTGAGGAATCACCACACTGTCTTCCACAATGGTTGAACTAATTTACACTCCCACCAACAGTATAAAAGTGTTCCTATTTCTCCACATCCTCTCCAGCATCTGTTGTTTCCTGACTTTTTAATGATCGCCATTCTAACTGGTAACTCATTGTGGTTTTGATTTGCATTTCTCTAATGACCAGTGATGATGAGCTTTTTTTCGTGTTTGTTGGCCGCATAAATGTCTTCTTTTGAGAAGTGTCTGTTTGTATCCTTCGCCCACTTTTTGATGGGGTTGTTTTTTTCTCGTAAATTTGTTTAAGTTCTTTGTAGATTATGGATATTAGCTCTTTGTCAGATGGATACATTGCAAAAATTTTCTCCCATTCTATAGGTTGCCAGTTCACTCTGATGATAATTTCTTTTGCTGTGCAGAAGCTCTTTAGTTTAATTAGATCCCATTTGTCTATTTTAGCTTTTGTTGCCATTGCTTTTGGTGTTTAGTCATGAAATCTTTGCCAATGTCTGTGTCCTGAATGGTATTGCCTAGGTTTTCTTCTAGGGTTTTTATGGTTTTAGGTCTTACATTTAAGTCTTTAATCCATCGTGAGTTAATTTTTGTATAAGGTGTAAGAAAGGGGTCCAGTTTCAGTTTTCTGCATATGGCTAGCCAGTTTTCCCAACACCATTTATTAAATAGGGAATCTTTTCTCCGTTGCTTGTTTTTGTCAAGTTTGTCAAAGATCAGATGGTTGTAGATGTGTGGTATTATTTCTGAGGCCTCTATTCTGTTATGTTGGCCTGTATATCTGTTTTAGTGCCAGTACTGTGCTGTTTTGGTTACTGTAGCCTTGTAGTATAGTTTGAAGTCAGGTAGCATGATGCCTCCAGCTTTGTTCTTTTTGCTTAGGATTGTCTTGGCTATATGGGCTCTTTTTGGGTTTCATATGAAATTTAAAGTAGGTTTTTCTAATTCTGTGAAGAAAGTCAATGGTAGCTTGATGGGGATAGCATTGAATCTATAAATTACTTTAGGCAGTATGGCCATTTTCTTTTTTTTTTTTTTTTTTTTTTCTAGAATAAATTTTTTATTTTATTCTATTTTATTTATTTATTTATTTATTTATTTATTTTTTTCTTTTATTGTAATTATTATTATTATTATTATTATTATACTTTAGGTTTTATGGTACATGTGCCCAATGTGCAGTAAGTTACATATATATACATGTGCCATGCTGGTGCACTGCACCCACCAACTCGTCATCTAGCATTAGGTATATCTCCCAATGTTATCCCTCCCCCCTCCCCCCAACCCACAACAGTCCCTGAAGTGTGATGTTCCCCTTCCTGTGTCCATGTGTTCTCATTGTTCAATTCCCACCTATGAGTGAGAATATGCGGTGTTTGGTTTTTTGTTCTTGCGATAGTTTACTGAGAATGATGATTTCCAATTTCATCCATGTCCCTACAAAGGACATGAACTCATCATTTCTTATGGCTGCATAGTATTCCATGGTGTAGATGTGCCACATTTTCTTAATCCAGTCTATCATTGTTGGACATTTGGGTTGGTTCCAAGTCTTTGCTATTGTGAATAATGCGGCAATAAACATACGTGTGCATGTGTCTTTATAGCAGCATGATTTATAGTCCTTTGGGTATATACCCAGTAATGGGATGGCTGGGTCGAATGGAATTTCTAGTTCTAGATCCCTGAGGAATCGCCACACTGACTTCCACAAGGGTTGAACTAGTTTACAGTCCCACCAACAGTGTAAAAGTGTTCCTATTTCTCCACATCCTCTCCAGCACCTGTTGTTTCCTGACTTTTTAATGATTGCCATTCTAACTGGTGTGAGATGGTATCTCATTGTGGTTTTGATTTGCATTTCTCTGATGGCCAGTGATGGTGAGCATTTTTTCATGTGTCTTTTGGCTGCATAAATGTCTTCTTTTGAGAAGTGTCTGTTCATGTCCTTCGCCCACTTTTTGATGGGGTTGTTTGTTTTTTTCTTGTAAATTTGTTGGAGTTCATTGTAGATTCTGGATATTAGCCCTTTGTCAGATGAGTAGGTTGCGAAAATTTTCTCCCATTTTGTAGGTTGCCTGTTCACTCTGATGGTAGTTTCCTTTGCTGTGCAGAAGCTCTTTAGTTTAATTAGATCCCATTTGTCAATTTTGGCTTTTGTTGCCATTGCTTTTGGTGTTTTAGACATGAAGTCCTTGCCCATCCCTATGTCCTGAATGGTATTGCCTAGGTTTTCTTCTAGGGTTTTTATGGTTTTAGGTCTAACATTTAAGTCTTTAATCCATCTTGAATTGATTTTTGTATAAGGTGTAAGGAAGGGATCCAGTTTCAGCTTTCTACATATGGCTAGCCAGTTTTCCCAGCACCATTTGTTAAATAGGGAATCCTTTCCCCATTTCTTGTTTTTGTCAGGTTTGTCAAAGATCAGATGGTTGCAGATATGTGGCATTATTTCTGACGGCTCTGTTCTGTTCCATTGATCTATATCTCTGTTTTGGTACCAGTACCATGCTGTTTTGGTTACTGTAGCCTTGTAGTATAGTTTGAAGTCAGGTAGCGTGATGCCTCCAGCTTTGTTCTTTTGGCTTAGGATTGACTTGGCGATGCGGGCTCTTTTTTGGTTCCATATGAACTTTAAAGTAGTTTTTTCCAATTCTGTGAAGAAAGTCATTGGTAGCTTGATGGGGATGGCATTGAATCTGTAAATTACCTTGGGAAGGATGGGTATGGCCATTTTCACAATATTGATTCTTCCTATCCATGAGCATGGAATGTTTTTCCATTTGTTTGTGTCCTCTCTGATTTCCTTGAGCAAGTTCTCCTTGAAGAGGTCCTTCACATCCCTTGTAAGTTGGATTCCTAGGTATTTTATTATCTTTGTAGCAATTGTGAATGGTAGTTCACTCATGATTTGGCTCTCTGTTATTGGTGTATAGGAATGCTTGTGATTTTTGCACATTGATTTTGTATCCTGAGACTTTTGCTGAAGTTACTTATCAGCTTAAGGAGTTTTTGGGCTAAGACGATGGGGTTTTCTAAATATCATGTCATCTGCGAACAGGGACAATTTGACTTCCTCTCTTCCTACTTTTATACCGTTTATTTCTTTCTCTTGCCTGCTTGCCCTGACCAGAACTTCCAATACTATATTGAATAGGAGTGGTGAGAGAGGGCATCCTTGTTTTGTGCTGGTTTTCAGAGGAAATGCTTCCAGCTTTTGCCCATTCAGTATGATATTGGCTGTGGGTTTGTCATAAATAGCTCTTATTGTTTTGAAATATGTTCCATCAGTACCTAGTTTATTGAGAGTTTTTAGCATGAAGACATGTTGAATTTTATCAAAGGCCTTTTCTGCATCTATTGAAATAATCATGTGCTTTTTGTCATTGGTTCTGTTTATGTGATGGATTATGTTTATTGATTTGCATATGTTGAACCAGCCTTGCATCCCAGGGATGAAGCTGACTTGATCGTAGTGGATAAGCTTTTTGATGTGCCACTGGATTCAGTTTGCCAGTATTTTATTGAGGATTTTTGCATTGATGTTCATCAGGGATATTGGCTTGAAATTTTCTTTTTTTGTTGTGTCTCTGCCAGGTTTTGGTATCACAATGATGCTGGTGTCATAAAATGAATTAGGGAGGAGTCCCTCTTTTTCTATTGTTGGGAATAGTTTCAGAAGAAATGGTACCAGCTCCTTTTTGTACCTCTGATAGAATTCAGCAGTGAATCCTTCTGGTCCTGGGCTTTTTTTGGTTAGTAGTCTATTAATTACTGCCTCAATTTCAGAACTTGTTATTGGTCTATTCAGGGATTCAACGTTTTCCTGGTTTAATCTTGGGAGAGTGTATGTGTCCAGGAATTTATCCATTTCTTCTAGATTTTCTAGAGGTGTTTATAGTTATTTGTATAGAGTTGTTTATAGTATTCTCTGATGGTGGTTTGTATTTCTGTGGGATCAGTGGTGATATCCCCTTTATCATTTTTTATTGTGTCTGTTTGATTCTTCTCTCTTTTCTTCTTTATTAATTGGGCTTGTGGTCTATCTATTTTGTTAATCTTCTCAAAAAACCAGCTCCTGGATTCATGGATTTTTTGAAGGGTTTTTCATGTCTCTATCTCCTTCAGTTCTGCTCTGATCTTAGTTATTTCTTGTCTTCTGCTAGCTTTTGAATTTGCTCGCTCTTACTTCTCTGGTTCTTTTAATTGTGATTAACGTTAGTGTATCGATTTTAGATCTTTCCCGCTTTCTCCTGTGGGCATTTAGTGCTATAAATTTCCCTCTAAACACTGCTTTAGCTGTGTCCCAGAGATTCTGGTATGTTGTGTCTTTGTTCTCATTGGTTTCAAATAATTTATTTATTTCTGCCTAAACTTTGTTATTTACCCAGTAGTCATTCAGGAGCAGGTTGTTCAGTTTCCATATAGTTGTGCATTTTTTAGTGAGTTTCTTAATCCTGAGTTCTAATTTGATTGCACTGTGGTCTGAGAGACCATTTGTTATGATTTCTGTTCTTTTGCATTTAGCTGAGGAGTGTTTTACTTCAATTATGTGGTCAATTTTAGAATAAGTGTGATGTGGTGCTGAGAAGAATGTATATTCTGTTGATTTGGAGTGGAGAGTTCTGTAGATGTCTACTAAGCCCACTTGGTCCAGAGCTGAGTTCAAGTCCTGAATATCCTTGTTAATTTTCTGTCTTGTTGATCTATCTAATACTGACAGTGGGGTGTTAAAGTCTCCCACTATTATTGTGTGGGAGTCTAAGTCTCTTTGTAGGTCTCTCAGGACTTGCTTTATGAATCTGGGTGCTCCTGTATTGGGTGCATATATATTTAGGATAGTTAGCTCTTCTTGTTGGGTTGATCCCTTTACCATTATGTAATGCCCTTGTCTTTTTTGATCTTTGTTGGTTTAAAGTCAGTTTTATCAGAGACCAGGATTGCAACCCCTGCTTTTTTTTGCTTTCCATTTGCTTGGTAAATATTCCTCCATCCCTTTGTTTTGAGCCTATGTGTGTCTTTGCACATGAGATGGGTTTCCTGAATACAGCACACTGATGGGTCTTGACTTTTTATCCAGTTTGACTGATAGGTCTTGACTCTATCCTGTGTCTTTTAATTGGGGCATTTAGTCCATTTACATTTAAGGTTAATATTGTTATGTGTGAATTTGATCTTGTCATTATGATGGTTATTTTTCCCATTAATTGATGCAGTTTCTTCATAGTGTTGATGGTCCTTACAATTTGGTATGTTTTTGCAGTGGCTAGTGCCGGTTTTTCCTTTCCATATTTAGTGCTTCCTTCAGGAGCTCTTGTAAGGCAGGCCTAGTGTTGACAAAATCTCTCAGCATTTGCTTGTCTGTAAAGTATTTTATTTCTCCTTCACTTATGAAGCTTAGTTTGGCTGGATATGAAATTCTGGGTTGAAAATTCTTTTCTTTAAGAATGTTGAATATTGGCCACCACTCTCTTCTGGCTTGTAGAGTTTCTGCTGAGAGATTCACTGTTAGTCTGATGGGCTTCCCTTTGTGGGTAACCCGACCTTTCTCTCTGGCTACCCTTAACATTTTTTCCTTCATTTCAACCTTGGTGAATCTGACAATTATGCGTCTTGGGGTTGCTCTTCTTGAGGAGTATCTTTGTGGCGTTCTCTGTATTTCCTGAATTTCAATGTCAGCCTGCCTTGCTAGGTTGGGGAAGTTCTCCTGGATAATATCCTGAAGAGTGTTTTCCAACTTGGTTCCATTCTCCCCATCACTTTGAGGTACACCAATCAAATGTAGATTTGGTCTTTTTACATAGTCCCCTATTTCTTGGAGGCTTTGTTCATTTCTTTTTACTCTTTTTTCTCTAAACTTCTTGCTTCATTTCATTCATTTCATCTTCAATCACTGATACCCTTTCTTCCACTTGATCAAATCAGCTACTGAAGCTTGTGCATGTGTCATGTAGTTCTCATGCCATGGTTTTCAGCTCCATCAGGTCATTTAAGGTCTTCTCTATGCTGTTTATTCTAGTTAGCTATTCATCTAGTCTTGTTTCAAGGTTTTTAGCTTCCTTGCAATGGGTTCGAACATCCTCCTGTAGTTCGGAGAAGTCTGTTATTACCAGTCTTCTGAAGCCTACTTCAGTCAACTCGTCAAGTCATTCTCCATCTAGCTTTGTTCCATTGCTGAGGAGCTGTGATCCTTTGGAGGAGAAGGGGTGTTCTGGTTTTTAGAATTTTCAGCTTTTCTGCTCTGGTTTCTCCCCATCTTTGTGGTTTTATCTACCTTTGCTCTTTTATGTTGGTGACCTTTGGATGGGGTTTCTGTGTGGATGTCCTTTTTGTTGATGTAGATGCTATTCCTTTCTGTTAGTTTTCCTTCTCTAACAGGCCCCTCTGCTGCAGGTCTGTTGGAGTTTGCTGGAGGTCCACTCCAGACCCTGTTTACCTGGGTATCACCAGCAGAGGATGCAGAACAGCAAAAATTGCTGCCTGTTCCTTCCTCTGGAAGCTTCCTCCCAGAGGGGCACCCACTAGATGCCAGCTGGAGATCTCCTCTATGAGGTGTCTGTCAACCCCTGCTGGGAGGTGTCTCCCAGTCAGTAGGCACAGGGGTCAGGGACCCACTTGAGGAGGCAGTCTGTCCCTTAGCAGAGCTTGAGCACTGTGCTGGGAGATCTGCTGCTTTCTTCAGAGCTGGCAGGCAGGAATGTTTAAGTCTGCTGAAGCTGCACCCACAGCCACCCGATCCGCCAGGTGTTCTGTCCCAGGGAGATAGGACTTTTATCTATAACCCCCTTGACTGGGACTGCTGCCTTTCTTTCAGAGATGCCTTGCCAGAGAGGAATCTAGAGAGGCAGTCTAGCCACAGCTGCTTTGCCGGACTGTGGTGGGCTCTGCCCAATTCGAATTTCCCTGTGGCTTTGTTTACACTGTGAGGAGAAAATCACCTACTCAAGCCTCAGTCATGGTGGACACCCCTTTTCCCACCAAGCTCAAGTGTCCCACGTTGACTTCGGACTGCTGTGCTGGCAGCGAGAATTTCAAGCCAGTGGATCTTAGTTTGCTGGGCTCTGTGGGGGTGGGATGCTCTAAGCTAGACCACTTGGCTTTCTGTCTTCAGCCTCCTTTCCAGGAGAGTGAATAGTTCTGTCTCGCTGGTGTTCCAGGCACCACTGGGGTATGAAGAAAAACTCCTGCAGCTAGCTTGGTGTTTGCCCAAACAGCCACCCAGCTTTGAGCTTGAAACCCAGGGCCCTGGTGGTGTAGGCACCCCAGGGAATCTCCTGGTCTGCGGGTTATGAAGACCGTGGGAAAAGTGTAGTATCTGGGCTGGAGTGCACCGTTCCTCACGGCACAGTACCTCACGGCTTCCCTTGGCTTAGGGAGGGAGTTCCCTGGCTTCCCTTGGCTTCCCTAGGCTAGGGGAGGGAGTTCCCTAACACTTTGTGCTTCCCAGGTGAGGCAACGCCCCACCCTGCTTCTGCTCCCCGTCCATGAGCTGTACCCACTGTCTAACCAGTCCCAATGAGGTGAGCTGGGTACCTCAGTTGGAAATGCAGAAATCGCTTGCCTTCTGCGTTGATCTCGCTGGGAGCTGCAGACCAGAGTTGTTCCTATTTGGCCATCTTGCCAGCCAGCCGAGAGATCACTTTTTACTGTGATAGGCAATTTACTGCAGAGAGGAACTGTTACACAGAGATGATTAGTGTCACATGGTATCGTGAGTAGATACTTGCAACACGAGCTCATTGCAATAGCAACAGGAGGTGACCACAAAGTTATTACAGTACTAGAGTTAATTTTATGCAGTTATGATTTAATACTGTGTCTTTGCATTTGTTTGTATTTCTTTCAACTGCAGATGGTACTAGGTACCATCTATAAGTGTTTGTGTGGGTAAGTGCTGATAAATTCTAACTTTTTATAATAGATTTATATATTTTTTATGGTAGAAATGATGAGATAGACTGGTATCTACATATATTTAATGCATTTTTGACGTACCTAACTTTTTAATTTTTTTAAGCCATGCAGTTCATCTGTGAATTTTTTCAAATTGTCACAAATCTCCAAAAATGTTAAAAATATATTTATTGAAAATAATCCATGTATAAGTGGACCCACACAGTTCAAATCTGTGTTGTTCAAGTGTCAACTGTATTTAGCTGTTCTCAAACATACCTATTTTTATTTTAAAAATTCCTTTCTACTTGCATTTCTCTGATGGCCAGTGATGATGAGCATTTTTTCATGTGTCTTTTGGCTGCATAAATGTCTTCTTTTGAGAAGTGTCTGTTCATGTCCTTTGCCCACTTTTTGATGGGGTTGTTTGTTTTTTTCTTGTAAATTTGAGTACATTGTAGATTCTGGATATTAGCCCTTTGTCAGATGAGTAGGTTGCGAAAATTTTCTCCCATTTTGTAGTTTCCTGTTCACTCTGATGGTAGTTTCTTTTGCTGTACAGAAGCTCTTTAGTTTAATTAGATCCCATTTGTCAATTTTGGCTTTTGTTGCCATTGCTTTTGGTGTTTTAGACATGAAGTCCTTGCCCATGCCTATGTCCTGAATGGTATTGCCTAGGTTTTGTTCTAGGGTTTTTATGGTTTTCGGTCTAACATTTAAGTCTTTAATCCATCTTGAATTAATTTTTGTATAAGGTGTAAGGAAGGGATCCAGTTTCAGCTTTCTACATATGGCTAGCCAGTTTTCCCAGCACCATTTATTAAATAGGGAATCCTTTCCCCATTTCTTGTTTTTCTCAGGTTTGTCAAAAATCAGATAGTTGTAGATATGCGGCTTTATTTCTGAGGGCTCTGTTCTGTTCCATTGATCTATATCTCTGTTTTGGTACCAGTACCATGCTGTTTTGGTTACTGTAGCCTTGTAGTATAGTTTGAAGTCAGGTAGCGTGATGCCTCCAGCTTTGTTCTTTTGGCTTAGGATTGACTTGGCGATGTGGGCTGTTTTTTGGTTCCATATGAACTTTAAAGTAGTTTTTTCCAATTTTGTGAAGAAAGTCATTGGTAGCTTGATGGGGATGGCATTGAATCTGTAAATTACCTTGGGCAGTATGGCTATTTTCACGATATTGATTCTTCCTACCCATGAGCGTGGAATGTTCTTCCATTTGTTTGTATCCTCTTTTATTTCCTTGAGCAGTGGTTTGTAGTTCTCCTTGAAGAGGTCCTTCATGTCCCTTGTAAGTTGGATTCCTAGGTATTTTATTCTCTTTGAAGCAATTGTGAATGGGAGTTCACTCATAATTTGGCTGTTTGTCTGTTATTGGTGTATAAGAATGCTTGTGATTTTTGTACATTGATTTTGTATCCTGAGACTTTGCTGAAGTTGCTTATCAGCTTAAGGAGATTTTGGGCACACCAGTTAGAATGGCAGTCATTAAAGTCAGGAAACAACAGGTGCTGGAGAGGATGTGGAGAAATAGGAACACTTTTACACTGTTGGTGGGACTGTAAACTAGTTCAGCCATTGTGGAAGTCAGTGTGGTGATTCCTCAGGGATCTAGAACTAGAAATACAATTTGACCCAGCCATCCCATTACTGAGTATATACCCAAAGGACTATAAATCATGCTGCTATAAAGACACATGCACACGTATGTTTATTGCGACACTATTCACAATAGCAAAGACTTGGAACCAACCCAAATGTCCAACAATGATAGACTGGATTAAGAAAATGTGGCACATATACACCATGGAATACCATGCAGCCATAAAAAACAATGAGTTCATGTCCTTTGTAGGGACATGGATGAAATTGGAAATCATCATTCTCAGTAAACTATCGCAAGGACAAAAAACCAAACACCACATGTTCTCACTCATAGATGGGAATTGAACAATGAGAACACATGGACACAGGAAGGGGAACATCACACTCTGGGGACTGTTGTGGGGTGGGGGGAGGTGGGAGGGATAGCATTAGGAGATATACCTAATGCTAAATGACGAGTTAATGGGTGCAGCACACTAGCATGGTACATGTATACATATGTAACTAACCTGCACATTGTGCACATGTACCCTAAAACTTAGAGTATAATAATAATTTTAAAAAATTAAAAAAAAATTCCTTTCTAGTTTGAGTTGGAAAACTGATGCTTGTAGTGCAATCACTGTTGGTGACAGTGCAGTCATACAATGCATGCAGAATTTACTGGTTGGAAAGATTAGTTTTTAGTTGATTTTTTTTTTTTTGTAAAGCAAAACTTCTTATCTCAGCTATTAAAACTGTTCCACACAGTTGCCCACAGCCTGAAACCTATCAAATGTAGAAAATAGGGACATCACAGCAAAATTTGGAGGGCATAGTACAAAGAAAGGCGACAGCTGGTTTTCCCTTCCAAAGGTCAAAATGACCTTAGGCTGGAGTTGCCTTTCTGCCCTATTCTTGGTTTTATTAAATTTATTTGGGATCTCATCTGCCATGAGCCTGACTTTTGCTCAGGAAAGAGGCCTGAGAATTTAAGGACTATCTGTGAGTGTGCAGAGCTGATGGAACTTTGTCTGCTAATGTTTTCGGGTTTTCTTTGAATTCTGTTCTTTCCAATTCTTCACATTGGCCTGAGTCTTCTTGTGATTGCTGTGAAGATAATTATCCAGGTCCTTTCTGATCTTTCTTATTGGAAATTGGAACCAGCTCTCCTTGACTGTGACTCACTTGCTAAATGTGTAGAGAAATGAACAGATCTGAAACAAGATTTTTTCAGCTGGAAAGAGTACACCAACTGTACACAGCCGTGAAAAGTTATTGGCATAAGTACTTATTTAAAGATATTCTTCCACTGGATGCTATGCTACCTTGTGCGAACAGTTGCATTTGTCTATTTCACTACTTAGCATAGTGTGTGGTACACAGTAGGCATGGAATAATGATAATAAATGGATTAAATGGATGCATGAAGGTATACAGGAGACTTTAAGCCATCATAGACGGTTCCAGGCAGGAGAATATGAAAATGTAATTTCAAGTACAGTTGTTATTGTCAGTTTTGCTTTCCACGGTTTCAGCTACCCATAGTCAACCACAATATAAAAATATTAAATGGAACATTCCAGAAATAATACATAAGTTTTAAGTTGCTGAATAATGTGATGAAATCTTAGGCTGTCCCACTTCGTCTCGCCTGGGACATGAATTGTCCTTTTGTCCTGCATATTCACACTGTATATGTTAGCCACCCTTTAGTCACTTAGTAGCCATCTGGATTCTCAGATTGAAAACAGTGTGTATAGGGTTCTGTTCTATCAAATGTTTCAGGCATCCTCTGGGGGGGTCTTGGAATGTATCCCCCATGGATAAAGGGAGACTACTTGTATAATCTGGTAAAATGGTTGAATTATTCATAAACAATGTCGGAACCAGCTATTTCAAACAAGATTAGATTCTCTAGCCTCATATCATATGCCAAGATAAATTATATATGGATTAAGGATTTAAATGTAAAAAAAGAAATTATAAGAGTTCCATACCAAAATACAGGTTTATATTTAGTAAAATAGTCAAAAAAGGTTTTTTGTTTTTTTTTTAAAGCATAACATCAAAGCCTAAAATCACAAAGGAAAAGAGTGGAAAATTCATCCCTATAAATATTAAAAACTAGTGTGTTGCAAATAAATTCAAAAGATAAGGGAAATACTGGGGAAAATATCGGAAACATGACAGAGTGTCATTAATATATCATGGGCTTTTACATTTTAGGAAAAAAATGACTGCTATCTCAGTAGTGAAAAGACTACAGGAAATGAAGTAATTCACAGAAAGAGTCAACTGCATTTATCAGAGAAATGCAAATGAAATCAAGATTGCATTCCTCACCTATCAAATTGGCAGATGCAACAATAGCTGGTACTTACTGAGCCCTTTCTGTGTTAGTTACTAGTCTAAGAGTTACCACCACTCATGCATATGTAAAGGCTAATGGAGTTGTAAATTTAACTTTTGAGGACTTTATTGTATGTATGCGTATTAGTCTGTTCTCACACTGCTAATAAAGACATACCCAAGACTGGGTAATTTATAAAGGAAATGAGGTTTAATGGACTCACAGTTCCACATGGCTGAGGAGACCTCACAATCGTGGTAGAGGGCAAAGGGGAAGAAAGTCATGTCTTACATGGCGGCAGGCAAGAAAGCTTGTGTAGGGGAGCTCCCCTTTATAAAACCATCAGACCTTGTGAGACTTACTCACATGAGAACAGCATAGGAAAGACCCGCCCCCATGATTCAGTTACCTCCTACCAGGTCCCTCCTACAACACGTGAGAATTATGGGAGCTACAATTCAAGATGAGATTTGGGTGGGGACACAGCCAAAACATCAGTATGTTATGGCCTTATCTAAAAGTTGTTTTGTTTGTAAGCAGTTTGCCCTACAGTGTGTGGAAAGTGCATCACTGTTGTGCTTTGGTTGTCCAACCCTTTGCTTACTCTGATGCTTAGGTGTGAGTTGATGGCAGTCATTTGGAGAACAGTTGCATTCCTGAAATGAATGAAATGTTCTCTTCAAATTTGTGGCATACCGTCTTTCTGTGGCTCTGTGACAGTTACAGATCTGAAAATTAGGTGTAATGGCTTTTGAAGCAAAAATCTCATTCTGAATAAATCTCCCATCTGTTCCAATAACATTTTAATTGTGCATCAAATATGGTACTTACTTTTAAAAACTGCCTAGCAGGATAGTTTGTGTTCTTCTGCCTTTATCCATGATTGTGATAAGAAATGTAAGAAAAGGCTAGGCATGGTGGCTCACAGCACTTTGGGAGGCCAAGGTGGGTGGATCACCTGAGGTCAGGAATCCAGACAAGCCTGGCCAGCATGGAGAAACCCTGTCTCTACTAAAAATATAAAAATGAGCCAGTTGTGGTGGTGCATATCTGTAATCCCAGCTACTTGGGAGGCTGAGGCAGGAGAATCGCTTGAACCCAGGAGGTGGAGATTGGAGTGAGCCAAGATCATGCCACTGCACTCCAGCCTGGGTGAAAGAGAAAGAGACTGTCTCAAAAAAAAAAAAAAAAGAAAAAGAAAAAAATGTAGGAAAAGAGGTTGAGTCTTACTTTCATTTGTATTTCTCTCACTGCCTAGCATAGTGCCTTTCACTCAGCTGGAATATACAATAAATGTTCATTAAACTGACTATTGTTTCCTTCTCTTTATGTCAACAAAATAATTCAGCTTAAACATCAGTTCACAATCCTGGGTCAAAATCCTGAAGCAAAAATACGGGATATGTATGATTTGTAGACTTTTCCCAAAAGTTTTAATGTTGGAATCTTTGTGTTTGACTCCCCACCATCTGTTCATGGAAAACTCTTGCCAGTTACTGGTTTAGGAATGGGCACGTGATGTGAGCCTAACCAGCGAGGCTTATGGAAAGTCTGTAGACTTTTGGGAAGGAAAGTGCAATCATGCGCTGCATAATAATGTTTTGGTCAACAATGGACCACATATACAACAGTGGTCCCATAAGATTATGATACTATATTTTTACTATACCTTTTCTATATTTAGATATTTTTAGATATACAAATATTTACTGTTGTGTTACAGTTGTCTACAATATTCAGTAGAGTAACATGCTGTACAGGTTTGTAGCCTGGGAGCAATAGGCTGCATCATACAGCCTAGGCATGTCATAGGCTATACCATCTCAAGTTTGTGTAAGTACACTATGATAGTCACATGACACAATCGCCTCGTGATGCATTGCTCAGAAGAAATCATGCGACACGACTGTATTTCTCATTCCTAAAAAGGAGGCACATGACGAGATGATTATTGTATCATACAGCCTAGGTGTGTTGTAGGCTATACCATCTAGGTTTGTGTAAGTACACTGTGATGTTCACACAACAAAATCGCCTAATGTTGCGTTACTCAGAAGGAATCGTGACACGTGACTGTATTTCTCATTCCTAGAAAGGAGGCACATGACAAAATGATTCCTTTCTTTTGGAAGGAAGGACAAGATAGCGAGGCAGGAAATTTTCCCTGAGTCCTTTGTGGGTGGGAACTGGAGTGCACAGGCGCTAGAACTAGCCAGCTGCTTCAGTGCCAGAAGGGCCAGACTCCACTCACTCTGTCCCACTGTGTCCCACCCCTTGCAGGAAGGGGAGTACAGGTGAGTGGGTGCAGGAGCCGGGTGAGTGCTTTTGGGCACCAGCAGGAGCAAAACTCCATGTGGCCTCATGGCATCATCTAGGGGGCTGCCTATGACCCCTGAAGCCCCAGAAAGAGGGTTACAGTCCATGCTCTTTTAGCTTTACTCTCCGTAGATGGCTTAAGTGTTAACAGCTCAGTGGGGGGTCAGTGTGACAGCCTTTTGCACCTGCACCCAAATTCTTGTCCAGCGTCCAGGAGGAATGAGGTTGATGAAAATTGGAGAGGGTAAATATGGGGGATTTTATTGCCGATGAAAGCGTCTGTCAGCGGGAAGGGGAGCTGAAAAGGGGACAGAATGGGAAGATAATCTTCCCCCGGAGTCCAGCTGTCCCTGGCCTGGCTGGGCTCCTTTTTGAAGCAACACTCTCAAGCTGTCCCTCTGAAGTCAAGCTGCTTCTCTCCAGCATCCAACCGTAGTCTTTGATGGCCAGCTGCTGCTCCTCTTCTCCCCTCTCTGCTTGCTGGGGCTGGGGTTTTTGTGGGCACAGGATTGGGGTAGGGCGGGCCATGGATAGTTTTGGAAAAGGCAACATTCAAGCAGGAAAATGGGAATGCATGTTCTCATTTTGGGCTGTGGTTCCAGGCTTAAGAGTGGGGCCCTCACTGGGGACCCATCCTCTTCTGCCCAGAATTTTCCTGCCTCCTGTCCCTATCATTATGATGGGATATGATTCCTGGAACTCCTTTCTCGTGGCCATGAATGGAGCCAGCTCTTGAGGGTAAAGTGAGCACACCACAGATAGCAGACAAGAGCAAAGAACATTATAGAGTCACTGCGTCAAATAACCTGTATACTGCACTATTGCTGGGCTCTGTTTTTGGTGGCAGAATAAATTTCCTTATTTTTTTTAAAAAAAAGGCTATCACCTTATGAGATATGCTTATATTGACTTCACAGCTGAGAAAATTGGCATAGAGATACTAAGTGCATAACTTGTAATACACAATGTTGGCAAAGATGTGGGAAAATTGTTGGTGGGATTATTGATTCAGGAATTCCACTTCCAGGTATTTGTTCTAATTACATAAGTATAGCTTTGGTCATAAATTTTATATAAGATTTTTTGTGACATTTAAAATAGCAAAAAGCAAATCTAAATGTCCAACAATAGACAATATGTTGAATTAAAGCCACTGAAATATGCAGAATTGTGTTTATTGACATAGATGCTTATGATATATTGTTAATTGAAAAAGCAGGTAACAAATTAATATACAGTATTATGTTAATTATGTAAAAAAAGTATACATATTCATAGAAAAAGTTTGGCACAATCTCAGATATCATCTGTAGGCTATTTCTGTTTGAAAATAACCAAATAGATTTTTGGGTTGACTCAACAAATTATGGTTGAGTCAATCTTACTTTCCTATTTTATAAATTTTTTTTCTACATCATTGGGTATTTAATCATTTTAAAAATCTACTCAGGCATCATTTGCGTAATAGTAATAATAATTTAATCCCCCTTATTTTTCATGTCTCATGCCTTATCCATCATCCCTCATATCCTACTCTTAGCCCAGATTTTCCTTGACAGCTTTATATTCTTGGAGGGCAGGTATGGGGAACCAAATTTGTTTCCTTACCCTAGCTCTAGCTACTTCCACAAAAGCTTTTATAGATAATGTCCATTTTGCTTATTATTATTATTATTTTTAGTTTAATCAATACTTAATATGTGCCCACAGCTCACTACCCAGGCCCTGATTTAGGCATTAGGAGTAAAAACTATCTCAACTTAGTTAAAACCACCAGATTCATTGCTTGAAAACCTGTTCTGCCACTTAATAGCTGTGTGATTTGAGCAGGTTACTTAACCTCCCCATTTGAAAGCAAACATTTATTGAGCTCCTGTTACATATTAGGACTGGAGATACAGTATTAAAACAAGTACCTGTTCATGAAACTTACATTCTAATGGGAAAAGATCATTGATTAATATACAACAGGTAGTGATAAGTGCTATGAAAATAATGCACTTATAAAAAGAATAAAGAATGACAGCAGATGGGGTGTGAATGTGGGGGCATATGGCTTATTTTAGAAAGCATAGTCAGGGAATGTGTCTCTCATCAGATGATATTTGAGGAGAGACCTGCAGGAAGTGAGCCAGCCAGCCATGAGGTTGTGTATGGACAAGAGTTGTAGGATGAGGCAGTGGTGTGCTAGTGCTGGCTTGCATTTGTTCTGATGGCAGGCATCTCTTCCCAAACTCTGTATTCAGTGAAGGCAAATTAGTGGCTCAAAAATAGCCTTGATGAGAGTATTTACACACAGATACCTGCAAATGCTACAAATTAGGGTTTTCTCCCCCGCACCGGAGAACTACTTGTTAAGTATTTTACCAGCATACCCCTGGGAAGAGGAAGAGTAAGGACAGAGGCCCTGAGGCAGGAGCAGGCTTGTTCTGTTGAGGAAGTCAAGGCAGTCAGGATGGTGGAACAGAATGAGAGGGAAATTGACAGGAGATGAGGTCAGAGGTAGCCAGGAGCAAGATCAGTAGGCCAGGTAAATACGTTGGACTTTGGTCTACCTGAAATGGGGGCCATTGAAAGGTTTTAAACAGAGGAGTGACACTGTCTGACTTAAGCTTTGAACAAGACCACACAAGAGAGGAATCCAGAAGACCAGTTGGGAGACGAGCAAAGTTGTAGGAAAGAGGTAACAGGCCAGGTGCAGTGGTTCATGCCTGTAATCCCAGCACTTTGGGAGGCGGAGGCAGGTGGATCACTTGAGGTCAGGAGTTCGAGACCAGCCTGGCCAACATGGCGAAACCCCGTCTCTACTTAGCCAGGCGTAGTGGCACACGCCTGTAATCCCAGCTACTTGGAAGGCTAAGGCATGAGAATCACTTGAACCCAAGAGGCAGAGGTTGCAGTGAGCCAAGATTGCACCACTGCACTGCAGCCTGGGCAACAAGAGCAAAACTCTTTCTCAAAAAAAAGAAAAAAAAAAAGTAATGATGGCTTAGGGGTAGAGGTAGTAAGAAAAGCACCTTGATTTCTTCATATTTTTCAGACATTGTGAAGATTAAATAACATTTAAAATATGCTTAGCCTAAGGTCTTTCATACAGGAGGCCCTCAATAAATGGTAGCTGTCATATCGTATTATTATTGACAGAAGGCCCATACTGGAGTTGGGGAGGGTTGTTCATATCTAATTAAGAAGGCTAGTAATTTTAGTACAAGTGGTAAGTGCTATATTTGAGACAGGTGGGAATGTTGACGAGAAACAGCCCAGCCAGGGGTAGGAAGGTCCAGGAAGGGTGTTAGAGCAAAAGGGGACAGCTTTAGCAAACGCATGGGGATGGGGAATTAGAAGGAAAGTGGAACTGCTTAAAGTGTCCACACCTCCCGATTCAGGTGATAATAAGATCACAGCTTCATCCTTAGCATTATTAGCAAAATAATCTGTGATCTAAAGCAACAGAGATGATTTTATTACTCTGTGTGTTAAGTAAACCGCCCAGCAGGCTGGGGATCGTGATGTTCCAATTCCAGTTCACTTGGTAACTTTATGTATTATACAGATCCTTTGATTCCGATCAGCCAGATCTAAAAATGTAAGCTGGTAAGAAATGTTTAAAACTTGCTATGGAGAAAGGAGTTCTTAATCTGGGCCCCAAGCATGGCCTTTGGGAGGTTTGTGAACCCCTTGAAGATATTTGCAGAATTGTGTGTGTGCACATGAATTTGGGGGTAGAAGCGGGACACAGGGAGTGTTCATAGCTTTTATCAGATTCCCAAAGAGTTTTGCAGCCCAGAGAATATTTAAAACACTGCTACTGAGATGAATATTAGAGGGTAAAGTAAAATCAGTCTAGAAGAACAGGCATGTTTTTGTCTGCCATTCCATCTGTCATTAAAATAATTTGATTAAATCATATTCTAAATCACATGAAATCAGTTAAAACATTTCACTTACAAGTGATTACTTATAAAAAGGCTTTTGTCACTTTTATTCAAATATGAACTGTCATTTTGGGCCCAGTGAATATTCATTCCAACTTAAAATTTCAGCTGTGCCAAACTCTGGGATGGTAAATGAGCTATAGTATAATCAAAAGTGCTTCCAGGCCAAATTCGCTCTATTTATCATGCTGGGATCAAACCTGCTATTCTTCCCTTTGAAAATGTTCTCTGCCTCTGATTTTGTTGTTTAGTTTTTATTGACTCCCTACAATCCCTCATGTTATTCTGCCAAGTCTCCAAAATGACAAATATTCCCTAAGGCTTCTTCAAAGCCAAAGAAAAAGGAATGTTTACTGAAATTTTATTTTTAAAGGAGGATTAATAGAATTTAACTTTCTGGCTGTCTTCTGAAGACTCATGTGATTCAGAAATTTGCCGCCTTCTAGTCACACATAGATGGTGAAAATTTACTCACCTGACTACTTCTGTCTGCCAATGGGAAATGGGCTGTTAATAGTTTCCATTTCTTCAATGCTATGATCCAAACGCCTTGTTAAGTGCATTATGTATATTATCTCACTGAATCCTTGCAACACCTACTGAGATAGAGATTTGATTCTCATTTTATAGATACTCAACCTAGGCTCTGAGATATTAGATTACTATCTTGCCCAAGATCACACAGCCAGTGAGCAGCAGAACCAATAGGTGGAAAAATGGAAAGTAAGACGTCCCATGAAGGACGAGCGAGCTGCCCAAAGAAAAGCACCCCTTTTCCTTGTACTATTGCCATTTTTCATTGTGTGGCATTTTTCAGTGCTGCTGTATCAGGCATTGTGTCAGAACAATGGATGAGAAAAATATCTAGGAATTGATGATTGAAAAGGGTTGTGGGAAATGAATTCATCTAGTTAATTAAACTATCTCAATATCTTTTAAGAATAATGACGGAGGAAATCAGAGCTAAATTTGAGTACTTACCATGAGCAAAGCATTAATGTGAGGTGCTTTACTTACATTATTGCAATGAATTCTCCTATTAAGGGTCCTGAGGAAGGCATTTACTATCCCTGTTTTAGACAGAGGGAAGCAGAGGCTCAGAGGAGTTGTGAGAGTTTCCCAAAGTCACATAGATAGTAAGATGGTATGATACGACCAGGATCAGCCTTCTACTATACCATACGTAAAATTCGCTTCAAAAGCTATTTACTAAAATTTAAACTATGTGGGGGCCAGCCATCATGTCATTAAATTCTGTATACTCCTCAGAACATAATATAGTACCTGGTACCTAGTAGGTACTCAAGATATTATGTTTCTAGGTTGATCACCCATCACAGTGGGTTAAAAAATGGAACATCAAAGGCACAAAGATGTATCTTATTTCCAAATACTAAAAAAGAACTACCTTCACATTCCTTACAGGTTATACTGTTCCTTAGAAGAAGACTTATAGAAAATCTTTTTAATAACCCCCTATGTATAGTTCAGAGGTTAAAAACCTGTACATATTATACAAAGTTTCCAATAAATGCACCTTGTGTATTATAACTGCGCATGGTACTGACATCTTCAAGATGGAAACCATGAATAGATGTGTCTAGGTAGGGGAAAAGCAGCTTGGTATTTTAGAAATACGTATGATATACAACATAGTCAAAATGCAACAACTCCAAATCACTGGAAGGTGTATTAGAAAATATTCAGGCACATGTGCAAATGCTTTAACATGGCCTGGCCCTCTTCATGGTCCATCTGTGTATTTTTTGGTTTGTGGCTGACACCTCCTGCCTCAACACACCCAATCTTCTTAAGTGTGTCCAGAGTTGAAAAGGGCTGTCTGTCAAGGCTTTCCTGATGATGGTGTTGCTCTAATATTCCAGCGTCACCGTCTTGGTTTTGAGATATTCATTTAGAGCTTCCTCACCTAGGGAAGAGAAAAGCAGTTGACGGACCACATTCAAAGGCAGACATGTGATGTCTTCAGACCTTCAGATATAGGTATACGTAGGTGTCCAGGTCACTAAGTAAATGGAATGTGGCCTAAGCCAGTGCTTCTCACACTTTGAAGTTCATACTAACCATCTGAAGACTCTGTTAAGTTGCAGATCCTGATCTGATTAAGTCTGGTGTGGGCCCAGAGGTTATGTGTTTCTAACCATTCCCTGATGATGCTGATGCTAGTGGTCCATGGACCACACTTTGAATAGTAACAGCCCAGACCAGCTACCAGGCCTTCTAAGGAGCAGAGAGTGTTGGCTGGTCAGCTTCAAACCAAAACCCTTCTCTTTTATTTCCCTACTTGATGACAGACTCTGCCTTTTTGTCCATTTAAGCTAAACAGAAGTAACCAGGATACTGTCCTCTAGATTATATTAATTAAAGCAGAACTGAGCACAGGAAAGTTTGAGATCATTTGGTTTAATCTTATTTTAAAGATAAGGAAAATTCAGTTTATATTGTTTGTTAGAAACACAGGGGAACCTGTCTAGGCAAAAATAAATAGGTCTGCCTTTCTTTGACTGTTTCTATTTTGAGCTAGTACCGTCATCAGTCTCTACAGAGGTTAAAGGGCACTGAATACCATGGGAAAACTAATGAGTGCGTGATTCTGGAAGTTGAGCTAAAACAAGGGCTGTCAACTTTGTCCCCACATTAGAATCACTCAGGGAGCTTTTAAGACTCCTGACCCCAGATCACACCCCAGACCAATTAGATCAGTATCTGTATTTTTTGAAGCTCCCAGGTGATTTGAATCCACTGTGCAGCTAAGGTTGACAACCACTGGGCTAAGGGGTTTTAAAATTGGGGGAGGAAGAAACTATTAGAAAAACTGTAGTAGTTTATAGTAAAACAGACCTGAAGCTGGTCAAATACACTCTCTTAAAAGACGGGTGAAACAGGGATGCCTCACTTTCTAATAATAAGTTCCCTAAGAAAGCCTCCTACCGTGATTTGGATTCAGGCATGAAAACCAGATTAAAGACATGGAAAAGTGGTGGGGGGAAAGCCCTTACCTTCACCCAATGGAATTTAAAATGAGAACTACTTTTACTGCTGCAAATACAGTGCCAAAGTCATTAGTAAAGAGAAAATGTAAAAAAAAAAAAAACTCCAAATGAACTAAACTTATATTTGCAGACTGTAATTTCAGTAAATCACAAACATTTCAGTTTTTGAAACAACATACCAGACTGAGGGGAATAAGAGATGCGCTCCACAGCCAGACCGCCTGCCTTTGAATTCTGTCTTGCCAGTGCCTGGCTCTGTGACTTGAGGCAACTCACCCAGCCTCTCTGAGCCCCATTGTCCTGTTCTGTACAATAAGATAATAATAGTACCTATTCCTCTGAGCGCATGTGAGAATTGCTTTTGCTTATAAAGGCTAAGTAGAATGGGGCCTGGCATGTGTTTAGCACTGAAAGTAAGCTATTGCTTGAAAGGTGTTAGTGTCACTGCTCACAGTGAATTACATTTTGGGCTTTTTACAAACTCTTAAGTCTCATTGCTCAGACTCCCAAAAACCGTGCCAATTGCAGGGTTTTTTCAGTGTTGACTCTGAAAGCCTGCCAAGAAGCTCCAAGACAGGATTTATTCTTGGAGCTCGCTGGTTATTGCTCTCCACCCATTTGCCTCTCTTGGTTCCATTTAGTCTCGTGACAGCTAACCCAAGTTCGTGCCGAATGTCAGATTAAACACCAAACATATTTCAGCTAAAGTATATTGTTGCAATTTCTTTTTCCTTTCAAACATTAATCTTTTGAAAAGAAATATCTTTCCGCACAATGTGTGTACTTTTCTGTATGTATGGTATATTCAATGGAAATGTTTAATATTTTAAAAAATGAGTGCTCTTCTAAACCCAGATCTAACTGCCATGTAGGAAATGCCCCTCAAAATCACACACAAGTCATGAAACATAGAGCAGATTTTTTTGTGATGTGACAACAAAGGGAATGTGAAGCAGAAAAGTAAAGCCATACCTAAGTCTTTTCCAAAGCCAGATTGTTTAACTCCGCCAAATGGGGCCGCCACATCTGTCTTGTTGTATGTGTTAATAAAAACAGTTCCTGCTTCCAGTTTTTCACTCACATACATAGCTTTGTTTATGTCTCTTGTAAAAACCCCTGAGGCCAAACCAAACTCTGTATTATTTGCTCGCTGCAACACTCCATCGACGTCCCTGTGTTTTTAGGAAGACATAAAACTTCATTAAATGTAAAACAAAAGACTCATTTTATATTCTGAAAATTTTCTTATCTATGCTAGAAACAGGAAAACATTACTGCCATCTGCTTAAACGTTTTTGTTGTTGTTGTTGTTTTTTTAGAGACCAAGTATTGCTCTGTCACCGAGGCTGCAGTGCAGTGGCACAATCATAGCTCACTGCAGCCTCCATCTCCTTGGGCTCAAGTGATCCTCTCACCTCAGCCTCCCAAATAGCGGGGACTACAGGCATGTGCCGCCATGCTCAGCTAATTTTTAAAAAAATTTTTTTGTAGAGACAGCATCTCCCTGTGTTGCCCAGGCTGATCTCAAACTCCTGGCATCAAACTATCCCCCAACCTTGCCCTTGCAAAGTGTTGGGATTACAGGTGTGAGCCACTGCGCCCAGCCTGATTAAATTTTTATAAATGAAAATATCAGGCTCACACCAAAAGAAAGTCCCAAAAAAATATTACTAGTATTACATTTTTCATATATATCATGCAACACCTTTCAAAATATGACCCAAAGTCATATATTCAATCTTCTTCAGTGGTTCTCATTCATGATGTCCCACTCCCTCCCCTCTCCCATGCTCCCACTTCTAGATAGATTTTCAGAGTGTCCTCCCTATTTCCTTCCATCCCTTCCGCTTTTGCACACAAGGTTCAAGCCTCCTTCAGTGCCTGAAGCCGTTTCAGATCCCACCAGTGCCACTGTCGAGGTGGGAGAGTAGGGTGGTTCTATGAGAGGGCTCTGCAGCCAGACTGCCTGGTGACCTTGGGTAAATGACTCCATCTCCCCACGCCTTCATTTATTATTGTGAACCATGGAAATAATAATAGAAGGACCTGTCTAGTTGTCATGAGGATGAAATGAACAAATCATGCCTGGAACACAATCAATGTTCAATAAAAGCCAGCTATCATCAGGTAGCACATATTTTTCCAAACTTAATATTTTGGTAGAACCAACTATATACTGCTGACTTAACTCTTCCTGTAGGTAATGGTTCACTCTCCATAAATTGGAAGATAAAAGCTCCCTGAGGGCAGGGATAACTTTATGTCTCATATACCTCTTTATGCTATGGTGTTGCATTGTCAAATGAGAGTGAATGGGATTACATGTGCTTATTCAACAAAATAGGTCCCGTGATTTCCCTGCCTTTTGACTTAGTTTGTATACACAACTAAACTAGGTTGTGTAGGTGAAGACATGAACCTACTCTTTTCTCAGTTGAGTTCTAATGTGCCTGTCATAGTGTATGTCACCTTCTTCTAGTGTGATCCTAATGCTTAAAAACGCACACATCTTCTACCACATGGCCAGCAAATACAAGCCAGGTTGTTGTTGTTGTTTTTCTTTTTGAGATGGAGTCTCACTCTATCACCCAGGCTGGAGGGCAGTGGTGCAATCTCGGCTCACTGCAACCTTCGCCTCCCAGGTTCAAGCAATTCTCCTGCCTCAGCCTCCCGAGTAGCTGAGATTACAGGTGCATGCCACCACACCCAGATAATATTTGTATTTTTAGTAGAGATTTTGTATTTCACCATGTTGGCCAGGCTGGTCTCGAACTCCTGACCTCAAGTGATCTGCCTGCCTTGGCCTTCCAAAGTGCTGGGATTACAGGCATGAGCCACTGCGACTGGCCAAGCCAGGTATTTCATCTGGTGCTCCAGCAAAGACACAGGATCTGTGCCAAAACTGGAGGAAAAATTCATGCTGAATTTATTGAGACAGCACAGGTTTCAGTGTAGTGCCTTATGAAGGGATTTTCAAAGGCATCTTGACTATCCAAAATTTTAAACTTGCACAAGAAATCTGGAACCTAACCTGGAGTGAACTTGGACTCTACTAAAACTCTCACACTTCTTGATGCATTGCACATGGTAGGGACCCAAATATTTATAAAATGGACTAGAGGGAGAAAGATGGTTTTATGCCATTTCTCATTGAGGACTATCAAGATATCACCATAGCTCCATAGCACATTGTTTACATCTACAGCAGTGACAAGCATATATTGATGGCAGCAGCAACAGCAAATACTTGACTTAGTAATACTCAGAATGACCTAAGGAGGTACACATTGTTACCAAACCATACTCTGTATTATTTGCTCACTGCAATGCTCTATCGATGTCCCTATGTTTTTAGGAAGACATAAAACTTCATTAAATGTAAAGCAAAAGATTCATTTTATGTTCTGAAAATCTTCCCATCTATGCTAGAAACAGGAAAACATTACTGCCATCTGCTTAAATTTTTTTTTTTTTTTTTTAGAGACCAGCCATTGCTCTGTCGCCTAGGCTGCAGTGCAGTGACACAATCACAGTTCACTGCAGCCTCCATCTCCTTGGGCTCAAGTGATCCTCCCACCTCAGCCTCCCAAGTAGCTGGGACTACAGACACATGCCACCATGCCCAGCTAATTTTTTAAAAAAATTTTTGTAGAGACAGGGTCTTCCTTTGTTGTCCAGGCTGATCTCAAACTCCTGGCCTCAAGCTATCCCCCAACCTTGGCCTTGCAAAGTGTTGGGATTACAGGCATGAGGTGCAGAGTGGTTAAGTAACTGGCCCAAGCTCAGAGGGTTAGTGAGGGGAGAGGAGGCAGAGTTGGTCCTCTGACCCACTGCACCATCCTGCCTCTGACCCTCTGTGGACTGTCATCTCTGTCTGTCTCCCCTGTTAGATAATAAACTCCTTAAGGACAGGGGCTGTGACTTACCCATGTTACAGTAGATTCCCTCAAACCTGACTTCTAATGTCTGCACGTTTAACAACATCACCATGGGAGAACGTATAATGAGAAATGGCATAGCACGCATCTTTGGATGGATATATCAAAGGTTACTCACTACACCTTATAGTCCCCTGAAGTCTTTTGTACTATATCTATTAAAGACTGAGAAAGTCTAGTCTTTATTTTTTTTCAAGTTCTCATTGGCTGAAATAAATCTAAAGCCATTCTGAAGAATTTTGTGCAGTATACCATGAGACCCCATTCTATTAAGTATTGTTTTATGAGCTCAGTTACCACTTGGTCCTCTTCGATAAGCTGAAATCTTTGCAAAGTTTCATGTAGTATCACAAACCAGCATGTCATTTACAGTTGATTATATGATGATTATGAACATTTCCATGAAAAGTTGAGTATCAAGCTTTGGGGGGCAAATCCCCTATAATAACAGCACTCTTTCTCTGGGGAAATAAGATTTCACAGATGCATACCCTAGGAATGTAAATGTGAAAACCAGTTTTGTTATTTCTCAGTTATTTACTTTGTTCCACAGACATCTCAAATGTCAAGTGCAGAAAAACTAAAATTTAATCAGCTAAAAGCCCATTATGTTGGCCATTAATTGAAGCTGAAAAGCAAAAATATACTATGATCTATGATGGTTAGCAAAAGTGTAACTTCTAATTATTTAATTAAGTTAATTATTCTTATGGTAGAAAATTACATGTTCATTAATCTTATGCTGTGTATATAGCACAGTGGCAAAGGGGAAAAATGACTTGTCTAGTCAAAACCTAAGTTAAATTGTGTCTGAAGAACCTACCCATTTTGGAATTTAGAAATGACCATAATAGGCCCAAAGGATTCCTCTTTGGCGAGGTACATGTAGTCTTCCACATCTGTGAACACAGTCGGCTCCATGAAAAAGCCTTTTTGGAAAAAACAAAGAAAAAAATGTCAACTATAGGTTATTTTCAATTAATAGTCCTCTCAATTACATGATAATTTTTTATTTCCCTCTGGCTCAGTAAAAGCAAGAAGAGTTGCATTTCTCTATTTGGTGTTGGCATGCCCAGGTTCTTATTTTTTAATGTCTTTATTATGAAAATGTCAAACCTATGTAAAAGAGAAAACAGTATAATGAATGGTAAAATAAATATCCATATTTTGCTGTATTTATATTTTCCTTATTGAAATATTTTAAAGCAAATTCCAGATATCATAATTTTAGCACTTCAGTATTTCAGTACAAATCTGTAAAAAATAAGGATATTTTCTTATATAACCACTATACAGTATCATGCTTAACAAAATTAGTAAGTATTCTTTATGCAGAGTTTATATTTTAATTTCCTTAATGTCTAGAAATTAGCTTTTTCGCAGTTGGTTTGTTCGAGTTAGGATTCAAATTCTTCTACACATTGTATCTGGTGTTTAGATTTCTTAAGGATCTTTTACTCTAAAACATTTCCCCATTTTGTCCTCCCCTTATTTTTTATTCCATCATCATGTTAAAGAGACTGGGTCAGCTGTTCTATACATTATCTTTCTTTCTGGTTAATCATTGCTTCCTTTGGATGATATTTGTTTCTCTATCTCTTGTATTTCTTTTTTTTCCCAATGACTTTTATTGTGGTAAAATACACATAACATAAAATTTACCATCGTACCCATCTTTAAGTGTACGGCTCAGTGTTATGAAATTCATAATATGCAACCTTCACCACCATCCACTTTCATAACTGTTTTCAGCTTATAAAACTGAAACTCTATACTCACTAAAAAATAACTTCCTGTTCTTTCCTCCCTCCCTACTGCAGTTCTTATGAACAGAAAGCTTGGCTTAAAGGCATAATTAGATTCAGCTTAAGCTTTTTTTGGCAGGAACACTTCATAGGTGATACTGTGTATTACAGGTTTTATTCCATCAGGAGACACATATTATCCAGTTGTCTCTCCTTTTGTTTTGTTTTGTTTGAGACAGAGTCTCACTCTGTTGCCCAGGTTGGAGTGCAGTGGCTTGGTCTCAGCTCACTGCAGCTTCCTCCGCTCACTTTAACCTGCCTCCTAGGTTAAAGTGATTCTTGTGCCTCAGCCTCCCCAGTAGCAGGTGTGCACCACCACACTGGGCTAATTTTTGGTAGAGATGGAGTTTCACCATGTTGGCCAGGCTGGTCTTAAGCTGTCGCTGTCCATTCCAACTGAAGAAGGCGGGCACCCAGTAAACTCCCACAGAGGTGATCTTACCTGGCCTTTGGACTTGTCTTCCCCCGTACACCAAAGTAGCCCCCTCTTTCACTCCAGTTTCACAGTATTGCAGCAGCTTTTCCAGATGGGCCTTATGATTTTGGGGCCCATGATCAGTGGATCTGTCAAGTGGATCACCAATTTTCATCTTTTTAATTTCTTCTACCTGTATGTTAGCCAGTCCATAAAAACACAATTCACTGTTAATAATAATGGAGTTTCTACCATGTGGTAGGTGTTATACTAAGGTGTTCATAGATGTATTGTCATTTAGTCTTTACAATAGCACCAGGGGTAGGTGGTTGTTTTTTTTTTTTTTTTTTTCCTTTTTGGAGAAGGGGTCTTACTCTCGTCCATGCTGGATCACAGTGGCATGGCACGGCTCACTGCAACCTCGAACTTCTTTTTTTTTTTTTTTTTTTTTTTGAGGTGGAGTCTCATTTTGTTGCCCAGGCTGGAGTGCAATGGTGTGATCTCGGCTCACTGCAACCTCTGCCTCCCGGGTTCAAGCTGTTCTCCTGTCTCAGCCTCCTGAGTAGCTGGGATTACAGGTGCCTGCCACTGCGTCCAGCTATTCTCATGTCTCAGCCTCCCAAGTAGCTGGGATTACAGGTGCCTGCCACCGCGCTCGGCTAATTTTTTTATTTTTAGTAGAGATGGGGTTTCTCCATGTTGGTCAGGTTGGTCTTGAACTCCTGACCTCAGGTGATCCACCCGCATCGGCCTCCCAAAGTGCTGGGATTACAGGCGTGAGCCACCGCACCCGGCTGCAACCTCGAACTTCTAAGCTCAAGTGATCCTCCTGCCTCAGCCTCTCAGAAGAAGAAACTGAGGCCTAGAGGGGTTAAGTAAGTGCACACAACCACTAAATACTGTAGACTTTTTTCCACTTGAAATCCCAAGTCCTTAACCACTATCTACTAGCACAATATAAGCTACATACACTATATGAAAATTATCCTAAATGTTAATCCATTAAGAATAGCAAACTAATGTTCTGAAATGTTTATTAATATCACATACTTACACTCTTCGTGGCAAAAGAATTTCTAAAATGGTCACATTGTTATCTTTTTTTTTCCTCCTCAAATGTGGCAGACTGCCCTTGTAAAATTCTCATGGTATAGCCATGCCAGATGACTCACTAGAATGCTCTGATGAAAAATAATCTTTACTGCACAAATTTCGTCACTGACATGTCCTTGTAATTATCTCTTCTACTCCTCAGTTATCTTAACCTACTTCTGCATCTTCTAATGTTAAGTCCAATTCTGGTAAGAAGAATGGGAGTTATCATAACCCAGCAGGTCCATGACTTTGAATTTAGGCCTGGCCATAATCTCTTAGTGCGTTCCCCAGGGTTCTGCACTGGATGAGAAGTTCTGAGTGGCCAGGGACCATGTCTGCCTTGTTCACCTTTATATTCCCAGCATGCAGTGTTTGGTACTAAGTAGGTGCTTGAGAAATGCTGCTGACGAATGAATACGAACAGCATGTTTGTAAATGTACTGATATAGCAAATCCTTGACATTTCTAGTCTCAGTGTTTGAAATTGCAACAACTTGTAGCTGATTGTGAAAGCCCATGACATGTAGCACTGCAGACTGTATTTTAGTGAGACACAAAATTAAATTACACTGTGACGTTCAGGAGGAGCCACTGCCTACCTGACTGCCCTCCATCTGCCTGTCTATATGACTTCCTTTTTACTCATTCTCATGAAGAAAGAATACCTTTGTTTTTTTTTTTGGTGGGTTGGGGTGTAGGGAATTGGCTCTGGGGAAAATACAGCTGGATGCTGGTTTTGCAAATATAAGCAAATTCATGATTAATACTACCTTCATAATGACATATTACAGTATAAGTTAGAGTTTATTTTAGCCACATAATTCATCCTAACACTCCTATAGACGACTTTTAGTCCCATATTTATGGAGTCATGATCAATGTCCTGGGGCTGTTTATTTATTTAGCTAGTTATTTTAGTGGAAGGATTTATATGCTATCATGTCAACTGCAATTGGGGATTCATGGTGTATCTCTCATAGTTTATTTAGAGATTTATAAAAATCTAGGAGCGTAACTCACAAGTGTCAAGGATCTGATATATTACAAATGTAGAGTAAGGTATCATAGCTCTTCAATATACTTTATCAGGTTTTTATATAAACCTCTAACTTTTTTACTATAAAAAAGGCATAAACACATGTGAAAGTAGACACATAATATAGTGAAACCCCATGTACTCATCACCCAGCTTCAACAACTACCAACTCCTGGCCAATTTATTCCCCTACTCATTTCCTGTCCTCCGGGGTTATTTTGAAGCAAATTTCAGACATCTTATAATTTAATCTGTAAGTATGCCAGTATGTAGCTATAAAAACACTAGGGACTGATTTTTTTTAAAACATAACCACAATACTGTTATCACACCTGAAAATTCATGAACAATCCTAGAAGTAGGATTTTTCAAGTAAAAGCAAAATCTCTAAACGACTCAGAGGTAAATGTGAAGGTGCCTCACCACTCTTGTCACAAATTCGTCGTGGATGGATTCTTCCACAAACAACCGCCCAGCAGCAATACAGTTCTCTCCTTTGTTGAAAAATACTGCTCCCATGCCCTTCAGTGGGAGAAGACAAAATATTGCTAACATCATTTGAGAAGTCAAGATTCTCATAAAGTTGTACACAGAGGGAATTAATTGTTTTTGGAAGATAGCAGGCAACATAGATAAGTCACAGACAATCCTCTTGGCCTTGTTAGTGATGAGAGCTTCTTGGAGATACTCTGTTTTGATTTAGCATGATTTGAGAGATTTTGTTTATCCTTTCACCCTTTTGGTCCATGAGGATTTTTTTTTTAAATGTATGTGTAACAATAAAGATGTACCATTAGAAACAAATTTTGTGTTAAAAGAAAATCTAGGCCAGGCGTGGTGGCTCACACTTGTAATCCCAGCACTTTGGGAGGCTGAGGCGGGCAGATCACGAGGTCAGGAGTTCAAGACCAGCCTGGCCAACACAGTGAAACCCCATCTCCACTAAAAATACAAAAATTAGCTGGGCATGGTGGCAGGTGCCTGTAATCCCAGCTACTCAGGGGGCTGAGGCAGGAGAATTGCTTGAACCCAGGAGGCAGAGGTTGCGGTGAGCTGAGATCACACCACTGCACTCCAGCCTGGGCGACAGAGCTAGATTCCATCTCATAAATAAATAAATAAATAAATAAAAGAAAATCTAGATTATTCTCTTCTTAAATTTACTTTTTAGAGATAGAGTCCCACTCTCTCAAGCCTCCCAAGTAGCTGGCACTACAGGTGTGCACCACCTTACCCAGCTAATTTTTTCTATTTTTATTTATTGTAGAGACACGGTCTCACTATGTTGCCCAGGCTGGACTCAACACCTGGGCTTAAGCAATCCTCCTGCCTTGGCCTAGAAAATCTAGATTATTCTATATATTTAAATGTAATAACTTGTATACCAAGTTTTGCTTTTAAAAATCTCTACATTAGATTGTATAATCACAATTTTTTAAATTTTTTATTTGTATTTATTTATTTATTTAAGACAGTGTTTCTCTCTGTCACCCAGGCTGGAGTGCAGTGGCGTGATCATGGCTTACTGCAGTCTTGACTTCCTGGGCTTAAGTGATCCTCCATCTCAGTCTCCCTAGTAGCTGGGACCACAGGTGAACACCACCCTGGGCTAATTTTATTTCTTTGTAGAGATAGGGTCTTGCCATGTTGCCCAGGCTGGTCGTGAACCCCAAGCTCAAGGGATCCTTCTACCTCGACCTCCCAAAGTACTGAGATTATAGGCATAAGCCACCATGTGCAGCCATAAATCATAAATATTTAGAAAGCCTCTCTAACCCCTTCATGAAAAGAAATACCTATTTTTCAAGGAGAAGTTTGAGAAATCTTTCAAATGAAGGCACTCAAAAATGACGGATTTGGAAGACTGATGAATTTTGTGCATTTTCCCTTTTTAGAAATTCAGTTTCTAATTCACCTGCAGGAAACCTCCCTGGACTATATATATATATATATATATATATAATATATAAAACATATTATATATAATATTATATTATATATTATATTATATATAACATTATATATTATATAATGTTATATATTATATATTAGATATTATATTATATATTATATATTAGATATTATATAATATATTATATATTAGATATTATATAATATATTATATATTAGATATTATATAATATATTATATATTAGATATTATATAATATATTATATATTAGATATTATATAATATATATAATATATATTATATACAATATAATATATATAATATAATATAATATAATATATATAATATAATATAATATAATATAATATATATAATATAATATAATATAATATATATAATATAATATAATATATATAATATAATATATATAATATAATATATAATATAATATAATATAATATATATAATATAATATAATATATATAATATAATATAATATATAATATTATATAATATAATATAATATTATATTATATAATATTATATATTATATATTATATTATATATTATATTATATTATATTTAATATAATATATATAATATAATATTAAATATAATATAATATAATATATATTATATTTAATATTATATATAATATTATATAAAATATAATATAATATTATATTGTGTGTGTGTGTGTGTGTATATATACACATATATATTTATATATATAAAATGGATGTGGCTGGGTGCAGTGGCTCACACCTGTTATTCCACCCATTTAGGAGGCCAAGGCAGGAGGATCAATTTAGCCCAGGAGTTTAAGACCTGCCTGGCAACATAGTGAGATCTCATCTCAAAAACAAAAAGTATAATGAATGCTTTGAAATACCATGCTTTTCCTGTGCATACATTTTATCTTTAAACATTACAGAATATGTTGACTATCTTGGGTTTGGGGTTCTTAAATGGTTAAGACAGACTCTTTAAGGTTATATATTCCTAACCCAGACATCCAGGGGAGTCCCGACCCCTGATGTCAGTTTGAGTACCCCCAGCCATTGTCTGTCACTGAAACCTCCAGATGGTCCATTAAAAGGCCCTGGCCGCGGGGGTACTTGGTTCTTCTTCACTCCCAGACCACTCCATTCTCTTTGGGATGCTTACATGATGAAGTTTGGCTGTGAGTGTTCATTACAATTACATTTAGGGGCAATGGTGAACAGAGTCTGCTTAGTGCATAGGCTGGACAGTTGTACAGAACTGAGAAGACCATAAGTTTCCCCCACAATTACAAGAAAGCTTAGCACAACCCATGCCGAGCATTTACTCATTTTATGCCTATATCTCAGGTGTGAAGAATGAGAACTAGGCCAATTTTTTTTAACCTTTACATTTTATTTAAAATAAGCCTTTATACTTTGAAAGTTTAAGGCTCACAAGGTGTTGCAAAAATAATGTGAGAGTTCCTTTGTGCCCTTTACCTAGCTTCCCCCATGATAACATCTTATAAAACCATAGTACATTGTTAAAACCAGGAAATTGATGTTGCTAACTACTTGTTAAATATGAAACCCTTTGTTGTGTCTAAAACGCTTACCAGAAGCTCAATGTGCAAAACAGGTAAAAGTAGGACTGTTCAGGTTGATGGGATGAGATGTTGTAGGGAAAGGAGGGAGAAGCTAGAAGCCCTAATAGAATATCTTTTGAACTTTTTTACATGCCTGCTATGACTTATATCCTGTTTTAAAAACACCTTAGTAGGGGAATTATAAAGACATTATTTTTAAAAACTAAGTGCTCTGAGTATTCCCAAATCTAAGCATAAAAACCATGGTTTTAATTTATGACTAGACACAAACCAGATCTCATTTAAGACCTCTGATAAAAAAGGAGGTGAAACGTGTTTTAGAAGCAAGCACCTATTTTTTTTTCTTTTTTTTTTTTTTGAGATGGAGTCTCACTCTGTTGCCCAGGCTGGAGTGCAGTGGCGTGATCTCAGCTCACTGCAACCTCCGCCTCCTGGGTTCAAGAGATTCTCCTGCCTCAGCCTCCCGGGTAGCTGGGACTACAGGTGCCCACCACCACGCCTGGCTAATGTTTTTGCATTTTTAGTAGAGACGGGGTTTCACCATGTTGGTCAGGCTCGTCTTGAACTCCTGATCTCAAGTGATCCACCTGTCTCGGCCTCCCAAAGTGCTGGGATTACAGGCGTGAGCCACCACACCTGGCCCAGGCACCTATTTACTTGAATTTGACCCTCTCTTACCATTCGCACAGCCTTGTCAAGTTCACAGTCATTAAATATTATAAGTGGAGACTTGCCACCAAGCTCAAGGGAAACTTTCTTCAAGTTGCTAACAGCACAGCTAGAGGAAAACAAATGAGAAATGAGCATTTAGTTAACATCTCTCTCTCACTCACACACACACACACACACACACACACACACACACTTTTTAAGCTATAAATTACCACCTGGCATGGAAAATATATTGAGCCTCAGTAATATTAAGAAACTTATTCAAGGCCAGGCACAGTGACTCACAACTGTAATCCCAGCACTTCAGGAGACCAAGGTAGAAGGGATCCTTTAAGGCCAGAAGTGTGAGACCAGCCAGAGCAACATGGCAAGACCTCATCTCTCTAAAAAATAAGAAAATTAGACAGGTATGGTGGTGTATGACTGTAGTGTCAGCTACTTGGGAGGCTGAGGCAGGAGGATCACTTGAGCCCAGGAATTCAAGGCTGCAGTGAGCTGTGATCACCACTGCACTCCAGCCTGGGTGACAGTGTTAGACTGTGTCTCTTAAAAAAAAAAAAAAGAAAGAAAAAGGAAAAATTTATTCATAGACAAAACAGATGGTAGAATGGTGATTACCATTGAAGCTGAGTAATGAGTACATAAAATTCATTTTGCTTTTCTGCTTTCTATATATTAGACATTTTCCATAATAAAAAATTTTCAAAAATGTTGTGGTCAAATGATTAGAGAATCTCATAAGTTAATTCAAATTCTTTAGAAATTTTGGTTACATAAAAGCCTGGCAAAGGAATTAAACCTCTAACCAGACTACCGAAGCATTGGGAGAAAAAATATCAATTTTTAAAAGTACGCTGTTTATTTTTCCTTTCCTACAAAAGTATTTTTATTTAAAACATTTTGAAAATACCTACCCCAAAATGCAAACAGAAGAAAAAAATCACAAAATTCCATTCCATGCCTCAGTGACCATTGTTTTTACCATTTTGATATACTACCTATTTGTGATCTGTCCTACCATAGCTTTTGCCTTGGTTCACATAGTTGAGATCATCCAGTGTATACAATGTTATACTTTATTTTTATTTCCATTTATTATTTTAACAACACTTTTCAATGTTATCAAAATTCTCTACGAATGTGACTGCACAGTGTTCCATTACATTGACATATTTTAACAACTGCTTTATTTTGGACATTTAGATTGCTTACAGTTTAAAAAAAATTGCTTTGGGGGACTCCATTTTATAAATAATCCAGGTTTGTCATATAAAATATATAAATTTCACATTTATGTATCTTTTTGGTTTTTTACCCATACTCTGAAAACAATTTGGGCCACAGCTTTAATACAGAAAGTCTTTTGTGCTGAATTGTTAAAACTACCAGTAGGGTGCAGAATTTCAACATAGCTTTGGTTTTATTGACTGGGCTTTAATGCTTTGGAAAGTATTTTATTGTATTCAAATATTTCAATACTTAGCAGTGATAAGTAGATTTCCTTTCCAAATTTGATGTAGTTTTTCTCACTCAAAAAGTACCCTGTTTAAACAAAAATTGAAACCTAGTTTAACAGGATCTGCAGTGAATCAACATATTGAAACCAATACCTCTTCATGATCTGTTTGCCAATAGGAGTGGATCCAGTGAAACCAAGTTTGCGGATGTCAGGATGTTCAGACAGACGTTGTCCTGCTATGCCACCTGTAGAATTAAGGAACAAAACAGGAATTAAAACATACTCAAGGCCGGGCGCGGTGGCTCACGCCTGTAATCCCAGCACTTTGGGAGGCTGAGGTGAGCAGATCACAAGGTCAGGAGTTCGAGATCAGCCTGACCACCATGGTGAAACCCTGTCACTACTGAAAACACAAAAATTAGCCAGGCATGGTGGCACACGCCTGTAATCCCAGCTACTCAGGAGGCTGAGAGAGAGTCACTTGAACCCAGGAGGCGGAAGTTGCAGTTAGCCAAGATCACGCCATTGCACTCCAGCCTGGGCGACAGAGTGAGGCTCTGTCTCAAAAAAAAAAAAAAAACCATACTCAAATTCTTATAGTGAAGATGGCTTTAAATTCATTGAAGTAGATTTCTAAGCTCTCATTGACACCTTAGTTTTACATTTTCTATATTAATTGCAAACTGATAGAAGTCTAAAATAATACCGTTTATGAAATTATCAGACTCCCAAAATAATGATGGGTAAGGCTTGATTTTTATCTTCCAGAGTAGTTTTTGAAAATCAAAATGGAATATCTTAGGGTAATTTTACATGACTCTACAAACCCCCCTCCCCACTGCCACTCACCCACCACTGTATTTCCATTTTAAGATTTTAGCACATGGTAAGTATAGTCTCCCTTAACTGTTTGGTGAATTGTATTTAGTTTTAATACAGTTATAATTCAGGACAAGTCTCTAGTGGTAAAAGAGCCACTCAGCTACCCCAGTACCATTCATTAGTTATAGCACAGTCGGTCATTTAGTGGCTTACCTGAGCCTGGAATGATGTTGATGACCCCCTTTGGAAAGCCTGCTTTCACAGACAGTTCTGCAAACTTCAAAGCAGTCAAGGGCGTGACCTGAGGAGAAGCAGACAGCAATTACCTTCTTCAGGCTCTAACCTGACCTTTAGCCCAAAACCCAGTTTTCCCTTGATAGCTGCACTAGAGCTCATTTTATTTTTATTGTACATTGTCTTATTTTTTTGCCATAATTTCAGACTTACAAAAAGATGCAAAAATAGTACAAGTATTCCTTATATACATTTCCATTCAGATTCCTCAAATCTTAACATTTTACTGCATTTGCTTTATCTTTCTATATATATTTTTCTAAACTATTTTTTAAAGATAAATTTAAGGAATATCTTTTTCTGAACTGTTTAAGAATACAGTAAAGACATACCCCATACTTCTAAATACTTCTGTGTGCATTTTCTATAAAACAAATTATTTTACATAACCATAGTACAATTGTCAAAATCAGGAGATTAACAACTGATAGAATACATGATTTGCAGACCATATTCAGATTTCACCAATTATCCCAATAATGTCTTACAGCAAAAGAAAATCCGACATCTGCATTACATTTAGTTCTATCTGTAGTCTCCAGTAATCTAGGAGAATTTCTGAGTTCTCTTTTCTGTTTCATTACACTGACATTTTTGAAGAGTACAAGCCAGTTAGTTATTTCATACAATGTCTCTTTGTCTGGATTTGTCTGATGTTTTTGCATGATTAGATTCAAGTTATGCGCTTTTGGGAACAATGCCACTGGAGCAATGCTGAGCTTTTCTCAGGACATCACATCAGGAGGCACGTGCTGTAGAATAGTTCCAATACTGGAAAGTTAATTTTGATTATTTGGCAACTGTGGTCTGCCAACTTTCATCACTGTAAGTTACTATTTTATACATTGCAGTTAATAAATATTTTGTGGGGAGATACTCCTCAAATATGTATCCACTAGTTTTAGTATCCATGGATAATTTCTGGATAATGATCCTAAACTATTATGATGGTTGCCAAAGGGTGATTTTCCAATTCCATCATTCCTTTTACGTGTACTAGTTGGCTCTCTACTCTAAGTGTTTTCCTTTCTGTTTAATTAATTAATATCAGTGTGAACACATAGATTCTTACTGTAATCAGCAGGTGATCATCGTTTACTATTGTTGTTGATTTTGATGTTCAGTTGTTCTAGATTTGGCTGAGGCAGTCCCTTCAGTACGGCCCCTTATCATTCTGACGTGCCCCTATTACTCTTTGAGCATTTACATTGCTTTCAGGCCCAACAAGATATTTCAGATTCATCTTGATTCTTCCCTACTCCAGCTACTTCTCCAAGGAACCCAAGTTTCTTTGAGTGAGGAAGGGTATTTTAGAAACCAAGATATCTAGACATTATTGAGGGGTCATCGCTTCTAGGCCCTCTTAGCAGACAGAGCTGGGAAAGAGATGTATGTATACACAACACACACACACACGTCTATATGTATGTGTGTATCTATCCCTCATATACCTATATCCATTTCTTTATTTAGCTATATAAATACATTAAAACCCATGAGTTTACACTGATACCTTTATCCGATATCTCAGGGTCAATTCTATCCTTCTGCCCTTTTTACATTTGTCATTCTCTTCTCCAAGAAAGAGAGACATGGCTCCCATTATCCACAATATATTTACTTATTTGCTTAATCCTAAAACATAGAGAAAGTAATCTGAGAATTGTGAAGCCATGTCCCTATGAAAAAGAAGCCTATTAATTAGAGTTAAATATGTATTTGGGTTTTTTTGTTGTTGTTTTGCGTTGCCTTTATCCTGAGGACATATAGTCCAAAGTTAGTCAAAAGTGACTTGGGTTCATGCTTCCTCACTCTCTTCAATGGGGTCATGTTATTCATTTGAAATATGGCTTAATTTGTTTTGTTTATATTTAATTTTAGGGTTTTGGCCCCATCTTTGTTGATTATATTTCTTTTCTTTGTTGTCATTAAATATGGGGACTATGCTTCCAAAAGTCAGGACTATTCAAAACGTCCATTCAGAGAATGTTGTTCTCCCACCCTCCTTTCCACCCCATCCATCCCATGTTCTATAATCAATTTCATTAGTCTCTAGTTTATCTTTCCTGTGTTTCCTGTTATTCAAATCAGCAAATACATATTTTCTTATTTTCCCTTCTTTCTCACATAAAAAGTGGCATAATATGGATCTCACCTTAAACATCTATTATAGCAATGCAAATCTCCAAGGCAAAATGAAAGCAATACCTTCACACTCTTAAAAACCAACGTCCATTCAATCTTAAGTCAGTACTTTGTTAGCTTGGACTCTAAAAATGGGGTGTGCAAGAGGATCCATTAAGGTGAGAAAAGAAAATAGTGGAACTTTTATTTATATATTTTAGCTGACAAAGATATGAAATAAATAAACCATAACTAACATTTGTTGTATGGCTGGATAACGCTGCTCTCACACAGCCTGAATGAAGGTCATATGGTCATGGGTCACAAAGGTACGGGCAGTGTCCCAGGAAAGAATAGCAGCTCACAAGGCCAAGAGGGTGGCAGTGGTTCCTTCCCTTGCTCATTTGTTTTCAGAAGATTGCCCTCTGATGAAGTTTACAGTCCTGATTACATGGGTTCACAGGCTATGTTGTTATTTTAATTAAGCTTGTCTTTGTAAAATGGACAAGTGGCCAAAAAATGTGCATAGAAACTGCACAATAAATAATAATGGTAGCAAACAAACAAGAAAGAGGCAGGGCCACCACTTTTCCTCCTTCTAGTAACAGATCCATGACAGTCACATTGTGAGGTTTGTAAATCGTCAATGTAGACTTAACTCGATGAGATGTTGGCCCAAAATATTTGAAGTTATCAAGACTGTTGAAATAGTGGATTTACATCTAGTATAGTTGAAGATGATCCTAGCCCAAGTATATCTGATTATGCCTTGGTATGAAACCATCATAATTAGAAAGATGTTTAAAAACTAACTATCCTGAATTAATTATAATTCTTTTAAAGTAAGAATATAAAGGTTTTAAAATGTCATTTATAAATAAAATAAATGGTTTCATCTCCATCACAACTCTTTTCATTTTTATTGGTTTTCTTCCATTTGGCTATCCAGTGTCCCTGCAGGATTATAGGTTTGCATAACATATGGGAAAGCCTCTAGTATGGTTCTGGGCAAGTGTAGGTCATTGCTAAATATGAGGTTAATAAAGTCAGAACTTGTCACACCTGGACCAGACCACTCCAGGCCATGAAAATCTGTGCTTTCTTTTGTATGAAGCCAGGAGGGAATCTTTCACACATATAACAAAGCAGATTTAAGAAGAGTCATCTAAATTCAGTCCTCTTGACATTCACATAGAGCCCTAATATTATAAATGCATCACTGCATAATATTATCCAATAAAATAAAAAAAAGTCCAGCATAACAATGGCACCTTTGGGTCTTTCATTCTCAGGATTTAAATTATCTTCAACTATAAAACTGCCAGTTTTAAACTGCAGATAGAGCCAGCCTGTAATTTCCATGGAGACAGAAACTTTGTGTATCTTCTTCACTACTACCTATCTGGCAACTGGTATGCACTCAAAGAATGTTTGTAAATTTTGGACATTATATATACTCATTGCCATTCCTCAGTGATTAGCACTCATTGGATTTCATTTAGTGGTTCTCCACCCAGGCTGTGCCTTGGAAAAATGTGAAGCTTTTAAGCAATACCAATGCGTGGTCTCCAACTCAGACCAATTAAATCAGATCTCTCCTTTTACAATGCTGATATGGGGCTCCATCTCTGCCAGTGGGACCCAATATCAGCATTTTAAAAGGAGAACTTTAGGTGATTCTAATGTACAGCCAGTGTGGAGCTCTACTGGGCTAGATTATCTGTCTCCTCACTTCACTCAACTAGCTTCTTGCTGTTTAATGGGTTGTGCACCATTAAACAGCAAGTTTAATGCAAGAGTGGGAAACAGTACTCTTGTATAATGCTGGTGAGCTAATATGACCCCCATGGATGGATTTGTCAATATCTATCACACAAATACATGTATCTTTTAACTGAGGGATTCTGCTATTAGAAACATATCCTATAAATATACTTGCACATGTGCATTATACTTATAAGGTTTATAAGGTTATTAACTGTAGCATGGTTTATACAGCAACAGGAGAGAAAATCTGAATATCCATAATTATGGATTGGTTAAGTAAAATATGTTTTATCTATACAATGGAAACTGCTAAAAAAAGGAAGGCTTTTCTTTTTGGTAAGTATATAGAATGCTACTTTTTGTGTGTGTTTCTAAAAATTTTATTGTGGTAAGAGCATTTAATGTGAGCTCTACTCTCTTAACAAATTTTGAAGTGTAAAATATAGTAGTATTAATTATAGGTACAATGTTGCACAGAGGACCTCTAGAACTATTCATCTTACATAATTGAAGTTGTTTTTTTGTGGTTTTTTTTGTTTGTTTGTTTGTTTTTTGAGACAGAGTTTCACTCTTGTTGTCCAGGCTGGAGTGCAATGGTGCGACCTCCGCTCACTGCAACCTCTGCCTCCCCGGTTCAAGCGATTCTCCTGCCTCAGCCTCTGGAGTAGCTGGGATCACAGGAGCCCGCCACCATGCCTAGCTAATTTTTTATATTTTTAGTAGAGATGGGGTTTCACCATGTTGGCCAGGCTGGTCTTGAACTCCTGACCTCAAGTGATCCACCCTCCTTGGCCTCCCAAAGTGCTGGGATTATAGGTGTGAGCCACCTCACCTGGTCAGTAATTGAAACTTTATGCCCATTAATTAGCAATATATACATATACTCATATATAATAATATATATCTACATATAATAATATATATGTCTCTACATATACATATAAAACTACATATTCATAAATATACACATATATATATGTAGAGACTATCTCTAGAATATCTAAGCCACTAATAGATAACAATTAATCACATTGGTTGTCTCTGGGAGGTAAACTAGTTGACTGGGGAATAATGATAGAAGGGAGACATTTCACTATCTACCTCTTTGTATCTTTTGAATTTTGAAAACTTTGAACGTATACCTACTTTTTCAAATAAAATCATTTTTAATGATTAAAACAAAATGGCCATGGCCACATGACCATGTAGCTATGCCAAATGAAACTGTATTTTTTTAAGCTCTGAAAGAAGAAATAGAAGAGAGGTAACAAATTGTAAACTCTTCTAGAATAAAGACCAAGTTTTCTCCATGACTTATGCACCTCAAAATGCCTACTACATAGTAAAGTTACCTGCATATAACAGAAACCCAAGTAAGAAGTTTATTTTTCTTCTTATTTTACATAGTGCGCTTTATATAGTAAAGGCTCAGCCAGTGTTAACTTGGCTGCCATATTTTTTTCTTAAAAAGCTATTGTAACATTAAGAGATATTTTTGAAAACTACCTGAACTATTTCTTAAAAGTATTTTCTTGTTATCCATCTGGATATATTTTTATAATTACGGACATTCTTTTACATGCTTTTCCCTCATCTTCTACATCATATATATATATATATATATATATATTTTTTTTTTTTTTTTTTTTTTCTGTGAGACAGAGTCTCGCTCTGTTACCCAGGCTGGAGTGCAGTGGCATGATCTCGGCTCATTGCAACCTCCACTTTTACAATATTTTTGACAATTAAGTTTGAATACCTGCATAATACTTTTTTTGATGTCTGATAATTACTCTAAATAATTCCCTAATTCTTGGGCACTTGGCATTTTGCAAGAATTGAATTGGTTCGTAGAAAGTCAGTGGACTTCACTGATGTGCACCATGCTTGCTTCTATTATTATGAAAATTTTAAATTGTGGAATCTCCATACAATGTATTAGGTAGCTATTAAAAATGAATATTTACTGACATGAAAAGTTGTCCATGATATATAAGAAAAATGCCATACAATCTCATTTTTGTTTGCTATTTATAAATATATGTCACCTTTTTGAAGTACTGGATATAAGAGAGGGGGCAATTCTGCACCTGGCCCTTTGTGGCCTTACCTGTGCTGGCTTGAGCACTAAGGTATTGCCTGCTGCCAAACACGCAGCACTCTTCCATGCCAGCATCATCAGTGGGTAGTTCCAGGGAATAATAATGGCACAGACACTGCAGGGGAAGAAATTCGACATGCTTAGTTGTTTCAAATAACACAACTCATGATTCACTCAGAGGCAGGCATTCCCCTTATCTTACCCAAGTGGCTCTTTCTTGGTGAAGGTCAGATTGCGATTTGGACGGGCCTGGTTGATTGGAATAGTAGAACCCTAAAGAATAAGAAAAGTTGATACTTATTTTACTAATTTAAATAAGTAAATTTCATCTCAAAGGATCCATTTTCTGTCTTCCTGTCTTACTTTTTGTTAGCTGATATGAAAAGAGTGTTTGTTGATAAGAACTATATTCATGCCAAAGAAGGAACAGCTATTTGTTTCTCAAGAGAACCATGAAACACAGGAGAATAAACATAATTCTAATTTAGTCCATTCCTAATTGCTTGGCCTGGCAGAGAATGTGAGCTGCCTGCCTATTATCCACTCTCCCCTCTGTCCTTAGTAACAGAATCCCTATATTAATAATGGGAACAGGAATATGCCCAGATGAAATACTATGGTTCCCATTCTCCAGATTAGGGATGGTCAGTGGAAGATATAAGCACAAGGCATTGGAAGGGGAATGCTACTTAAACTAGGCTAACTCAACTCTTTTATTCTTCCCTCCATGTCTGCTTCCTCCTTCTTCCTGTTTACACTGTTGCTGAAATGGCTGGCACTGCAGTGGTTTTCTTGAGACCATAAGTCAACCTTCAGGGTGGAGGTCTCATGGTACTAAAGATGGCCTGGCAAAGACAGAAAAAGAGTTTGCATCTCACATACTAGTCCTGACTGCCTGTCTCTGGACTCCTTGAAAGTGAGAGAAAAATAATAGGATTAAAAAAACAGGAATAGGTTGGCTGTTATATGCAGCCAACTTAATCCTAACAGATTCACAATAGTAGCCTTTAATGAAAGCTATTCATTTGCTTTGCCACATAAAATATTATTGCTACTACTAATAGGGTGTACAATGTCTTAAAACACTTGTAGCCAGTTATGTTTTGGGATTCAGAATTTTTTGGACTTTAGAAGTGTAATATAGTGCATATACCTTATATTATCTACTACCCCAGCAGGATTTGGGTAAGCCTCCCGTAATCAAACACGCTAGTATTTATTCACTGAAATATATGAATATTCACTCTAAGTGATGTAAATAAATATTATTAATAGATTATGTTCATTTAGGTCAGGGTTTGGCATCAAATGAGTTTGAACCAATCAAACAATTTTCAGGTTTCAGAACTATTTGGGTTTCACAACTGGGGATAAGAGATGGACCTGAACTACCATTAGTAAATATCAATATATGCATGACTTTGTGGCTGAACCACGATAAAAATTTCATTTTTGTGCAAACCTGCTATGTTGCAGATTTGTCTAATCCTGTAGTGTACAAATACTTGTTTCCAATCCTCAAAACATAACTTGCAAAGTATGTATTATTGTGACCATTTTATAGAGGAGGAAAGTAAGGTTCTGAGAGATAAAATAACTTTAACAACATCGGCTGATACGGGCCAAAGCTGAGACTTGGACTCAGGTCTGTTTGACCGTACATTAACATTGGTGGCAGCAATGTATGCAGATGAAATGTAATGTTTCCCAGTCTCCTTAGCAGATAGAGACAGCCAAGGAGGGATATGAGCAAAAGGTACTGGGAAGGTAAGAATGCTTTGTTAAATTCCTCTTACCACTCCCTGTTTCTCACTTCCTTCTTTTTGCTGCTGGGAATGTGGTTGCAATGACTGGTACTGCAGTGGTTATTATGAGTCTATGAGGAACATGCATACTGCAGTTTGCTGCAAGCCCTACCTCTCCCTTTTGTATCCCCAGTGCTGGGGCCATTGATCACCCTGTGTTTGCTATTTATTATCATACAGTAAAATGAAATATTTATTTATTATTCCTGTATCTTTATCAAAATTTTTCTTTAAAAAAAATTTTTTTTTTGGCCAGGCACAGTGGCTCACGCCTGTAATCCCAGCATTTTGGGAGGCCAAGGCAGGTGAATTACTTGAGGTCAGGAGTTCGAGACCAGCCTGGCCAACATGGTGAAACCCCGTCTCTGCTAAAAAGACAAAAATTAGCCAGATGTGGTGGCACACACCTGTAATCCCAGCTACTAGGGAGGCTGAGGCTGAGGCAGGAGAATTGCTTGAACCCAGGAGGCAGAGGTTGTAGTGAGCTGAGATGGTGCCACTGCACTCCAGCCTGGGCAACAGAGCAAGACTCTGTCTCAAAAGAAAGAAAAAAAAATTTTTTTTAAATTTATTTATCCTAGGACACATGTTCAAAGATAAAGTTTTTCTTATACTCAGTCTGCTTCCACCATCTATGGTAGCTCTCTGGCCTCTGTAGGTATTTGAATTTGTAAACCCTACATGATACCAGGCTTCTCCAAAATGTCTAGAAAACTATTCAACACCCTCAGGAGATATTATAGTAAAGTGCAAAGAATATCATTAGACTTTAGATTCAGAAAATCTTGAGTTCAAATCTGGTCATATGGGTCACTTGCTACGAATTATAGGAAAGGCATCCATGTCCTCAAGCCTCTGTTTGCTCACATGTAATAAGGGGATAAGAGCTATACATTTACTTCCTTAGTTGTTATAACCATTGCTAGGGTCTGAAAGTGTCCCCTAAAATGCATGTGCTGGAAACTTAACCCCTAATGCCACAGTGTTGGGGGGTAGGGCCTAATAGGAGGTGTTTAGGTCATGAGGGCTCCATCTTAATGAATGGATCAATGCCTCTATAAAAAGGGCTTGCAGGAGTAGATTCACTCTCTTCTACTCTTCTGCCAGGTGAGGATACAGCGTTCCTCTGCTCCAGAGGATGCACTACAAGGCACCATCTTAAAACTAGAGGCCAAACCTGCTGACACCTTTATCACCTGCTGACAGTTCCCGGCCTCCAGAACTGTAAGAGAATAAATTTCTGTTCTTTATAAATTACCTAGTCTCAAGTATTCTGTTACAGCAGCATAAAATGGACTGAGACAACCCTGTTATGTTGGTGTAAAAAAATCTACATAAAAAGAGGATCTGACACAGTGCCTGGTACAAACTAATCAATGTTAGTCCCTTTTTCTTTCAGAACAAATAATATTTGTGCTTACCTGAATTTTGTCACACCAGCCAGCAAAATATCTGAATGTTTGCACAGACATTCCAATGTGTGTCTTCAGGGCCAAGGTATAGACAGCCCCTGAATCAAGGGCTTCAATAGTTGCCAGCTCTTCTTGGTTCTCTTCCAGTAGGTCTGCAAGTCTGTGTGGTCAGTGAAAGAAATAAATTCAACAAGTGTTGATTGAGCTCCTGTCACATATAATGCAGTATCCTAAGGACGGAGAATTCAGAGATAAACACATATGGATCAGATCTCTGCCCTTATAGAGATCATGGTCCAGTAGGGAAGAAAGACATTAAACAAATATTTTCATAAATCATTTGTTTCAAGAATTACAAAGGAGAAGCTGAGGGTATTGGAAGCATATATAACTTGCCTCATCTATGTGTTAGAAGTAGAACAATGACTGAGCCAGTAGCAGTCATTGGAACCACATTCCCAGAACCCACACTTCTGAGAACCCATGAACATTTGAAGATTTCCAGTTGGCACAAAAATATTTCCAAAACTAACTGAAGAGACAAGATAGCAACATACACAATGAATTACAAACACTATAACAGATTTCTGTTTGGTGTTCGGTTTTATGGGAAGGTAAGTGCAGGACTGTATAATGACTATGATACAGTAAAAATTCATCTTTTGTGTTCAACTTCTGTATTTATTTTTCTTCTGTATTTGTAGTGGTTCTCTGAGCTGTTCCTTTGGGGCCACTCTGGAGTCCAGCTTGAAATCCCCCTCCCACAATCTTTGTTCCAGATCTTGCTTGTATTAGTTCGTTCTCAAGCTGCTAATAAAGACATACCCGAGACTGGGTAATTTATAAAGGAAAGAGGCAACAGAGCATGTGCAGGGGAACTGCCCTTTATAAAACCATCAAATCTTGTGAGACTTATTTACTTTCATGAGAACAGCACAGGAAAGACTTGCCCCCATGATTCAACTACCTCCCACTGGGTCCCTCCCATGACACATGGGAATTATGGGAGCTACAACTCAAGATGAGATTTGGGTGGGGGCACAGCCAAATCATATCATTGCTCTAAGAGATCTATTGATCTAGGTCAGATATTGGATTTTAGGTAAACAAGCAAATGGAATTTATGATTGAATCTAATTACTCCTGGTATCCTTCATTACTGATTTATAATATTCTTCCCAGTCCTTATTATTTTTCTTCCTTGTTCCTATTCCTTACACATCAAGTTGATATAAAATGTTTTTTTAAAACAATGGGGTAGTGGATATTCTCCACTTGCCGCTCTCTGTATCCATTCTCCACCCTGCTCTGTGACCTTGACCCTGGTGAATGACCTTTATAGATTACATCACCTGGCTCCCTTGCTCTCCCATTGGGCTCGGCCAGTGAGAGGCCACTGGGAGACACCCGCAGAATATTGGTGAACTGAAGGAAAAAAGTGGCTGGGGAATTGGATTCCCTGGCTCCCTCGCTGTTAGGCTGTGGTTCAGAAGCTGCCATGTCCCTCCACTGCAGTGTGGTTTTCTCCTATAGCCACAGATCTTGCGGGATTCCAGTAACAGCTCCTTCCCCTGTCCCTTCAGACCTTGAAGATGTAGCAGCTTTCCCCTGCTGCTAGCCCTGCCTGGATGTTTCAGTATGCTTTATTGGATTTCTTTGACCTCGCCCACGTCTTTGTGAAACGTCTTTATTAAACTTCTTTTCCAGCTGGGACCTGCCTGATGCAAGCAATACTAACATAATCAAAATATATAGGATTTAATATGAGTCAAGTAACAGAAAACATATTTCATATTAGGTGACTACTAGAATGTTTTGCAGGAATTTTTAAAATCTTGGCAATGTTAGCCAATATCCAAAGGTAGTAGACTCGCTTTGCTTTGCTTTTCTTGTTTTTTTTGTTTGTTTGTTTTTTTGAGACAGAGTCTTGCTTTCTAGCACAGGCTGGAGTGCAGTGGTGCGATCTCGGCTCACTCCACCCTCCACCTCCCAGGTTCAAGCAATTCTTCTGCCTCAGCCTCCCAAGTTGCTGGGACTACAGGCACGTGCCACCACTCACGCCTGTAATCCCAGCACTTTCGGAGGCTGAGGCAGGCGAATCACCTGAGGTCAGGAATTTGAGACCAGCCTGGCCAACATAGTGAAACCCTGTCTCTACCAGACTTACTTTTCTAAAAAATAAAAAGGGTAAAAAATAGAAATACCTGTACATCAATCTTCCTCTTTCTCTTGCATTCATTCTTCCCCATTCACCGTTTTCAAAAGCATCTTTTGCTGCTGCCACTGCTTTATCAACATCCGCCAAAGAAGCATAGGATACTTTGCCTATTGTCTATTTCAAGGTAAGTAAAAATAGGTCACATGAGAGATATGAAAATATGGTTCTTGGAATTAATATTGTATTAATAGAAAAAACAGAGTATTACTGATTTTTAAAAAAATGTCATGATAAGAAATGAGTATATCCAGTACTACGGTAAAGAAAAAGAACAATTTTAATATGAAAATTGTGAACCAGAAATTTGGTACTTCTCGTATCATACTACTTTATGGAAGAACACATTTAGGAAGATGGAAGACTGTAGTTCTTCCAGTGCCTTAGGAAAGCTGAATTTCTTGCCATGAGTCTTCCAAGTCTGGAGAGTTTTTTCACATATATCTCTATGCAGATGAGTGCCTCTGGTGTGTATAGGTAAAGCTACCTGTCTAAATTTATCATAAATGTTCTATAAAATCGGTTACTACAGTTAATAGCAGCTGGTACCAGAATTGAGTCATTGAAAGAAAAGCATGAAGTACATTTGTGTGAAGTGCTTAGAGGCAGAGTGAGAGAATAAAAGGGCTTCTTAAGACTGCCTCTTTTACAATGGTGTATTAACTAAAAATCTACCACCAGTGACCACTACTAACACTAAAGAATCACTCACAGATCCATCTGTTGGGTTGATAGTGTCGTAAGTCTTTCCATCGTCTGCATCTGTGAACTGTCCATTTATGAAACACTGGTACGGCATTTTTACCATCATTTCATTGACCTCCTTTGAAATCTGAGAGAATTATATTAATAGATTCAATGGATTTCCATGTTTACCAATTTGATGTCAAACAGCAATAAAGAAGCATATTCACGAATGCAGAGGGAGAAGTCAATGGCATTCTAGTTCCGACCGTACAGAAGACATGCATATGTGAGATTTTGGCCTCAAGATGCTTGCCTTGGCCACTGGGGCAGGAGGGTAGAAGCTGTGAAGACAGAAGTGCTCTAGGCCAGGCTTTATACAGATTTCAGATTTTCTTTCTTAACAGATAAAAGGTAACTCACAAGACCTCTAGATAATGGAAACACCACCATCTCGTGGCAGCATTGGTGGAGCGCAGCTATTGCTTTCATTGAAATCATTGAAAATGCCTTTGTCAATAGGTTTGCTTTTACACTGGTGCCATTTTAAGTTTGCTTTCCTTAAGTTCCTTTCGGTTTTCACTTTTTGTTTGTTACACACGTGTTGCCTAAATTGTACTCTCTGCCAGTGGCTGGCAAGCAAATTGAGGTTAGTCAATGAACTTTGATGAGGATCAGTTTTTTTCAACAATGCAATGGGGATAATGATACTGCCTTCATACAGTTGTTGTGAGGAAAAACTGAGGTAATATATCAATGCAAGGTATGAAAAAGGAAATGTAATTATTTAAAGAATTATTTCACAGAGAGGAATTGTCAGTGCTTTAAAAAGAAACAAAAAATAGCAAGAAGGTCTCTTGCCTTCTCCCACACTGAGTGCTCATGATCTATGAGCTATTTCCATTGTGTTTATGTGGGATATAATGAAGGAAATTTCATGGGAATTGATGTGTTCAGTGTCTACAAACAGTCCACTTTTCTAAAATTATCATTCTAGGAGTATGCTGAATGTCTTACATATAACACCTAATTTGATTCTCTTAACAATTCTCTGAGGTAGATACTATCATTATTATATAATATATTATTATTATATAATATTATTACTCTGTAAATCTGGTGATATGAGTCAAGTAACAGAATATTTCATATTATGTGCATACTAGAATGTTTTGCAGGTAATAATAATTTCCCAATCTATAGGGTAATAATAATAATATTATATAATAACATCCATCACAGAGAGTTGTTAGGAGAATCAAATTATATACTCTATAAATAGGGTAAAAATAATGGAGGAAATAATAATAATGGAGGTAATAATAATGGAGGGTAATAATAGGAGCAAACTGTGGCTTGGGGAAGTTAAGTAACTCACCCAAGGTCACACAGCTAGTAAGCCATGCTACTTGGATTCAAACTTAGGTTGGTCTGACTCCAAAATTCATGTTCTTAACCAGATAATGCTAAACTGCTTTTCAGATTTGCCTAATTCTTATTAAAAATAAATGGGTGAGAAGCACTTCTGGGACAGTAAAGTAAGGACCTCTGAAAATCCACTCCTTCATAAAAGCAATGAGAACACTAGAAAATATTGTTAAAAATCACTTCTCTCAGAACTCTGGAAATTAACCAAAGGCTTGCAATAATCCATTTCAAGAAGAATAGCTGAATCACAGTAAGAAAAGTGAGCTTTATGGTGTATTAACTGCCTTATTCCCATCTTTCTCAAAAGCTCTGCAATAGCCTTGAAAAACCAACATCATTGCAAGTATGGTAGCTGTGAAAACCAGCAGCCTAGTAGCCCCTGGTGGGGATGAAATGAGTCTGGAGCTCTTCACAAGCCTCATCCCAAAGAACTGTTACTATTTGCCCTGCCTGGCAGCTCCCTGAAAAGCTCCACTCTCAGAGATTCTCTGTTTTTAGAGGCAGGGTCTCACTGTGTTATCCAGGCTGGAGTGTAGTGGCTATTCACAGGTGTGATCAAGTGCATCACAGCCTCAAACTCGTGGACTCAAGTGATCCTCCTGCCTCAGCCTCCTGAGTAGCTGGGGCTACAGGCACATGCTGCCATGCCTGGCTTGGGCTTGTCTTTATTTGATCTGACTCAGAGCTTGTTATGCACAAACAGCCCTATTCCTGGGACATTTGTCAAAAATAATCAGTGGCAATTATTTAGTATTGCAGCTGCCCGCAGCCACTAAAAAATGGCTGAGCAAAAAACTTAAGAGGAATAACTGGGAATGAGATATCCATAAGAGGCATTGAAAAGCTCTGACATATTCCTGGGAATCCAGAAGACCAATATACATGCAGGGCTTGTGCATGTGCCCAGAAAAGACCTTAGAAGGCCCTTATCTGTTAACTCTGGATGACTTTGAGGCTCTGTGCAGGCAGGAAGTGTGAAGGTAAGGCAGAGTTGTAAACTGCCTGCTGGAGCACTGAAGGTGTAACCCAGCACACACACAGAGCCCCCTCACAAATGCTGGGAGACTTATTGGCTCAAGGTGTCTAAGAAAATCTATGCCCAATCATTAGATGACCATTAAGGTAACTGAAAAGAGACTTCAGTAGTGGCAAACAATAAAAAATAAAGACTTTACAGAATTATCAAGAAAGTCATTGAACAACAACAACAACAACAACAAAGCAGCAGCAGCAATAGCAACAAATGTTGTGAAGGGAGATGGGGAGAAGGTCTGCTTTCTGGAGTTACCACATTCTATTATTTTAAATGACCACCTTTCAACAAAAGATTACAAGATGTGCAAAGAAATAGGAAAGTATGGCCTATAAACAGGTGGAAAAAAAGCAGCTAATAGAAACCATCCCTAGAGAAGCCTACACATTGGATTTGCTAAAGAAAGATTTTCAATAAGCTTTTGTAAATATGTTCAATGAACTAAAGGAAACCATGTCTAAATAATTAAAGGAAAGTAAGAGAATAATGTCTTGCCAAACAGAATATCAATGAAGAGATAAAAATTATTTTAAAAAGAACCAAATAAAAATGCTGAAGTTGAAAAGTGCAATAACTGAAATAAAAAAATTCACTAGAGGGACCCAACAGCAAATTCAAGCAGGTGAAAAAAGCCTGAACAACAGGAAGGAATAAGAATAAAGAAAAATGAACAGAGCCTCAGAGACTTATGTGATACCATCAAGTATACCAACATATGCATAAAAGGAGTCCCAGAAGGAGAGGAGAAGGAGAACGGAAAGGAAAAATATTTGAAGAAAGAATAGCTGAACATTTCCTAAATTTGATGAAAAACATTAACTTGCACATTTCAAGAATGCACAATCCAAGAAGCTCAACAAATTCTGATGGGAAAATTCAAAGGTTCCACATCTAGACACATCATAACAAATAATCAAAAGACAAAGAGGAAATCTCAAAAACAGCAAGAGAGAAGGAACTCATCATAGAAAAGAGATAAAATTAACAGTTGACTTATCAGAAACCATGAAGGCCAGAAGGCAATATGATGAAATATTTAAAATGATAAAAGAAAAATACCATCCAAAAATTCTATACCCAACAAAAATATCCTTCAGAAATGAAGGAGAAATTAAAACATTCCCAAGTGAACAAAAACAGAAAATTGATTGCTAGCATACCTGGCCTACAAAAAGTACTGAGAAGAATACTTCAAGTTGAAATGAAAGGACACTAGACAATTAACTTGAATACACATGAAGAAATAAAGAGTACTGGTAAAGGTAACTGCATAGGTAAATATAAACATTGGTATAAATATATTTTTTAACTCTATCTCATTAAAAATACAACTTCATAAAGCAATAATTATAGAACTGTGTTGGTGGGCTCATGATGTATAAAGACATAATTGATATGACAATAATGGCACAAATTAAGGGAGTATGCAGCAATTATGTTACAGCAAAGCTTTCCTATACTACTAAGTTGGTGTTCATCTGAACTAGATCATTTTAAGCAAAAATGTTAATTATAATCCTCAAGGCAACCACTAAGAAAATAGCTTAAAAATATAATTAAATTTAAAATAAGGGATTAAAAAGGCATACTAGACATATTTAACAGAAAAGAAAGCAGTGAAGGAGAAGTAGAGGAATAAAAAGGTGTCAGACAAGACATATAGAAAGCACAAGTGGTAAAATAACATAGATACATTAGACTTCATCAAAATTAAAACCTGTTGTGTGTCAAAGGACACTCAAAGTTTTCAGCAAATCTACAGAATGAGAGAAAACATTTGCAAATCTTCTATCTGATAAGGATCTAGTATCCAAAATATATAAAGGACTTAAGACTCAGCAATAAAAAGACAAGCCAGTTTTAAAATGAGCTAAGGATTTGAAAGAACAGATATTTCTCCAAAGAAGAAATACAAATGCCCAATAAGTATATGACAAGATGCTCAACATCAGTAGTCATTAGGGAATGCAAATCAAAACCACAATGAGATCCCACTTTACACCCACTACGACAACTAAAAGAGAAAAGACAGATGAGAGCAAATATTGGCGAGGATATGGAGAAGTTGAAACCCTCATACGTTGGTGGGATTATATAATGCTGTGGCCACTTCGGAAAACAATTTGGCAGTTACTCAAAAAAGTTAAACATAGAGTTACCATATGACTCATCAATTCCACTCTTAGGTACATACCCAAGAGACTTGAAAACATATGTTCATGCAAAAACTTATATATGAATTTTCATAGCATTATTCATAATAGCCAAAAAGTAGAAACAACCCAAATGTACATCAACTGATGAATGGGTAAACAAACTGTGGTATATTTATACAATAGAATATTACTTGGCCAGAAAAAGGGATGAAATGTTGATACAACATGGATAAACCTTGGACACATTATGCTAAGAGAAAGAAGCCAGAAACAAAAAGCCACATGTTATATGATTCTATTTATATGAAATCTCTAAAATAGGCAAATCCATAGAGACAGAAAAGAGATTAAATGCATTTTCTAGGAATTATCATGCTATCCAATTTTGGAACATTTTTTGTATGAGGTAGTCCTGGAAGAGTAAAGAATGACTGCCAGTGGGTATAGGGCTTCTTTTTGGGATGATGAAAATGTTCCAAAATTGGATGGCATAATAGTTGCACAACCCCGTGAATATATTAAAAACCACCCAAAAGGCACATTTTGAAGGGGAATTTTATGGCATCTGAATTAGATCTCAGTAAAGCTGTTGTTTTTTAAAGGTCATAAATATAAAAACAAATGGGCAACAGGCACATCAGTCTTTTACAGTGTATGGATCTCACTGATTTAGGGTTGCAACATCAAGGAAAAGCTTACATAATCTACAACCAGCTCCGCCTCTTGATCTTCTCCTCTCAGTTTCCTCACGACCTTTTGGATAAAGTCTTCAAACTTGGTGGCCATATAGACATCTTCATTCTGCAACTGAAGCCCACCACATTTCTGTCTGATCTCTTCAACCAGCCTTAAAGTAAGAACCAGCTTTGCGTTACTTAGATTTTTAAAAGGGGTTGGGAAGATTGTGTTATTTGCATTTGTCAAGTTGTTTTGAGGTAAGACTTACATCACATGTCTAATTATATCCTATGAGATCTTCTGTGATACTCGTCAGAGAAATTGATAAGACTAGGGGCAAGAAATTAAAAATATATCTTGAAGGACAGTGGCAGTTTTTAAAAACTTTATCCGTGACTAAAAATAAAAGAAATCAAAGTAAAAATATTTTAATTACTCATAAGCAAGGTAGCAAGGATCATATAAAGTCAACTCCTTTCCTTTCATATATACTCAAGGAATAAAAAACAAAGACACTTTCCTAACTGTAAAGATTATGAGAGATGAATGTCATATTATAGACTATTTTCTCTAAATTACAAGTATAAGATGGACATTTGTTTGTATTACATAGTTAACATAGGTACTAGCTAGAACCATATGCAGTAGGTCAATATAATTTTTGAAGTCCTTTCCAATCCTTTGATTTCCACTGTTAGTTTGTCAAATTACAGCTGTTATCTGACATTTCTTGAATAGCAGTAGTGTACGAGGTACAGTGTAGAAAGTCCACCGTGGCTGTGGTTCAATCATTTATTCTCTAAAAGAGATGATACCTTTGTAATCAAAATAATAATATCAGATGGTTATGGTAAGCCAGACACTCAAACAGAAAACGAGTAATTCTTGCAGGAGTATCTTGCTAGCAAAAAAAAAAAAAAAAAAAAAAAGTATTAATAATACAGTACTGGCCGGGTGCGGTGGCTCACACCTGTAATCCCAACACTTTGGGAGGCCGAGGCGGGTGGATCACGAGGTCAGGACATCGAGACCACCCTGGCCAACATGGTGAAACCCCGTCTCTACTAAAAATATAAAAATTAGCTGGGCATGGTGGCATTTGCTTATAATCCCAGCTACTTGGGAGGCTGAGGCAGGAGAATCGCTTGAACCTGGGAGACGGAGGTTGCAGTGAGCCAAGATTGCGCCACTGCACTCCAGCCTGGCGACAGAGCAAGACTCTGTCTCAAAATAATAATAATAATAATAATAATGATAATAATACAGTACTGTGTGTGATGTACCAGGTGTGATGGCTCATGCCTGTAATCCCAACTACTAGAGAAGATGAGATGAAAGGATGGCTATCCCAGGAGTGCAAGGCTGCTAGTGCAAGTGAGCTCTGATCACACCACTGCACTCCAGCCTAGGCGACAGAGTGAGGCCCTATCTGTAATAATAATCATCATAATATAGTATTGAAATATTTAATTAAGCTAATTAGAAGTTTCTGGAAACTCATGAATCACAGCTGAGAAATCTATAATTTGAGGAGCCGAAACTCTTGACTTTTGAAAACACTATGTGCTCTTGAAATGATTGTTTTTGATTTCTGGAATAAAAGCTCCATGAATAAAGGGGACCTTGTCTAGTTTACACTGTATCCCCAGTGCTAAAAGTGTCCCTGACATGTAGTAAGCGTTCAGTCAGTGTTGTTAAGTAAATGAGTGAGTAGACAGAATATTCATCAGGAACATTGCTTTGTCAATATGAAGGATTTTGTCAAGAGGAGGAACATTTTTGCCTTGTTTAATTAGTGAATGGCCACAATGTGGCCTGGGATAAAATCCTCTTAGCTTCTATTCTCTGTACCCATCATCAAGGGACTGTACAGTCCCTGGTGAGCTCCAGCTGTCTCGTTATCCCATTTACTCGAAGAAAAACACCTCTGCAAGATGCTGCACCAGTAGGATCCTGGTCCAGTTTCCTTGCGATAGAGGCTTTCTGGGACTCCAGCACTTTCAATTTGCTCTAAACCACTGTGGAGAAATTCTGACTATTGGGTGATTACACTTGTCCTTGCAAGTAGCCTGATAACCCTCATTCTAGATCTATTTTACTGGGTAATTTATGGGGGGGCGAGGGTAGGAGAAAAAAGATTTGGGGGAAAGCATAATTAATATCAGATATCAGATATTATTCTGGTAATATTATTATTAATATCAGGTATCAGATATTATTCAGATAATATTCTGGATCAGGCTGCGTAGGAAATTCACTGTTAGCATTCTCACCCAGAGCTTCTCAGTTCTGATGTCATATTGGAGGAAAATTAGCTAAGAAACTGGAAGGACAAATTTTTAAAAGATGCAAACAATTCTAAGGGTTGCTTTTTTAGGTATACAGAAGATATGAAAACAACTTCTGGTTAGCAACAAAGAGAAATAAACAGATATATCTGCTTGACCATGGAAACAACAGCAAAGAAGATGAAGAATAAAGATGCGTTGGCCGGGTGCAGTGGCTCACATCTATAATCCCAGCACTTTGGGAGGCCGAGGGAAGCAGATCAGCTGAGGCCAGGAGTTCGAGACCAGCCTAACCAACATGGAGAAACCCCATCTCTACTAAAAATACAAAATTAGCTGGGCATGGTGGCGCATGCCTGTAATCCCAGCTACTTGGGAGGCTGAGGCAGGAGAATTGCTTGAACCTGGGAGGTGGAGTTTGCGGTGAGCCAAGATCGCACCATTGCACTCCAGCCTGGGCAACAAGAGCGAAACTCCATCTCAGAAAAAAAAAAAAAAAAAAAGATGTGTCATAGATAGGTATGATAAGGTAATCACATCCAGAACAAAGGATGTGTGTGGATTTCACTGTCAAAGCCAAAGTCAAAATCTGTAGTGAGGGAATCCCCAGTGAGTCAATAAGGTCGTGGTTTTACCTGGCAACATCCATTGAGCTTGCTCCAGATTTAAAGAAGTCTGTTGAGTCTTCAATAACGGGGACATTGCTTAAAATTCCAGCCCAGATGTCCTGCACAAAAAGGAAACTCTTATGAGGGAAGTGCCACGTAGAATAATGTGGCAGAGACTGGGCTAGCTCTTCACCAAACCAATTCCCTCTTCACCTTGTACACTCAGCTGTACACACAGCTGGACCACATTTCTCAGCATCTCTCCAAGTCAGATGCAGCCAATGAACAGGAGTGGAAGTGACCTGCACCACCCCAGTCCTAGCCCATGTAAACCTCCTCCACACCCTTCTACATGCCCCTTTGCCCTTCTGCTGTCTGGAAGGGAGATGCTCCCCAGGGAGACCTTGAAAATAACAGAAACTGGGTTCCTGAATGACTTCACCCCTAACTCCCATGCCAACCTGGAACTGCCTTGGATGACTTATGTGAAAAATCAGTTTGTATATACTGTGTTTTAGCATATGAATTTGAAGGTTGATTTCCTCTTGCAGCTAATACAAAAAAAGAGGAAATAAAGTTCTAATCCCACTACTTTGAGGACTGATGGTACCAGTTACGAACATGCTTCAGTTTTCCAAGGTAAAAGTAAGATTAAAGTCATCATGTGTTCACCTTGATGGTCTCTGCCACTTTCACCTCTTCTGCTGTCAGTTCTACCACTGACGTCTCACCCGCTGAAAAGTACTGAGAGGCAGGGATCATTTTTCCATCTTCAAACTGCAGATTTCTCACCATCAGCTAAAAAATAGCAACAAAACAAGCATAAAAATTGAGGATTGAGACAATAGAAAAGTGAGGCTGGTGGGAGGAGTCCTATAGATTATATGCATATAAGGGCAAGTTTATTTGGAAAAATACAAAAACATGGATTAAAAGCATTCACCATTGTGTGGAAAGGGGCTGAAATGGCACTTGAATAATGGCAGCAGAAAGGAAAAAGTGAGGTCTAGGGATAGGTACATCTCAAAATGGAAAATACGTCCTGGAAAATTTGACACTTGGATGTAGGTATTTGAATTAGAATCTATTATGAAAATAACAGACACCACTAGTGCTGCTGCAACTCTGCAGCTGCTGCCTCTGAGCACTTGCCCTGCACCACGCTCAAGAATGCATGCATAAATGCTTGCTTTGGCAGCACATATACTAAAAAAAAGAATGCATGCATGTGCTGAAGGATCTTACCTAATTTCATAAAACCCAATGGTGGTGGATGCCATTATTATTCCCATTTTACTGATGCAGAAAGGGAGGCTCAATGAGGTTCAGTAATTTGCTCAGTGCCACACAGATAGTAAGTAACAGAGCTGGGAGTAGAACCCAGAACTAGTGGGACTCTTAAGCCTACAGTCTTAACTGATTTATCCTGCAGCAACTGGAAAATATCTGTAAGCTACAAATTCCCTTTGCACGATTCATTGGGAAGCTTCGCAAAGGCACACTGAGGCCCAGGGCCAACCCTCCTGAGCATAGGCAGTGTAGGTGGTGCCTGTCTGGTGGATCAGTGGCAAGGGGCATCTGAAGAGGGCCACATCCATTTCACTTGATCCTCCCAGAATCTGGCATTGGGAAGGCAGACAGACGAGATTCTCCTCTCTGTTATAAAGATGGCAAAACAGACTCAAAAGGAAGAATCATCCTGCCCAAGACCAGAGAGTGGGAAGTAGGGATTCACATCCTTATCTCGCCACTGAATTCCAGCCTCTTTCCACTTTACACAAGGCAGCCTATGCAGATCTGTGGGGCCCATCTTGAGACACCTCATCTCTATCAGGGCACACAGAGCCAGCTCCTCCCCAGCCAGCAATGGAGTGAAAGCTGTTCTCTTAATAGCTTGGGTTATAGAAGAAAATCAAAAGGTTATTTCATAGGCAGCCATATTGAACACTCACTGCTTTTCCATCGTTACCAAAAAGAACAAGTCCATTTTTGGTAACGAGACCAGGCTTCTTGGCACCTTTAATTTCCAGTGGTTCTCCAGGAGGCACAGAGCTATTTAGTAATGTCGAGCCATAGAAAGTGACCATCTAGTAAAGAGATCAAACACAGATTGTAAAATCAGGAGAAAAGCTGTTCATAGCGGTATGTATAAGCATCATTCTCTGTAAAAACGCTGAAGTTCATATTATCATCTGTAATAAAATTGAGACACCACAGTGGGAGAAACTGTCTCAAACATCCATAGAAATGACACAAGACAAGAAATAGTCTGAATATGTCACTGGAGAGTCCAAAATGCCCCACATCCAGGTGACATGAGTATGCATTTATCACATATTTGCACTGATACAAAGGTGAATGAGATAAAAAGCTCTCAGCCTTTATAGCCTGAAGGTAGGGTTTGGGTGGGTGGGGAGGTGTTGGGGGTGGGCATCAGTGATGGGCAATGCACAGTGGTAACCAGACTATTACAGTGCAGGGTGATAAGTGATGAGAAGCACAGGGTGATTTGTGAGTCCGTTCATGGAAAAACGACTGGATCCAGACAGTAACCAAGAGACACTGACGCTGACTGAGTTATTATTGCAATTCTAGGATGATCAGTTATCGTTTATGGAGCACTATTATGATTATGCTATAATGGTGTGTTGAATACTTACTCTAGGCCCAGGGCTAAGTACTTAAATGAGTTAACATGTATTAATTCTTTCTTTCTTTTTTTTTTTTGAGACAGAGTCTCGCTGTGTCACCCAGGCTGCAGTGCAGTGGTGCGATCTCACTGCAACCTCTGCCTCCCGGGTTCAAGTGATTCTCCTGCCTCAGCCTCCCAAGTAGCTGGGATTGCAGGCGCATGCCACCACACCCTATTTTTAGTAGAGACAGGGTTTTGCCACGTTGGCCAGGCTGATCTCAAACTCCTGACCTCGGGTGATCCTCCCACCTCGGCCTCTCAAAGTGCTGCAATTACAGGTGTGACCCACCATGGCCGGCCAACTCATTTAATCTTCACAATTATCCATAACCAAAGGGAGGCAGTATTATTAGTCCCATTTTACAGTGAGGAAACCAAGGCACCCAATGGTTAAGAAACCTGCCGGAGGTTACACAGTAAATTTTCATAGAAGCATTCTGGCTTCAGGTCCTGCACTCTTAACCATTACACTAAACTCCCTCCCTTGGTCACCCATCGAGCCCGTGGATTTTTATTGGCACTTAGTATGTACCCGGACTCTTGCTTAACTGCTGAGATTATCAAGACAATCACATGAAGCCCTTGCCCCTAAGGAGTTCACAGTCTAGTGTTGGGGGGGAAAAAGAGACCCTCAGAATATATGATGTTCGATGCCAGAGGTAGGCAGAGTGTTGCTGGAACCCAGAGATGGGCCATCAGACCCTGCCAGGCTGGGCATGTGAGATCAGGAAACCTCCTGGACGAGGTGAAACCTGAGAGCCTGGGCTGAGTCAATTACCCATGGATAGAAGGCCCCTGCCCGCCTCTCCCGCCTCAGCTCTCCCCATGCCTGTCCTCACAGTCCAGACCCTGGCTTCACTGAACTCCTTTTGCAAGTCCTTGACCAGGTGCTGGAGTCTCTTATCTCTGGGGCTTCACCTACTTGTCTTGCTCTCAACCTGGTTAACTCTTCTCGAGCAAAGCAGTGAGCTTTTCTAGGAAGCCTTTCCTAACATGCCTGAGTCTCAGCCTCCATGATAGCGTTTATCTTACTGCACTGAGAGTGTTTATTCACTTCTCTGCACTCCCCATAAAACTGCAGGCTCCTTAGATCAGGCGCTGGATTTAGTGTCTGCTGCACAATAAATGCTCAATACATGCTGAGTAAAGGGGAAAGTGAATCACAGACCTGCCTCATGACCAAGGAAGACCCATGGGAAGCCCAGATTTATCTGCAATATCTCCTACAAAGGTAATAATTGGGGAGGAGGGTTGGGGGAGTGGTCCCTAAAACATACCTGTCCATTTATCTCTGTCCAAGCTCCAGGGACTTTATCATGACCTCGAATCCAGTTATGTAAAACTTCGGCAGACTGGTCCCAAGAAATCTAGGAAGGCACAAAACACAGGCTGAGCCTCCTATGGCTGTGAAGCTCAAAGGCAATAAAAACGCTTCTTGTCATCAGAGGCAGAAACGAGTATGTTATTGGGAAATAAAGGAATTTTTGCTTCTTAGTTTTATTTGGAGTAAGTATTTTGTCAGGTGGCTGATTTAGTAAAAAAGAGACTTTATTGAAGGAAAATAAAAAGCAGAGGGCTCTTTAAAGGGACAGTATGCTTTGTAAAGATGAAGTAGAGTGAGCTGTTGAGGGGAGGAGGCCAGTAGCTGTTGGAGAGTTTTATGTTGGGTTTTTATTAGGTTGAACTTTTTTTTGAAGTTCCCACCTCTGTTAAGTGTCTGCCTTTCTTTTTTTTTTTTTTTTTTTTGTCTAGTTTATTTGTGTCTGTCTTAGTTCTCTGCTTTGTCTGCACCTAGATTTTGTCTCAGGTTTATGAGACCCTCCATATTATTAGTTGGTGTGTATGTGTGGGTTGGTATTGGATATGAATATTACCTGATGCCTATGTTGTTTACTATCGTCACCGCAGGAAGGTTGTATGGTGGCCAAATCTATACCTACTGCAACTGTGTATTTTTTTGAATTTCTTTCTCTGCGGTAAGCTGTACTTATGGCTCCAGGTTTTTGTTTTTTGTTTTTTGAGACAGGGGTCTCTCTGTGTTGGCCAGGCTGGTCTCGTATGCCTGGCCTTAAGTGATCCTCCTGCCTCAGCCTCCCAAAGTGCTGGGATTACAGGCATGAGCCACTGCGCCCAGCACACCTAGCGTGCCAGAATTTTAAAGGAATATCCCCTTTGCCCTTTTCATTAGCATGTAGCTAGCGATATTTTGACATTTTAACTGCAGAGCGAAGGATTGTTGGGCAGACTGAAGAGGCGTTTCTGGGCATTTTTTATTTGCTTGTTTGTTTATTTGTTTGTTTGTTTGCATAGTATCTCCTCTCCTTTCTATGCACATTTGACTAAGTGCCCACCCACTCCAGCATTAGAGATACTATTAATATGCAAATTTTGGGTGGTCTCTCAGACCTGAGTCTTCCCAGACTTTATTTTCTTTAGGGGACTCCCCTCTCCTGCGTATGTCTGGCTACCTGTCTACTCTAACAGGTAGGTCTAGGGCAGGCTGGCTTACCTTTTGGCAAGATCATAGTACATGGGGAACTACAAGATCATAGTACGTGGGGAACTACCATGAATTCTGAGATGTGTTACTGAGTTGATATAAATACCTCAGCATTTTCTTTTTTCTGGATACCTTCATATGTTGCCCCTTCTTCTGGCTGGGGTATACGAGGAGCTTTTCCATCAGCTATGAGTTGGACAGCTTCTACCTAAGGCCAAAGACATCACCTATGTTACAGCCCAATGATCAACAATGGCATGGTCTGTTTGACTAAAGTTTCTGCATAACAGACTTACTACCTATAAACCTGTTCAGAGAGTCAAGAGTATGATGATAACTACCATTTCTTCAGGTCCATCCCGACAAGCAGTGTGGTAGCTACCTTATGTAAAATATCCCTTGAAAACATCACACGGATCCTGTAAGGTGGATATTGTTATTCCTGTTTTAAACCTGAGGAAACTGACAGAAAAAGAGCTAAGCAAGGCCGGGAGCAGTGGCTCACACCTGTAATCCCAGCACTTTGGGAGGCCGAGGCAGGTGGATCACGAGGTCAGGAGATCGAGGCCACGGTGAAACCCCATCTCTACTAAAAATACAAAAAATTAGCCAGGTGTGGTGGCAGGTGCCTGTAGTCCCAGCTACTCGGGAGGCTGAGGCAGGAGAATGGCATGAACCCAGGAGAGCTTGCAGTGAGCCGAGATCACACCACTGCACTCCAGCCTGGGCGACAGAGCGAGACTCTGTCTCAAAAAAAAAAAAAAAGAAAAAGAGCTAAGCAATTGGCTCAAGATCACAGAGAGAGCTTGTAGGTGTCAGAAACAGGATTTGTATCCAGGTCTATTGCCAATCGAAGTCTGCACTCTCAAAAATGACTCCCTTGTTTAAACAAACTGCCACCTCCCTGGGTGATTCACTGGAAATGATAGGAATATAATGATAAAATAAGTCTTTGTGAGTTATTTTACTCATCATGATGATTCTAAAAAATGATACCTTACTGTGTTTAATGAATTCAACTTGCTTTCTAGTTTAGGAGACCTGGAATAAAAAAAGTTAAAATCTGTCTATAAGCTTGATTGCCTTTGGGAGGTGTCTTGCATTTTCTTCTCTGTCATATTTATGTTTGCCTTGAGTTGAGAGCCTCCCATTTTTACTGCGAGGCCCACGTGAGTTCAAGTTCTCAGATTTCTCTCTAAGGACTCACAGCTGCTGACCAACCCACCCAAGAGCACACGGAGGGAGCCACAGGGGAACAGAGCCAAGTTTACAGCTCATTCCACCCACCCCCATCTAGGCTATAACTAGGTCTAGAATCTGGGCTTCAGCAAATGTCACTGAACACAGATAACGCTATGTTGATTGTAATGATCATTTTATGAGCACCTACCATGGGCCAGATGCTTTACACAAATAATGTCACTTAATTTCCACAACCACCCTACAAGTCAGGTGGTATTATCCATGCTGTATAGCTGAAGAAACCAAAGCTACAGAGGCTGAGTGACTTGCCTGTGGTCATGCAACAAAGAAGAGGTACAATGGAAACTTGAGCTTAGGTCTTTCTGACATTGAAGCCCTACTCTCTTAATCATTGAATGATACAAGCAAAGCACTGCTTTCCTCTCTCCTAAATCAATGGCTACTACTGTATATACTCTTGCTACTTCTCTCATACTATCTCTGAAAAAAAATTAAATGACATCAAAATTATCAGCTGGAGCTTTCACTATTTGTGTAGGCTAATAATGCAGTATTTTTATTTGATGGTATACATGTTTTGGGATTTTTCTTTTTTACCCCAGAGTACCTCTGGATAAATACAGCAACACCAAATTTCACCCTGTTACAGAGGCTAATTTAAAGTACTTTTAAATTTCCATAACAAATTACGTAGCAAAATTTCTTAAGATTCAATCTACTTCTTTACAATGAATCATTATAGGCAGGGTTGAAGATTCAAGTATTTGGCAAAAGGATGGAGCAGTTTAAATGCTAATGCATCCATTGGATCACTGCTCTCAGAAAAATAAGTCAGTTTCATAGACTAAGAAATTGAAAAATTCAGATTTCCATCCTAAATATACCATCCCATTAGTTAAAAAAAAAATCTAATTTTGCTTTTAAACTTTATATTTTTGGTGAAAATTCATATGGATAATTTCTTCATAAAAGAAAAAAGATTTTCAAAACTTTAAAGGTTTACTAAATTCTGGGTGACAAAATATACCAACCATGGCCTTGATTCCTTCAGGAAAAAGAAACCGATTATAAAGTGCATCCACTGTATCATTGGGTTCAACATCACATGATCTCTGAAGAAGGATGGGTCCTGTATCCAAGCCATCGTCAGCCCAGAAAACAGAAAACCCAGCTTTCTTATCTCCCATAATTAGAGTCCTGTGAAAAGAAGAATTTCAATTTAAAATGTTGGTTAACTATATCATAAAGTGATGAATTAGTGATATTAAAGTATAAGATAGTTATAATGGAAAAGTAGACAATGAATGAAGCTACCATGAGAAATTAACAGTAGAACTGGGAGATGTCAGGGCTCATAAAAAGCAGTGCCTAATGGTACTGCTATTTTATATAATACATCCTCATATCTTGTCTTTCTTGTTAATGTATAGTAATGACTTGCAGTGAATTCAAAAAGGCATTAGAGTCTATTGTTACTACCACTCGTGGACTCCCAGGGATCAGTTTTCTACTTCAAGATCAAGTAATTTGCCCACCTGGGTCCAACTCCTACATCATATTTGACCCTGTATTAGGCAGAATAAGAACAGAAGATAAAATAGGATACTCTGTGAAGGACAGAATATGAAGCTAATGTGAAGGACAGAGCTGATTATTAATTCAAGCTAATACAGAGAGAGTATGATGGTAGGTCAGCCATGTAATAATGTTAATATTTTTTACTTTTTAGCTACAAATCAGGACCTAAATCAATCCATCAATCACTAACTCTTCAGAAATACTAAGAAATTGACTGGCATTGTTATCAAGATCCTTGAAAATATTCGTATGCTTTGCTCCAATGATTCTGCATGTGGAAACAGTGTAAAGTGAGAAAAAGTACAAGTCTAAGTGCAAATATATCTACCAAATAATAGTGTGTTATTTATAGGAGCCAAAAAGAAATCAATCCATGTAATCAAAGTTTAAATACAATTAATATTTTTCATCATATTTAAACCAAGTGTAGGCTTCCAGCTTATTCCAACGACTTGACACTGAGGAATATTAGGAAGATGTGCAGGTAAAGGAGAGAAGGCAGAAAGAGTAGGAAGGCCCACCTCAACCCACAGTGTTGTGTCCCTATGGTATTAGGTACCTACAATGTACCAGCCACTGTTCCTGACACTGGAAAACAGCAACACAAATGTTGTGCAAAGTCCCTTTCCTTAAGAAGCTTAGAGTTGAAAGGAGAAGATGGACAATGAAGATGATCATTTCATCATTTCAAGTAATTACTTGATGATTATTTCAAGTAATTCAGCATTTCCTGAAATGTACTTGAGATGCTCTACGCAAAAAAAAAGTTCTGTGGTCAAATAAGTTTGGGAACATTGTGTATTCAGACTCCCTCTAGGGGATTATGATACTGACATTAAAGCCCGTATTAATAGCTCAAATGAATCCTGCAATTAAAAATCCAGCATAAACCAAACTTACTGACCATAAAACCTTTGTTTGCTCAATACCTAGTAACAGTCAATGGAGCTAGTACTCCATAGGCTATTCTTGGTAAATGCTGTCCTGGTTCACGCTGTATGTCTAGATCTCAGGGGAGTTCATGCAACAGTAGTAACCAATCAGGACCTCACAATTGTTCAAGCATGACTAGTTTCTTGTCTTGATCACTTAGGCGAAAAATAGAAAGAATATAGGCAATTGAAATACACTCACCCTCTCTGTAATTAGAAAAGTCTCACTGGGTGTTCTGGCACACTCCTGAAATCTCAGCTACTTGGGAGGCTGGGGCAGGAGGATCATTTGAGGCCAGGAGTTTGAACACAGCAAGACCCCATCTCAAAAAAAAAAGTAAAAAGAAAAAATCTCACCAATTGATAGCAGAGGCTCCTCTGTGCCTGGGCAGGATGGATGGGTGATAAATGATAGAGCCATGCTTTGGACTATCAATTATATCCATGGGAATGAACTGAGTGCAGAAAGGGAGCACATTTAGCTCTGCACCCACAGATCTGTAGGCTTCTGCCACCTCTTTGATGGTCTTGCCCTTGACCCTCCATTTAGGAAGCTTGAACACAGGGGTCCCATCTTTCTCTGCAGCCAAAGCTGAACATAAAAAAGAAGATTTTTTTTTAGAAGTTAGCCATAATTTTACATCACTATGAATTCACATATTGTAATTTTACAGTTTTATGAAATATTTACAAATAAAACATGGTGAAGAACAATTTAGATTGTGACTAGAATTTCACCTGTTGTAATTGGATCACACTAAGGTGATACCTATCTATATACTTAAGGCATAATAAATTAGAACTGAAAAGTTTTTGGCTAGATGATATTTTAAGACTTTAATGAAAGCTTTTTCTTTTTTAGATCAAAAATGTTACCTTTATTATTGATACAACATTTTAAGAACATAGCTTTAGATTTGGAGACATGTGCCAATACTTCACCCACCAATTTAACATACTCACCTCTGGCACAGTTGGAAAGCCATGAATCTCTTCCCTCCCTATACAGAACACATTGTAGACCAGAACACATTCTCCCTGCCAAACAGGCAGATCCCAAAAGATGAAGAGCATAAGTGCTGAGCTGAGCTTTTCTACTTCCTCCTCCCAAATTCACCAAACAAATAAATTAACAAAGGTGAGAGGCTAAGGAGAATACATGCTCAGCTCCTGCTAAGGGCTTGGCCTCACTAAACAGACCACGGTCTCCTTCCTGAGAAGAGCACTGTCCCCTCCCAAACAAATGGCTCCATCCTAATGCCATATGAAAATGGAATGGCCCACCAAAGTGCAAACAGCACAAGCCTATTTTTTTCATAATGAAATGTCATTTTTACTGTGTGCCTTATATCTTAAGTATTTATATATATATTTAAGTATACAGTTTTATATATAAGTAGTATATATATATTTATATATATTTATATATATTTATATATATTTATATATATATTTATATATTTATATATATTTATAGATTTATATATATTTATATATTTTTATATATATTTATATATATTTATATTTTTATATATTTATATATATTTATATATATTTTTATATATATTTTTATATATTTATATATATTTTTATATATATTTTTATATATATATATATTTTTGAGACGGAGTCTCGCTCTTTCACCCAGGCCTGACAGCAGTGGTACTATCTCAGCTCACTGCAAGCTCCGCCTCCCCGGTTCACGCCATGCTCCAGCCTCAGCCTCCCGAGTAGTATATATTTAAAAAATTGGTCAGGCACAGTGGCTCACACCTGTAATCCCAGCACTTTGAAAGGCCAAGGCAGGAGGATTGCTTAAACCCAGGAATTCAAGACCAGCGTGGACAACATAATGAGACCTCCATCTCTACCAAAAAAACAAAAATTATTTTTAAATTAGCTGGATGTGGTGGCACATACCTATAGTCCTAGCTACTTAGGAGGATCACTTGAGCCCAGGCGTTCCAGGTTGCAGTAAGCCATTATCGTGCCACTACACTCCAGCCTGGGCAACGAAGTGAGACCCTTTCTCTAAAAAAATTTGTTTAAGTGTATAAAATATATATACATACTATTATTAATATGTAATGGTATATATTAATAAATTATAGAAATTACGGTATATATTAATATCCTATATAATACATACATTTTATAATATATTATTATATATTACTTGTATAATATAATAGTATATATTTTATATACTATATATATTTGATATATAATAGCATATATGTTAATTTTAGGCAATTTCCAGAAGTCTTAACTAAAGCTTTCTATCTGCATTTTTGTGTCCCTTTCCTTTTTCCTACATCTGAACAACAAAATTCATTGACTCAGGATGAGATGATGCCTCCACCATGAAACCTAAATTCTGAAGCCTGAGGAAGTCCTGAAGGACCCCAGCCATCACGATTAGCCCCTGATCAATCCGTTTGGAAGAATCTGAGAGACCAGCACAAAAGTGTTCACAAAATGTGAATGTTCACAAGATGTTCAAAAAACTTAACTCACATGTCAGATGACAGGAAAATGGATAAATGGTGGTTAAAAAAATGTGATCATGGGAGAAAATTGTGAAGGATCATATGGCAAAGAAAAATGGGGTGGAGGAAACTCAGAAGTCTTCATTGTAAAAAATGTACTCCAGGCAGGGTGTGGTGGCTCATGTCTGTAATCCCAGCACTTTGGGAGGCCAAAGTGGGCAGATCACCTGAGAGCAGGAGTTCAAGACCAGCCTGGCCAACATCGTGAAACCCTGTCTCTACTAAAAATACAAAAATTAGCCGGGTATGATGGTGGGCGCCTGTAATCCCAACTACTTGGGAGGCCGAGGCAGGAGAATTGCTTGAACCCGGGAGGTGGAGGTTGCAGTGAGCCGAGATAGTACCACTGCACTCCAGCCTGGGCAACAGAGTTAGACTCTGTCTCAAAAAAAAAAAAAAAAAGTACTCCACTGAGACAGGCTGAGACATCCAGGTGTTGGGCCTCCGTTTAAGTTTTTGGCTGCCCCAGAGCTATCTTTGACTGTCCTAGTTGACTATTCTAACAAGAATACTCAACTACTGTCATTAATGCTTCCTTATTATGAACCAGGCATAATGTGAGCACTTTGTGTAGATTAATCTAATTTAATCCTCATAGCAGCCACGTGAGGTAGCTACCGCTGAACTGAGGCTTAGTAAGATTAAGTAACTTGCCCAAGGTCATACAGCTAGTAAGTGGCAGAATCAGAATTCACTCCTTGATTCCAGAACATATGCTGTTACCCACATGCTGTGCCCACTTCCTCATACAGTTACTCTATAAGTGAGGTTGGTAGTTTTTCTTTTTCTGAGTTATGCCATGAGCCCAAATGGCCATGACCAACGGAAAGGGGGTCCTGACCCTGGGACCAGGCACCAAGGAAGAGTTCATTTCCCAGGATTCATTCTGAAAGGAGGTCTAAAAGTCATATGCTTGCAGTCCTTCTGAAGTCCACGTATACAGCAGAGACTGCTAGTTGTCCCCCTTCATCCTTTAGCAATGGATTCCCCTAGTTTAGCTGAACGCATAGCCACCCCAAATCAAATCTATATTTCTCAGCCACTCTTGCAAATAGATTTGGCCTGTGACTAAGTTCTGGCCAATGGGATACAAGTGGGAGTAATATGGATTATGCCCTTAATAAAAAGCTTTTCCCTGATTCCCACTCTTTTCCTTCCTGCTTGCTGGAATGCCGATGTGATAGTAGGGGCCAAGGCAGCTACCTTGGACCATGAGATGGAAGTCCAGCCTGGGTAAGGACCTGAGAATTCTTGACCCAGTCATCCCAAGATGCACTCACCCAGAGGGTCAGCTTTTCCATCCTTGTCTGGAACCGTGAACACCCCTACTACTCGGTGGCCCTCTTTGCGGAGGTGGCTATAGACTTCTTGTCCAAAGAGGCTCTGGCCAATTAGTGCCAACTTCAGCTTGCTTTTGAAATAAACCTGTGAAACAATTCAATGACGAAGACATAAGCATGGATAGAAGACACTGGATGAGGGTGAGGGTTAAAAAATTAGCTATTGGGTACGATGTTCACTCTTTGGGTATCAGGTACACCAAAAGCCCAGACTTCACCACTACTCAATATATGCATGTAAGAAACCTACCCTTGCCCAGGCACGGTGGCTCACGCTTATAATCCCAGCACTTTGGGAGGCCGAGGTGGGCGGATCACCTGAGGTCAGGAGTGCGAAACCAGCCTAGCCAACATGGCGAAACCCTGTCTCCACTAAAAATACAAAAATTAGCCAGACGTGCTGGCACACACCTGTAATCCCAGCTACTCAGGAGGCTGAGGCAGGAGAATTTCTTGAACCCGGGAGGCAGAGGTTGCAGTGAGCCGAGATCACACCACAGCACTCCAGCCTGAGTGACAGAGCAAGACTCTGTCTCAAAAAAAAAAAAAAAAAAAGAAAAAGAAAGAGGGTAATCAGAGGGTAATCAGAGGGTCATGACTTCCTATGAGCTTCCTCTCTTGGCAATGCCTCCGCAGAACTCTCTCTACCTTACATTCTTCCATGTTAGCATGTGGCTCCACGGGATCTGAACTTAGGATGTTTATCCCCCTGCAATCTAAATGGGATTCGCTAATGTTCTGGCAAGTAATTCTAAATTAGTAAAGCCTCACTGAGAAACTCTGTTTATGAAGATATTTAATTTTCCCTTATTTCCCACTTTATTAGAGGCATATATAACATGCTGTTTTTAGGAATGAATTTAAAAGGATACCAGATCACAACTTCCCTGCAAAGTTTTAACTAATTTAACTAATTAAAAAAAAAATCCTAGGGTCAGCCAAACTTTCTATCCCCAAAGAACCTAATTAAGCTTCAACAAATATTTTCAAACAAACAGATTAACTCTGTAACAACAGCAAATTCACCTGCAGATAATGCATGGCTGACCATTTAATTTCCTCTTCTCAAAAAAATCAAAATGTCCTATATGCTATCTTCAAATCCTATAACTAATGCTGTTGCTTGAAATAGAATCTACATGTTTGCCACCTTACAAAAATTTTGGCTTTACCACTTACCATTACCAATGCCAGATATTCAAGACATCTAAAATACTACTTTTCAAACACACAAGAGCCAAGAGACTGAGATGACTCAAATGTAATGTGCCGCTCAGCTGTCGTCTGGTTATTTGGAGTTCAATTCCAGATTCAATCCTCTCTGAGAAAGACAGTATTTAAAGAAACCATGTTAGCCGGGCGCGGTGGCTCACGCCTGTAATCCCAGCACTTTGGGAGGCTGAGGCGGGTGAATCACCTGAGGTCAGGAGTTCGAGACCAGCCTGTCCAACATGGAGAAACCCTGTCTCTACTAAAAATACAAAAATTAGCCGGGTATGGTGGCAGGCATCTGTAATCCCAGCTACTCGGGAGGCTGAGGTAGGAAAATAGCTTGAACCCAGGAGGTAGAGGTTGCAGTGAGCTGAGATTGTGCCATTGCACTCCAGCCTGGGCAACAAGAGTGAAACTCTGTCCACACCCCCACCCCAAAAAGAAACCATGTCAGTATCTTTGGAAACACTACATTCATTGAAACACTTTCTGAGCTTTACACTGAAGCTGAAGCTGAAGCTATAAAGGTAAGTTTCTAACACTGAGAAGTTTTCAGATTTCATGACTATAAATATGTTTATAATGAGTTAGCAAGATTCCAGAAAATTGGACTGAGCTATTTTACTTTATTTATTTATTTTGAGACAGGGTTTCACCCCATGGTCACCCAGGCTGGAGTGAAGTGGTGCAATCTTGGCTCACTGCAGCCTCTGCCTCCCATGTTCAAGTGAATCTCGTGCTTCAGCCTTCCGAGTAGCTGGGATTGTAGGCACACACCACCACGCCCAGCTAATTTTTGTATTTTTAGTAGAGACAGGGTTTCACCATGTTGGGCAGGCTGGTCTCAAACTCCTGACCTCAGGTGATCCACCTGCCTCGGCCTCCCAAAGTGCCAGGATTACAGGCTATTTTACTTCAGTCTTATTTCTCCAGGTGTAGTGCCTGCCTGTGTTGGCAGAAGTAACTGGGAGAATATGTTTAAAATGTGGATTCCTGGGCCCTACTTCAGATCTACTGACTCAGAATCTTAAGCCCAGGAAGCTGCATTTGAACAAACTCTTCAGTGACTCAGAAGTATATGGAAGTCTGAGAATCTCTGCTCTGTGGAGAGTGGTATGTCTGCCCACAAGAACAAGATTCTGCCCTGGGGAGTTTCGGTCAGGAAGAAAGGGTGGAAATAAAAGCAAACATTTTAATGAGACCCTAGTATGGGCCAAGTATTTCACATTATTATCTCATTTGATTGCACAATGACTCCTGGAGTCAGGCATTATTAACCCACTTTACGGATAAAGAAATTAAAGCACAGAGAGGTTAAGTAGCCAGGAGTCAAATAGCTGCTAAGAGGCAGCCCTGAGATTCCAACTCTGTTTATTATCCTAGTGCCTATTGTTTTTTCATACACCAGCTGTGCAGTCTTGAACTGGGCTTTATTTTCCATCATCAATTAAAATCAGAATAGTAATAGTACGTATCTCATAAGGTTGTTATAAGGATTCAATGGGATAAAGTGTGTAATGCATTAGCGCAGTGCATGGCAATAGTAAATGCTCAGTAAATGTTACCTATTATTATTATCATACCATAAGCAATACCTAGGTACCTACAAATAATGATAATAGATATCTCCTATTGGAAATATACCATGAGCCAAACACTATGTTGAGCCCTTTTCATTAATTCAAAAAGTATTTATCAAATGCTTATTATACATCTTTAATCCCCCCAGTGACCCATTTTGCAAGTGAGAAAACAAAGGAGTCAGAAAAGTTAAGTAACCTGCCCAACGGCAGAGCTAATAAGGGTCCAGGGCAGGATTCAAACCTGGATCTATCTTACTTTAGCAGATGTGTTTCTAAGGCTTTTCTATGCTGAAAGTTCCCCTTCTACTTCAGAAAAAGAAAAACATAGCAACAGTTTGACAGGTCAATTGGGAATAGTTCCATCAGCCTGTTTAAGGAAATGCCACGGTGGAAGTGACGTGGGAGACAGCACCATTCTTTAACCGGCTCTCACTATAGGTGTCTGTTGCATTAGTGAAAAAGGGCATAAAATGACACACTGTCATTTCCAAATCTGGATGATAAGTTCTATAATCTAATCTTGTTTCTTTTCTTCTTTTTTTTTTTGGGGGGGACAGAGTCTCACTGTGTCGCCTAGGCTTGAGTGCAATGGCGCGCTCTCAGCTCACTGCAACCTCCGCCTTCCGGGTTCAAGCAATTCTCCTGCCTCAGCCTCCCAAGTAACTGGGATTACAGGCGCACGCCGTCATGCCCAGCTAATTTTTTTTTTTTGTACTTTAGTAGAGATGGGGTTTCACCGTGTTGCCCAGACTGGTCTCAAATTCCCGAGCTCAGGCACTCCACCCGCCTTGGCATCCCAAAGTGCTAGGATTACGGGCGTGAGCCACCACGCCCGACCTTGTTTCTTTAGAGAGAACATTCTTCACTAGAGGAGACTTTTGCAGGGAGCAGAGCCTTTGCTTTCCAAATTGTCAAATAATGCATTCCCAGGCTGTCCAGCCTCTGGTGGAATTCTTCAGGAAGCAAGTTAATACAGACCCTGACTATGCTCCAAGAATTAAAAAAAAAAAAAAAAGGTACACATAGCTTTCCAAAGAAAACTTCAAGGCACAGTGCGAAGAGTCTGCCCTGATCTGAAGCCCTTTGGCCAGGTGCTAATAGAACCAGCTGGGCAGGGTGTAAAGTAAGGCCAAAGCTATCCAAGTAAGAATTGGCAGTTTCACACAGAGGACCTTCACACAAAAGAATAAAACAAAGTACATTTTCCTGAGACCCTGAGCTGCCTAACACTTCATGGAGCATCCGGCACACAGTGCCCCAAACTGTGCCTGACTGTGCAAGACTCATCCAACAAGCATGTTTTCAGGCTTTGCCACGCTTTGGGCATAGTGCATGGTAGAGGTGGCACATTACTTGCCTGGCAGGGATGTTTTATTTGGCCCACAAAGCATTTTTAAGAGGACTCTGTTAAGATTTTTAGGAGGTTTCACCTCAGAAGGCACAATTTCTAACTTGTCTTTAAAACTCAGGAGGTTTGGCTGGGTGCCGATCACCTGAGGTCAGGAGTTCAAGACCAGCCTGGCCAACTTGGTGAAACCCCATCTTTATGAAAAGTACAAAAAAATTAGCTGGGCGTGGTGGCGCGTGCCTGTATTCCCCAGCTACTCAGGAGGCTGAGGCAGGAGGATCGCTTGAACCTGGGAGGCAGAAGTTGCTGTGAGCTGAGATCACGCCATTGCATTCCAGCCTGGGTGACAGAGCAAGACTCTGTCTCAAAAAACAAAAATCAAAAAAACTCAGGAGGTTTGTCAACCCTGGTCTATGGCGCCATATAGCAACAGTCAGCTAGCACTGAGCAGTGGTGGCCCCTTTACTCTAGACATGGTTTTGCCCTCTATCCAGCTCAAATTTCTCATTTGCTTTACCTGTTTGGCCTCTGTGGGAATTTCTCTTTGCAACCCCTACACTAAAGATAAAAAGAAGCAGTCCCTGTCGTCGGGAATCCACCAACTAGTAGGGAGGGCACACAAGTTAAGACATAGTAACACAGTGCTAGAATAAGAGAGCACAGTTTGGTTAAGAGAGGAGAAGCCTTCTCCGGAAGGGAGTTACTTAGCTGAATCTTAGAGAATCCGTCTTGGGAGTTGGCAGAGAAAAGGGAGAGGCTTGGGAAGTTCCAGGCGGAGGGTGCAGTATTTACAAAGAAACAGATGCATGTGCACAGTGTGTCCAATACTGGGAGTTAGGGAGTGGTGACAAGCGACACCGTAGCAAGAGACATTATGGAGCGCTTTGTGTCAAATACTTTGGACCTTATTGTGAAGACAATGAGATTCACTGAGCCACTTTAAGCAGGAGAGTTAATTGAAACCAGGAGAGTCTAATCTCTATGCTAATAGACTGCTTAGGCAACTCTGGAGGCATGAACTAGCTCTGGGTAGACACACCTCTCGTGTTGAGAATGGAGCAGAGCGTGAAAATCAAAGCTGACCTAGCAATCCACCTTTAGCATATTCACAGGATATAGTTTGGAATAGTGTAAAAGCTCTTGCAACCGATTATAACAAACTCTCATACTAATAGAAGCAACAAGTTACACTTTACATAGAGGTAGATCTGCAAGATTCAGCCAAGATTCAGGATACCGTCGTAAATGGCAAACTTGTGCAACTTGATTTTCCTATTGCCTCATTATATAAAGAAGATATTAGCAAGGGCTTTCTTGGATGTCTGGTCAACTTTTGTTTTTTCATCATAAAAAGGATAAAATATTTTAAAAGGAGGGATGTCAATACAGGGACCTATGAGCAGGTGATGCCAGAGGGGGATGCCCAGGACTCAGAGGCTGGAGAGAGCTCCTGGGCCAAGGCTGGTGACCACAGAACACTTCAAAGACTTTGAGTAAAGGGAGAGACAGTCCAAAGGGCTCGAGTCCAGAAATGGATTCCAGTACTAGAGAGGCAGGATTTCCGTGCACAGCATTTACTATAGTATTTTAATTGTATAAAATTTTTTAAATTAATTTTTAATTATACATATTACATATACACACAATCTCCTTATGAAAAAAGAAGATCACAGATAAGACTACAGTCCCTTTTGACCATCACTCCCAATCTGCATCCCCTCCTCACTCCCCAGAGGAAACTACTATTGTAGTTTGGTGTGAATTCTACAGACCTTTCCTAGGCATTTAAAAACATGGAAATATATACAAAAAGTATTGTTTTGTATTTCCAAAAATAATTCAAATGAAATAATATTATGTGTAATGTTCCACAACTTTCCTTGTTGGTACATATAATTCATTCTTTGAAATTGTTGCAGTGTTCCTTAGTGTAGCTGTATCTCAGTTTATTTGTTCATGTCCCTATTGAGAAACATTTTGGCTTTCAATATGTCATTATTACAAATACCATGGCAATGAATATCGTGGTACATGCTTCTTGTGCCCATGTAGAAGTATTTTTCTCAGATATCTACAAGTGAAACTGCAGGATCATTTTTAAACATAAATTTAATTTAAATATGTAGCATCAAATTGACCTCTAGAGTAGTGGATGAACTGTTTTCTCACCCCTGCTAAACACACAATATCATCAAATTTATGATTTTTGCCACCCTGATGAGTGAAAAATGGTATCTTGTTCTAAATTGCATTTGCCTGATCACTAGTTTGGTTGAGTGTATTTTCATATTTTATTGCTCATTTATATTTCATTTTTGGTATATCATTTTAGTTAATGTATTATGTATTATTATTCTTTTCCTAAAAACATAGATTTAATAGTCTGTCCCACTAATCTATGAACTCCTTGAAAATGGGACTATTTCTTTCTTGTTTATTGTTTTATCTTTTGGGTTATGAGAATCTGAAAAAGTTAGTTCACTTCTCTGGTTCTCAGTTTTCTTATCAGCAAAATGGTCATAATAAACTAGGTTGAGAATCCCTTATCCAAAATGCTTGGAACCAGAAGTGTTTCAGATTTCGGATGTTTTCAGATTTTGGAATGTTTGCATCATACTTACCATTTGAGCCTCCCAAATCTGAAAATCTGAAATCCAAAATGCTGTAACGATCATTACCTTTGAGTGTCATGTCAGTGCTCAAAAATGTTCAGATTTTAAAGCATTTCAGATTTCAGATGTTCAGATTTGGGATGCTCAACCTAGTACCTACTTCATTGAGATGTCATGAGGATTAAAGGAGTACACAGTTGCCCTCTGTATTTGTGGGTTCTGTATCCGTGGATACAACCAACCATGAATCGAAAACATTTGGAAAAAATTGCATCTGTACTAGACGTGTATAATTTTTCTTGTCATTATTCCATAAACAATACAGTGGGACAATTATTTACATAGCATCTACTTTGTATTCATTATTATAAGTTATCTACGGATGTTTTAAAATATACAGTAGAATACACACAGGTTATATACAAATATTACCCGTTTTATATAAGGGACTTGAACATCTTCAGATTTTGATATCCATGGGAGGTCCTGAAACCAATCCCCTATGAATACAAGGGACAACAAGGGACAATTGTATATGTAAAGCATTTATTAATGCATCTATTAATATTATATCCTCAGGATTTAGAGTCCTCAGTGTATAACAGACAATTAAATACAGTTTAAAGTTGAATTTGGAGATCCTATGAACAGATAAGACACCAGAGCAGAGGTCAGGCAATGATGAAACAAGTTAAGAACCTGGTTCCTAGAACTGAGAAATAAAGCAGGTACTTGGTTCCAAAGAGCACGGAAGGGTCCCACCTCTTTGGACTGGATCATAAGGTAACCTCAAGTTACCTGGAGCCAGGCTATAAACCCAGAGCTACCAGACAGACCTGACCCAGACACTGGCAGAGAAAGCTAAACAAAGGAATGTCAAATGAATAGAGGGCTAAATAACTCCTACCACAGGGAAAAGAAGCAGTGAGCCAGGCAGGATATCAGAGGTGGGCAATAATATCTAATTGACAAAGGGTTTTAAAGCAAACCGTTGTTTTAGTTAAAAAGATCCAGCCATCACTAAGATGAAATCATTAAGTATTTCTAAGCCCTTTTATTTAAGACAGAAGATGGAAAAATGAATTCTATCAGGAAGTGTTATAAACTAATTTTCCCCTTGGATTTTGCTAGGTTCTGAAAGCTTTATTTTTATTCATCCTTCATTCTGCTTTAATACTAAACTTAAAAGCATTGTTTGATTTTTCAGTTTTAAAGATAAAGGGATAATTAGGCCAGGCGCAGTGGCTCATGCCTGTAATCCCAACAATTTAGGAGGCCGAGGCAGGAGGATCACTTGAGGCCAGGAGTTCGAGACCAGCCTGGCCAACATGGCAAAACCCCATCTCTACTAAAAATACAAAAATTAGCTGGGCATGGTGGTGCATGTCTGTAATCCCAGCTACTCAAAAGGCTGAGGCAGGAGAATCGCTTGAACCCCGGAGGCAGAGGTAGCAGTGAGCCAAGATTGTGCCACTGCGTTCCAGCCTGGGCGACAAAGTGAGACTCTGTCTCAAAAAAATAAAAATTAAAAGATAATTTGCATAGGTAAAATGCACCCTTTTCAGTGTACCGTGCTGTGAGTTTTAACAAACACACAGTCACGTAACCACTGCCACAATCAAGATGTAGAACAGTTCCATTACCGCCCAAATTCCTTTATGCCTATTTATAATCAATCCTTCCTCCTATCTCCAGCTCCAGACATTACTGATCTTTTTTCTGTCCCTATAGTTTTACTCTTCCAAAATGTCAGATAAATGAAATCATAAAATATGTAGCATTATGAGTCTGATTCTTACACTTAGCATACATATTTGAGTTCCATCCATGTTGTATGCATCAGTTCATTCCTTTTTCCCCCAACTGAGTAGAATTCCATTGTATGGATGGATATACCACAGCTTGTTTATCCTGTCACCAGCTGAGGACAATTTATTTCCAGTTTTTGGCAATTATGAATAAAACCTCTATAAACATCAATAAACAGGTTTTTATGCGGGCGAATAAGGTTTCATTTCTTTTGAGTAAATACCTAGGAGTGTGATTCCGGAGTCATGTGATAGGTATATGTTTAACTACATATAAAACTGCCAAACAGTTTTCCAAAGTGGCTGTACCATTTTATATTTCCACCAGCCACGTATCTGTTTGATTTTGAATAATTCTTATAAAACACAGTCCAGAACATTTTCTACAGGATAAAACATCCCACATTTTTCATTCATCACTCAGTAGCTTCCTTTTGACCATTGAGGAAACTGTCTTCTTCCCAGCCATGAGTATCACTGCTTTTCTATATGCACCCCTGCGTACAGTCAGACCCTGATCACGCCAGTTCTTCCCCACATCCATAGTTTTGTTTATGCCATTTGCCACCTGAGATGTTTACCTTTTATTACTGAAATCTTATGCAAACCCCACTATCAAAATCTTTTCATTCTGCAAGACTTCCTTCTGCTCTCCAAAAAAGACAAGTCAATGAAAGGTGTTGACAGAGGAGGCCAACAAAACAGGCTCAGGCATTGGGCGCAGCCCCTTGCTTTCTGTGCTATCCATCTGGGATCCCATGTGCCACGTGGTGGGGGAAGCTAATGAGGGGTCCAGGAGAGCAGGCAAAAGTCCTAGCAGAGCAGGTCTTCCCCACCCCCACCCCTCCTTTTATAAAAGGTGAATATACCTCAAAGTAATTAGAACTGGTTGCAAAGAGTAAAACGAATTCTTATTATTTGGGGTTGTCTGGGATACAGAAAGCTTTTCCTTTGATGCAAGTTTGGGCCAGTTTTTGGTGCTACTCAGGACTTCTCTCTGCCTCCAAGTTTTTTTACATCTGAATATATACATAGGTACATATGGCTTTGGCATGGCCGAGAAAAAGAATCGATAAGCAAATTCTTTTGTGTACTTCCTATAAAAGAGATACGATACATAAGACAGTTTTGTTTTTTTTTCTCTCTCTCTCTCTTCCCTAAACAGTCCCGAGGCCCCCTGGGTGCTGAAGGCAGCACCACAATGCAACGTGTCCTCTCTCGGTTCCATTTCTGGAGGAGCTGATGCAATTCCAAGGCGCGGGGCTGGGCCAGAGCTCGGTTCTTGTGCTACAGTAGAATAGTGTTCCAGCGTGGCTGCCTCTGCAGCGCCTGGCAATTCTAGAAATTTTGCCATCTGAAGCTCAGCTCAGGAATACTGAGCTTGCAGCCATCAGCTTTGAGTGCCATTATCTGAACCGGCCCTGAGTGCCAGTCTCGAGCGCTTACACCTCCCAGGCCGCCAACGAGGACCCTATTGACTTGATACTCCCCTCCTCCAGGAGACAGTCTCGGTCCCATATGGCTCCAGCTCTTGACCAGGGATCTCATGATTGAAGTGAAAAAGGAAAGGAAGCAGACTCTGTCCTCCTTACCAAGTGACTGTTCCCACCTTGCCATCCCAGCCAGACTTGACACGTCCAAAAACTGCATCCTCAGCCCCTTCCCGGCAGAAGACAATGGCTTGCGTGCCAATTTCCATCCGGGACCCTCCCCAAGCCCTCCTCTGAGGTCTCTCTGTTTTTGTTTGTTTGTTTGTTTTAAACGCTGTCTTGGTGTTTGGCAAAGTCTAAGCATCGCTGCTCATCCCCAGCCCCACCGCCCCGGCCCTCCCGCCCCGGAGTCTGGAAACCAGGACAGGGTGACAGCCAGGACGCTCGCCTGGGCCGGACTCACCCGGCCAGTGGAGAAGCGCCGGAGCGCCTGGCTGCCCCGCCGCAGCATGCTGGAGAGGAGCGCTCGCACTGGCGACGCGGCGGCGCGGGAGGCAGGCGGGCGGCGCAGCCTGGGCGCGGCCTGCAGTCTGGATGCCCCGGACTGCCTGGCTCGCGGCTCGCGGCTCTCTGCCTCTGCTAGTCCGCACCCGGCCCAAAGCCCACCGCCCGCGGCCCGCCCCACCCTACCAGCTGCAAGGCCCCGCCCCCAGCTGGCAAGACCCCGCCCCCAGCTGGAAGGCCCCGCCCGGCCAGCTGGCTGCGTTCGGACAGCCAACCCTTTGCGACCCGGCGGAGCGCGCAGGCTTCCTGGAGCCTGTGGGCCCTGACCCTGGTGCCAAGAGCTCGCCCAGTCGCAAGGACCGCGCCTCTCCGCTGCCTGGACTTTCCGCCAATTCCAGCCAAGGTCCAGGTGCTTTCTAACTGTGGGACCCTCTACCAGTTACTCAGCCCCTCCGCAATATATACGGATCTACCTTATTAGTGGTCAATCTGACATCCCAAGTGCTATCCATAGCACAGCCCGTAAAAGGCACGCCTGTAGACAGATACGTAGTGGGGGCGCCTTCGCTGTGTAGGGATCCTGATGCCTACCTCGTAGGATGGTAGGCCGGGCGCGGTGGCTCACGCCTGTAATTCCAGCACTTTGGGAGGCCGAGGAGGGAAGATGGCCTGAGCTCAGGAGTTCGAGATCAGCCTGGCCACTATGGTGAAACCCCCGTCTCTACTAAAAATAAAAAATAATAAGAATAAAATAATTAGCCGGGCGTGGTGTCGCATGCCTGCAGTCCCAGCTACTCGGGAGGCTGAAGCACGAGGGTCACCTGAGCCGGGGAGGCGGAGGTTGCAGTGGAGCTGATATCACGCCACTGTACTTCAGCCTGGGCAACAGGGCGACACTCTGTCTCAAAAATAAATAAATAAATACATAAATTGGTGCAAAAGTAATTGTGGTTTTTGCCACTGAAAATAATGGCAAAGCCGCAATTACTTTTTCATCAACCTAATAGATACATGCCCTTCTCCCTCACCTCACTGGAAAAAACGATCAGACGTGCTTTAGCTGGACGTTTATCTCAAGCCAGACTTCTTAGCCCAGCATTCAGGGCCGTCTGCAATTTGCCATTTTCTCTTATTTCTCACTGCTCTTTTGCATATGTAATTCTGCTTGACTGCAGTTCTTGCCTATTCCTTCTTGGACAATGTCTCTCAGAAAAGCTTGTCATCTGTCACTTGTAATTATCTTGGCACGACCTTTCTTTTTGAAAGGTACCGCTTACATGCTGCCTCCCGGAGGCGCTTTTTTCTGATTCTTTTCTCTCTCAGTCTCCTTATTCCCCATAAATAATTGTTCACTCGTCTTAATGGGAAAGAATCTTTGTCTATGCATCTGTTATGGCTGTCTCAATCTGCTACTGGTATTTGTATACCTATTAACGTCTCTGTTGGAAGCTCCTTGCAGGCTAAGTCCATGTCTGATTAATCAGGATTTACAGTATCCAGCACTAACCAGAGCTTTAAAAAAAAATAAAATAAAAAATAACTTGTTAAAAAAAAACTTGTTGAAATAGATGAACGTGTTTAAGAGAGTAAGGAGACAAAAAAGAACCATCATTAAAACTTGGAGAATTGCAACAAACATCCAGGGTTTTGCTTTGAGCACTACATCTTGCCTATTCAACCCACTTTCCTGACTGCATTTTGTGACTTCTTGCTCTTTTAAACTTCCAAATATTGATATTCACTTTATTTATTCTGATCTGTGTATACTAGAAGGGTGCACAATGAGTGTGGTTTTTTTTGTTTTGTTTTGTTTTGTTTTTTCTGAATGAGGTTCCATAGTTATATATTACTATTCCCAAGTTTAAGAAATGTAGAATTTATGTTCACTCAAATATAATGAAATGTTCATTGTGTTTACTTTTTCCCTGGAAGAATCAAAAGTATAGTTTCCTTGATAACTGGAAATTAGATCAGATGCAATTACAGAGTTTGACAAAGAGATCAACCCCTGCCAATCTATTTCTATACCCAGTAAAAATACTCCTTAAAAATAGAGATAAAACAAAGCCATTTTTAGAAACAAAAACTTGAGAGAATTTGTCATCAGCAGACAGACAATAAAGGAAATATGAAAGAATATCCTTCCAGCAGGAAAAAAAAATTTACCCACACGGAAACCTAGAAATGCAAGAAGCCCAACAAAAAAGGCAAAGACGTGAGCAAATTTAAAGTGAACATTGGACTGGGCATGGTGGCTCATGCTTGTATTCCCAGCACTTTGGGAAGCTGAGGTGGGCAGAGTTCGAGACCAGCCTGGGCAACATGGTGAAACACTGTTTCTACAAAAAAATACAAAAATTATACAAAAATTAGCCAGGCATGGTCATGTGCCTCTAGTCCCAGCTTCTCAGAAGGCTGAGTAAGGAGGATCGCTTGAGCTGGGAGATTGAGGTTTCAGTGAGCTGTGGTTGTGCCACTGCACTCCAGCCGGGTGACAGGGTGAGACCCTGTCTCAAGAAAAAAAAAAGCGAACATTGACCACATGAACAATAATAATATATTATTATAATTAATATAATAAAATATTGTATGTTGATATATATATACATGAAAATACCCAAATATCCAAACAACAATAGAAAATTGTTGGATAAGTTTGTAGGAAAGAAAATAATCCCAGATGGAAACTCACAGATGAAAGAATGAATAGTAATGTAAAGGGTTAATATGAGGGCAAATTTAAGTTAATATTAATTGTATAGAACAATAATAATAATGTTTTATGGAGTTCAAATATATATATGCATGTGCATAGACTATTTAATTCACTTTGTGCCATTTTTGTAAATACAATCATTTGAATAACTTTTTGTAAGTGTCTGGATTAATTTCACACTTTAGAAAGTACATAGATGATGTGCCAAGTTGAAACCCAAGAATTCCCACACAAAACTCTGTATGAAAGTTAGAGTTCTATGTAAAGCTTGCATAGTAAGAGTGGCTATGGTCTTGGGTTTACAGAATACTAAATTGGAATCTTTTTTTTTTTTTTCGGACTTGGTGTCCCTGGAATGCAGTGGTGGGATCACAGCTTACTGCAGCCTCAACCTTCCCTGGCTCAGGTGGTCCTTCTACATCAGCCTCCTGGGTAGCTGGAATTCCAGGCACACACCACCATGCTCGGCTAATTTTTTTTGTATTTTTTTGTAGAGACGGGGTTTTGCCATGTTGCCCAGGCTGGTCTCAAACTCCTGGCCTCAAGTGATCTGCCCACCTCCACCTCCGAAAGTGCTAGTATTACAGGTGTGAGCCACTGCACTCGGCCCTAAATTGGAATCTACTCATTCTGCCATAGATAAATGTTTTGTTTAGTGACTAATATCTGTGACATTAGGGGCCTTGTGCAAATATAATACATTCATCGGGGATCTGTTTTGTCCTAGACACAACGTTCACTCCGAATTTTATGAAATTGCAAGTCATATAATTTATAAACTTCTAAAAATGTGTGTAGAACATTTTTACTTCCACAGTCAACTTTGAGGATTTTAGAACAAAATTCTATGGGTTTCCATGCCTTCTTGTTTGGTTGCTCTTTGACTGAAATTAACATGTAGCCATATTGACTATTTGGAAACATTGCTATTTCTCTCTATATTTTTAAGTTTTGCTCTGCTGAATACTCTGTTTTACCATATATAAGAGTGATATGAGCTAGGCTAGTGACTAACGACTGTAATCCCAGTGACTTGGGAAGCTCAGGCAGGAGGATCGCTTGAGGCCAAGAGTTTAAGACCAGCCTGGGCAATGTAAGGAGACCCCCATCACTAAAACAAAAACAACAATTAGCCGGGCATGGTGGCATGCACCTGCAGTCCGAGCTACTTGGGAGGCTGAAGTAGGAAGATCACTTGGGCCCAAGAGTTTGAGGATACAGTGAGTTATGATTGCACCACTGCACTCCAGCCGAGTGACAGAGCAGAGACCCTGACTTTAAAAAAAAAAAAAAAAAAAAAAAAGAGATGTTTTCTTTATAAATTTCTCTCTCTGTGTGTTTCTCTCTCCCTCTCTCTTTGAGACAGGGTCTTGCTCTGCCATCCAGACTGGCGTACAGTGGCACAAACAAGGCCCACTGTGGCCTCAATCTCATGGGCTCAAGTGATCCTTCTGCCTCAACCTTCCGACTAGCTGGGACCACAGGTATGCACCATCACACCTAGTTTTTTTTTTAATTTTGAGGCCGGGTGCGGTGGCTCACACTTGTAATCCCAGCACTTTGGAAGGCCAAGGTGGGAGGAACACCTGAGGTCGCAAGTTTGAGACCAGCCTGACCAACATGGAGAAACCCCGTCTCTAATAAAAATACAAAATTAGCCAGGTATGGTGGTGCATGCCTGTAATCCCAGCTACTCAGGAGGCTGAGGCAGGAGAATCACTTGAACCCAGGAGACGGAGGTTGTGATGAGTTGAGACAGCGCAACTGCACTCCGGCAACAAGGTCTCACTATGTTGCCCAGGCTGGTCTTGAACTCCTGGGCTCAAACCATCCTCCTGCCTCGGCCTCTCAAAGTGTTGGGATTACAAGTGTGAGCCACTGAGTCTGGCCTAAATCTCACTTTTTTTAAGCACTCTTGACCTTGTATTAAACAGTTGTTAATTAAAACAATTATTAATGCTTAATTATTTTTTAAGCAAAAATAATTTTATGATAAAAACAAACACTTGAGAGCACCAGTCCAGCAATGTGTAACAGGAAGAACTGAATTCTGGTAAGTAATTTTAATGATGAATTAAGTGAATTAAACTTGATACAAATATATTATGTAATATAAATACTGTATGGAATTTGCCCCTGGTAAATAATTAGGTCTTTTACTTCTGTAAATGTCACTTTAATATTCATTTCCTTTTTTTCCTGTGGTTAATCTCATTAAATATATGAATTTTAATAAAGTTTTCTTGGGACAAATTTACAAGGATGCATCATAACAATGAGGATCAAGAGCCTAAAATAAACTTTTTAAAGTTTTTCCTCATCTTTCACTTGCAGAAAGCCTCCCACCTTTTGAATAAGGCATTCCTTTTGGGTCTTGTTTGCATCAGTATAAGCACTATCCAGTGACCCAAAATTATAGTGGCAACCTTGAGCATATTCACTGACAGATCTTCAGCTGCAGGGTGAAAACTGATGGCTTCAGCTGCTGTGCTCCTTGCATCCAGCTCTGCATACACATTGAGTCTATGCTTCTCCTGGGTGCTGCCAACCAATGACTGGGAGTGGCAGAAATGCTATGGTAGGTCATTTCGGGGAAGATGCATATCACTTCTGACAGGGTGACTCCTCATTGGCCTGTTGAACTTTCTTTGACTTTCATAGCAGTCTAAACCTCTTCTTTAGCCTGCTTTCCTTCACAAAAGGTCAGACCTGCATTGTGGCCTGATAGCTCTCCCAGCCTCCCCTCCCAGCCTCCTCACTTCCCCTCACTGCTGTTTTCCACTAATAAATCCCTTGCATGTCTAATTTCATCTTGGCCTTTTAGGAAACCTGTAATAATGTTATAGGAGTTATTAAGAAATTATTTTAGGCAGATAGAGAGGAAAAGGGGTCCTTGGAAAGTTTTTGTCTCTTTAAAAGCAGCTCCAGAAACGGAAAGCCCCAGCTCTTAGAGCCAGGCTGGCAAACTTTGATATGCAAATGCAAGCCACTAGAAACTAGGTCTACCCAAACATGGCAGTTCCCACCTTTGCCCTCTTGCCCTTGCCCCCACATGTGCCTGGCAACATGGCCGCCCCCACATATCCCCACGTGTGTAGAACATCATGGTGCCCTGCATTTGCATATTAAAAGGCTAGGGTGGGAAGACCAGTTTTTTTTCACAGGCTATGTGAGTGACATGCCTGCTCAAACCAATTCCCTGAGCCCTATACAAATCAGGTACCACCTCCTCCAGCCTCCTCATATAAGCAGTTACATTTCCACGGCACTCAGGATTTCCTCTCACAGCTTTAGAATGCCTCCCTCCCTCTGTCTCTGTTCAGGGGAGCTGCTTCTTCTCCCTTTTTCTTGCCTATTAAAGTCTCCACTCCTTAAAACTACTCCACGTGAGTCCGTGTCGTTTTATCCAATTTGGCTTGAGACAAGAGCCCTGGTGTTCTTCACTCATCAGAGCCATATTAATGTATATCATGAAAAACATCCACAAAACCAAAAGTTGGTTCTTTGAAAAGGCTTATAAAATTGGTACACATTTGGTGAGATTAATAAAGAAAAAATAAAGAGAAATAACAAATATCAACAACAGAGAATTGGACAGTAGTACAGATCACACAGACATTAAAAACATAAAAAGAGGCTGGGTGCAGTGGCTCACAGCTGTAATCTCAGCGCTTTGGGAAGCTGAGGTGGGAGGCTTTCCTGATGCTAGGAGTTTGACACTAGCCTGGGCAACATAGAGAGACCTGGTATCTATTATTATTACTTTTTTTTTTAATTAGCCAAGTGTCACGGCACACACCTGCAGTCTTATCTACTTGGGAGGCTGAGGTGGGAGGATTGCTTGAGCCCAGAAGTTACAGTGAGCCATGATCATGCTGCTGCACTCTAGCCTGGGCAGCAAAGGGGAGACCCTGTAGTTAAAAAAAAAAAAAAAAAAGCGTTAAGAGACTTCTCTTTCAGCTATGATAAAGTCCTTTACAGCAGATTAATATTCATATGAAGAACAGCTAGTACAGCTAGCTAAAATTTTTTGGCATATCTATTTGAAGGCATCAGAAAGCTGAAACGGCAGTCAAGACTCTATGTACTGATGTCCTAGAGGAAAAAGCAGCTCACTAAGTTGAATCCAATATTTTGCATTCTGCTTTCCTCTTCAGCATTTACAAATGCTTGGTTTGGGGTGAGAAGCCAGGCATAAAGAAGATGCTAGAGACACCAGCAGTTTTCAGCAATCTAATGGGATGGAGAAGATAAAAACTGGAGTTTGAGCTGCCAGGAATTTAGGAGCCAAGATCTTGGAGATAAGAGATGTAGAAGTGTACTCAGTTAATGATACCTGTTTTTAGCTGGAAGTACTTGCTGATTCTAGAGGTGCATGGGATTAGAGGCTATAAAACCAAGCAGAAATGATCGAAAAGCACAGCAGAGTTTTCTGTACCATGAAATTGGAATTCAGCATCTGCCAAGAAGGAAGAAATCCAGTAAACACTACAAGCTCTCGGCTGATACTCTTCAATGACATTACCCTAGGAAAGGGTGCAAACTAGAGATACTACAACTATTTTAAGACTACAGCCTAGCCTCACATGCGCTCAGCCCTGATTGGAATGAGCTGATCTGCCTGACATTAGTTGCCTGCCAAAGAATAGGATCAATCCTCTCTGGAGAAAAATAACATCATCCAGAAAGCCTGCAATTGTTCATTCACTCTCCTGCATTCAATTATAACTGACCAGGTAATACAGGAGTTATTAAGAAATGATTCTCAGGCAACTAGAGAGGGTGAAAGTTCACAGTGGAATTTTCCTTTAATAAAAAGCGGGCCCCAAGCCATTTCTTCTTTAACAGAAAGCAGCCTGAGAAGCTTTTATATGTAAATATCGGCAGCTGTACCTGAAAGCCAGGTACATTCAATATGGGGTCTCCCGCCCTCTTTTCCTTATGACCGCGTTTGCTGGCATTAAAGCAGCCTTCAGGTAAAACCACGTACACAGGTATCATGGCTGCCGCCAGGAGGAGGCTGCATTTGCATAAAAAAAGAGTAGGATGGGAGGGACAGTCTTTTCGTTGGCTACGTAAATGATACACCTGGTCAAACCAATCCCCTGTGCCCTATGTAAATCAATCACCGCCTCCTCAAGCCTCTGTACAAAACAGATTGCGTTCTGCCCCAAGCTGGAGTCCCTTTGGGGCAATCTGCTTTCTCAGCATGAGGAAGCCTTTTTGCTCTCTCTTCTTGTCTATTAAACTTTCCGCTCCTAAACCCACTCCTTGTGTGTGTCCATGTTTTGAATTCTTTCTCGGCTGTGACAAAGAACCAGGGGATATACTCCAGACATTGGAGCCATTTCACCGGGACGTCAAGAAAAATGAGCAAAAGAAATAAACAGTGCCACATGAACAGTGCTAAACTAGGTAGAAATAACCACTCTCACTTTCATGTTATCACCAGTAATCTGTGCAATAATGCGATAATATGTTGCTCCATGCCTGACTCCACCAAGCTGTATGTCAAATTTAAGGACAATTGCTCACTAAGTAATGTTTGAGCATTTGTCATGTGCTGGGCACTGTAGTAGATGCTAGATGTAGAGAGATGAACAAGGCAGATGCTTTGTGATAATGTGAGCCTAAAGCTGCCAAGGAATACCATAGGAACCTAAAGAATATAGCCCAAACTGTAGAAGACACAGAAAAGAACAGTAAAAATCCAAACAGTGATGGCCGGGCGCAGTGGCTCATGCCTGTAAACCTAGCACTTTGGGAGGCCGAGGCGGGCGGATCACCTGAGGTCGGGAGTTTGAAACCAGCCTGACCAACATGGAGAAACCCTGTCTCTACTAAAAATACAAAATTAGCCGGCCGTGGTGGTACATGCCTGTAATCCCAGCTACTAGGGAGGCTGAGGCAGGAGAATCGCTTGAACCTGGGAGGCAGAGGTTGCGATGAGCCGAGATCACGCCATTGCACTCCAGCCTGGGCAACAAGAGCGAAACTCCCTCTCAAAAAAAAAAAAAAAAAAATTCCAACAGTGGGCATCATTTGAATCCTGAAGCCAGATGCACATAAAGGCCAACCCCACACTAGATGTTTTAAAATTGACGTAGTGCGGTAAAAATGACTTTACTGTTGGTATACAATTCTATGAGTATTAACACATGTATATATTTGTGTAGGGAATACCACAGTCAAAATATCAATAGTTGCATTACTCACCCTCTGAAAAAATTCCTTGCCCTAGCCCTTTGTTGTGATATCCATTAACCACCTCTTTGCCCTGATAAACACTGATATGTTCTCTATGACTGCAGTTTGAATGTAGTTGTCAAATCAATGGAAACACAACAGTATGTGACTTTTAGAGCCTGGTTTCTTTCACTCAGCATGATGTCCTTGAGATTTGTGCAAATATTTAGCATTTTCCATGGAGTTTATGATGCTTCTATTACTGATTTCTAATATAATTTCATGATAGTGAGAGAATAGAACTATATTTCAATCCGTTAAACTTTATTGGGATTTATTTTATGGCCTACCACATGGCCTATCTTACCGAATAGTCCCTGTACTCTTGAAAAAAATGTGTATTTTGCTGTTGTTGGATGGAGTGTTTTGTAAACATCAATTAAGACATGTTGGTGAAAATATTGTTTAATTCTTCTATATACGTCTACATTCTGTCTACTTGTTATATCAAATACTGAAAGAGGAATGTTGAAGTCTCAAACTATAATTGTAAATTCATCTATCTTTTCTTCTTTCTATTCTGTCAGAATTTGTTTCATATATTTTAAAGTTCTGTTATTGAGAGCATATATATTTAGGATTGTAATGTCTTTTTGATGAATTAATCACTTTGACATTGTGAAATGTCTCTATTTATCTGAGATAATATTCTTTGTTCCAAACTCTAATTTGTATGATATTAATACGGCCACCAGCCACTTCAGCTTTTTTGTTTTTTAGATGGAGTGCAATGGCAAGATCTCGGCTCACCACAACCTCCACCTCCTGGGTTCAAGCAATTCTCCTGCCTCAGCCTCCCAAGTAGCTGGGATTGCAGGCATGTGCCACCACACCCGGCTAATTTTGTATTTTTAGTAGAGATGGGGTTTCTCCATGTTGGTTAGGCTGGTCTTGAACTCCCGACCTCAGGTGATCCACCCACCTCGGCCTCCCAAAGTGCTGGGATTACAGGTGTGACCCACCGCACCTGGCCCTCCAGCTTTCTTATGATTAGAGTTAGCATGGTATATCATTCCCTATCCCTTTGTTGCATAAAATCTGTCTTTATATTTAAAGCATATTGCTGGATCTTCTTTTTTCACCCAGTCTATCTCTGCATTCTTTTTTTATTTTGAATTTCGGTGGGTACACAGTAGGTGTGTGTATTTATGGGGTACATGAGATATTCTGATACAGAGATACAATGCATAATAATCACATCGGACAGCCGGGCACCGTGGCACATGCCTGTAATCCCAGCTACTCCAGAGGCTGAGGCAGGAGAATCACTTGAACCTGTGAGGCAGAGGTTGGGGTGAGCCGAGATCACGCCATTGCACTGCAGCTGGGGCAGCAAGAGCAAAACTCCATTTCAAAAAATAATAATAATAATAAATAAATAAATAATAATCACATCAGGGTAAATGGGGTATCCATCACCTCAAGCATTTATTCTTTGTGATACAAGCAATCCAACTATACTCTCTTAGTTATTTTTAAGTGTGCTTTTGTGCTATCAAAATACTAGATTTTATTCATTCTATCTAATTATATCAACTATATTTTTGTATCCATTAGCCGTACCCACTTGCCCCCCACCACCCCTGCCACCACCACTACCCTTCTCAGCCTTGGGGAACCATCACTGTACTCTCTATTTCCATGAGTTTAGTTGTTTTTCTTTTATAGCTCCCACAAATAAGTGAGAACTTGCAATATTTGTCTTTCTGTGCCTGGCTTATTTCACTTAAAATAATGACCTCCAGTTCCATCATGTTGTTGCAAATGACAAGATTTCATTATTTTTATGGCTGCATAGTACTCCATTGCATGTAAGTATCACATTTTCTTTATCCATTTATCTGTTGATGGACACTTAGGTTGCTTCTAAACCTTGGCTATTGTGAATAGGGCTGTAATAAATATGGGAGTGAGTGCAGTATATCTCTTTAATATACTGACTTCATTTTCTTTGGGTATATACCTGCAGTGTGATTCTTTGGGTATATACCTAGCAGTTTTGTTCTTTTTGTACAGGATAGCTTTGGCTATTCTGGGTCTTTTGTGGTTCTATATAAATTTTAGGACTATTTTTTCTATTTCTGTCAAGAATGTCATTGGTTATATTCACAGGGATTGCACTGAATCTGTAGATTGCCTTGGGTAGTATGGACATCTTAATAATATTGTTTCTTCAAATTCATGATCATGGAATATTTTTCCATTTTTTGTGTGTCCTCTTCAATTTCCTGCATCAATATTTTATACTTTTTATTGCAGAGAGATCTTCAATTATTTAGTTAAATTTATTCCTAGGGATCTTATTTTACTTGTAGCTATTGTAAATGGGATTACTTTCTTGATTTCTTTTTCAAATTGTTCACTATTGGCAGATAGAAATACTACTGATTTTTGTATGTTGATTTTGTATCCAACAACTTTACTGAATTTGTTGATCAATTCTAATAGTTTATTGGTGGAGTCTTTAGATTTTTTGAAATATAAGATTATATCATCTGAAAACGAGGATGATTTGACTTCTTACTCCCAGTTTGGATGCCCTTTCTTTCACTTGTCTAATTGCTCTAGCTAGGACTTCCAGTACTATGTTGAATAATAGTGGTAAAAGTGGGCATCCTTGTCGTTGTTCCAGATCTTAGACGGAAGGTTTTCCATTTTTCCCCATTCAGTATAATACTAGCTATGGATCTGTTTACTGTGTTATGTTACTTTTATACCCAGTTTTTTGAGGATTTATCATGGAGGGATATTGAATTTTATCAAATGTTTTTTCAGCATCAAGTGAAATGATCGTTGGTTTTTGTCCTTCATTCTGTTGATATACTCACATTGATTAATTTCCATATGTCGAAACATCCTTGCATCCCTGGGATAAACCACTTACTTGGTCATGATAAATGCTCTTTTTAATGTCTTGTTGAATTTGGATTGCTAGTATTTTTTTTTGAGGATTTTTGCATTAATGTTCATCAGGGATATTGGCTTGTGGTTTGCTTTTTTTTTGATGTGTCTTTGGTTTTGGTATCAGGGCAATACTGGCCTCACAGAATAAGTTTGAAAGTATTCCATCATCCTCTATTTTTCTGAATAGTTTGAGTGGGATTGGCATTCATTTTTCTTTGAATGTTTGGTAAAATTCAGCAGTGAAGCCATAAGGTCTCTGGCTTTCTTTGCTGGGAGACTTTATATTACAACTTTGATCTCATTACTTCTTATTGGTTGGCTCAGGTTTTGGATTTCTTCATGGCCCAATCTTGGTAGGTTGTAGCTTTCTAGCAAGGTATCTATTTCTCCTAGATTTTCCAATTTATTCACATTCAGTTGCTGATAGTAGCCACAAATGATCCTTTGAATTTCTGTGGTATCAGTTGTAAAGTCTTTTTCATCTCTGATTTTATCTATTTGGCTCTTCTCTCTTTTTTCCTTAATTAGTTAAGCTAAAAGTTTGTCAATTTTGTTTATCTTTTTTAAAAAGCCATCATTTCCTTTTATTGATCTTTTGTATTTTTTTTTCATTTTAATGTCATTAATTTCTGCCCTGACCTTTATTATTTCTTTTCTTCTATTAGTTTTGGGTTTGATTTGCTTGTGCTTTTCTAGTTCTTTAAGATGCATCATTAGTTTATCTATTTGAAGTTTGTCTTCTTTTTTGATGTGGGTGCTTATAGTTATAAACTTTCTTCTTAGGACTTCTGTCACTGTATCCTGTGTCTGTAAGTTTTGGTAGGTTGTGTTTCCATTATCATTTGCTTCAATAAATTTTTCAATTTTCTTCTTAATTTCTTCATTGACCCACTGGTTATTCAGGAGCAACTTGTCTAATTTTCATGTGTTTGTATAGTTTCCAAAATTCCTCTTGTGATTTCTAGTTTCATTCCATTGAAGATGTTTTACATTATTTCAATTTTTTGAATGTTTTAAGACTTGTTTTGTGACCTAATATGTAGTTTATCCTTGGGAATGAGCCATGTGCTGAGGAGAATAATGTGTATTCTGTAGCTGTTGGATAAAATGTTCTGTAAATATCTATTAGGTCCATTTGGTCTATAGTGTAGATCAAGTCTGATGTTTCTTTGCTGATTTTCTGTCTGGATGATCTGTCCAATGTTGAAAGTGGGGTGTTGAAGTCTCCAGCTATTATGGTATTGGGGTCTATCTCTCTCTGTAGTGGTAACAATATGTACTTTACATATGGGGGTGCTCCAGTGTTGGGTGCATATATATTTACAGGTGCTATATCCTCTTACCGAATTGACCCTTTTATCATTATAAAATGACCTTCTTTGTTCCATAGTTTTTGTTTTGAAATAACGTATTTTGTCTGATGTAAGTATAGCTACTCCTGCTCTTTTTTTGTTTCCATTGGCATGGAATATCTTTTTCCATCCCTTTATTTTCAGTCTATGTGTATCTTTATAGGTGAAATATATTTATTTATTTATTTATTTATTTATTTATTTATTTATTGAGATGGAGTCTCGCTCTGTTGCCCAGGCTGGAGTACAGTGGCGTGATCTCGGCTCGGCTCACTGCAAGCTCCACCTCCCAGGTTCATGCCATTCTCCTGCCTCAGCCTCCTGAGTAGCTGGGACTACAGGCGCGTGCCACCATGCCCGGCTAATTTTTTGTATTTTCAGTAGAGATGCGGTTTCACCGTGTTAACCAGGATGGTCTCGATCTCCTGACCTTGTGATCCACCCACCTCGGCCTCCCAAAGTGCTGGGATTATAGGCGTGAGCCACCGTGCCTGGCCAGGTGAAATATGTTTCTTACAGGCAATAGATCATTGGATCTTGTCTTTTTATTTATTCAGCCACTTTATGTCTTTGGAGTGGAGAGTTTAGTCCATTTACCTTCAATGTTATTGTTGATAAATAAGAACTTACTCCTGCCAATATGTTATTTATTTTCTGGTTGTTTTGTATTCTCCTTTTCCTTCTTTCTTACCTTCCTGTCTTCCTTTAAATAAAGGTGATTTTCTCAGGTGGTATTTTTAAATTTCTTGCTTTTTATTTTTGTGTATCTGTTGTCCGTTTTTTGATTTGAGGTTACCATGAGGCTTGCAAATCATATCATATAATCTATTAATTTAAACTGATGATAATACTAATTGCATAAAGAAACAAGCAAAGGGAAAACTAATACAAACTCAAAATCTCTATACTTTAACTTCATCCTCCAACTTTTTAACTTTTTATTGTTTCTATTTGTATCTTATTATACTGTGTATGTCTTGAAAAGTTGTTGTAGTTAATATTTTTGATAGGATCTTTTATTCTTTCTACTTAAAGTAGTGTACACACCACAGTTACTGTTTTTTAATATTCTGTGTTTTTCTGTGTACTTAATACTATCAGCGAATTTTGTACCTTCAGGTGAATTCTTTTTTTTTTTTTTTGTGAGACAGAATTTCACTCTTGTCACCCAGTCTGGAGAGCAGTGGTGGGATCTCAGCTCACTGCAACCTCCACCTCCCAGGTTCAAGTGATTCTCCTGCCTCAGCCTCCCAAGTAGCCGGGATTACTGGCGCCCTCCACCACGCCTGGCTAATGTTTCGTATTTTTATTAGAGATGGGGTTTCATTGTGTTGGCCAGGCTAGTCTTGGACTCCTCGTGACCCACCCACCTTGGCCTCCCAAAAGTGCTGGGATTATAGGCGTGAGCAATCGCACCTGGCCCAGATGATTTCTTATTGCTCATGAATGTCCTTTTCTTTCAGATTGACAGTGAGTGGCAAGTCCTGCCAGGCTTGTGTCCTTCCCTTGAGGGTAGTGAGTTCCCGTAGTCCTGACAGGGTTCACAGATGCCATCTAGGAGCCCGGGCCTGGAGTTGGGAACCTTAGGAATCTACCTGGTGCTCTACTCTACTGCAGCTGAACCTGGCACCAAAGCTGGAAGACAAAGTCCTTCCCACTCTTCCCTACCCTTTCTTCAAGCAGAGGAGTCTCTCCTAGTGGCATCCACTGCCCCAGGCCTTCAATGTGTACTACCTGGGTACCCCCAATATTCACTCAAGACCCAAGGGCTCTTTGGTCAGCTAGTGGTAAGTACTGCCAGTTCTTAGTCTCTCCCTTCAGGACAGTAGGCTCCCCTCTGGCCAAGGGCAGGTCCAGAAATGCTCTTGGGAGCCAAGGTCTGAAACAGGAGACCCCAGGAGCCCACCTGATGCTGTATCCCACTGTGACTGAGCTGGCACCCAAGCTGATTTTTGGTTCTTATGCTCTTCTGTGTGGATAGTTATTCAATTTAGTATTCCTGCAGAGGGGATGATCACTAGAGGCTTCTGTTCACCCATCTTGCTCTGCCTCCCCATCTCTGCCTTCTGTTGGAGTGTTTAGAATATGTTTCCTTCAATGTAATTATTAATGTGGTTTGGTTTTAAATCTATCATTTTGCTATTTATTTTCCATTTTCTTCATGTGTTCTTTTCTTTTTTTCCCTCTGTCCCTGCCTTCTTTTGGATTAATTGAATAGTTTTCATTATTCCATTTTATCTCTACTGTTGGCTTATTAGCTACACCTCTTTTTATATTTTTAGCACTTACTCTAAGTTAAAAAATGTATCTTTAATTTATCACAGTCTACCTCCCAATAACATACCATTTTATGTTTAGCATATGAATCCTACAACAGTATTTTTTCATTTACCCTTCTTGTCCCTTGTGCTATTTTATATTTTACTTCTGCATATAATATAAACCAAACAAAACATCGTTTTCAGTTTGACCTTAAGTATTAAGGTTATTTTTTTTTGGTCTTTTTTGAGACAGGGTCTCCCTCTGTTGCCCAGGCTGGAGTGCAGTGGTGCAAGCATGGCTCACTGCAGCCTTGACCTTCCTGGGCTCAAGTAATCCCCCCATCTCACCCTCCCGAGTAGCTGGGACTATAGGTGTGTGCCACCAGGCCTGGCTAATTTTTCTTTTTTTTTGTAGAGGCAGGGTTTTACCATGTTGTCCAGGCTAAGGTTAATTTTTTTTAACCTTTTTATTTTGGAGTAATCTTAGTCTCATAGAAAGGTATAGTGAAAATTTTTAAATAAGACAAAAATCTCTTATTTACCCATGTATTTACTTATTCTGGTACTCTTTATTCCTTTGGATTAATACAGATTTCTATCTGGTATCATATGCCTATTCTCATAGAAGTTTTAACATTTTTTTGTAATACACATTCAATGCTGATGAATTCTTCCAGCCTTTTCTATTCGAAAAAATTTGCTATTTCATTTTCATTTTTCAAGTATATTTTGGCTGGGTACAGGTACTTTTGTTTGTTTTTGTGCCCTTTTGGCCCTTTATTGGCCCATTGTCATCTGGCTTGCATAGTGTCTGGTGAGAAGTCTGTAATTCTTATCTCTCTTCTTCTGTATAAGAAGACATATTGTATTTTTCTCTCTAGCTTCTTTTATGATTTTCTCTTTATGATCAGTTTTTTAATCGGGGGAACCAGCCCACAATATTTCAATGCAGGTTCTTTTCTATTTTCCCTAAGTGTCAGCCAGTCTGAGAAAAAAAGAGAAAGAGTAAAAAGAGAGGAATTTTACAGCTGGGCCTCCGGGAGTGACATCACGTATCGGTAGGACTGTGATGATGACCCCGAGCCGCAAAATTGGCCAAGTTTTTATTAGGGATTTTAAAAGGGGAGGGGGTGTATGAACAGGGAGTAAATCACAAAGATCACATGCTTCAAAGGGCAATAAGATCACAAGGCAAAGGCAAAATTAGAATTACTGATGAGGGTCTATGTCCTGCTGTGCATGTATTGTCTTGATAAACATCTTAACAGGAAACAAGGTTCCAGAGCAGAGAACCGGTCTGACTAGAATTTACCAGGCTGGAATTTCCCAATTCTAGTAAGCCTGAGGGTACTGCAGGAGACCAGGGTGTATTTCAGTCCTTATCTCAACAACTCTCCCAGAGCGGCCATTTATAGACCGCCCCCCAGGAATGCATTCCTTCCCCATGGTATCAATTATTAATATTCCTTGCTGGGAAAAGAATTCAGTGATATCTCTCCTACTCACATGTCCGTTTATAGGCTCTCTGCAAGAAGAAAAATGTGGCTGTATTCTGCCCAACCCCGCAGGAAGTCAGACCTTATGGTTGTCTTCCCTTGTTCCCTTAAAATTGCTGTTATTCTGTTCTTTTTCAGGGTGCACTGATTTCATACTGTTCAATCACACATGTTTTACAATCAATTTGTACAATAGTGGTCCTGAGGTGACGTACATTCTCAGCTTATGAAGATAACGGGATTAAGAGATTAAAGTAAAGACAGACATAAGAAATTATGACTATTATTAGGAAAGTGATAAATGTCCATGAAATCTTCACAATTTATGTTCAAAGATTGCAGTAAAGACAGGCATGAGAAATTATAAAAGTATTAATTCTAATACTTTTATAGTATTAGAACTAATAAATGTCCTTGAAATCTTTACAATTTATGTTCTTCTGCCTTGGCTCCAGCCAGTCCCTCCGTTTGGGGTCCCTGACTTCCCACAACAGTTTTTACACAACAGTTTTTAGCCATCTTAACATGATGTCAGTGTGTGTGTGTGTGTGTGTGTGTGTGTGTGTGTGTGTGTGTGTGTCTTGCTTGGGGTTATTGAGAGTTTAAGATATATAAGTTTATTATTTGCTTCATATGTGCCAACATTTTGGTCATTGTTTCTTAAAATATTTTCCTGTCCTTCCTTTTCTGGGTCCTCAACTATATGTACATTATAGCACTTGATATTGTCCCAAAGGTATCTGAGATTTTCTTAATTTCTTTCTTTTTTTTCTCTCTCTTGAGTTTAGATTGTTCCTATTGGTATTTCTTCACATTTATTGACAGTTTCTTCTTTGTGCCTACTCCGCTGTTAATCTCATTCCATAAATCTTTCATTATCATTTCTAAAAGTTTTGTTTGGCTCTTTTTTTTTGGATTTTTTTTTATATCTTACATTTCTTTCCTCATTGTATTCATGTTTACTTTTCTTTTTTGAGACGGAGTCTTGCTCTCTTGCCCAGACTGAAGTGTAATGGTACGATCTCGGCTCACAGCAACTTCTGTCTCCCAGGTTAAGTGATTCTCCCACCTTAGCCTCCTGAATAGCTGGGGTTACAGGCACCTGCCATCATGCCCAGCTAATTTTTGTATTTTTGTAGAGATGGGGTTTCACCATGTTGGCCAGGCTGGTCTTGAACTCCTGACCTCAGCTGATCCACCTGCCTCAGTCTCCCAAACTGTTGGGATTACAGGTGTGAGCCACCATACTCAGCCCATGTTTTCCTTTAAGAACTAAAACAGGCTGGGCACAGTGGCTCACATCTAAAATTCCAGCATTTTGGGAGGCAGAGGCAGGCAGATCACTTGAGGTCAGGGGTTGAAGACCAGCCTGGCCTTCATAGTGAAACCCTGTCTCTACTAAAAGTACAAAAAAAAATAGCTGGGTGTGGTGGCATGCACCTGTAATACTAACTACTCAGGAGGCTGAGGCAGGAGAATCACTTGAGCCTCGGAGGTGGAGGTTGCAGTGAGCTGAGATTGCACACACTGCACTCCAGACTGGACAACAGAGTGAGACTCTGTCTCAATAAAAGAAAAAAAATTAAAACATAATTTTATCTTATTTTATTTTTTTCAGTTAAAACTTTTTTATATTTTAATAGCTTTTGGGGTACAAGTGGTTTTTGGTTACATGGATGAGTTGTATGGTGGTGAAGTCTGAGATTTTACTGTACCTGTCTCCCTAATAGTATACGTTGTACCCAATATATAGTTTTTGTATCTCCCCACTTTCCCCCTTCTGAGTCTCCATAGTTCATTATATCAATTTGTATGCCTTTCTGCATCCATAGCTTAGCTCTTGCTTGCAAGTGAGAACATAAGATATTGGGTTTTCCATTCCTGAGCTATTTCACTTAGAATAAGGGCCTCCAGCTCCATCCAAGTTGATACAAAAGATATATTTAGTTCTTTCTTATGGCTACAAAAGATATATTTAGTTCTTTTTTATAGCTGAGTCATATTGCATGGTGTATGTATACCACATTTTCTTTATTCACTCATTGGTCGATGGGCACTTAGGTTGGTTCCATGTCTTTGCAATTGTGAATTGTGCTGCAACAAACACATGCGTGCAGATGACTTTCTAATATAAGAACTTATTTTCCTTTGGGCAGATACCCAGGAGTGAGATTGCTGGATCGAATGGTAGATCTACTTTTAGTTTTCTAGGAAATCTCCATACTGTTTTCCATAGTGGTTGTGCTAATTTACATTCCCACCAGCAGTGTATAAGCATTCCCTTTTCTCCACATCCACACCACCATCTATTGTTTTTTTGACTTTTTAATAATGGCCATTCTTGTAGGAGTAAGGTGGTATCTTATTGTAGTTTTAATTTGCATTTCCCTGATCAGTGATGTTGAGCATTTTTCACGTTTGTTGGCCATTCATATATCTTCTTTTGAGAAATGTCTGTTCATGTCACTTGCCCATTTTTTGATAGGATTATTTGCTTTTTCTTGCTGCTCTGTTTGATTTCCTTCTAGATTCTGAATATTAGTCCTTTGTCAGATGCATAGTTTCCAAATATTTTTTCCCATTCAGCAGATTTTCTGTAAAACATAATTTTAATGCTGTTTTCACATCCTCATCTGCAAATTTCACCATTCCCATTATTTCTCCTCCCTCCCTCCCTCCCTCTTTCTTTCTTTCCTTCTTTCTTTCTTCCTTCCTCTGAGACAGGGTCTCACTCTGTCATCCAGGCTGGAGTGCAGTGGTACAATCTTGGCTCACTGGAGCCTTGACCTCCTGGGCTCCAGTTCCCATCTCAGTCTCCCCAGTAGCTGAGACTACAGGTACATGCCATCGTGCCTAGCTAATTTTTGTATTTTTTGTAGGGACAGCATTTCGCCATGTTGCCCTGGCTGGTTTGAACACCTGAGCTCAAGCAGTCTGCCCACCTTGGCCTCTCAAAGTGCTGGGATTACAGGAGTGAGCCACCATGCCTGGCCATTCCTATCCTTTCTATGTCTATTACATGATTTTCCACTTGGTTATAGATCACATTCTCTTGCTTCTTTGGATGTCTCATAATTTTTAATTGGATATTTGAGTCTTACACTGTTGAGGGCCTAGATTTTGTTATCTTCTTATAAAGCTTTTGGTTAAAACTGTACATTGTATGTAACATATTGTGGCCACTCTGGATTCTATTTTGCTCTTCAGATAATTATTTGACTGGTATTTTTTTGTTGTTTGTTTGTTTCTTTGAGCCAAGTTCTCGCTCTGTCACCCAGGCTAGAGTGCAGTGGCAGGAGCATGGCTCACTGCAGCTTTGACCTCCTGGATTGAAGCAATTCTCCTGCCTCAGTCTTCTATGTAGCTGGGACCACAGGTGCATACCACCACACCTGGCTACCTGGCTAATTTTTAAAATTTTTTTGTAGAGATGGGGTCTCATTTTGTTGCCCAGTCGGGTCTTTGACTCCTGGGCTCAAGTGATCTTCCCACCTCTGCCTCCCAAAGTGCTGAGATTACTGGTGTGAACCACCATGCCTGTTTGACTATTTGTTTTTAAATGAAGTAAACTTGCCTAGACTCCCTGTCTTCTTAGTAGAGTGAAGCAGTTTATTATTCTGCTTAGTTCTTAGTTTAGTGAAGGATGTGGCCAGTGTTTATACTTAGATTGCGGAGGTTACATCCATCTGCAGTTGCCCTAATTATCAGTCTTTCCTTCTAAATTCTAAACTGCTTTGCCAGCTCTACTTCTATTCGCTGTTACCTCAAATTAAGTCTTCAGCTTTCTGCTACCTGAGGTGTACCTCTGTTGGGAAATATATGCATTCAAAAGAGCAGCAAACTCATACACTTCACTGAGCGCAGTTCTGTTTTTCAGGGACTCCTGTTATTTCATCAGGCTGTCTGTATTTTAGTGGTCAGCCAGTGATTTGGGCAGAGTTTACACCCAGATTTTGGATCTCACACATTTTATAGGTCACTCCCCAAACTGATGACTTCTCTTCTAACAAACCCTGTACTCAGTTTGCTGACAGTTTGAGCCAGCAAGCCTGCAGTGCTGAGCTTCAGTGGTGAGGGACACCATCAGACAAAAAGCCACAAACTCATAATTCTTATCAGTTGCTGAACAAATTCTCCTGTGGTTTTTACCTGCTTTTATTGTTTTAGGTTTTTAAAAAGTCATTTTTAGATATTTTGGCTACTTTCTTAGTTATTAACTGTAGATGGGTTCACTTGACCACTTTATGCTGCCTCCATTATCAGAAGTGTCCTTATCAATTATTTTTACATGAAGATTTTGGAAAATGTCTATGCTTTTAAAAGTAGACTATTTCAACCTACTTTACGTAACTTATATAGCAAAACTTTTTTTTTTCAAGACAGAGTCTCGCTTTATCCCCAGGCTGGAGTGCAATGGTGCAATCTTGACTCACTGCAACCTCCGTCTCCCAGGTTCAAGTGATTCTCCTGCTTCAGCCCCCTGAGTAGCTGGGACTACAGGCACGCACCACCACGCCCAGCTAATTTTTGTATTTTTAGTAGAGATGGGATTTCACCATGTTGGCCAGGATGGTCTCAAACTCTTGACCTCATGATCCACCAGCCTCGGCCTCCCAAAGTGCTGGGTTTATAGGCGTGAGCCACCGCGTCAAGCCAGCAAAAATTTTTTTATATTATTTTGCTCTTTTAGAGTTCAGGTAAGTCAGCAAACTTCCTTCCTTCCTTCCTCTCTTTCCCTTTCTGTCTCTTTCTTTCTTTCCTTCTTTCTCTTTTCTTTTTCTTTCTTTCCTTTTCTTTTTCTCCTTCCTTCCTTTCTCTTTCTCTCTTCCCTTCTTTTTCCTTTCTTCCTTCCTTTTTCTTCTTTCATTCTCTCTCTTCCTTTCTTTTTTTCTTTCTTTTTTTTTTTTTTTTGACAGGGTCTCACTCTGTTGCTGAGGGTAGAGCACACTGGCGCAATCACAGCTCACTGCATCCTTGAACTCCTGAGCTCAAGCGATCCTCCCGTCCCAGCCTCCTAAGTAGCTGGGGCTATAGGTGCATGCCACCACACCCAGCTAATTAAAACAAATTTTTTTAGAGACCAAGTCTCGTTATGTTGCCCAGACTGGTCTTGAACTCCTGGGCTCAAGCTACCTTTTCACTTTAGCTTCCCAAACTGCTAGGATTACAGGAGTGAGTCACCATGCCCAGCTGACAAACTTTTTCTTAAAGGGCCAAGTAACAAATATTTTAGGCCTGTGGGCCATATGATTGCTGCTATAACTACCCAATTGCCATTTTAGTGTGAAGCAGCCATAGACGAAACACAAATGTAAATTATGTTTAATGTAAAATACGTAAATTAATGGGCATGGCTGTAGTCTGATATTTTATTTACAAAAGTAAGTAAAGTTTTACTTTATTTACTGATCTGCTGTCTGTACTTTTCTGACCCCTAAGTTAAAACATCTGAAAAATTTCACTTACCAGACAATTGGGCCCTTTGAAGAGTTTTGGTCACTGTGGCATACCAAACAGAGAAAGTCCTGATTAAATACTGGTTGAAGAAATGAACAACTAAAAAGCCATGTTATTACATGATTTCTTTTATCCTTAGATTCTTTAACAAACAGTGCCATCTATTGAAGAACTATGAGTAAATACTTTTCCTGTAAACTGAGTACTTATTACAGAACACTTGAAAAAAATGACAATTATTGGTTCACTCATTCAATAAATACATGTTTATCATCTATGTACCTAGCATTATACTTGGCACTAAACTATATCAAAGAGATAAGGTTTCGATGTTTATAGAGCATACAGACAAGTGGGAGACTATATTATTGTAAGCACAATTGGAAGCTGCTGGGGTGGTATTTCCTCCTGCCCCCCATCATATATATATATATATATATATATTACATTTTTAAAAATCCATTCATTCCTCTATGGACATTTGGACTGCTTCTGCCTCTTGGCTATTGTGATTAATGCTGCAGTGAATATGAGTGTGCAAATATCTCCTTGAGATCCTGCTTTCCATGTTTCTTGTTTGTTTTTTTTGAGACAGTTTCGCTGTTGTTGCCCAGGCTGCAGTGCAATGGCACGGTCTCTGATCACTGCAACTTCTGCCTCCTAGGTTCAAGCAATTTTCCTGCCTCAGTCTCCCGAGTAGCTGGAATTACAGGCGCGTACCACCACACCTGGCTAATTTTTCTATTTTAAGTAGAGACGGGATTTCACCATGTTGGCCAGGCTGGTCTCAAACTCCTGACCTCAATTGATCTGCCCACCTTGGCCTCCCAAAGTGCTGGAATTACAGGCATAAGCCACCATGCCCAGCCTGTTTTTGGATATATACCCAGGAGAGGGATTGTTGGATCGTACTGTAATTCTATGTTTGGTTTTTAAGGAACCTCCATACTGTTTTTCATACCAACTGCATCATCTTACAGTCCCACCAGCAGTGCACAAGCGTTCCAATTTCTCCACATCCTTGCCAATACTTGTTATTTTTTGTTTTACTGATAGTGGCCACCCTAATGGGTGTGAGGTAATACCTCATTGTGGTTTTGATTTGCAGTTCTCTAATAGCGATGTTGAACATCTTTTCATATGCTTCTTGGCCATTTGTATATCTTCTTTGGAGAAATGTCTATTCAGATCCTTCGCCCAATTTTTAAGTTGCTTTGTTGTTGTTGAGTTGTAAGAGTTCTCTACATATTGTGGAAATCAATCCCTTATCAGACATACGATTTGCAATTGTTTTCTCCCATTCCATAGCTTGCTTTTTCACTGTGTTGATTATTTACTTTAACATGCAGAAGTTTTTAAGTTTGATGTTATCCAATTTTTCCATTTTTGCTTTTTTTGCTAAAATCCTTTTTGAAGGCATTGGAGACCCAGGACAGTGAGGATTCGAGGAACTGAAATTCAGGAGAGATGATCCAAAAAGTTGAGCTTGACATTTAGCACCACATTTCACCTTAAGACATCTGCTGATTTGTAATGTGGCAGCTGAGAGTTTATGAGGCTGGGGAGCCGAAAGCAGTAGCTGAGAGGTGGAAAAGCTGATCAGGTTTGGCAGGCCCTGCCAAGCTCCCCTGCAAAGCTATACCCTAGGACTGAGGTGATGACAGAAATAGATGAGCTCTCACAAAGACAGAAACCCAGTTTCAAATAAGAACAGTTCTAGATTGGGTTAAAGTAATCTGTCCCTACACTAATGGCCTTCCAGAAAATATAGTAATCCCCTCTGAAGAAAGATGACATCATTCAGAGCCTTAACTTATCTTTACAATTTTTCATACGTAAAGGTCAAGATGCACTAAAAAAATTATCAGCTATACCAGGAAATAGGGCCAAATGATGGAAAACCAAGAGAAAAAGAAACAAAACATAACAAAACAAAACATCACCAGACAACAGAAAAGAGACCCTCAGGAAATCCAGATATTGGAGTTATCAGAAAGTACTTCAGGCTTCTTGACTTCCTATATTTACTGTAATTATTTTCTGAGTGCTTAACATGTATCAGGGACTGTGCAATGTGGGAATAAATCATGGTCCCTGATACCAAAGAGCTGATGGTCTGTATTAGGCTGAATAACAGGTGCCCAAAGATGTTCATGTCCTAATCCCTAGACCCTGTGAATATGTTACCTTACATGTTTAAAAGGACTTTGCAGATATGATTAAGGTAAGGATTTTTGAGATAGGGAGATTATCCTGGATTATCTGTGTGAGCTTGATGTAATCACAAGGGTCATTATAAGAGGAAGGCAGGTGAATCAGTCAATAGTAGGAAATGTGATGGCAGAAACAAGAGGTTCAATTAATGCACAGAAGATGAGAAAGGCAAAGAAATAGATTCTGAGTGTCCAAGAGGAACCAGCCCTACTAACACCTTTACTTAAGCCCAATGAGACTGATTTTGGCGTTCTGACCTCTAGAACTAGAAGATAATAAATTTGTACTCTTTTAACCACTAAGTTGGTGACAATTTGCTACAGCAGCAATAGGAAACTAATACATAACTTAATAGTGAAGATAATTATGTCAATAGATAACTTCAAAGTGGTAAATACCATGGAAGCACAGGGCCGAAGCACTCAGTCCAACCAGGAATTCAGGGAATTAGATATAACGGTAATCTAGGCTGGGCACAGTGGCTCACTCCTGTAATCCCAGCATTTTGGGTGGCCGAGGTGGGCGGATCACCTGAGGTCAGGAGTTCAAGACTAGCCTGACCAACATGGCAAAACCCCGTCTCTACTAAAAATAGATATAGTGGTAATCTATATGATTCCACAATCATTGATAACCAACCAGTACAAGGATTTTAGGATCCCTTAAATAAAAGGGCAGATTGGAAGAAGACTTGAGTTACATGCTATGAAGCATAAACTCCATACCATAGGTAATGGGAAGGATCTAAAGTGGGGCATGACCTGATCAAATAGGTTTCGAGAAGCTTCACACAGAGAATGTGGACAGTGGAGAGAGAAGACCTGTCACACATCCATAGTGGTTGTTCAAGTGAGAGATTACTTTGTAAGTAAATACATGAATTAACATATTAGGAATTTTTTAAACAGATAGACGCAGGATTCTGTGACAAACTACTAAGTGAAATATCTCTAGTGAGTTATTGCCATAGAATTTCTACTGTAGGAAGAAGATTTTATTTATTTTAGATTTTATTTATTTATTTTAAACTTTTATTTTAGGTTCAGGGGTACATGTAAAGGTTTGTTACATAGGTAAACTCACGTCATGGGGGTTTGTGGTACAGATTATTTTATCACCCAGGTATTAAGCCCTGTACCCAATAGTTATCTTTTCTGCTCCTCTCCCCACTCCCACCCTCCACTCTCAGTTAGCCTCCAGTGTCTGTTGTTTCCTTCTTTGTGTTAATGAGCTTTCATCATTTAGCTCCCACTTATAAAAGAGAACATGTGGTATTTGGTTTTCTGTTCCTGTGTTAAGTTTGCCGAGGATAACAGCCCCAGCTCCATCCATGTTCCTGCAAAAGATATGATCTCGTTCTTTTTTATGGCTGCATAGTATTCCATGGTGTATATGTACCACATTTTAAAAATCCAATCTGTCATTCATGGGCATTTAGGTTGACTCCATGTCTTTGCTATTGTGAATAGTGCTGCAATGGGAAGATACATTCCCATGCATGTATCTTCATGGTAGAATGATTTACATTCCTCTGGGTAAAAATCCAGTAATGGGATTGCTGGGGTGAATAGCAGTTGGAAGAGGACTTTTAATGTAAATTAAGAAACAAATTCACCAAGAACTTAGCTATATAACATATACGTAAAATATTTTGGTATGGAATAAACTGGAACTTAAGGTATAGGTATATGGGGCTGTAAGTTAAAGGCAGGGATTCCTAGGAACTGGCAGGCAGGCACCTTCTGTAGGCAGCTGTTCTAAAGTTCACAGAAGCTCTCAGAATAGCACAATATTGTCCATATGAAAAGTTTCTCCTTCTATTTCCAAGCTTGCTTTTCAGAACGTACTGTGTGAATGAAGAGTAGTAGAATGAAGAATATGTGATTACTTAAAATAATGATTTGCCTTCTGCAGACTAGGTCTAAGAACTATAGGACATTTATTTTTATAAATAACTTTCAGATAGCACTTTTCATTTAGTGAATGTGCTTTCCTATTTGGTATCTAATTTGTAATTCTCCAACAAAATTTGAAATTATAGGCTGTGGAATTTGATTTAAACATATTTAAGATCAAGACAGACAATCCTTGAGTTTTTTTTTTTGAGATGGAGTCTTGCTCTGTTGCCCAGGCTGGAGTGCAGTGGCTCAGACGACTTTCCTGCCTCAGCCTCCAGAGTAGCTGGGACTACAGGAAGGCACCACCATGCCCAGCTAATTTTTATATTTTTAGTAGGGACAGGGTTTCACCACGTTGCCCAGGCTGGTCTCGAACTCCTGACTTCAAGTGATCCACCCACCTTGGCCTCCCAAAGTATTGGGATTATAGGCATGAGCCACCACATTGGGACTTCAGAGATCTTTTTAAGATAAATCTATATTGATTCATTATAGCAACCTGATACAGTATGTGATTGGTATTGTTCTATGTACCTTATATGTATTAACTAATTTAGTCCTCGTAAGAATCCCACAAGGTGTTTAGTAGTTTTATTTTATTTTCATTTTATAGATGAGGAAATTGAGGCAGAGGTTAAATTACGTGACCCAAGATCACATGGTTAATAAGTGGCAGAGCCAGGATTTGGACCTAGGCAATTTGGCAGTCAAAACTGTGCTTTCAATTATTACATGACACTGCCTCTTGCTACTAATCACTTTAATAGATTAGTGTATTTATAGATTCAAATTGTTCTGACTTGTAAGTTCAATTTATCACAATGAGCTGCTGGGAGATTAATTACAGTGATTTAATGCAAATGTTAAGAATCCAGGAAAGTCAAACTCATGGTCACACAAAGTACAGGAAAAAAGTTTGTCAGCCATTAGACTCTAAGGATGCGTGTTATTTTCAAGATTTTTTTTTCCTTCTGAAATGCCCATTAAGTCTGCCATAGGGTCAGAAAGCAATTTTCTTACCTGTTTCATAGTTTCTGCATCTAGCCTGGTGCCTGGTACCCAGTGGGCACTCAAACATTTAACCCAGGGCAGATCCAATGACCTCAGAATGCTCTTCAATAGACCTTTTGCCTACATTGATTAGTTCTTTTCGGTACTTTTTAAGATTACACGAGTAAAACCTTAGTAAATTCTCATTGTTAAGGATTCAAAACACGTAAGTAGACATATCAAAACTCGAAAATCCTGTTACTCACCAACACATGCTTTTCCCCAGGTAACCACCGTCCTCTGTCTTCCTACGAATTTACATACATATAGGCACATATGCGTTTGTATAACTTAAAAACATAAATATAATCACAAATACACATTACTCTGCAACTGTCTTGTGTCGGTTGTTCATGCCATTATAAATATATTTCATCTATTTTAGCAGCTCTTCAGTGATTCGTAGTATGGATGTATTGAGCTTTATGTAATTCACTTGTAATGGACATTTAGATAGTTTCCTATTAAAAACCACGTTGCTATATTCTTGTGCAAAAACATGTGTGCATGTAGAATTTTACACCGATCCCGATTCTCCAAAAATCCAAATTGCAGGTGGGATCATTTTAGAATGTACTTCAATAGCGTTCTTCATCCCGCCTCGCGTTTTTAAAAGGACTGAGTGGAGAGCGGGGAAGAGGTGGTAAGATCCCCTGTTAGGGTGTTTATAAAGTAACTCCTCCTCTCGCACAGAACGTCTTGACTAAAAAACAATTCGCACAGAATGTGCAGGAGAGCTGTAGGAACTCCTGCGGTGGCGACAGGGAGGGAAACAGGTTTGTTGGAAGAAGCGCCTGGTCAGCGTTATCCTCGAGGATCATGCCTTCCTGTTAATTCCCCACCCCATCAATTCTACCCTTTTTAGGTTAGACTGAGGAGTAACTTTCCCAGGTATTAAAAATCTTCTAGAGAGAGCAGGGCGAAGTGGCTTGAGAAGCACAGTGAATGGTGGCGAAGCCCAAGCCAGGTCGCAGGACCACCGCTGGCACTGCCGGCGCCATGGCAGCCGCCTTCGGCCACGGCAGAGGACTCGCTTTCCCAGCGGCCCCCGCGGTAGCGGGGGCAACGAGCCCGGCCGGCCCTCGCGAGCGGAGGCGGGGCCGGGGCCGGAAGTCACGTGCTGTGACAGTAGCTGGGGTGAGGCCGTCGTCGCCGCACGGGCTGGTTGGGGCTCTGTCTGCGGGAGGCGGCGGGGTGATGGCGGTGGAGACTCTGTCCCCGGACTGGGAGTTTGACCGCGTTGACGACGGCTCGCAGAGTAAGGGAGCGGCAGGGCGAGGGCTGCGGGTGGACGCTCCTCCGGCCCGCCGCTGTCCTGGGCAGCGCTTCTGCGAGAGGGACGGCTGCGCAGCCGTCTGGTGCGGGACACTTCAGAGCCCTTGGGGTGTGCGAGGGACGCGCTCTCCAGCGTTACTTTCGGGGTTGGGGTCCCAGCCACGGCGGGTCAGGCTGCCAGTTCAGGGCTCGGCGTGTGAGGCGGAGACTCCTGGGGAGCCTGCGGTGCCCCGCGGGGAGCGGCGTTCCCCTTCAGCTGCCCCGGGGCTTGGGCGGGGCGCGCCCGGGAGGCCCAGCGGCCCCGGGAGCCCAGGCTGCTTCTGTCTTTGGCCTCTTGGGGATTTCGCCAGATTCTCAGAGCGTTCAGCTCTGGAGGACGCTGATGTCTGGGTTCCTGTTTCGGTTTCCTGTTTTTCTTCTTTTCCTCCCAAATCAACTTTTGCAAGTTTGGGTGTCTTTCCCATCGCGTTGCTATAACAGTAGAAGGGAGCGAAAAAAGAACTTTTCACCCCGCGAAAATAAACACGTGAATGTCATTTTATCATTTTCCAGGCCTTTTATTTATGCTAAGTGATATTTTTCAGTGATGTTCTGCAGTTTCCATCGCAGCTATAAAGGCTTCAAAAATTACAGCAAATCTTCAAATTTTGCTTCACAAGATCGAATTGTCTGATTTTAACGTAAAAGTCCATCCCGAAACAAACAAATTCTGTTTCTTTCAGTAAAATATTGAGGCCAAATTAATTGTAGTGAAATTCTACTTGAAATAAATACAAGTTGGCAATCTGCCTCTTATCTTTGGTGATAGTAATCTGTGTAAGTGATTTAAGAGAGATCGGAGCATGCTGTTTGTGATTTTTTTTTCCCCCTCATAGTTTTCCCAAAAGGTGGAAGGAATGTTGCTTTTAAAAATCCCGGATGAATTTTGATTTTACAAAGAGAGACTAATGCCTACAAAGTTAGATAAATTAGGTTTTACAAGTCTCTCAGAGAAGAGTGAGCTACATCCAGGATGGGTTGCAGTTTTTCACAAAACATTCCTGAGGTCAGGAGTTCAAGACCAGCCTGGCTAACGTGGTGAAACCCCGTCTCTACTAAAAAATACAATAGCTGGGCGTGGTGGTGAGAGCCTGTAATTCCAGCTACTTGGGAGGCTGAGGCAGGAGAATCGCTTGAACCCGGGAGGCGGAGGTTGCAGTGAGCCGAGATTGTGCCATTGCACTCTAGCCTGGGCGGCAATAAGGTATTAGCTCTTATGCAGCATAAAAATTAACCTTGGAGATAATGACAAAATCTTTAATTTTTTTTTGTGGAGAGGATTCTGTATTTATTGTTGTAAAGTGAACTGTACCTTGTCATATATGAAATTTTATGGACAAAGATGACGAACTGGTGTCTTCAAAAAAAATTGGAATAGAGTTATGTTAATTGGGTTTGAAAATGGTTCAGCCTGGAGTAGAATGGTCTGATTCACTCAACAGATACTTTCTACAACCAGTGGCTGTGCTAGATATTAGGGATAAAAAGATAAAACAAGGAATGCAGTCGTTGACAAAGATGAGCATATTAAGTAGGTTTTTGGAATTTTTACTCTTAAAAAATTACCATGTAGTTCTTATCTCAACTTTTGTTATTTTAACTTTCACCAATTTTACAACCGTTTATTGTCAGCAAGGAACTTTTAATGTTATTTTAGGTTTTCTGTTGCCCGTTTGTGAATCCCTAAACATACTAAAGGAGTGATTTATTGGCGTGGTGTTTTTCTAGCATTGTCTTTTTTTTTTTTTTTTTGAGACAAGGTCTCACTCAATGCCCAGTGCAGTGGCATCGTCACGGCTCACTGCAGCCTCGACCAGCTGGGCTCAAGTGATCTTCCTACTTCAGCCTCCTTAGTAGCTGGCTGATTTTTTCTTTTTTAATTGGGATAGAGACAAGATTTTGCCATGTTGCCCAGGCTGTTGTTGAACTCCTGGTCTCAAGCGACCCACCGGCCTTGGCCTCCTAAAGTGTTGGGGTGAGCCACCATGCCCGGCCTAGCGTTGTCTTTAAGAAGTCATTTGCTGGTCAAATGCAGCTTTGACTGGTCATTTCCTGTGTAGTTGAGAATAAGACAACTATTTGGGGTTCTGAGAATCTAGGCAGTCTTATATGTAAGCTGTAGGGAAGAGAACACCTCCCTGTGCTTGGCTTTCATTAATTTTTGGTCTGTGAATCATATCTAGACTAATTGTTTTCCAAAATTGCCTAGATTAATGCTATAATAAGACAGAAACCTTAATGAACTAAATGGATTCGCCGGATTTAAAACTTCATGTGGTTGAAGAATAAGGGAGAATGCGGGCTAGGTCTTTATACTTTAATACAGCGTGAGTCAGAACACACTTTCTCTTACTTGCTTCACATTGCTAATTTGAGGAGAGCAAATTTTTACCTTTTTTAGAAGACAAAGGTTGAATAAAGTTATTCATATCAATAAAAGAAACTGAGTTGGAGTTGAATTTGTTACCTTTGGGAACAAGTAATGAATTTTTATGTGTAATGTGAAATACTTTCATGCATTTTGACGAATAGGCATATTTGAAAATCCAGCTTATTCCAATGATTCCTTAAAGTTACCTATGAATGTGTTAATTCCATGAAGAACAGCATAGTATCTGTAGTCGAGCAGTGTTCTTTGCTGGTTTTTCCAACTTGATTATGACAGTTAAATAATTTAACAAATATCTTGGTTAAATTTTAGAGATTATAGAAATAATATGCTCAAGCAGGTATAAAACCTCCATTTAAAAATATTTAGGTGTATTATTAAACATTAGTGTGTATAGAATTAAAAACTACATTTTTAAATGCTACTTCTGTGACAGATTTTTTTTTTTCACTTTCAGATCATGTATATTTGTTTTTGCAAAAGAGTTGTTTATGACTAAAAGATAGAATCAGGACATTGAGTTGTCTAAGGCACTTTTCAGATTGGTTCAAAGCCCTCTATTATGGGGTAGATGGGCTAGTGACTTTTTCATAATATGTTAGGGTTTTAAGGTAGTAACTTTATATATGGTAACATCTACTGCTTTTAAAATTATTTCGTGTATAGAGAAGATTGAAAGCTGAATTGTTTAACTTTGAAACTTTATTTTCAGGAAGTCCAGACATTCCAGAGTAATAATTAACAGTGCTTTGTGTGACTTTTGAGGTTATTTGAAGTAAATGTCCTGTAATTCATTACTTGTACTTATCACATACTGTTTTGAAATTTAAACTTAGAAATTCATGCCGAAGTCCAACTTAAGAATTATGGGAAATTTCTTGAGGAGTATACCTCTCAACTGAGAAGAATTGAGGACGCTCTGGATGACTCAATTGGAGATGTTTGGGATTTCAATCTTGATCCTATAGCATTAAAGGTTTGATTTGATTTTTTTTAAATATATGTATATATTTTCTGGACATACTATATCCTGAAAACATAATTTTTTAAAATGGAAAAGTATTTTTATTTGAAATCTAAGAACAAAATGAAAGTTGGAGGAAATTGTTAATTTCCTTTTCTCTAAGCCATGCAGATGATTTTTAAATGTGTGTGTGTTTTTTGTTTAAGAATGACACAAAGCCTTTAGTGTCAAACAATGACACAAACTCCAAGTCTTTGAGCTTGCCTTTGATTTTCATTATTAAGAAAATGAGGGCTGGATAGAATATTCAGGCTTTGCTTTTTCTTAATTGAGGCTATTTTACATAGAGTGAAATGCACAGATACTCTTAATTTTGCTGAACACTTGTAACTCATATCCCAATTAAGATAGAGAATATTTTCACCATTTCTGAAAAGTTCTCTCATGCTATATAGGTGTTAATGTGTGAGTAATTTTTTAATGTATAAAATACATCACTGTTTCCATTTTGAAATATTTCTTTTATCTTTAAAATTCGTTTGTTACCACTTGAAAAATAATGTACATTTTATTGAGCACTTGTGTATTACACACTGTCCTAAGTCACACACTGACTTGTTTTTATAACAGCTTTCTTGAGATATAATTCATATATCATACAATTCACTCATTTAAATTGTATAATTCAGTTGTTTTTAGCATATTCACAGAGTTGTGCAACCATCACAACAGTCAATGTTAGAACGTTCTCACCCCCCAAAAAAGAAACCATGTACCGTTTGATAATCAACCCCCTAGTTCATGCCATGGCATACCTGCCCTAGGCAACCACCAGTCAATCTACTTTTTATCTCTATGTGTTTGTCTCCTCTGTACACTTCATATAGATGAAATCATACAATATGTGCTCCTTTGTTGCTGGCTTCTTTAACTTATGTTTTCAATTATGTTTTCAAGGCTCATCTATGTTATCACATGTTTTTAGTACTTTCTCTTTTTGCTGTTGCTGAATAATATTCCATTGTAAGGAATGGATAACCACATTTTATTTATCCATTCATCAGTTGATAGACATTGGATTTTTCTACTGTTTGGCTGCCATGAGCATTTGGACACATGGTTTTGTGTAGACATATATATGTATATTATATATAAAATGTGTATATACATTATGTGTATATTTTATACATGTGTATATATGGGAGTGGAAATCCTGGATTATGTGGTAACTGTGTTTAACTTTTTGAGGAACTGGCAGAATGTTTTCCAATATGGCTATACCATTTTACATTACTACCAGCACTGCATGAGGGTTCCAGTTTCTCTACATCCTTGCCAGCCTTTATTGTCTTGATTATATTCTTCCTAGTGAATGTGAAAGCTCATTGTGGTTTTGATTTGCATTTCTGATGGCTAATAATGTCGAGCATCTTTTCATGTGCTTATGGCCATGTGTCTGTTTTCTTTGGAGAAATGTCTGTTCACATCCTTTGCCCATTTTTAAATTGGGTTATCTTTTTAGTATTGCATTATAGGACAAGTATTGACTTTTAATTCCCACCACAATCCTGTAAAGTAAATACAATGTCATCTCCATTTGTAAATGAGAAAACTAAGGCATACAAAAGTTAAGTAACTTAGTCAAGTAAGTGACAAATTTAGTTAAATGATGAATATCAGGCAGCTTGACTCCGGAGCCTGTGCCCTTATCCAGTACCCTAAACTGCCTCACAAATACTTTATATATTTGTAAACTGAAGTTACTTTCCTTTGACTTCTTTCTTGCAGGCTGGATAGACTTAGTCTTACTTTAAAAATCCTCCCGCCCCCCCCCAAATTTGTAGTTGTCTCTTTTTGTTCTTCAGCACTTCTGTGAGAATCATTGTATGTAAGTTATAGGAACTCTACTAGGAAACTGTCATTCTCAACCTGTACTATCTCTGAGGGTAATAAGTTTCATATATCTGTCACTTGCCATTAAGTAATACTTGTTGATTTTTTAAAGAGATGCTGTTGGGCTTTCTCGCCATTAAGTAATACTTGTTGATTTTTTTAAGACTTGCTGTTGGGCTTTAAGGGCCTCTTCTAGATAGGATTATAAAATCTGTTTTTTGTCTCAACTCTCAGATTTTATAAAAGGGTGAAATCATCTCTTAGTTTTTATCTTCCCCTACAGAAGCTTTCTAATCTTTACAATCTTATTATCTGACAGACTCCATCTCCGCAGTTGCTTTCTTTGGAACCTCTGTTTAAGTTCTATTATTGGGCAGTTATTTTATTGTTTTTACTATGCAAGGTTCTTAGTATTTTGGGAAAAACCGCAAACTCAAGATAAAATCTCTGTAAACAAAAATTACAGCCTAATGAGAAAGGGTATATAATAACTTCCTTGCATAAATAGTTAATTGTTAGTATGTAACCAGAAGGTAGATCTAAGATTTTACTTGATAAAGAGATCACATATAGTCAATGATCAGGAAGAGGTGGAAATTGAACAGGCTTTAGGAGTGAACTCCACATACTATTTTAAGTGTTTCTGAGCATAGATTTATACAAGAAAAGATACATTTTCTGTCTTGTTTCATTCTTAATTTATTTTGACCCTTTAGCTACAATATCTTATTAAATTTGTGGCTGCATAGAAAATTCAAAAATGATGAGAGGTTTTTCCCCATGATCATAACTAATGGAGTTTAATAATGTTACTATTACTTTATTACCTTGCATTTTCTTATACTGCACTCATAATCAGCCACCTTATGCTCCATAGGACAAGGAGAGTCGTTGCAACATGATTGTGTCATGTTGGGCCATTTCTTTCCTTACGTGTTGTCTAATGAGATTGTTTTGGATGAGGTAGTTGATACGGTGCTAATGTTGAGTGTGGGATCTAACACAAGTTTAAGTCGAATAAAGCTAGTCTCAATTTGTGTTTTTAAAATTTCGGTTATTTTTCAAATTAAAAAGAAATGTTCTTTTCCTTTGTTTCTGTAGCTTTTGCCTTATGAACAGTCTTCTCTTTTGGAACTCATAAAGACTGAAAACAAGGTACAGAATCCTAAATCTAAAAAATTATTTAAAAAATGTTTTAGTTATCTGTTACAATTTACTTTTTATTTTGTTTTTACTCATGAAACTAGGTCTTAAACAAAGTCATCACTGTTTATGCTGCACTTTGTTGTGAAATCAAGAAATTAAAATATGAGGTAATTATTTGAATTCTTGTCTTAAAACTTTAAAAATGTCATTTAGAAGCAAGTATGTGTTTATATATGTACAGCGTGCAATAAATATTTATTGAATGTTGAATGAATTATTTATTTAACGTAATACTAATACGGACTACCATTCATTGAGTACTTAGTATGTGCAAAACACCAGGCTAACACTGTAATCCTTATAGTAACCCCAGGAAGTAGGTGAGACATTGATGAGGAAACTGAGGCTTAAAGAGAGTGTCACTTGCATAACATCTTACTGGTAGTCAACAGTTTGAATCTAGGCTTACAAACCTCCAGAGTTAATGTTACCTGCTATGTATACTGGCTATCTAGAGAAAACTGATTTTTTTTTTTCTTAAATGCATTTAGTTTTGTGTTTCCTTACCCAAGAACCATTAAAAGTCTGGTAGAAGTTGACAAACTTCGTATTTTATTCTCCTGCTTTTTGATACCATGTGGTTGCTCTTTATTTCCCATGAACTAATGGGAGGATGTGGGACAGTGAGGGTGGTCAGGTAGGATGAAGTAAAGGCTAAAGGAATCAAGATACAGCTTTGAGTATCAGTAATGTTTTTGTTAATCTAAAGATGAATTGCTTTATAAACAGGTTTTGAATTTAAATGAATTTGTATGCAAATGACGTAGCCCTCTGTTACTAAATATACAGATCTAAGAGAGCATAGGAATTTGGAAACAAAACAACCTTTAAAATTATTTTAATTTTTTCTTAAAAACAGGCTGAAACTAAATTTTACAATGGTCTCTTGTTTTATGGAGAAGGAGGTAAGTTTAAAATTCAAAATTGTGATGCCTTTTTGATATTAAAATGAACAAAAAGTTAACAGACAATTTTAGGACTACTATGATTATATAATAGTGTGAGAAAAATAAGTATTCATATTTTTTGTTGGTATGTTTGGTAAACAGGTAAAAAATCTGATGAAGCAGCAGCAAATTTGTGATATCTTTGTACTTTAAGTACTGTAGCTAGATGAGAATTTTCCTTGAATTCATTAAATAGTGAAGCAAATACTTCTAATTATTTGATTAATGATTGTCTGATTTTTCTCTTTGGTGTAAAAATTGTGTTTTCAATACTATGCAGAGTAAAAGATGTCCTAATGAAAAAAAAAAAAACTTTTCCCCCTTTTTTGGTATTGATTGAGTTTAAATTTAAAAAATGAAATGTGCTTATTCATGTTGCCTTTTACAGCTACAGATGCCAGCATGGTGGAAGGTGATTGTCAAATTCAAATGGGGAGATTTATTTCATTCTTACAGGTAACTGATTTTTACTTTCTACTGAGCTTTTACTTTGAAAAGTTTGAGTAAATTACACAACAAGTAAAAAGTTCTGAAACCTTCAAATACTAAAGATGTGTACTCTGAGGATAAGACACTTAATTAGCATTGGATTATAGTTTAGGAGATCATAACTCCTAAAAGATTTCCAAGTATTTTTAGAGGAAAAAGCTATCAAAATAAGTTTCTTTGTATATATTCCTTTATGGACAACTTGTCACCATGCCTTTTAAAATAATTTAAACTTTGTACCCACTGGAAAAGATAAATTGTCTCAGGAAAAGTTGTTAACTGATAAGGAAAAGTTGTTAACTGATAGGAGAGAATTAAGCTGTTACATGAGCAGTGATGAAGTTGTTTAAAGTGGTAGCCCTGCATGCTTCTAACAGCTTGTTTCAGTTTAGATAGCTTCTCATCACTGCCAGTTTTAATGATTGTAGGTCCTTTGGTTTACTCTTATCAAAAGAATAAAATCGCTTCTGTTTCCTCCTCTCTTTATGATAAAAATAATGCATGTACAATGTGAAAAAGCAAAAATTGAAGCTAAGGAAAAAATACCCATAGTCCCACCTGCCTTCTGGTTGTTGAGTACAAGATTTGATATATTTCATCAAATTAGGCATGCTAACATACTGTTCAAATCTTTTATATCTTTAGTACTTTTTTTGGTCTAATTGATCTAATTGAGAACATTTTGTTCATATTGTGATATGTGTTATTCAGGGTCCTGTCTAGAAAACTCCATACAAAGTATTTCAAAAGATGTAGTTTGGAGGATACAAAGTAGCAGATATGTAAGATGAGTAAGTCTAGAGATCTAATGTACAACGTGAGGATTACAGGTAATAAAAATACCATATATGGCATTCATGCTGAGTAGATTTTAGCTGCTTTTGCCACAAAAAAATGGGTTAGCTATGTGAGATGATGGATTTGCACTTCACTATAGTAACCTTTTTATTATCGGTATGTATCCCATAACATGTTGTATACCTTAAATATACACAATAAAATGTATTTAAATAAGAAGAGAGGGGATTCAATATAGAGAATTGGTTACCCAGGAGTTGGAGGATAAAGAAAATACCGAGGTAGTCCAAAGGAAACAGATACCTCCTTTACATCCAGAGAACAAAAAGGATAAAGATTGGGATTGCCAGGATCTGGGAGCTTGGAGAAGAAGCCCCATGAAACTGATGCCCATGCCGAGGTGGCACTGCCTAGCTGCTGCTGGCTTCTTTTCCAGCAAGGTGTCTAAAAATTGTAGTTGGTAAGGTCCCAGTAAATGTGGAAACTTTGCATTTTTCATTTTGAGGATATTTTATTCAGTGTGTACAAGTTTAGAATTGTTAATCATTCCTGGTAAATTGAATCTTTATCATCATTTGTGACCTTCCTTAGGTATAATCATGATTATGTGTATATGATTATGTATGTGTATTTTACATGCATAGCAATTTACTATACTGATGCTAATCAAGTCTGTTTTGTCTGACAGTATAATAATAGTGCTGCCCTGGCTCTGTTTTAGTTAACATTTTCTTGATTTATCTTTTTCCATTGTGGCAGCCTTTCAGTGTCATGTTTTAGTTGGGTTTATTTAAAACTACATATATCTAAATTTTGCTTTTCTAATGCAGCCTGACAATACCTGTTTTTTAATTGCTTAATTTATTCTGTTTCTAGGTCTATCTTATATAGTCTGTATGTATATCTGGGCTTGTTTCTGCCTTTTTACTTTGTTCTTTCTGTTTGTCCTGCATTTTCTCTTCTTTGCTTTTGTTAAACTTTTAGAAGTTTAATAGGACATGTAAAACTATAACTATTTGAAAATAAAATGTGTTATTTATTTTCATTTTAAAAAATGCTTTACATCATTTTTAGATCTCACAGCTGCATAAAAATTCCGTTTTTAAGCATTCAACAAATATGTTTTGTAAGCCTAGTATATGCTAGAAACTTAGTGGTGCTGGTGATATAGCAATGCACAACACCAACAGAAATTCCTGTTCTCATAGAGCTTAAAATTTAGATCAGCATGTTTTAATTAGGTTTTAAATACTTCAGATACACACTGTTTCTATAGGTTTAAAAGTTGAGAGCTTCTGAAAATGGATTTTCAGAAAGTCCAGGATATGTTAGATATGAGCTAATTATTTAATGACAAACATATCCCTAGGATTAGTGATATGACATTTCACTTGCTGTATGCCAAGCCTGCTTATACGTACAGTTACAGGTGATCAGTGTTTGAAGTTATTTTACAGTGACTTCTGGAAACCCCTTCCTGCCATAGTTGTACTTTCTATACTGGCAGCTTTTGAGCTGCTTCACTCACTCAGATGTTTATTCATGTAATAGGGTAGAAATTTATTGAGAAGCAGTTGAGTCTTAGTCACTATGCTAGGCAGTGGATATTCAAAGAAGGAATGAGACAGCACCTATCATTTAGGAGTTATATGAGTAACTACAATATTAAACTTGAAATAGTAGTATGAATGAAATGCAGTGGGAACAAAGAGATAGGAACGACCCTGGAATGCAGGAGGTGAGTTAAGTATTGATTGCTTGAGGGATGCTTGCACTTGTCTGGCTTTTGGTTAACTGGAGGCTTTATTGGAAAACTGTTTTGTTTTTGTTAGAGTTGTTACCATAAAATTCAGTAAAAAATGGTGAGATTTAAAAAGCAACTTTGTAATATATACCCACCTTGTCATTTCAGGAACTGTCTTGCTTTGTTACGAGGTGCTATGAAGTGGTGATGAACGTAGTCCACCAGTTGGCTGCCCTCTATATCAGTAACAAGTAATGGATTTTAGAAATATTTTTGCTTTTATAATAGAGATGCAGAAAATGTTCTTTCTAAAATTAATAACTTGAAATAGTTTTTCTTTCATTCAGCATTCTTTGAACACTTACGATATTTCAAACACTACTTGATGTGTATAATACGTAGGTTAGTAAGACACAATTTCCACCATGGTGAGTGAACCCATTATCTGTCTGAATGAGAGTGTCTACAGAACAATCTTAAAGAAATTTGACCATATAGAAGAAGGCTAACATGGAATTAGTACATGTTCTGTGTTCTCTCTCTTTATTCCTTTCCTCTACACGAATGGTTGCCTGACCCTAATGGAGTCACTTGAGACTTTTCTTAGACTACAGAATCTTGAGGGATGGAGCTAGGGAATCTACATTGAAGAAATTTTGTGAGTAGTTTTAATGATCGTAAATATACCCAGTAAAATATACCTTAAATATACACAGTAAAATTTATTTAAATTAAAAAAGGGGATTTAATATGGAGAATTGGTTACATGGGAGCTGGAGGGCTGAAAGGACAAAGAGAACAGTGAGTTCATCTGGAGGAAACAGATACCACCTCTCCATCCAGAAAACAGAAAGGAAAAGATTGAGGTTACCAGAATCTGGGAGCTTGGAGAAGAAGCCTCATGGAATTGGTGCTCATGCCACTGAGGAGGTGGTACTGCCTGGCTGCTGCTGGACCATTACCCTAAATCAAGAAAAACGATCACATTTTCGTAGAGCTCTTGCAGTTTTACCGCAAAATAATATCTCACATTTGATTAGTTCTTTATACTTAAAATTTTTTTCCACACTTACAATCTAATTAATACATTAACTTTGTTTAGCTCTATGTCTAGGGATTATTAATGATGAGAAGAGATAACTGAGACCTGGAAGAGATAACAAGAGTCCCTAGCAATTTTGGCACTGTTCTTTTGGTCACCAGCACATTCATTGTTCTTACTATACCATGCTGCATATAAACTCTTTATACTGGAGTGTTAACTGTTTCTTATTCTCCCATTTTCCCCCTCAGTTAGGTATTTATTTTATGTTCTGTCTTTTCACTGAAGCTCTCATGGCAGGAGAGAATGAGAGTATAGCTTCCCCACCCGCTGCAGTACCTGATGGGTAGTTCTAAGAAGACTCCCCCTCATCCTTCCCCTGCCCTAGAAGGATGAAATTTATTTGAATTTTGTGTTTAAATTTAAAATATGCATTCTATCTTGTGGAATATCTATATGTGCTTTAATATTATAAGCACTATTTAAAACTTGTTGAGCAAAATGAGTAGGAGGTAGAAGTGAATTTTTCTTTGACTTTTGACTTTGGTATAATTCTAGTAGTATGCACTGTTTTTCAGTAGGGATGAGAACTCAAACTCAACTGAAGAGAGGACTGATTCCTAAAGACCAGTTTGGAGGCCGGGCGCGGTGGCTCATGCCTGTAATCCCAGCTCTCAGGGAGGCAAGAGGCGGGAGGATAGCTTGAGCCCAGGAGTTTGAGACCTGCCTGGGCAGTATAGTGAGACCCCGTTCTCCACAAAAAGGAAAAACAAAACAAAACAAAAAAACAAAAGACAAAGACCAGTTTGGATAAGATAACAAAAATTCTAGTTGGTAATTAAGAAATTCTAATAGTTTAGAAAAATATGAATACCACTTTTAATATTTCTCTACCTCTATCCCAAGATAAATCATTTGGGTTTAAATAGGTAAGGTTATTCATAGATCTCCTATCATCATAGCGCTACCCATGAGTGGGATATAGGCAACAATACTATTAGGTTGGTGCAAGAATTATTGCTGTTTTTGTATCACAGTTACTTTTGCACCATCCTAATAGTATGCACAAAGTAGTTCTCTTCTTGGGAAAGTGGACTTGACGCTCTTAAATTTTAAATGACTAGAGCCTTAATAAAGATAAATATTAAAATTCCAAGATCATCTGCTCCTGTATGTATTTGAAATAAGAATAAACTATGACAAAAAGGAAAGTTTTTTTTAACTTGGTTGTTATTTTATTATAGGATTGCACCCAAAATTATAGAGACAACTGGAGTTCATTTTCAGGTAAAAGACATTTAGCTTGACCTGTAAAACTGTAATTTTTACTATATTTTACTTTGGAGTTTGTATGGTTGGAGAGTATGACACTCATAGGAACACTCTTAAAGGGGTGTGTGTGTGTGTGTGTTTGTGTGTGTTTGCATTTGTTCTCTTTCATCTGTGAAGTTGATGAGTCATTATTGACCATTATCAGTGTAACTTAGTTTTTCCCAGTAGTGCCCTAATGCAGATTCTCTGAATGATCTCTTTGGACAATGAAATAAATCTGCAGTATTGCAATTAAGGATGAAATTTTGTTCATCTTAAAAAGAGAAAAGTGTTCTCTATTTAAGACTAAAAGACAAATAGTCCTTTCTGAGGATCCAACCTGTAGCTGAATAAATTGATTTACCCACTACTTTTACTAATTCAGTAATTAGCCCAAATGATTTTACTTTAAACGTCTACATGAGGCTTAACTTCTAACTAGTGACTAAATGATAATCATTAAAGGTTTTTTGACAGACTATGTATGAGCACTTGGGAGAACTGCTAACAGTTTTGCTCACCCTGGATGAAATTATTGATAATCATATCACACTGAAAGACCACTGGACTATGTACAAAAGGTACACCAATTAAAATATTTTAAAATGTTTCTTACTTTGGTTAATGTATTTGTGTTAGTAAAAAGTGAACAAATATAAACAATACAGATTTTCTAAAAGACCTGGGGATTGATATTTAGAAGGAGCTCATATCAAATATTTTTATGACTACAGTAACCATTCTTTAATTTCACATGAGTTTGTTGGGACGAGTATAATACATCTGTATAAAGCATCATAATTCTTATAGTAGTAGAAAGTTAATTTGCCTAGCTTAGGACTCAGATTTATTTTTTTCCTTGGGTTCTATTCAGGTGACAGTTTTTTCTTGTTTTTCTTGTTGAGACGGAGTCTCACTATGTTGCCAGGCTGGAGTGCAGTGGCGTGATCTCAGCTCACTGCATCCTCTGCCTCCCGGGTTCAAGTGATTCTCCTACCTCAGCCTCCCAAGTAGCTGGGACTACAGGCGTGTGCCACCATGCCCAGCTAACTTTTGTATTTTTAGTAGAGACGGCGTTTCACCATGTTGGCCAGGATGGTCTCCATTTCTTGACCTCATGATCTGCTCGCCTTGGCCTCCCAAAGTGCTGGGATTGCACACGTGAGCCACCATGCCCAGCCCGACAGTTTTTCTTTCCTGAGCTTGGTTTTATTTTATTATATACCCTGAATTTTTTTTAGACTATGGTTTATTTTATTCATGTTCTAAGTACTTATTAAATGTCTGGTATGTACGGAGTATGAGGCATTTTGATTGAAGATGATATTAAAAAGCGTAAGAAAATCTATTAGGATTTTGTGTTCAAATTTTCAAATATGTAGAGCCAAACAAGAAATATAAATATAAAATTTTGACTTCTAGGAAAATTTTTAATTTTTAATTTAAGAATTTATTAGGTAGATTTAAGATGTTTCTCTTGATTTTCCACAAGGTTACTGAAATCTGTCCATCACAATCCTTCAAAATTTGGAATTCAGGAAGAAAAACTAAAGCCATTTGAAAAGTTCTTGCTGAAGCTAGAAGGGCAATTACTGGATGGAATGATATTCCAGGTAAGTAGGTCTGTATCAGACTGTAACAATTGGGCTCATATTAGACGACAAAGCTCAGAATTACAGTAGGACACTTTTATAATATACTGTTGAATATAATTTTCTTTAAAAAGTGCTTTGGCTTAAAATTATTGTTACAGTACTAAAATATTTCTGTATCTAGTAGCCAACAAAATTAATAGTATATTAGTTGTATTTGGAGTAAGAGTTTTAGAAAAATTATGTAAATGGATAAAAATATTTGAGGATTGACATCTGATCTTAGTAGTTAGGTATAGGCATATCTTGTTTTATTGCATTTCACTTTATTGCATTTCCCAGATAATTGCATTTTCTACAAATTAAAGGTTTGTGGCAATCCTGCATCAAGCAAGTCTTTGATCATCATTTTTCCAACAGCATGTGTTCACTTTGTCTCTGTGTCACATTTTGGTAATTCTTGCAATATTTTAAACTTTTTCATTATTATTATAGCTGTTATGGTGATCAGTGGTTTCTGGTGTTACTATTGTAATTGTTCTGGGGTGCTACCAAATAGTGCCCCTGTAAGATGATGAACTTAATCGATAAATGTTGTGTGTGTTCTGACTGCTTTATCAACTGGCTGGCTCTTGTCCCGTCTTTCTCCCCCTCTTCAAGCCTTTTTATTCTCTGAGACACAACCATATTGAAATTAGGCCAATTAATAGCCCTACAGTGGCCTCTAAGTGTTCAGATGAAAAGAAGAGTTTCATGTCTCTTAATCAAAAGCTAGACATGGTTAAGCTTAGCAAGGAAGTCATATCAAAAGTAGAGATAGGGCCGGGCGCGGTGGCTCACGCCTGTAATCCCAGCACTTTGGGAGGCCGAGCGCGCAGGTCACGTGAGGTCAGGAGTTCGAGACCAGCCTGGCCAAGATGGTGAAACCCTCTGTCTACTAAAAATGCAAAAATTAGTAAGGCGTTACGGCAAGCGCTTGTAATCCCAGCTACTCGGGAAGTTGAGGCAGGAGAATTGCTTGAACCTGGGAGGCAGAGGTTGCTGTGAGTCAGGATCACGCCATTGCACTCCAGCTTGGGCGACGAGGGAGACTCCATCTTTTAGGGGGGTGGGGAAAGCAGAGATAGGCTGAAAGTTAGGCCTCTTGCTGTGACTAATTAGCCAACGTGTGAATGCAAAGGAAACATTTTGAAGGAAATTAAAAGTGCTGTGAACACACAGATGATAAGAAAGTGAAACAGCATTACTGCTCATATGGAGAAAGTTTTGTTGGACTGAATTGAAAATCAAACCAACCGCAACGTTAGTTTAAGCCAAAGCCTAATCCAGAGCAAGGCCGTAACTCTCTTTAATTCTCTGAAGGCTAAGAGAGGTGGGGAAGCTGCAGAAGAAAAATTTGAAGCTAGCACAGGTTGGTTTATGAGGTTTAAGGAAAGAAGCTGTCTCCATAACATAAAAGTGCAAAAGCAGCAGGTGCTCATGTAGAAGCCAGTAAATTATCCAGAAGATCTGGCTAAAATCACTGATAGAGGTGGCCACACTTAGCAACAGATTTTTCAGTGTAGATGTAACAGTCTTCTATTGGAAGATGCCACCTACATCTTTCATAGAGGAAAAGTCAATGCCTGGCTTCAAAGAAAGCCAGTGCCCATTTGCCATTCTGAAAATCTTAGGGCCCTTAAAAATTATATTACTCTACTCTGCCTGTTCTCTATAAGTGGAACAACAAAGCCTAATGACAGCATATCAACATTGAGGGAAGACCCTCGGCCAGCAAAAAGATGATAGGTCACTGAAGGCTCAAATGTTAGCATTTTTAGCAATAAAGTATTTTTTAATTAATGTACTTTTTTTAGAAATAATGCTATTGCATACTTAATAGACTATAGTATAGTGTAAATATAACTTTTTTTTTTTTTTTTTTTGAGACGGACTTTCACTCTTGTTGCCCAGGCCGAAGTGCAGTGGAGCGATCTCGGCTCACCACAACCTCTGCTTCACGGGTTCAAGCAATTCTCCTGCCTCAGTCTCCCGAGTAGCTGGGATTAAAAGAGTGTGCCACCATGCCCAGCTAATTTTGTATTTTTAGTAGAGATGGGGTTTCTCCATGTTGGTCAGGCTGGTCTCGAACTCCTGACCTCAGTTGATCTGCCCACCTTGGAAATTGGTGTCACTCATGTTTTTGTGCTGGTTGGGAACTGAACCTATGGTTTCTGTGAGGTGTGCCTGTATTGTGTTTGCTGTTAACCTCTAGGTTTAGGTTTTTTTTGGTTTTGTTTTTGTTTTTGAGATGGAGTCTTGCCCTGTCACCCAGGCTGGAGTGCAGTGGCGTAATCTTTGCTCACTGCAACCTCTGCCTCCTGGGTTCAAATGATTCTCCTGCCTCAGCCTCCCGAGTAGCCGGGATTACAGGCGTCCACCACTGCACTCAGCTAATTTTTGTATTTTTAGTGGAGACGAGGTTTCACCATGTTGGCCAGGCTGGTCTCGAACTCCTGGCCTTGTGATCTGCCTACTTCAGCCTCCCAAAGTGCTGGGATTACAGGCATGAGCCACCATGCCCGGCCAGGTTAAGGTTTTTAAGACAACCCTTAACAAGTCTGTTTAATTCTTCCTAGGCCCAGGGAATGTAATTTGGGTTTGCACAGTCCAGTATGGTAGCTTCTAACTACATGTGGCTATTTAAATGTAAATAAATTAAAATGAAATACAAAATTCACTTTTTTACTCACGCTAGCCACATTTCAAGTCCTTAATAGCCACATATAGTTAATGGCTAGTTATATCAGACAGCACAGATGTAGAATATTTCCATCATCACAGAAAGTTCTGTTGGACAGCGCTGCTTTGAGCAGGTTCCACTCGAAATTGCATTATATTCCATTTATAATATACTTCAAGGTTACCTTTAGTTTATGTTTTACATGATCACAGTTTTTAACCGATTGATCTCAACTCTTGTTTACAGTTGACCCTTTGAACAACATGAGTTTGAAGTGTGCACGGGTCCACTTATATACATATTGTTTTTCAATAAATGTATTAGAAAATTTTTTGAACATTAGCAACATTTTGAAAAAAACTTGCAGACAAATGGCATAGCCTAGAAATATTTTAAAAACTTGAGGAAAAGTTAGGTATATCATGAATGCATAAAATATATGCAGATACTAATCTGTTTATGTGTTAATTGACTTATGTTATCCATAAGGCTTTTGGTCAACAATGTGCTATTACTAGTTAAGTTTTTGGGTAGACAAAAGTTATGTGAAGATTTTTGATTGCATAAGGGTCAGTGTCCCTAACTTTATGTTTAAGAGTCAACTATATATCAATTTAAATGTTAGTTCATTAGGTTAAGAAGAGAATTTTTTTGTTATTGATTCTTTTTCCAGGAGACATTTCTATACGTGCTATAATAAAGTGCTAGGAAAGTAATTGTAAGCAGAAAACATAAATTCTACTCTTAAAAGTGCAAAGTAAAATAAAAAATATGCTTTATCTTCTATACATCTCTGAATATCGTGTGTATCTCTTTATACAGGATTATAGATTTGGGTTCAATTTTATTACTTTCACATAACTAGTACCCAAATATATAAATACATATATATTTTTCATTCACAAAGATCTAAATATTAGATTAGATTAAGAACCTGAGCTTTAGTTTTAGTAAAATTTAAATGATGAATACAGAAATTTATCATACACTATATTTAGTGTATGATATTTAAATGTTTAATCATTTATTATTGAGAGTCTGAATTTCTCTTTCAATGTTTCCTGTCTAGGCCTGTATAGAACAACAATTTGATTCTCTCAATGGAGGAGTATCTGTGTCAAAAAATAGTACTTTTGCTGAGGAATTTGCACATAGTATTCGGTCAATTTTTGCAAACGTAGAAGCCAAACTTGGTAATGTAAATCGCATTTTTTGGTTTTCGTTTATAAAATTTGCATTTCCTTAAAAGCATAATTGAAGTATATTTGTTCTGCTTTCTCTTATGTTATTGATGTGTAAGGAGAGCCTTCTGAAATTGACCAGAGAGACAAGTATGTTGGAATTTGTGGACTCTTTGTATTGCACTTTCAGATTTTTCGAACTATTGATAAAAAGTTTTATAAGTCTTTATTGGACATTTGTAAGAAGGTAAGAACTTGAAACTTATTTTTCAATTTGAGTAGATTAAAAAGATTGCAGATAAAACTAAATATTTTAAAATGCATTTTATTCCTGTTTACAAAAATAATTTAAAAGTATTCACTTGTAAAATTCAAGTATTCCAGAAATAAGTAACCTAGTGAATGAAAATACGTCATATTTCTACATCATATTACTACATATTGGTAGATGGTGTTCAGATTTGTTCCTGTACAACTTCTTTTAGTGCTACTAATACTACTTTTTTCTTTTCCTTTTCTTTGCCACTGATTTTCATTACTGAAGATGAAGAAATTTAAAATATATTTCTTTCTATGTCTTTGCTATTTTCATAATGTATCTGATTTCAAAATTGAAAGATTAGTTTGTATGTAACATCAAGTGATAGTAACTATGATAACCCAGCCAATTTTTTTTAAACTTATATACATATATAGAATGAAACTAAAGGACATGAAGATTCAAGTTTCTATTGTTGCATTTTTTTATCTGACAGTCCATGAGAGGGTGTTTTGTGTGTGTGTTATTTAATATTCAGGTGAATAAAATTGTCATGCTCAACACCAGATGTAGAAATGCCTTAACTCTGCCAAGTGAAAGATATTTGTCTCATAATAATAAGTATTTTTTGTGGTTATTTTTTCTTGAAATCAGTTGTCTTCCATGTGTATTATAGAACTTTTAAACAGCTTGTTGTTTAGCCTGCATTTAATGATTTTTCCCCTTTTCCCTTTTCTGTTTCAGGTACCAGCCATCACTCTAACTGCTAATATTATTTGGTTTCCTGATAATTTTCTGATCCAGAAAATACCAGCAGCTGCCAAACTTCTAGACAGAAAAAGTCTTCAAGCCATTAAAATACACAGGGATACTTTTCTACAACAGAAAGCTCAATCACTTACCAAGTAGGTTTTATAAACAAGTATAATGAAAATATTTAGATATCCTTTATTTTCAAAGATTATGCTAACACTTTAATGTATAGTACCATTTGAATTATAAGATTAAATGTACTTGATAAGTAAGGGTCAGGCAATCTCCAGGAGATTTGTTTTCTAGAAGTTTTTTGTAAAGAATATTTTACACTTAAAGTCAATTTAAGATGTAGACAGATTATACTTTATGGATACAAATGCATACATACATAGTTTTTATCATCTGTGTTAAATATTTTTTGTCCAAATGAAGTGAAGTCTCAGATTTTGTTGCGGTAGGTATCATTTGATGACATTAAAAACATTGTGTGTCCATGGTGATTTTGGGAGAGGTTGAGTTTTTCTTGATGTGCTTCCTTTTTCCCCCTTATTTTTATTTTTATGAAAATAGTATATGCATGTATATAAAACATCAAAAAGTGCTAAAGCTTAAAGGGAAAGATAATTCTTCTCAATTCCTTCCTGTATTTCAGTCTTGCTCTCCAAAGGCACACTTCTAACTCTTTGTTTCTTCTTTTTTTTACATCCTTATTTTTTTGTATACATCCTTATTTTTTGTTTATCTCTTATTGTGTAAATTTTCAAATATACGTAAAGTAGAGAAAATAGTATAAAGAGCCCCTACGTTCCCATCACCCAGCTTAAACAATTAATTTATTGCACATTCTTTCTTGAGTACATGGCTAAAATCACGTTAACTTGGATAAAGCTTTTGAGTGAAATGACACAGGACTCTGCCACTAGCCCCATGCTGGTGACAGATTTTTGTTTGTGATATGGCTAAAGATGTAATGGGGATACTTATCCACTTTCTGTTGATTTTGACTATCAAAGAGAAGTTGGATTACTACTATACATTGGGGGAAGGAAGAGCATGTCATTTTTAGTACTGCCATGTCCTCTGATTAAAGTGGAAAACTACAACCGATTTAGGCAGGTCTACTCATTTCAGAACTCTAGTAGGTATCCTAAATCAGGGTTGAAGAGGGATAAAAACAAATGTTTAGATTTAGATTAAAGAGCTAAATTAAGTAATACAAGATATGTATAGAGATTTATGTTTCCATTTAAGTAGCAGTAAGTGGGGAAAAATGTGGGTATTTTAGTTCTTAGAATGTTGATATTTTGTAACAGTGTGATGCAGTTACTCAAAATGCCAATACATACTTAGCTTACATTAATAACTCTAATACCCAGGTTGTGGAAACTAGTTAGTTATAGTACAGGTTGAGTATCCCTAATTGAAATGCTCCAGTACTGGAAACTTTTTGAGTGCCATCATAATGCCCAATGGAAACGCTCATTGGAGCATTTTGGATTTCAGATTAGGGATGCTGAACTGGTAAGTATATAATGCAAATATTCCAAGATCTGAAACACTTCTGGTCCGAACCATTTTGGATGAGGGGTACTCATCATGTATCTAGGTCGTGGGAATTGATAGTTGCATTAAATTCTGTTCTGTTTTTTTTTTCTTTTTTTTTTTTGAGCCGAGTCTTGCTCTGTTGCCCAGGCTGGAGTGCAGTGGTGTTATCTTGGCTCACTGTAGCCTCTGCCTCCCAGATTCAAGCAGTTCTCCTACCTCAGCTCCTGAGTAGCTGGGACTACAGGTGCCTACCACCATGCCCAGCTAAATTTTTTTTTTTTTTTTTTTGAGACAGAGTCTCCCTCTGTCGCCCAGGCTGGAGTGCAGTGGTGTGATCTCGGCTCACTGCAACCTCCGCCTCCTGGGTTCAAGTGATTTTCCTGCCTCAGCCTCCCGAGTAGCTGGGATTACAGGCACCCACCACCACGCCCGGCTAATTTTTGTATTTTTAGTAGAGACAGGGTTTCACCACGTTGGTCAGGCTGGTCTCGAACTCCTGACCTTGTGATCTGCCTGCTTCAGCCTGCCAAACTGCTGGGATTACAGGCGTGAGCCACCGCGCCCACGCCTGGCTAATTTTTGTATTTTTAGTAGAGATGGGATTTCATTATGTTGGCCAGGCTGGTCTTGAACTCCTGACCTCAGGTGATCCGCCACCTCGGCCTTCCAAAGTGCGGGGATTATAGGCGTGAGCCACCACACCCGGCCTCTTTTTAAAATTTTTTTTATTTTTTATTTTTAAACTTTTAAGTTCAGGGTATAAGTGCAGGTTTGTTACATAGGTAACCATGTGTCATGGGGGTTTGTTGTGCAGATTACTTCATAACCCAGGTATATTCCATGGAATTTTTATTGGTCAGATCATAGCTGGTGTTTGGTGGTGCCATGTTTTGAGAGGGTCACAAACTGCAGCATCCCTAGATGGAGCTGATCAGGATGTCAGAAAGTCTGAGAACCATGCCTTCTTGTTTATTTTCTCTTTGTTAGTGTCTGTATAGTTTGGCCTTTAAAAGAGAAATCTGTGGAATGATGTGGTGGGTTTCTTTAAATATTTGAGGGGCATTCAGAATGAAGAGGGAGCAGATTTGATCTCTGTGGCTCCAGTAGGCTAAACTAAAACCAAAAGGTGAAGATGACAGATAGTAATGATAATAATTGCCAACATCATGAAGCTCTTAACTCTATGGCAGGCGTTATGCTAATAGCTTTAAACATATCATGTTCCATAGAGAATGTAGCAGCCTTCCGGCAGAAAATAATAAATGTAACAACTAATGTTTATGGAGTGCTTACTATACGCCAGTAGCTAGTCCAGGAACTTCACACATACCTCCTTTAATGATCAGAAAATTGTATGAGGTAGATACTATTGTTGCCATTTTGTAGATGAGAAAACCCTACAGAGATTAAACTTGCCCAGGTTTAAACAACTAGTAGGTGGCAGATGCAGGCAGTTCAACTCTACAGCCCAGGCTGTTAACTACTACTCTAAACTATTTTTATCCCATTTTTAGATAAAATGAGGCTTAGAGAAATGAACTTTGCCAGGTCACACAGCTAAGTACATGTCAGGGAGGGCATTCAAACCAGTGCCAGTCCTATTCTAGTGCCTCTGCAGCAGGTAGCGTTGTGTAGGCTGCTCTGTAGTCTCCTTCACTAAAGCTGTGTAGGCAGAATATAGATAACTGTCAGTCCAAGATCTGTGGGAAGTGAGTCTTACTAAGTGGACAGTTGAATAAGTTGACTTTCAAAGACTTATCACATGATGAGATTTTGTTTCTAAATTCTTTACTACAGAGCTCCATGAAGATGAAGGGCACAGTTATCTTTTTCAGTCTCTTTGCAGGAAACCTAAAATTCACTCCACTAAAGTGAAACTCAGGAGAGGGATGATGTGATCAGCATGGGCTTTGTCCTGACATTTTAGAGAAAGTTGAGGGGGTGTCTAAAAGGTGTCCCAAGGTCAGGCTTCAGAGTTTATGTAAGTGAGTAGGGAGCAATGGAGAGCAATGAGCAACAGTTTTCCTGCCCCCACACTATACACCAGACCCCAAGTGGCCAGTGTCCCAGCTGCCTCCTTGACTGGGGTCCAAGGTTTGTGGATTTTTGCATTTTGCTTTTGATTCACAACCACTTTAACACTGGAAAACACTGCCTTTAGAGGACAGAGGTCTGAATCTTTGTTTCAACCCCCAATATTGACATATAGGCGTTGACACTGTTTAGTGCTTTATGTTGGGGCAGGAGATTTGTTTTTTTACCCTGGTATTTTTCCTGTTTGTACTTTGAAATGCAACTGACAATCCAATAGGACACTTGGCGATTTTTGTACTCTTTGTCAGTTAACTTGCTTTTTAAAACTTGAAGCAATTTCGTTTTTATATATTTATAAGAGGTAAAGATCATCTGTCATCTGGATGTGATCACAGAGTGCTGGGCAGAAGTGACATAAAAGCCTCTGCATTATCCTATAGTCTTACCTAAAGCTGGCTGAATGCCGTTCACTGTGTATTACTGCCTTCTTCATAGTGTTCTTGACACTGTTGCTCATCAGGGAGAGTTCCATAGTCTAGCCTAGGTCTCTTTCTGCGGTCCTTGCTTATGACTTTTCTGTTCTCTCCTGTACATGGGATTCCTGCTGAGTCTTGATCACAACCTCCTCCTCAAAAGTGAAGGTGTTGCTCTAGGACCGTGCTGTCTGTTTTTAAAAAAGGACCAGGCTTTCATAAGTCAAACAATATGTTTCAGCACCATTCTAAGCAAAGCCACAAAGTACGACTATTTGTGTTTTTCGTCTGATGGAATTATGGCTCTGTAGAAATCGTTTTTCTCAGATTTTGTGCTAGGGTTTCACCTCCCTGAGTCACATTTATTAGAGATTTTGACAGGATCCTTCTTTAGATTGAACTCTTGAGATTGACAGATTGCCCAGCAATATGGCTAGCCGCTGACCTCAGTGTGGGGTTCTAAACGTAATTGAGTGTCTTCAGTTCCTTGCCCTGAAGAACTATCCTCTAGCTGATTCTGACCTGGAAGAATGAGACATTTCTTTACCCTGTGTAACTAAAGAAGATTTTGAAAGAGTTGGTAGTGTCCGATTCCATAAAGGAGAATTGCCCATTTTTGCATACTAAGTTTTTGTTTGTTTGTTTGTTTTTGAGACGGAGTCTCCCTCTGTCGCCCAGGCTGGAGTGCAGTGGCGTGATCTTGGCTCACTGCAACCTCTTCTGCCTCCCGGGTTTAAGCAATTCTCTTGCCTCAGCCTCTGGAGTAGCTGGGATTACAAGCGTGCGCCACCACGCCCAGCTAATTTTTGTATTTTTAGTAGAGACGGGGTTTCACCATCTTGGTGAGGCTGGTCACGAACTCCTGACCTCAGGCAATCTGCCTGCCTCGGCCTCCCGAAGTGCTGGGATTGCAGGTGTGAGCCACCGTGCCAGCCCACATACTAAGTTTTTTAAAGAAAAGTAAAGCTTTAACAGCTTGTGAATGTAAAGAGGTTCCCATCTGGAATGAGACTGAGTTGGGAAACATTGATGGAGTGATTTAGTATTTGTAATCATCCTGAATAGTAGAGAGAATTACATTTTGTATTGCCCTAGTCTTTCTGGGAGGGGAAAGCTTCCTGGATGTGAGCTTGAATCGTGGCTGAACTTATGATCTTGGTGCCTGCTTAACTTCTCTGCGTAGCAGTTTCTTGTTCTGTGTGGAGGTTGTAGTACCTGCCTCATAAAGTTAATGTGAGGGTTGAAATGTGTGTGTGTGTGTGTGTGTGTGTGTGTGTGTGTGTGTGTAAAGTGTTTGGAATGGTAGCTGTCATGTAGTAAGCATTCAATAACTATTAGCTTTTATATTCTGGTTCTGACCACTCCCACTGTTCCTATTCTGGTTCAAGCTGTCATCCTCTTCTGCATTATTACAGTAGCTTTCTAGGTGGTTTTCCTGCTTTTACCATTGCCCCCTCTGTAGTTTATTTTCAACTCATCAGATCCTCTTAAAACTAAACTTAGATCAAGTTACTTTGCTCAGATCCTCTAGTGGCTTTCTGTCTCTCTCAGAGTCAAAATCCCTACTCCTTGCAAGGCCTTCCACAAATCCCTTCCCCATCTCACCTTTCTAGTCCCCCACTCCCTCCCTCTGTATCTCGATGATCTAATCCCTGCTCACAGTGCTTCATGTATACTTACTTTTTTGTTATTACCTGAACAAGCCAGACACATTTCCAAATATCTTAGGATTTTGCGTTTGTCATTCACTTTTCTACACTTCTCGTATATTTGCATGAATTACTCATTCATCTGCTTCAAACTTTGGCTCAAAATCACCTACTCAATGAGCGTACTTTGATCATGCTGTATAAAATTGTACCTCCACCCTAGTCCTTATCCTTTTTCCCCTGCTTTTATTTCTTCTGTAGTATGTATCTTAATTAATTTAAAATTTTACTTACTGATTTCGTTATTATACAACTCTCCTTTCTGGAATGTAAGCATCATGGAAGCAGGGATTTGTATTCATTTTATTTACTGCTGATTTCACTGTTGTGTTCTCAGTACCTGTACTGAGAAACAGTGCCTGGCATGTTTGTTGGATGAGTAAATTATATATGTCTATATAATATTTATCTTTTGAAAACCAGAAAGATGAAATGACTGCTGCGGGGAAATAATGTACTCCAATCAATATCAAGAAATGGAAGTAAATTTTCTTTGCTGAGTAACCCCAATATTTTCCTTTGTTAGAGATGTACAGTCTTACTACGTCTTTGTGAGCTCATGGATGATGAAAATGGAATCTATTTTATCTAAAGAGCAGAGAATGGATAAATTTGCTGAAGATCTCACCAATAGATGTAATGTTTTTATACAGGTAGTTGCATCTTATAATATTTTGGGGAATCATTTTTTTGTTAATCCAACTTACAGAAGTTAAACTTTGAAAAAACTAAACAAAGGGTAGAGTATGTTTTTGTTTATTAAAACAAATTGATTTGGTTATGTTGGGATCTGTGTGACTTATTAATTTAAATTTTCTAACAACCCTTTCAAAGCTCTATATTCCTTCAAAACTTGACTATTTAGCTGTATCTTAGAAGTTTTGATATGTTGTATTTTTACTCTCATTTATTTCAAACTATTTTAAAAGTTTTATTATAACTGTGGGCTTTTTGAAAGATTTCCTTATTTTGAAATATATGAGGATTTTCTAGTTATTTTATTATTGAGTTGTAGCAATAATAATTAAATAATTTTAGTATTTTGAAATTTGCTTTATGGCCTAGCCTATGGTCAACTTTGGTAAACATTTCACGTCCACTTGAAAAGAATGTATAATTTGTATTTGTCAGTTGTAGCATTTTGTATATGAAAAGAGGGTCATATTTATTAATGATACTGTCTATTTCAGATACTGAGAGTAGTGTTAGAATTTCCCACTATTATTGTGGATTTGTCTGTTTATCCTTGTTCTGTAGTTTTTGTTTTGTGTATTTTGAGGCTAAGTATATAATGTTTAGAATTGTTCTATCTTCCTAGTAAATTAGACGTTTTCTTGTTAAGAAATATTCCTTGTTATCTCTAGTAATGCTTTTTGTTGTAGGTCTCTTTTGTGTGATATTAACTATAACTGTTTTCTTTTAATTAATGTCTGCATGGTATTATCTTTTTTGATTCTTTCACTTGTGGCCTTTCTGGCTCCTTATAGTTAATGTGTGTCTTCTGTAAGTAGCGTATATTTTTCTCCTATCTGATAATCTTTGTTTTTTTTTTTTCATAGTACTATTTTTTCTATATGTCATTGTTGATATATTTGGTTTTAAACTACCACCTGACTAGTTGCTTTGTATTTGTCTCACTTGTTCTGTGTCCCTTTTCTTTTCCTCTCTTGTTCTTTTTTGGAGTATTTTTAATTTTATTTCTCCTCCTCTCTATTAGTTTAATTCTATATTATTTTACTGTTCTTTTAGTGGTCACTCTAGACATTTTAAGATGTATCGTTTACTCATTTAGCTCTAATATAAGTTAGTAGTTTTACCACTTTCCTGACAGTGTAAGGATCTTAAACAGCTTTAGTTCTATTTATCTCCCTCTCATCTTTTGTGCTGTTGTTGTGTACTTTGAGTTCCTCTGTATTTTAAACCTCACAAGGCATTATTATTGCTATTGTTGTTTTTATATTCAGTGTTTATTTAGATTTACTCATATTTACCTGTTCTGTCGCTTTTTATTCTTCCTACATCTCTTAATTTTCATCTTTCTACTTGGGGAATACCTGCTAGTATTTCATTAATAGAAGTCTCTGTTGATGAATTGTAATAGTTTTTGGTCTGAATATGTCTTCATTTCAATCATTGTGCTGTGTTAGAATTCTAGGTTGGTCGGGTTTTTTTTTTCTTCTAGCTTTTAAAGGTGTCATTTTATGGTCTTCTGGCTTCCTTTGTTTTTGTTAATAAGTCAACTGTAGGTTTGTTGCTTCTAAAATATGTATCTTTCTTTACTTTTTGGCTTTTAGCAGTGTTCCTACAATGCCCCTAGGTGTGGTTTTCTTTGTGTGTTTGTGCTACTTTGGGGTCAGTAGAGCTTCTTGAATTCATGGAATATTCTTTACCATTAACTCTTCAAGCATTATTTCTTTTCTGTTTCCTCTGTTCTAAGTCTCTCTTCATCTGTCTCTAATCTATTAAATTCATCTACTGAGTTTTAATAATTTTACTTTTCAGCTGACTTTTTTATAGTTTACAGTTCTCTTCTGAGATACTTGATTTTGTGTTTTATTTTCTTCAACACATTCAGCTTATTTTGAAGCACATGTCTAATAATTTCATTATTTGGATATTTCTCTTATCTGTTGTTTCTCTTGTTTTTGTACATCTCTTACCTTTTATATGCCCAGTTATTTTTTTATAGAGTGCCACACATTGTATATGAAAAGCTGTAGACATAATTTGAGGATCTGGATATTTTCTTCCTCCAGAAGGGATTTGTATTTGTATTTGTATTTGTATTTACTTTTGTACACAGCTAGTCTAGGACGGTTAGCAACCCAGGTTATATCAATCTAGTAGGTTGATCAAGATGATTTGAAGCGGGATTTTGATCCTGTGATGGTTGTTTAATTCACCCTTACTTTTTGGGGGGTTATCCTTCAGGATGCCAACTCAGAATTTAGGTGGTTTATGAAAACCAGCTCCGATGAGCCCCGAGCTCCTATTTTTATTTCCCTTCCCTGTGAGATGTTGTTGAAAGGTATGTTTGGCTTTTGTCTTTAAGGCAGATGATTTAAGAGAAAGCAACTCTGAATGCCAGGCTCACTTCTCTGAGTTTCTGTCTTCCAGATCTTGGCCTTATATTTCCTTATTTATTTGAATCCTCTTTGATGCCTTATGAGGCATTTTTAAACCATTTTGCCCAGATTTTCTAGTTGTTCTCAGTGGGAAGGCTGGTCTAAATTATTCTGTCATTAACTAATACAGACTCCAGACTGCCCTCTCCCTCACAATTTAGATTTCAAAATACATCCCTTCACAAATTAATGGTTATCTGGGAATGAGCTAATATGGGTCCTAGAGTTCTGTAACTTCAAGTACCCCTAAAAAAGGGAAGCCTCCTTTTTCTGACTTAGAGTTAGATTTTTGCTGTTCCTTGTATGTGCTTTTTAATTTTTCCCGGGGCTGCACTAGGGTAGGGTCTGATGTAATAGTCCTACAGCCGACAAGGTAAGACTGTGGCTCTTTCTGCATGTATGTGCCAAGCTTTGGTCTTACAGTCACCTTTCTTAGGATGCCATCCTCTCTTTGATTTTTTCATTTTCTTAATTTAGCATGTCTCTTCGCCACAGAGAAACTTTGTGTGTGGTTCAGAGGAACTCCTACTTTGTGCTGAGTATCATTCCTTTAGTGAGCCACTGTTTCTGATGGGAGAATACTTTCTTTCACATGAGGTGGGACAGGAGCACAAGGTTGAGGAACACTGGCATATATCTTCTGTCCCACCTCCTTAATGTATCTACAATAACATAGTTAAGGTTCCTTGCTAAACGGTGCATGTGTCTCTTTTGGGAACTTTATAGACCCAAAGAATCTCCATCATTATCTTTGTGTTTTTCTGTGTGTCACTTTTGGGTTTAAATGAAAAAGTGTTTGAGAAGCAATATCCCTTTTTTCCTGTTTTCTTATTCCACCGTTTCACTGAGTTTAATACCATTAAAAGAATTTTAACACCTCACAAGACCTGGCTTCCTTCATGAATAGAAAGGGAGGGAGACTCTCTTCTCATTGGGCTGGAAGGAGAGAAAGCCTAATTAGCACCAAACTCGGCAAGGACGAGATAGCAGATGGACTGTGGGGATTGGTCTAGGTGAATAGGAAAGGGGGACTTGGCCTGGAACTCAGAAATTTCTGTGCCTATCTGTATTGACTGAAGAACAGCTCTCTTTCTCCTTATTTTTAAATTTGTAACTCCTTAGAGTCGTCAGCTCTTGCCTTATGTGGCAACAGATAGGAGTCTTTATTCTCTTCCCTGGCAGGTAAGATAAGGATGAATAGATACCTTTCTAACATCCAAATTGTTTCACTCAAAGCTTTTTTAAGGGAAAGATTCTTAAGCTATAATTATACACTATTATTTTGACAGTACAAAACTTCTGGTATGTGACAGGATAAATAAACGGTTAGGGCTGCTTTGAAACTTAACCACCATGTATAACATTGTCTCTGTGAGGAAGAATATTTCCAAATCTTAAGAGCTGGCTTTAAAATGAACTTTAGAAACATTAATTATGGTAAGTTGAGGAATAACTGCTGTTAAATAGATAATGAAATCTTGAAGAAAATCTTTCCTTGTGATTATAATCAATGTTTTCCTTTACAGGGCTTCTTGTATGCGTATAGTATTGGTACCATTATTAAAACCACAATGAATCTCTACATGTCCATGCAAAAGCCAATGACCAAAACCTCAGTTAAGGCATTGTGCAGGCTTGTTGAACTTCTCAAGGTAGGTTTTAGATTATTTTACTTTGCCATCATAATTGAGAAATGACCCAGGCTTAAATTAGGATAATCTTGTAAGATTTGACTACATGATTATATGAGAACAGAAAATTGTGAGAAAGTACTTCTCTCTCAATTGAATAAAGGAACTAGCCGTTTAAATAAATTTCTGAGTAACTACTTACAACTGGTCATTATATTTAAACTTTATTAAATAAAGTTAATATATCCAGTTCACACAGTAAAAAAAAAAAGTTAATGTAGTGAGAGAGAAAAGAAAGAAAATGGAAAAGTTAACTTTAATATTATCAGTAAAGCTTTACTCATGGAAGTTTTAAAAAGGTTGCATGAGTTAAAAAAAAAAAAAAAACTTGTCTACCATTATCCATTATAGTGTTTACATGCGTATGAGGTTAGTTAACATGAGGCTATTTATTTTGTAATTTAGATGAAGTGCTGTAATCTTGTGATTTGAACAGTGGACTACTTAGAGAGGTGGTCAAATGAATTAAGAATTACAGTGCACTTATGCAAGTATGGTAACGTGTTTCTTAGCTTACTTCTGTATTAAAGAAAAAACCTGTAGGCAGGAGAGCACAGTTAACCTTTTGTAAAAATTGAAATTAAGATTTGCTGGTAAATTTTCTCCTAATAATTGACTAGATTTGTTCAGGAAATAAAGATTTTTCTTTTGGAGATTCTGCCTTTGGATTTTCAGCCTTTTTTTCTTTGTATTATTTGTTTATAGATATTTTATGTTAGATTTATTTTTTATGAACTATAAATACAGACGAGTATATGTGTATGTTAGAATATGTATAAATATGTAATACCTAAGCATGGTTTTAAAAATAATAATAAACTACTGTCCCACTTAAGAAATAGAATGTTACCAATATTTTCAAATGCTGTGTTTCTTCCTAATTGCATCTCAACCTGTCCACCTCAGAGGAAATTACTGTCCTGAAGTTTATGTTTATCATTCCCTTGTTTTTCTTTTTAGCTTGCCAAATATGGATGAATCAATAAAACATTAATCGTTATATATGTTTTTGAAATTTATATTAGTGGAGCAGTATTTTATGTATTTTTTGATCCACTTTTTTATTCAGCATTTTGTTTTTTACTCAGCATTTTGTATTTGAGGGTATCCATGTTGGGATGAGTAGCACATCTATTTTCATTGTTATGTAGCTTTCCTGTGGATAGACTTTGGGTTGTTTCCAGTTTTTGTATCATAAACAATGTTGCCATCCTTGTATGTGTTTCTTGGTGTACTTGTGCAGGAGTTTTTGTAAGGAATTATATACCTAAAGTTGGTTACTGGATTATGTGTTACGTATATGTTCAGCTTTTCAAGATGATGTCACATTGTCGCTATAGACAGACTATATATATATATGTATATATGTATATATGTGTGTGTATGTGTGTGTATATAATATATATATATATATATATATATATATATGCCTCCCACAATACATTAGAAAATTACATTAGAAATAAAATTGTACTTCCAATTGGCCAACACTGGTATTATCGAGCTTCATTTTTTAAAATAAATTAATGGGTATAATTTGTTTTGATTATGATTTTTAATATTTAACCCCTGATTGTTAGTGATGGTAAATATCCTTTCAATTATTTATTAACTATGTTTCTTCTTTTGTGAAAAATCTGTTCATGTCTTTTCCATTTTTTTTATTGGATTGTGTGCCTTTAAAAAACAAAATCTTTCATTCATTTTGGGTCTTCTTATATCCTGAACATTAGTCACTTGTACCTGGTAGATATTTTGTGATACATCGGCTTGCCTTTTTATTTTCTTTATAGAGACTTTTGATGAACAGAAGTGCTTAATTTTAGTATAGTTGAATTTATCAGTTCTATACTTTGTAAGTTTTTTTTTTTTTTTGAGACGGAGTCTCGCTCTGTTGCCCAGGCTGGAGTGCAGTGGCACGATCTCGGCTCACCTCAACCTCCGCCTCCCAGGTTCAAGTGATTCTGCCTCAGCTACAGGAACTACAGGCATGCGCCACCATGCTCGGCTAATTTTTATATTTTTTAGTAGAGACAGGGTTTCACTATGTTGGCCAGGCTGGTCTCGAACTCCTGACCTGGTGATCCGCCTGCCTTGACCTCCCAAAGTGTTGGGATTACAGGCGTGAGCCACCACGCCAGGCCTGTAAGGTTTTTTTGTATCTCATTTACAAATCCCTTCCCTAGCCTAAGGTCGTAAAGATCTTCTATAATTTTGCCTAAAATTTTTAAGTTGATTGTCACAAAATTATTTCTGATTCTTTTTAGGCAATAGAGCATATGTTCTACAGGAGAAGCATGGTTGTGGCTGATTCAGTTTCACATATAACACAGCACCTTCAACATCAGGCTCTTCATTCTATTTCTGTGGCCAAGGTATGCAGATTATTATCTATTTAGCATAAGTATGTTATCTTTTTTGTTTGTTCTTCCATTGTTTTGTATGTGTTTTCTGGTTTAACCTGTTTATTCCATTCCTTCAAACATAATATGCTTGGTTATTTATCCCATAGTATTTTACAATTTTTACTTCCAAGTTATTGGTATTATCTTTACTGTGAAATTGCAGCATGTAATACATTAATACACTTCTAAAAAGACATTGTTTGCACTTTTGAAATTGATGCATCATTTAAAAAATGATTTCTTATTAAATTAACATGGAAATTTTAAAGTATGCCTAATACATTTGCTGTTTCTGACAGTACTAAGGGATCATATTACAGAAGTAAAGTATAAATATCAGAAGCTTAATGGGGAAAGTATTTGTGTATGCTCTCTTAAACTGAATCATGGAAAAGATAATCAAGAAGTTTTTCTTCTGAGTCTTTTGTTATTGCCTCAGAAACAAAACAAATTAGTTTTCCTGTTTTATTTTTAAGAAAAGAGTGATTTCTGACAAAAAATACAGCGAACAGCGTCTTGATGTGCTCTCTGCTCTAGTTTTGGCTGAAAACACTCTAAATGGACCAAGCACAAAGCAACGGCGACTTATTGTTTCTTTGGCACTAAGTGTTGGCACACAAATGGTAAGTGTATTGCTATTACTTATGGAACAGAAATGAGATCTGAGATTTCACAGTTCCCTTGTTACTGACCCTAGAGACCTTTGACTGCAACTTCTCTGCCTTTTTTTCCTGTCCCTGATAGAAAACATTTAAAGATGAAGAACTCTTTCCACTTCAAGTAGTCATGAAAAAACTGGATCTTATTAGTGAACTTAGAGAACGGTAAGTAGGACTGGGATATGCTGTGGTACTCCAAAGACAGGGTTAATAGAAACATTGGTTTTCTTTTTAGCATAGCAAGAGAAGAAATAAAATTCAGATCGAGCATTAGTTCCTTTCTGTAACTTCTTTAGCATGACCAAAATGAGATTGTGACTAGGGATCATATTTATTTAGCTTTGCTTCTGCAGGAAGCATGTAGCCCCTAGAAAAACTCACATGAGAAAAAGCAGTGCAACCTCAGAGCATCTGGCAGACTTTGATGCATATTGTGATTATTATGTTGAGTATCTTTATTGGACTTAAATTGCTGCATTATAACAGGGTTTCCTCTGTTTGTGTGAGACTTAGCAATCCATGATACGTAGTGTTCTATAATTTTATTTTAAGACGAATTTGAATTAACATTGTTGAATTAGTTTTTGGAAGGCTTATTTTTGTAGCTCCTTTTGGCTTTCTTGTTTTCTTTTTGTAGAGTAAGCGTAAGTTTCTTGAAGGGAAATTTGAATTTTGGTTTCCAGCTGAATTAAGGTTACAGCGCAATTTCCATTTAGTATTCATATTTATAACTTATTTTTTTGTTGTTCTAGAGAAGCTGACATTTTTCTTGTTAGTAGCATTTAATTTTCCACTCTTGGAAGAAATATTGAACCTTTTTCATTATAAGATAGTTAATGATCATTCTGTTGCCCTTTAAGGTGTGAAATAGTCACTTGGCAAAGATTGTAGACATGTTAAGTGTGGGTTTTTTTTTGGGGAGGGTCACAATTTTTTTTTTAAAGATTTTTCTTTCCAACTTAGAGTCAGGGAAAATGGAGCATGTCATGCAAGTATTTAAGTCTAGTCATGGCAAGTAATATTGAAAATGAGTTTGTTTTTATTTACCAAAACCAAAAATGGTCAATAAATGTTTATTTTAAACTCTGATATTTGAATATTATGCATATCATTTTTCAAGTATGGTTTACAACTAAAGCGTATGTGCAGAATTCCGACAATGTCAGGCATTGGAGTGTTTGTTACCTTTGTTTCATTTCGATAGTATTTCTTTTGTGACTTTTCTATACTATGTTGGGTTAAGTGATGTAGGGAATGCAAACTGTGTAAGATGGAACTCTTCCCTCTGTGGTAGATGTCATTCCTTTCATATTGTTTTGGGATTCTTCAGTTTTGTTGTGACTGATTACTACTTTACATTGTAGAGTCCAAACACAATGTGACTGTTGTTTTTTATACTGGCATCGAGCTGTGTTCCCAATTTATTTAGATGATGTATATGAAAATGCTGTTGATGCAGCCAGATTACATGTAAGTAAAGAACAATATAAAGAATAATTCCATCATTTTAAAAGTCACTGTGTAAACCGTTTTAGTTTAAAATAGATCATTTGATTTAATAAACTATTTTAAAATTGACTGTTTTGTAAACTGCATATTCATTGTTTATAGTCTGTAGTTAAATTTTATGTTACTGTTAATGAAGTTATTTATTTAATTTCTTCCTTCATGTTCCTAATCATTTTCATTTCACTTAATTTTAGTTTACGTCATAGTAGTCTGACATTTACTCATCAGCAAATTACAATGCAAAAGAAAAAATATTTTTAAAAAATATTCAAATTTTTCTTTTTCTTTATGGAAATAAATGTGTTTGAATGCACAAGATAGGAAAGGACTAGTGAATGTGATTTTTTTGGATATGTTTGGTTAAAATATATGCTTTAGGTTCTTTTTCTTTAGGAAAGTTAAGACAGTTGTGGAAAATCATTTTTCCTTCAGATTGAGGTTTTGTCTTTCAAGATAATTAACTTTTGCAGTATTGTTTAGATTAGAGACTTGGTTTTCTAAATTCATGTACATTTTAATTTTCTTCTTAGTACATGTTCAGTGCTTTGCGCGACTGTGTACCTGCTATGATGCATGCAAGGCATTTAGAGTCCTATGAGATACTTCTGGATTGCTATGACAAGGAAATTATGGAAATTTTAAATGAGGTAACATCATATTTGAGATTGAAAAGCTTAAAACGTGTTTGGAATGTAGTGTTCGGAAAAAAATGTTCGATTGAAGCAGATGCACTGAGTTAAAATTATTTATAAATTGCTGGGTAGAACAAAGAACTATTTTTAGTTACAATATCACTGTTATGCTAATTGGTCTGTAATTCATTTATTTAGAAATCACACTAGGAATTAGGAGATTTAAATTTACTTTTGTAAATAGATATTTTAATTTAAAGTTGTTTATTAGAAGAATGCAAATGTGAAATGGGTTTGAATGTTGAAAGCTAATGGTCCAGTTAAAGCAACTTAACTATTAATATTTTACTGAATTTTATTTGCAGAGCTCCTGAGAGAAGGAAATTATATATTTAAAAGATATAGTGTGTAACAAAAGTAATTTGAATCCAATATGTATGCCCCTCCTTGTTTTAAGGGAATATGTATTATAAACACTGGTATCTTTAAAATTAAATTTCCATTTAGCGATATTTTTATTTGGAGGGAGGAATTAAAAATGAGGAAATTTCACAATATAATCCTACCTGGGTTTGATGAAATTGTGAAAATTTTTTTATAATTTCTTGTATTAAATATTCTTATTTAGGAAATAAAATACATGCCTGGATAGTAATTTAGAACTCCTTGGTAGACCAGAAAAGATGATTAATTTTATTACCTTTAGCACAATGAATTTTGTGATTTTTTTTTTTAATGGTTATTACAAGGAAGCTTTTTTCTTTTCTCTCTTGCATGTTCTCATGACCTTTCCTCCTTTGTTGCTGGTTTCCATAAATTTTATGCTTTAAGTTGCATATTCATGCTCCTTATGATGGTACCATCAATCATTAGTTTTAGATTTTCTTTTCAAGAGTATTAACCTTAAGGTATTAGTGAAAATAAAGACAGAATTTATGTAACTGCTTCTGACCAAAAAACTATTGGTTTAAAATGGAGCATAGACATGTAGGGAAACAATACAATTGCAATATCATTTTGAAAAATTAAAGTTATCAAATCTTTTGTGAATAGCATTTGCTGGACAAATTATGCAAAGAAATAGAGAAAGATCTGCGACTTTCTGTGCATACTCATTTAAAGCTGGATGACCGAAACCCTTTCAAAGTTGGCATGAAAGACCTGGCTCTTTTTTTCTCTCTGAATCCAATTCGGTTTTTCAATCGTTTCATTGACATTCGGGGTGAGTGTTTTGCTTTCCTTCTTAGAGTCATATTCTTTGTTTTTTTTTTAACCCTACTGTTAAACAAAACTTTGAGGGTATATTTAAATTTTGTGTTGTTATTCTTTAATTACATTTTGTTTCTTTTCTCATTTTTATTAATACCTTATTTTAAAGGAACAAATCTGATGTTCAAGGACAAGTTGTTGTTTTTTCCTTTTTAGTTTCATTTCTTTTCCTTTTCTGCTGTTTCACAAGTTGAATTTTTTTTTTTTTAAGCTTATGTAACTCACTACCTAGACAAGACTTTCTACAATCTAACAACAGTAGCCCTTCATGACTGGGCTACTTACAGTGAGATGAGAAACTTAGCTACTCAGCGTTATGGACTGGTTATGACAGAGGCACATCTTCCCAGTCAGACTTTGGAACAGGTATAGTATAAAATGTTTTTTTTAGCATACTGTGACTGTTGGCCGTAACAGTACTTTTTAAGGAAGTCTTTTTTCTTTTTGCTTTAGTTAGTATGTGTTTATTTTTTAAGAAATTATTTGCCATATAAAATCTTATACTTGACAACAGTAAAAAATTAGGTGCTGCTAAATTGCTTTATAAAGGAATTTACCACCGGGTTCCTGCTTATATTCAGCCTTCTGTTGAGCATTCGAGGTATATATATATATTTATATTTATATACAGCTTTTCAGAAACACTAGAATAGTGAAGTGACTTCTGTAGAATTTTAAGAAGTTCAAAGTCACATTTAAGGATTTTAAGCCTGGTTATAGTATATAAAATTTAGTATCGTAGGAAAAAATGGTTAAATTTACATGATTACAAATGTGTTTTTTGTTCTTAAAATGAGGAGTATAGGAAAACATTTAGCTTTGCCAATTCAATTAGTTAATGTACAGTATGGCATTATCTCATGAATGTAATAATTTATGTTGTCAGATAATTTGCATGGAGTTCTCTCTAAGATGATCCAGATATTTACCAAAAAACATTTATTCAGTTCTAAAATTTGAGGATTCTAGTTTTCCCTTTATCTTGCTGCATGTAGGGATTATTTCTAGAATCAGTTTGTATATCCTTTCATTTATTCATTTATATATCATATTTATTGAGAACATGCTAGGCACTGAACTATGTTTAGGAATACAAAGATAAATAGAAATAGTCCTAGCTCATGTAATATCCTCTGGGAGAAAAAATGTGTAAACAAATTTTTAGATTAGAATATGATAAAAGTTATAATAAAAACTTAAAAAGGTATTGTGATGCTCTTTTGAGCTCTAATTAGAAAAAACTATGGAACAGTTTATATGATACCATTGGGTGTTAGAGTAATATCTGTTTAAAGAATGAAGGATTCTTAATAGAAAACTTGTACTATTTAAAAGGAGTCTGGTGTGATCAAAAGAAGCATAACAGTTTGGAATTAGACTTTCTAAAGTCCCAAGGCCCTGCTACTTCCTAGCTATTTTGCCTCAGAGAACAACTTCCTTAGCTTCTTTTTTGTCACCTGTGGAATTTAGAAGAATGATACCTCATATTTTAGAATTACTTATAAGGAACCTTGCAAAGTACCTGAAAAATAGTATGTATTTTATGAATGTCACAGCACATTCTGACTACCTTTTAGAATCTGGCTATTAGTTTACTTTGTAGAAAAATGTAGAGAAGATTGTTGAAGAGACAAATATTCTCAAGGCTGGTGGGGAGATGACTGTGGGTCATGGATCTTTGAATATTTAAACTTAACTGTTTCTGTCTGCACAAAAGATAAAGTAATAAGCAGCCAGGTTTCCCTAAGGAGATAGTCTTGATTTGTCTTTTAACGTTTGATCGTACCTTTTATATAGTTCTTTAAAATAACTTAAAAATTATTAGGAAACAATATAATCAATAAGTCATTATGCTGATACAAGTTTAACTGATTATTTTAATGAATTATAATAATACTTGTATGTGTATTATAGGGCCTTGATGTTTTAGAAATTATGAGAAACATTCATATATTTGTGTCCCGATACCTCTATAATCTCAACAATCAGGTGAGTAGGGTTTATACATTTTTTTTTTTAATGTGGGTGGAGATAGTTGGAAGGCTGAGAGGCAAGGAATTGATTTTTATGGGTGAAAATTAAATGAAACAAAAAATAATTGTTTTCGAGGCCTTGTTTATTTTTTTGCCTTGATTATACCAGTTGAGTATCTTTTATTCGAAATGTTTAGGACAAGAAGTGTTTTGGATTTCAGATTTTTTTTGGATTTTGGAATATTCATATCATATACCACTTCAGCATCCCTAATCTGAAAATCCAAAATCTGAAATGCTTCAGAATCATCAACTTCTGACCACCAACATGACGCTCGAAGGAAACGCTCATTGGAACATTTTGGATTTCAGATTTTCGGATTAAGGATACTCACTTGTACTGTCTTGATTGCATTTTCAATTAAATTGTCTTTAATGAAATAGATTCTGAAATTTTCTTTGGATAACTGTTTGACCAGTGTTTGCTATGGGTTGTGTTGTTACTGAGCATAAATTTGTTTCATTGCAGATTTTTATTGAACGAACAAGCAATAACAAGCATTTGAATACTATTAATATTCGGCATATTGCTAATTCAATTCGAACACATGGCACGGGAATTATGAATACAACCGTAAGAACTTTTCTCTGGGGGTTGAGTGGGTAATAGACCCCTGTGTAATAGCTTGGAACGTGGTTTTCTCATAGAATATTCTGGTAAACATACACTACTAGTTTATATTTTACATGAATTCCCATTTTTTTTCTGGTTAGTAATGAAAATATCTGGTCCTAAAATTGTGTTGGATGTGATGGGAGCTGTGATACAAAAGACACTTTAGGGTAGATTACCATCTCAGAGCCATCATTATAAATAGTGCTAGATATTTGAGGACATCAGCACATTAATATACGTGTGTGCACACATATATATATGTTTATCTGTGTGGATTCTGTGATCCCTGAAAGTTTACTTTTGAAAGTGAACAATTGATAGTAATTTACTTAATGTTATTTATGCCCTTTTTGGGGCAGGGGTTGCTAATTATTTGATGTCCATATAAATAGGAACTTACTAAAAATATATTGAATCTTCTTAGAAATGGGCATTCACAGCTTGGCGTGGTGGCTTATGCCTGTAATCCCAGCACTTTGGGAGGCTGAAGCAGGAGGAATCACCTGAGGTCGGGAGTTCAAGACCAGCCTGACCAACATGGAGAAACCCCATCTCTACTAAAAATACAAAATTAGCCAGGCGTGGTGGCGGGCGCCTGTAATCCCAGCTGCTTGGGAGGCTGAGGCAGGAGAATCGCTTGAACCTGGGAGGCAGAGGTTGCAGTGAGCTGAGATTGCGCCATTGCACTCCAGCCTGGGCAGCAAGAGCAAAACTCCGTCTCAAAAAAAAAAAAACAAACAAAAACGAAAGGGGCATTCACTTGAAGGAATCATTTGAACTCATATGCTATTTTTCTGTCTGTGGAAAAAGAGAAGTCTTTGAATTTATCTGGTTTTCAGAGCACAATTAATTCTCCTTTAGGGGAGAAGACTGTGAATGCTTAAGTAGTACAGTATTATTAAACACATTTGGAGTAGGGAATTGGGAGAAAATGAAAAGTTAAGTTGGGATCATTTAAGTATACAGTGGGAAGGCATTGAAGATTTTGAGCCAATGAGTGATATGATTGGAGCCCCATTATAGTGGGGTTATTAATATACAAATGAAACATACAATTTTAAATTCCAAATGAAGAGTCATCCATGTAATGATCATGTTTGTACCTTTGAGGATAAATAAAACAGAACTTTTGAGAGTAAGCTCTTCCTTGACTTCTGTCATCTATCAAATATTCATGTAACAGATATGAATGTATTTTGTGTGTCAGGGACTGTGCTGGGCACTAGTGTGAGAAAAACACATTTCCTGCTTTCACAGTAATCACAGGGATATAGACGTTCATCAGCTAATTACACTAATGAATGTAGATTGCTGATGTCTGTTGATGAAATGAGCATAGAAGGATAGAAATCAGAGGATGGCAGAATAGTTACCCACTATTTAGAGTGGAAAGGATTAAAAACAAAAGACTGTTAAAGAGATTTTTTTTTTTTTGAGACGGAGTCTTGCTCTGTCGCCCAGGCTGGAGTGCAGTGGCACCATCTCGGCTCACTGCAAGCTCCGCCTCCCAGGTTCTCGCCATTCTCCTGCCTCAGCCTCCCGAGTAGCTGGGACTACAGGCGCCCGCCACCACACCCGGCTAATTTTTTGTATTTTTAGTAGAGACGGGGTTTCACCGTGTTTGCCAGGATGGTCTCGATCTCCTGACCTCGTGATCCGCCTGCCTCAGCCTCCCAAAGTGCTGGGATTACAGGCGTGAGCCACCGCGCCCGGCCAAAGAGATTTTTTAAAAAATGCAAAGAAACAGAAAAAACAAGGAGAGTACAATGTTTAAGCTACAAGATAAGTTCCCGAAAATCTTTTGTTTCCATAATTGGGTAAATGAATACTGAGTAAAAAGGGCACAGATTTGTCAAAATCATTAGTAATACTTGAGAGTTGGTGGTGTTGGAAATGAATTTAGGGTTTTCATTTGTAGGTTGGAATTAATCTTATGCTATTTCTGCCTGTAGGTTGGAATTAATCTTACACGATTTCCATCTGTAGATTAGAATTAATTTTACTGTGCTATTTTGACTTTAATCTCAGCTCATACCTCACTTTCTTAGCATTTTCTGAGTCAAGGTCAGGGCTTTTTGTTATTTATTGTCAAAGCACACATGTACTTAACATTTTGAGAAATTATTACAGTAGAGATTTAATAATTTATTTAACAATACTTGTTTAAAATGTTTGTCACCTGTTCTAGAATATAAACTTCGTGAAGACAAGGACCATGTCTAGCATGGGAGAAGGCACGTTGCCTTGTGTGTAAGAGGTGATCAGAAATATTTATGGATAGATAATCGAATGTGTGGTATCTTCAGGAAGGTTCAGAGAACACCATGTTTCTTACTTTAGTATCGTTCTAGACCTGTAGATTAGCAATAAGTAATCTTATTGATGGAGGAACATAGAAACTTCTCACTGGACCATGGCTTAAAAACTAGAGTCTTGAGTCTGGTTTTGTGATTCTCACTACAGCCCTTAGTCCTATCATGAGAATATTTTCCACTGCTTTCTTTTCTTTTTTCTTTTTTAGTAAAAATATGTAAGAGGAGCTTATAGAAAGTTTTGTGAACTTGAGCAATAAAAATGTTATTTAAATATTTTCAGGTCCAATATGAAATAGACTTTATAAATAGTACTTTATAGGTAGTACAAATAGATAACTGTTATACAGTAAAATTGATTTGAATTGATTTGAATTAATTTTTAACTTTTTTCAACTTTTTGAATTTTAATTTTATAGGTTAATTTCACCTACCAGTTTTTGAAAAAGAAGTTCTATATATTTAGCCAATTTATGTATGATGAACACATCAAATCCAGATTGATTAAAGATATTCGATTTTTCAGGGAAATTAAGGACCAAAATGATCATAAGGTAGGCTACCTATTCTTTTTAAGGTATTTGATTCAGCTATTGAGTATATGGCAAATATGTATGCTAAAATTCATTATTTAGATCTCTATTGGGGTTTTAGTTTTATTTTCCCTATAATTTCTTACTCTGCATTATCTGTAGGCTTAAGGTAAGGAAAAAATTAAATCATAAATGTAGCCAGGTGATACTTTTCTTTATTTTAAAATAATATAAAAGCAGGACATGCTTATTTTGAAACATTTAAGCAATATAGAATGAATAAACTGAATATCCACCTTCATTTTTCTTTCCAGTCCATTTTCTGGAGGCAGTTGCTAACAATGTAGTGTGGTGGCTTTCAGATATCTTTGTATATAAACATGTATCTTTACACACATATATTGCTTTTAAAAGCAGTATAGTAAAAATGGAGTAATATTATACATAGCATTTGGCACTGTGCTCATCACATGTCAGTACATACAGATCTGCTTCAAGTTGATAGGGATACACCCATGTATATCGTAACTTATTTAACCTTCTTCTGTTGTCCATTATTTAGGTTTTTCTAATTTTTCATTCTTACAAACGGTGTTACAGTAACATCTTTACACATCTGTCTCTGTAAATCTCAGACTTTCTGAAAACTTCCTTAAGGAGAAATTTCTAGGACAAGGAAATGTGAACATTTAAAATTCTGGTACATATTGCCTAGCACTCCAAAAACACTTCACTATTGATATTCCCACTGATAATTTATATGAATGCTGCTGTTAGCCGGATGCAGTGGCTCATGCCTGTAATCCAGCACTTTGAGAGGCCAAGATGGGTAGATCACTTGAGGCAAGGCATTTGAGACCATTGTGGGCAGCATGGCGAAACCTCATCTCTACTAATAATACCAAAATTAGCCGGGCGTGGTGGCACATGTCTGAGTCTCAGATGCTCAGGAGGCTGAGTGTATTAGTCTATTCTCATGCTGCTATGAAGAAGTACCTGTGACTGGGTAATTTATAAAGGAAAGAGGTTTCATTGACTCACAGTTCTGCATGGCTGGGGAGGCCTCAGGAAACTTAACAATCATGGCGGAAGGTACCTCTTCACAGGGTGACGGGAGAGAATGAGTGCCCAGCAAAGCGGGAAGTCCCTTATAACAACCATCAGATCTTGTGAGAACTAACTCACTATCATGAGAACAGGGTAGGGGAAACTGCCCCCACGATTCAGTTATCTCCACGTGGTCCCTCTCAGGACATGTGGGGATTATGGGAACTACAATTCAAGATGAGATTTGGGTGGGGACAAAGCCAAGCTATATCACTGAGGCACAAGAATCACTTGAACCTAGGAGGTGGAGGTTGCAGTGAGCCGAGATCATGCCACTGCTGTCCAGCCTGGGTGACAGAGCAAGACTCTTTCTCAAAAAAAAAAAAAAAAGAACGCTGTTTTCCTTTCACCTTCCAGGCTGAGTTTTCCCATAGTGAAGTGAAGAGTCTGTTGAATTGTTAAGTGGCAGCAGGCGCATGTAGCCATGTGGATTGAGAACCAGCAGGCTTAGATGGGTCCTATATTTGATTTGCCATATACGGAACTATTTTAATTACTTTTCTTAAGATACGCCTATTTCCAGCTCTCTTGTATAATGGTTGGTAGTTCTCTTCAGTGCCAGAGTAGCAAAATATTACTTTCTCATAGGATAATCTAATAAAATTACAGGTTACGTTTATCAGTAGAGGATTGTATTAGCTCATTTTTTTTTTTTTTTTTGAGACTGAGTCTTGCTCTGTCTCTCAGGCTGGAGTGCAGTGGCACAGTCTCAGCTCACTGCAGCCTCCACCTCTTGGGTTCAAGCGATTCTCCTGCCTCAGCCCCCTGAGTAGCTGGGATTAAAGGTGCACACCACCACACCGAGCTAATTTTTGTATTTTTAGTAGAGATGGGGTTTCACCATGTTGGTCAGGCTGGTCTTGGACTCCTGACCTAGTGATCCGCCTGCCTCAGCCTCCCAAAGTGCTGGGATTACAGGCATGAGCCACTGTGCCCAGACCAACTCATTTTTATTGGAGCAGAAATTCCTAGTATTTAGAGATAAATATTCATGCTGTTATGTAAGAATTGCTTTCTTATTATTACAAAATGAATAATTTCCTAAATCTCCTAATCAACGAAGACCAAAAAGTAGTTTTTTTATTGGTGATGGTTACTAGAAATTTTAACCCAGCTGACGTGTGTTCATTGAGAAGGAGTATGTTTCTAAGTCCCTAATACCTTTTCAGCCCACAGAAACTTGGTCACACATCTGTGAACAAGTGTTTCTGGGAGGAATTGGTTTCTTTTTTCTGTTAGAGTTGTTGGAGGTTAGGAAACTAATAATTGTGGCAGGGAAATTAGGTTAGTGGCATTGATTATTAGTCGTTTTAGCTAATGTCAAAAAGAAAAAAATTATATTGACCTTGAACATTGGTAGTGTATGAATTTTTTATTAATCTTAATTAATTTTTAAGCACAATGAAATACAAAATTAAAAGGAGAGTAGTATTGGCATGGTTTATTTGGGAGGCATTTTGTGCTTTAGAAATCTTTATTAAAAGTAGCCTTAAAATATTCTGTCTAGTATCCTTTCGATAGAGCAGAAAAATTCAATCGAGGCATCAGAAAACTTGGAATAACACCTGAGGGACAGAGCTACCTTGATCAATTCAGGCAACTCATCAGCCAAATTGGTAAGTTATGATAAAGGTGTTGGGAAATCAAGTACAGATCCCTACAGTCTATCTCATATATTAACTATTTCACACTAATAAGCAGCTCATATGAAAGCCTGAGCTCAGCTTTACTCCACTCATGTAATTTTTTTACCCCCAAAATTTGTAAGTGTGATTAGACTGTTGCTGCAGAAATAATTAATAGACCATAGGCTAATCATTTAAATAAAACCTCTTCAATTATAATAAAAGTTATTTAATAACTAAATCTCAAAGGTCATATTAATAATTGTAAACTGGTAAGTACTTACCGAATACCTGCTCTGTTCAAGGCACTGTTTTGGGCTTCTAAAAGGCTCCCACAAGTTCCAGTCTAAATGTGAAGGTATAAAATATTTACATGAAAAGTTATTAAGTTCTATGTTACACCATTTTACTTGTGCATATAATGTATTGTCCTTCTGCCCTTACGAGTGGAACTTGTCTTCTGATATGTAGTACTTTATATTTAAAAGTAAGAACTACATTTCATAATAATCATGGCTTAACAAAACTTTATACTTATTTGAGCTTTTCACATACATTATATGTTCACAATAACCCTGTGAGATAGGCATGTAATCGTTTTAAAGATGAAAAAAGAGAAACTTAGAGAAAGAAGTTAAGTCGTGTTTCTGGGACTTAAACCAGGGTTATTTAGCTATAAGTCCAAATGGGTTTTATATTCTTGACAGTTTATATTAACACCAAACAGTAAAATCTTATTGACTATATTTTGGGAAAATTCTGCCTTGTGAGATTGATTTATTCATTTATCAAGCATTTACTAAGCATCTGTTATGCCACATTTTCTGTTAGGTGCTGGGAATCCCAACCCCTTTGCTTTCAGGAGACTTTAGGTTTACTAGTGGGTAATACGTTATAAGCATTTCTTTCTGGAGTAAAGTTTTTTCAGTTAATTGATTTGCATATTAGACATTTCTATTATGTTTTAGTACAAGAACTTGGAGAATTTTACCTCTGTAAATGCTTTATTATAAACCATTCAATATTAAGTATTGTCAAATAAGTACAAATAAGTTTTCTTCAAGAGGACATTTAATATTAAGCGGCAAACTTATGGAGCAATAGTTCTTAACCTTTTTTGAGAATCTGAGGAAAACTCCAGGATGATTCTTCCAGAACTAATGCCTGTATGACATATGTGCACAATTTTGTATATGATATGCTAGAGTTCATGTGCTTAAAGCTTGGGTCTATGGACCTCAGATTAAGAGCTGTCCTTCTAGAGCAGTGTTACTTAAGTTTTATTTATTCACATACCCAGAATTTTTGCATCCTGTTAATACTGCCTTCACTATTTGTTTCATGTTTTTATATTTTTTGAGAGTATAATTTTTCCTTAGAAATAACAGTTGTTAAATCATAGTCCTTAAAACGCTAGTCATTTTTGCCCTAAATACATCATCACTAAGTGTTCTTTGGTGTGCCATCTAATGTCACCTTGATTACCCCCAGGTTGCAGTCCACAATTGGGGAATATTATCCTTTTCATTTTAATCCATCGTTTTACTCTTTATTCTCTTCTTAGAAAATATAAATTCTTTTTTTTTTTTTGAGACAGAGTCTTGCTCTGTCACCCAGGCTGGAGTGCAGTGGCACATTCTCAGCTCACTGCAACCTCTGCCTCCTGGGTTCAAGCGATTCTCCTGCCTCAGCCTCCTTAGTATATGGGACTTCAGGTGCATGCCACCACGTCCGGCCAAGTTTTGTATTTTTAGTAGAGGTAGGGTTTCACCATGTTGGCCAGGGTGGTCTCGATCTCCTGACCTCGTGATCCATCCGCTTCTGTGTCCCAAAGTGCTGGGATTACAGGCATGAGCCACTGTGCCCGGCCAATACAAATTCTTTACCTCTGCTTATAAAACACTGTAATGTGCTTTTGAGTCTGATAAATATCTTGAAAAAGGTGTAAAGAATCTGGGAGCAAAATGGAAAGCCTTTTTGACTAATAACTTGCCTGCTGAAATAATAATAATTAACATTTATTAAGCATTTACTGTGCCATGGCTATTCTTAGTGCTTTATATGTTTTAACTTATGTGAATCGTACCACAGTATTTATGAAATACTACTTCCCTTCATTCACTGCACAGGTATTCATTCAGTACAACAAATGTTTCTAGGTGCTGGTGATATTTATGACAGTAAACAAAGTCTCTGTCCTTATTGAGCTTAATTTACCAGATGAGAAGACTGAGATACAGAGAGGTAACATAACATAATTTGTAGGTCTCTTAGCTAACATGTGGGAGACCAGATTTGAACCCAGGTGGCCTGGCTTCAGAGCTTTTACTCTTAATTGCCGCTCTGTACTAGGCTTTCCTATTTTGCTTCATCAGACTTTGCTCTGATGATTTGGAGGAAAACAAACTAGACATTTGACTTTTTAAAGATGCACATTAAAAAAATTTTAATGTCATCTCTCATATTGGGACAGGCCTTAAAATAGATTCAATGTTAACTGCTATGTAGGGTTGTTAAAAACATAAGATAAGATAATGTATGTAAAATGTATGTTACTCATGATTATGAAATGTTAACTCCTTTTTACATTTTCGTCTGTTCTTTCTTTCAAGTAATTTCAATAAAGTTCAATTATAAATTGAATTCCTACTATTCGCCAGGACATGTTGGCTCTAGGGATGGAGCAGTGAAGAAGACAAAGGCTGTACTCATGGATCTTGAACTCTAGGTGGGGGAAGATGCAGACAGAAAAATACATAGTATGTCAGTGAGAAGTACTGGGTAAGGAGATGTAAGGGGGCTGGGCAGTGCTAGTCAGTGATGTTCAGGGAAAACAGGAGGTGACATTTGAGCAGGGACCTAAATAAGGTTGGGGAGTAAGCCACGTGTATCTGGGGAAAGAGTCTACCAGACAGAGGCAACAGTAAGTGCAAAAGCCCTGATTCGTTTCACATTTTTGAGAAATAGGGGCTGGAATGGAGTAAGCAAAGATCTAAGTGGCAGGGCATGCTATCTGAACAGTAGCAAGGGGCAAGATCATGCAGGGCTGTTTTGACCACATAAAGAAATTGGATTTTATTCTGAGGTGGAAAGCCATTACAGCATTTTCAGAAAAAGCATGATATGGGGCCGGGCATGGTGGCTCACACCTGTAATCCCAGCACTTTGGGAGGCCGAGGTGGGTGGATCACCTCAGGTCAGGAGTTCGAGACCAGCCTGGCCAACATGGTGAAACCCCATCTCTACTAAAAATACAAAAATTAGCTGGGCATGGTGGCGGACGCCTGTGATCACAGCTACTTGAGAGACTGAGGCAGGAGAATCGCTTGAACTACGGAGGCGGAGGTTGCAGTGAGCTGAGATCACACCACTGTACTCCATCCTGGGTGACAGAGTGAGACTCTGTCTCAAAAAAAAAGAAAAGGCACTACATGCTCCAACTTAGTTTTTAAAAATTCACTAGTGGCTCTGTAGATATTATACAACACTGGGGAATGTGGCAGGATGCTAAAGGTGAAAGTAGGGAAATCAGGAGGCCATTGCATATTGCAGTGCTCCAGCCAAGAGCTGGTGATGGATTGGATAGCAGGATATCTTTGAAGAGGTGAATGAAAAGTGGGTGGATTCTGGCTACATTTTCAAGGCAAAGTCAACATAATTTGCCCGATCATTTTGATTGTAAAATGTGAGAGAAAGGAGCCAGGGATGACTTTAAGACATTTGGCTTGAGCAACTGAAAGGATAGAATTGCCAGTTTCTGAGATAGGCAAAATTGGGGATAAAGATCCTGAGATTGAGTTGGACATATTAAATATAAAATTCTTATTAAACATAAAAGTGTAGGCATTGGATAAAAAAACCTAGAGTTCAGAGGAGGAGTCCAGGCCAGAGATATAAATTTGGGAGGCATCAAATAAAGATTTCTTGATATCACTTCCAATTGTGTGTGTGTGGGAGATTGAATCTCAATGTGAGAGGAGAAATTATTGATATTATAATTTTAAGCTTGACCATTTTAATGTAGTCAGCATTTAATGATTTTAGTTTATCAAATGAAAATAACATTTATTTTTAAATATTTAATATAGTTGTATATAAGTATGTATGTTTATATTTTAAGTGTAGAAATATGTAACAGTTTTACTTTTTATGGAACGAGAACTGAAGTAAAACATAGCAAAATATTTTGGTTCTTAGGAGTGGAAACCTTGTAATTTACTACTGTATATAACTATATTCCTATTAGAGTTTAGAGTTATTTATATAAATATCTGATTTTTTTGTGTGGTTTTTAAGGTAATGCTATGGGCTATGTACGAATGATAAGATCTGGTGGTCTTCATTGTAGCAGCAATGCCATTAGGTATGGATGCAAACATCATTTTTGCCTTGTTTATGCCATTTTAAAAATTATGTCCATTAAATATATGTTACAAGTGATATTGTAGATAAGGTGTTTGTTCTTGATATATTTTGAGATAAAATATGGAAGAAAACTATTAATTCTACTAGATTTTTCTCAAATTTTAAGACTGCAGCAGACTTCTGAAAATATTTCTCTTAAGGTTATAGTTAATTTATCAATATGGTTTATGAATGCATGTAAAGATTACATGATTTTAAGGATTAAAATATTCATATCTAAAATTCAATTTGGAACTAAAGTGGTGATATGAATAATATTACTGAAATGCACAGTTGTTTCCCAATACACAGTTGAAAATTTTAGAGTCCTGCAGTACCACTTTCATATCTGTGTCAATTGCACATATTTTACTTGACCTAATAAATGCCTTCCCAAATTCTTATGTAGATTTGTTCCTGATCTTGAAGATATTGTAAATTTTGAAGAACTAGTAAAAGAAGAAGGTCTTGCAGAAGAAACGTTAAAAGCAGCAAGGTAATCTAAATTTGGAGATATAAAAAAGTGTGTTTATAAAAAACATTCTGAAGAGAAGACTAGAGAGTAATATGTAATTTATATGCCACTGTTTTTATTATACAAAATTATGGTCTCAGTTTATGAAGTATAATTTTTAAGACTTCAGTATTCTAAGACCTTTCCAGCTTCTAGAACATGCTGTCCAGTATTTCAGCCACTAGCCACACGTGGCTCTTGAGCACCTAAAATTTGGCTGGTCCACATTGAGATGTGTTCAAGTATAAAGTACATAACTAACCTTGAAGATTTAGTATAAAAGGAGGAATGCCAAATACCTCAATCATAAAATTCATTTCACCTATTTTCTTTTTACTTTTTAAAATATTTCTCTTCACCAACAGTGTTCTAGAATGCCAGTCCTTTCTTGTATGTGATCTATAGCAGCACTGTAGCCACTACCATATATGGCCGGTAAACACTTAAAATATGGCAAATGCGACTGGGGAATTGAAGTGTAAATTTTATCTTAATTTAAATTTAAATAGCTAATGTCTATCTTATTGAACAGTGCAGGACTTGAGTCAGTTGTGATTTTGTAACGTAAAATGAGAGGCACGCAGAATTGCTAAGAATATGTTTAGAAAACTGTATGTTTTATTCACACTTAGAGCAGGTTATTGAATCAGGCATGAAGGGGCACCCCTGGGCAAAGGGGAGATAATTTGATCGAAAAGAATAATGATAGATAAAAATCTGTTGAATAAAAAAAAAATCAATGAGTCATAATGATAAGAAGGGTTATCATAAGAAGATCATAATGATAAGAGAATGAAAGTCATTTCTTTATGGAAGAATGCTTGTTAAATTTAGGGGGGAAATTGTAACCATCACTGTAATACTTGAAATCAAGCAAGAATCCCCAATGGTTTCTAAAACATTAGGTGAAAAGTTTTTAGAGAACAGAGGATTCATTCAGTAATTCATCCCATAAAATTGCTTATTAATTACAAAGGAGAAAACTGTCTTTACGGTGGAGAAATATATTCCACCTTGGCCAAGTGATCAAACTTAGCATCACCAGTAATGGGGCAGACAGATGTTATGTGGCCTCTTGATGCAATGTAATGGCAAGTACCTAGTTTGTGTTCTTGCCAGAAATGTTTATCCTGAATTTATCAGGAGCAAATGTCCTAAAAAATTTAGAATGTGAGCATTTTATGAAACACTTGGCCTGGACAAAAAATACAAGGAGATTGTTCTAGATTAGGAGAATAAAGAGACCTGATAATCACATGTAATGGGTGATACTTAATCATATCCTAGATAAGGAAAGAAACAGCTGTAAAGGACATTTGAGGAATAATTGGAGATTTGAGCATGGATTGTATATTAGTTAATGCTGTATTTTATTCTTGGGTATAACAGTGTTTTGTGGCTTTGTAGAAAAATGTTTTCATTCTTAATAGATTCATGCTAAAGCATTAATGGGCTAAGTGATAAAAGGTCCACAACTTTCAAGTGTTTCAGAAAAATAGAGAAAACAGTTGTGTCAAAATGTTAACAAGTGGTGAATCTAGTTGAAGGGTATACAGGTGTTCATTATACTATATTTTAACTTTTTGATAGGCTTGAAATTTTAAAAAATAAAAAAGTATATGGGAAAATGCATGCATTTCTGTGAGAATAAGGCCCCAGCACAGAAGCTTTGCTCTGGAATAGTCTGTTAGATAGCTTAGCTCTTTGCCAGATTACATAAGCCATTTACAAAGTTAAGCCATTTGAAGTCATGTGCCTGAAAATGGTTTAAATAGTTTGTGATGTGTGTCTCAAAGGAAAGGATCAGACCTTTACCTTATGTTAAATGATGCCATTCACTTCAAAACTGTTGACCATTTAAAAAATATTTTGAAGCAGTGTGAGGAAATCAGAGAGTAGGATATTGTCTTATAAGATCTCTAGGGTAAAGCTGACTGCTAGTTGCAAGATCCAGATTGGTGCAAGGGAGTGGTTGATTGAAGTCAAGGAAATGTAAGGTCATGATAATGAATAGATTATCTGCATAGACAGTGGAGAACTGGAGCAGGCATCCTAATCCTGCGTAATTGTAGGACAGTGGTTAGAAGGTTAGTAGATGTCTGCTGTTAAGAAGTAGTTGAGTATTTGGGTAGTTAGATATAGTTGGATTATGTGAGTCACAAAGGAAGATTTCTTCCTTACAGTGGTAGAGGAATAATAATTGAAAGTGGTAGTAGCTGTACATGAGGGATGCAGGAAGGGATGCAGGAGAAAAAGCAGCTGATGTTTTTGAAGGTTGAGAGGGAAACTGAGTTCTTGAAAAAAGAGCCAGGTTTATGTTGAGGTAAGGGGATGTAGGAGAAACGTTAGAGATTTAAGGGGAAGAGGAAATATTTACAATGAAGAGGAGTTCTACAGGCCTCACTGTGGGAAGAAGAAATACAGAACTATTATTTTAAGTCCCAAGATGTTCTAAATAGTCTATTTTTGGGACTAAATTTACTAATATTGATCAGTTTTCTGTCCATAAGAAAATGAGTTTATTCTGAACTCCAAGAAAATTTTCTTAGAAGTGTCTTATAGTGTTTCCTGCTTTTCGAGTGTTCTTATCTAAACTATTGAGAGATGGATTTTTTTCAAAGCCACGCTTCTTTTGAGAAAGGAACCAAATAATTTTTTGCTTTTTAGGCATTTGGATTCAGTCCTCAGTGATCACACACGAAATTCTGCCGAAGGCACAGAATATTTCAAAATGCTTGTAGACGTTTTTGCTCCAGAATTTCGAAGGCCAAAGAATATACATCTCCGAAATTTCTATATAATTGTTCCCCCTCTGGTGAGTATTTCCAGAACCTAAAATGAATTTTTTTTAAAAAGAGTATGAACGAATAGATCTGGTTTCTTTGTAACACGAAGTGCATACAGACTACACTATTAATTTCCTGGTTGCATATAAAACTAAATGTGATCTCAGTGAATGTGACATAGAATTTTTACTTGTTAGCTATGCTGAAGGACACTTACTTATCGTTAGGTTTTTTTTTTTTTCTTCTGAGTTGGGGTCTTGCCCTGTCACCCAGGCTGGAGTGCAGTGGTGTGATCATGGCTTACTCAGGCTTGACCTCCTGGGCTCAAGCCAGCCTCCTGCCTCAGCCTCCCTAGTAGCTGGGACTACAGGTGTGCACCACCATGCCTAATTTTTGTAATTTGTTTTCTTTTTTAAGATACGGGGTCTCACTGTGTAGCCTAAGCTGGTCTTGAACTCCTGGGCTCGAGCAGTCCTCTTGCCTCAGCCTCCCAAAGTGCTGAGATTACAGGCATGAGCCACCATGTATGGCCTAAGATAGATTCTTATTTTTTTAAATAATTACTGGAGAAATTTGAGTGTTTTTTAAGTTATATGAGTATATGCTATAGAATCTTTGGGCAGAATTATTAATATATAATCATTTTAAGTGCTTAATGTAGAATAACTTTAGTTGTTATTATAGTTTTTCTAACACATTTCTTAAAGCATATTGTTTCAAGATAACTTCTTTCTATTCAGTAGTAAATACTAACATCTAGACTAAATTTTTAATGCTTCTTAGAGTATATAATGTGTTCTTGCTCTAACTCTATAGTTGCTATCTAAAAATAGTTCAAGTTGTCAAAAATTGCATTATAAAAACAGCTGTTCCATTAGGGAAAATGGAGTTAAGAGTTTTTGAGAGGTATATATTAGTAATAAGAGTTGTTTTTGCCTAAAGGTTCCTATAAGGTTTAAAAAAAATTGTTAAGTAGGTAGCTTTAAAATCTAAATATCACCCAGCAGATGAAGCTCTTTATTATATTTAATTTTGATCAAGAATAGTGACTTTTCATATTGCTGCCCAAGTTGTTAACACATCTTCTTACATATTAAAACCATTATTACCTATTGAAAGTAGCTAATAGCCTATAACAGCTTTTTTCCATGAATTTTGTTTCTTTTATACATTTGTTAATTTTCTATCATAATTATATTTTAGCTATGATATACCAAAAAATGTTCATATTCATCTGGTAAGAATCTTTTCATCTTAAGATAGTGTCAAACTGGAGGGAGAGTGTCTTATTTGGTAATACTATAGTTAACTTGGGGTGAGTTCTCACCATATTTTTTTAATTTGAAGGGCAATGTACTCAAACCATTGTAGACAGCAGTTAACCCATTGGTAAGCTTAGGAAAAAGTCTGGAGTTTTACAAGGCAGTTGTCAGAATTCGCTTAGTGATGGAGAAAACAAAGTGGATTAAGAGCACTACAAAGAAATATAGAATACTGTTCTTGTACTTGAGTTTGTAGTGTAGTTCCAGAAAAAAGACAAGCATAAATGAGATTTCTAAAAAAGATTGAATTAATAATTGATAAAAAATTCACAAACAGGTGATTAATTGCTGAATAAGTTTCACAGTCAAAAAAATGAAACTTGGTTTTGTTTCCAGTGTAGGCTATTATAGTACTTAGCACACTGTATATCATAATTAGTTTTTAAACACTTCTGCATTTACTCTTCTAGAGCTGTGCTATCCATGTATAGTCACATGTGGCTACTTAAGTTAATTAACATTTCATAAAATTAAAATCATAAGGCAGGGTGAAAAAAATGAAAATACCTTTTTAGAAATTAAAAATTCAGCTTGTCAGTCACACTAGCCTCATTTCAAGTGCTCAGTGGCTGCTTGTGATTAGTGGCTTACTGTATGTACTGTCCCTGCCAACATTGTCGCTCTAGACTGTGAGCTCTAGATAGTAATCATTTGTTTAATCATAAGTACTTAATAATGCCTGGTATATTGTAAGCTTCAGTAAATCTTTGTTGAATAAAAGATATGATTAGATAAGGCATTTTGGAAGAGCTGAATTTTCAAGAGACGTACTGTTCTGAGGATTCACACTGAAGAACATGAGAAGAAATAGTATTTTCGAATGAATTAGGTAGGTGTAAGTAAGGACTGTCTTGCATATGTTTTTAAGAGTACTTGTGCTTTGAAATAAAGCAGGCCTACTTTGCTAACTCCAGCGTTCACTTAATATATAACTTTGGGTGAGATAATAAATCTCCCAAGCCTCGGTGTCCTTCTCTGTAAAATGTGCATAATATTTTATAATGAGATATACAAGGCACTGTTCTTGGGCTAAGTAGTGATTGAGGGAGTGTCCATATTTAAAGGACTTGGAAAGGAAAGCCATGAAGATACACTTGTATAGATTGTATCTTCACCAAGAGGGTACCTAAGGCAAATGTTTCAGATGAAAAGGGCAGGAACCTAGATTCTATTCTATTCTATTTATAATTTTTAAAATGTCTGTTTTAGGAATTCTGAAGATTTTCTTAGCAAAATTGTTTTTCTAACATCTTGTTACATCTTTTTAGACCCTCAACTTTGTAGAGCATTCCATTAGTTGCAAGGAAAAATTGAATAAAAAAAATAAAATTGGAGCTGCCTTTACTGATGATGGCTTTGCCATGGGTAAGCTTAATGGAATTGTTTTTCCATTAATTTTATATTGACCTTGTAATGGATTCTTAGAAACATTTGCTTGAGAATAGGTCTATATGTTCTTTATAGATTTTTCTTTTTTTTTTTTTTTGAGACAGAGTCTCACTCTGTCGCCCAGGCTGGAGTGCAGTGGCACGATCACTGCAAGCTCCGCCTCCTGGGTTCACACCATTCTCCTACCTCAGCCTCCCGAGTAGCTGGGACTACAGGCACCCGCCACCACACCCAGCTAATTTTTTTTGCATTTTTAGTAGAGACGGTGTTTCACTGTGTTAGCCAGGATGGTCTCGATCTCCTGACCTCGTGATCCGCCCACCTCAGCCTCCCAAAGTGCTGGGATTACAGGCGTGAGCCACCGTGCCCGGCCTATAGATTTGTTTTTCATGAGTGTTGTTTACTGTGTTTTTAGCTGGGATACATGATTGATAATACTTGTTTTCTATAGTTTATAACTTAATGCCTTCTTAGTATTGCTAATCACTTGTCTACTTTGGCCTAATATTTAGGCTTTGTTTTGTTGGGGTTGTACAGTTTTAACGTCTTATATTTAGTTTCTCTGGTTTCCTTGTAGCTTCCTCAATTGCCATCTTTTTAGCAGTCGAAGTGTTTTTTTCCTTTCTTTTTGAGGCAGGATCTTGCTCTGTCAGCCAGGCTGGAGTGCAGTGGTGCAATCATGGTTCACTGCAGCCTTGACCTCCTGGACCCAAGTGATCCTCCCACCTCAGTCTCCCGAGTAGCTGGGACTACAGGCATGCATCACCACATCTGGCTAATTAAAAAAAATTTTTGTTTTTTTAGAGACAGGAGTCTCACTATGTTGCCCAGGTTGGTTGGTCTTGAACTCCTGGGCTCAAGAGGTCCTCTAGGCTCAGCCTCCCAAAGTATTGGGATTATAGGTACAAGTCATGGAAAGTTTTATTCTTTACCCTTACAGCTATATCATTTCTCCTGGTGATTTATATGGCCGTGTTATTTATTTTCTTCTTAATTGACTTGTCTTTAGTTATACTTCTACATTGTTTTTAAAGGAGGAATTAAGCCATTTTGTTAAACCTGTCATTCATTTATCTGTAAAATGTAACTTGAAAGGGGACAAACTTAAAATGCTAGGAATTATTATTCAGAATGCTTAGTGTTAGGAATTATTGGTGAAGGAGTAGAATACCACTTCTGTACTCACTGTAATTTAACCTTAGTTTTGCTGATGCCTGCAGGTGTGGCTTACATTCTAAAGCTTTTGGATCAGTACCGAGAGTTTGACTCACTTCACTGGTTCCAGTCTGTTAGAGAGAAATACCTGAAGGAGATAAGAGCAGTTGCTAAGCAACAGAATGTGCAGTCGGCCAGTCAAGATGAAAAACTCTTACAAACCATGAATCTCACTCAGAAGCGACTAGATGTCTATCTACAGGTAGAGGAGCCTAAGAGTCACATCTGCTTTGACTTACCATTTGATATTCATGACTTCTTAATGTCTGAAAAGCAGAAGCCATATAGAAACTCCCATTTTCACAAGTGAGATGAATAGTGGCAAAAAGATTATATTTTAAAATGAGTGCTATTTGGAAGCCATTTGACTCAGATCTTAAAAATGGGCGGGTTACTTATTTCAGTTTCTGTATTTATGATTTCCACTAGAGCTTTTAAAAACAATAATAGCCATAAAAATGCATATATTTTTGGTATTTTGCCATAATAAGTATTTTTGGTTTTTATTTCAAATTTTTAAATTTACTTAGGAATTTGAATTGCTGTATTTCTCACTGAGCAGTGCAAGAATTTTCTTCAGAGCAGACAAGACTGCGGCTGAAGAAAACCAAGAAAAGAAAGAGAAGGAAGGTCAGTGAGTGGTTTAAATTTGGAAAGACCAATAAATGTCTTTAGTAATAGACAGTAATGCACCATTTTATCTGGTCAGACATCTATCTTCTTTGTCCTTTTGGAAAATAACACAGACCTAGCATTAAGTCTTTTAAAAAAAGTAAAGCCTATATAGATCTTGTGTGAAATTGAAAAGGAATTTATGTAGTTTATGCATTTCACACTTGGTAACCCTTTAAAACCTTGTTCAGGATCATCTGCTTTTAATTTAAATACACTTTTCACAAGTTTGGTTTTTCTTTCATGGCTCAAACTATTAGATTTGAAGGAACAAATTAGAGGAGGACAGCTAAATGTTGCTGAAGGCAGAGTTGCTGATGACTAGATGTTGACTGAATGAGATGGGACAGATGATTAAAGAACTATAAAATCATAGGGGCTATTTAGTTGTAGTAAATAGCATCCTGCCTTCTTTCATAGTCAGGCCCTGGAGACTCAGGCAATATAGCCATAATAACCGATAGTGATTTCAATGAACTTCAGTCATTAAGGAAAGGATTCTGTCCATTGTATTCTATGTAGGATGGTGGAAAGGAATCCATACTTTTTAAAGCGTAAGAGCATTGTTCAGTGTTTCATATTTAATGTCCCCATGATATATTTCTCTCAGATTTGAAATTTAGGAATAATCATCTTCTCTGAGGAACGGGTGTTTCCCTTTTCCTGTCATGGAAATTATATAGCATACATTTCTCTTTGCTTGGAAGATCAAAACTAGATACAGCGACTAGTTGACCCTTATAATTTTCATGTTTACTAGTCTCCTTTTTGTCTTACTTGTGCTTCATGAAGTTTTCATAAATCAAGATATAAAGCTCTTCACAAAACAAGATGTTTTTGTTAATCTTATTTTATGTTAATTTTTAAAATACACCTTTTTTCTTTATATAGAGTAGAGGTGACTCATTTGGGTAGACCACTTACATGAACTACCTTATTTCTTGACATTGTTGCATAAATTAAATATTACTAATATTACTTATTAATTAGGTGCATATCCAGGTGTTTTTTGAATCTAGACTAAATAAACATGCTTGAAAAAATTGTTTCAGCTTATTAATCTGGAAGATACTCAATATTAAATGAAAATTTACACATACTACATTTGTGTTCATTTTCAAGGATAAATTAGCAAAGCTATTTGGAAGAATTTGAATCAATATAATCTAAATTATGAAGAAACTCAGTTATTGCCTCAGCTCTGCTCCTCTGCTCATGTGTTTCATGATGCCAGAACCTTTTCCCCAGCCCAGGTGACTGGGAAAACTCTGCGGGGTGATTGGACATTTGCTTTCAGGCTAAAGCATTAAAACAAAACAAACAACCCTTCAGTCTCATGGCAGTGGGATTCCTTGCTTTGGCCTATTCCTCTTAAGGAACTCTCCAGGGTTGCAGTTGTTATATTATCACTCACATCACTGTTCTAAGACTGTTTCAGCTAAAGATTGCTCAGAGATATAGTCAGAGTTTCTGAATACATTAGTCAAATAGTCTTTGTCTGTTAATGAAATATGCACATATGACATTTTGCACAAAAAGCCAGGAATTCATTCTGTCAAAAACAGTGAAAAGCTGCTTCATTTAAAATTATTTTAAGAAATAATATAATATATATTACATATAATTTATTATAATGTTATAAATACAAATGGAAAGTTATTCATTCTGGACAGTTTTGATATGTGAGTTTGCAGCCATGTTCCTACCAGGAATGACAATGTACTGTAATGATTCTTTCTTGGCCCAGCTGGAGGAACTGGCGTGAGGGGAGCGGGCCTTTCTTAGACCAGGAATATCAAGATTCCTCAGGACAAAGGAGCCCATGTGGTTTGAAGCCCCACCCCAATACAGTTCTGAGCTCCCTCAACTCCACCTTCATTAAAAACCAGTGGAAACAATTGCAGTGTTTAGCCTAGATTTTTAAAAATTTTAAAGTGTAAACAAGGTATAATTTGTGATGTTAGAGAAACATTTGATGGACGCAACTGTAATTTGAAGTTTGGCAATACAGCTCTTCTCAAATTTCTTTTACTTCTTAATTTATTGTATAAAAATGAACATAAGTATCCATTATTATTTTCACTCATGCTTTCAGAAGAAACTAAAACAAGCAACGGAGACCTGTCCAACAGCACTGTGTCTGCTGATCCTGTTGTGAAATGATACTGATGGTATTCACTGCACATATGATGAAATCGTCAGAATTGTTAAAACTTTTGCCAGTGGAATGGATATAAACTATTGATGAATTGTTTCCTGGGTCACATCTCTGGAAAATAGATGTTACAATTCTTAAAGGCAGTGCTATGAAGTGAAGTTCATTCTGTTTCCAAAGGCTCTACTTTCAAAGGTTAAGAATGAGATTTTAACATTGGATTTTTGCCTGGACTTGAGGGTAGAAGATGTTTCTATTTGAAGTGAAGTTATAAAAGGGCAAATCCAGATTCATAAACTATCACCTCGGATTTCTTGTAATCTACATGTTTGTAATTTGTATTTGCATAGATCTTTGATCTATAGTTATTTCAAGTTATGGGAAATTCAATGCATATACTATATACAGCCAGTAAATACATGCTTAACAAAAGGAATGAGCCTGAAGTTCATAAAGAATACATATCAATATTCTTATAAAAGGAATATATGAAGATGGCTTTGATACTAGAAGTGAGGCACAAGTGTTCTATGTACTCTCAGTGTACAGTATAACTGATGATCATTCTTTCATTGTTAATTTCATGTGACTCACAAGAGCTGCTGATGTCTTTGATGAGACATTTTATAACTAGTTTACATTGCTTTGAGAACATTTAACCTCCAACAGCTGCTTTAAATTTAAGATTTACATAATACTCAGAAAATTCAGATAAAGCCATAGAGTCCTGTTTGAAGCTTCACTTCTATTTTGGTTGAAGGCATGATGTATGATGTCAGAAAAAAAATTGAATGAATTATTCCTACATCCAAACTCAGGTTTCTTCTACATTAGATTGAATTGAAATTTTGGTGATGGTTTGGGTAGACTTTTTTTTTATATCAAGTATAATTTAAAACATCAGATTAAATAATAATTACACTGTTCAGGCTTTTAAAAAAATACCACTGTGAGAATAAAGTGCTAGTAAAATACATCACTTACTGATTTTAAAAGCACAGAAAGATTTTGAGTAAATTTTGTGCCCAGCAAGCTGTTAGTTTTATTTTTGTAAAGGTATGTAAGTTATTAAATGGTTAATCGTGGCCTTTTAAAAATAAAGTGATACCTTTACAATGTAGACAAAAGTTTAAAACTTTCTAATACAAACGCCATTTTGGGAAATGCTTGATTTTTTTCTATTGCATTTGTCTGCTAAACATTTCTTTGGATGAATCCTGCAAATACTTCTAACATTATTCTTTGATTCCAGCTTTTAGAATGGGTGTACAATGCCCTGTTTGTACTTACTGGTTAGGGTCAGGGTAACTTGCCAGCCCAAGATAAATACTTTAATTGTTAAAAGTCAGAAGAGACAGAATATGTAGGAAATGTTTTTTGTTTATTATGTAAACATGGCTTACAGAATTATGAACAGTGGATAGATTAAAGGCATTTAATATTTGTAATTCATAATAACTGTAGAAATGGCCCTAAAGCATGCTGCATAATAATTTATATTTTCATTATTATAAGTGTTTATATTAATGATCTTGCATTTGATTATATCAAATTCATCATTTCATAGCAACAGTATTGTTTTCTCTGTTTTTCTTCTCTAACTTCTCTGAAATCATCTCCTATTAAGGGATAGAAATTGTTACTAGAAGAGAATCACATGTTCTCTGTTCATTATCCCTACACGTGTAAATTAATTATTTTATCAATACTAGATAGAGTTCACATGCTGACTCCCTGGATACCTACAGTTGAGAAGAAAATGACAGACAATTATTTTTCCTTTAGGTCAAAATAATGTCACTGCTATCTGGATAAATTATAAGTTCATATATTTGAAATAAGATCCTGGAAACAAGAATTTAAATGGTGTCAAACTGCAGAGCAACAGGGCTTCAGTATATTCACACCTAATAGGTTAATATGTATATTTGGATGATGATTTTTCTTGATAACATATTAACATTAATTTTATTTTTTCAGACATACTGTAATTTAAAAATTAATGTGAGCGTTTGTTTTAAGTTCACAGAAAACTTAATAATTCAAATTCTCAGGAATTAAGGACTCACCATAACATTGTCAGTTCTAATGAAATTTTGTAAAAGATGGCAAGTTTGTTACCTCACTTGAGTGGGGTTTTCCTCTTCCCCCAATTCTAAGAGAATATAATGTGTATAGTAAAACATTAATAAACATAATTTTGAAAATTTCCTTCCCCTGGACGTTTATGTTCAAAATTGAATGTCGTAAACCAGTAGTTCTTAATATTAACCTTTTTGGGGTCCCCCTTAATTGAATGAAATGAAATCTGTGGAATCATTTTTTTTAAAAATGCATGCACATAGGTAAAAATTTGAGGTTTAAAATTGGCTCCCGTCAATGTATTCCAGGTGAAAGAAAGATGTTTTCTTTCCTTTACATTCTTGATCTTTCCAGAGCTTTTATCCAATAAAAAGAACCAATATGAAGTTACTTTAAATCCTAATCCTGGAAAGGGATTATCAGTATGCATTGTTTAATGTTAGTAATAACTATAGTGCTATTTGCAAACCTGAGTTGAACTAAAACAATACAGTAGTCTCCCCTTATCCGTGTTTTACTTTCCAGTTTCAGTTACCTGTGGTCAGCTGTGGTCTGAAAATATTAAATGAAAAATTCCAGAAACAATAAGTTTCAACTTGTGTGTTATTCTGGGTAGCATGATGAAATCTTGTGCTGTCATGCTGTATCCCGCCTGGGATGTAAGTCACCCCTTTGCCCAGCATCTTCATGATGTATGTGCTACCTGCCCATGAATCACTTGGTAGCTAGGTTGTCAAATCAATAGTGTTTGTCTTCAAGTAAGCCTTATTTTACTTAATAATGGCCCCAAAGTGCAAGAGTAGTGACGCTGGCAATTCAGATATTCTATAAGAGAAGCCTTAAAGTGCATCCTTTAAGTGAAAACATGAAAGTTCTCAATAAGGAAAGAAAAGAAATCGTATGTGGGGTTGCTAAGATCTGTGGTAAGAATGAATCTTCTCTCCGTGGCATTGGTGACAGTATTTGTTACGGTTGTTCTGTTTCATCATTAGTTGTTAATCTTTTACTGTGCCTAACTTATAAATTAAACTTTATCATAGGTATGTATATATAGGAAAAAACACAGTATATATACGGTTAGATACTATCTGCAGTTTCAGGCATGCACTGGGCGTTTTGGTGTATCCCTCTCAGATAAGCAGGGACTACAGTAATAACAACAGAGCCTTCAAAATATTACACTGGAGACAAGATACAATCCTGTTAACTACTACACTGCAGAAATCATTCTTGGTAAAGTTAAGTCTGGTTGCTGTTCCTTTTTTCTTCTGAGGCAGTAAATTTGTAAAATTGTGGGAAAGATGAGAAAATATTGGATACTTCATGTTACTATTTTGAGTCTGCTAAATGTAAAAGGTAGGCTTTAATTGATTTTAATAATTGTAACAGGATTTTCTTTCCAGCTTCACATTGCAGACGTTTCAGAAGACGGTATTCCTTTTTTAAGGGAAGTTTTAATGCCACGTATTTTTTTTTAACAAAGGCTTTCAGATGTTAGGAATACTTTAATAGGCTGTCAAAGATGTGAAGTTTAAAAAGGGAATCCAGAATAAGTGGAAATCTGTGGAGATTAAGCAAAGGCAGTGAACTCAAGAGATGGTGATGGCAAAGTTAGAGTTCAGTTTATAACACAGGTCAGCATATATATAACGTATAAGAAAAGTTGGGCAAGTATTTTCTTTTCAGTAGTTTGGCTCCTCTTTACCACTCAGTTTACCTGATACCTCCATTTCCCATTAGTGGAGATATACTCAGGAATGTAGATCAAATTTATTCAGTCGATTCAGATCTGATAACCATAATTCTTGGATCATCTCTAAGGACTATAAATACATTCTGTAGGTAAGAGCTACATGTAGTCAAGCATTCTTTAATAATGCCCTCATTTGATGGGGGAAGGAGTTAACTTGTTATACCTAGAAGCACTTGTCTTTATCAAATTAGTATTAAAGTATTTACTCTCTTCAGAATCTGTACAAAAGCTAGCAAAGTATTAAGGGTATTATGCTTTAGGTTGATACTGCTACTGAATAAATCGTCAAAGCTTAATGTATTGAGAAATATTTGGAGATTGCTTTGTATCTGGTTCTCTCTTGAAGTCATCTGTATATAGCACAGAGTGGTTAGAAGCATAGACTCTGGAGCCAGAACAATTTGAATCCCGATTTCCTGCTTAGGAACAGATTCCTTAATATCTCTGTGCTTCATTTCCTTGTGCAAAAGGTGGGATGATAATGACAGTGTGTAGCTCATCGGTTGTTTGTTTGAGGATTTAATTTGCGTAAAGCACTTTATATATCAGGAAACAGTAACTATTAGCTGCTATTGTATATAACTACTGGAAACATTAGCTATTACTGTATTACTTATGTGTACTCTCATAGGTAGAAATAAACTTGGCATATAAGCATTAGGTGTTACTATTCTTTTAGGTGCAACGATTGAAACTAAAGTCTGTATTTGACTTCAAGTGGGTCTCTAAAAAACTATTCCTTGTTAAGTGGCTTGGGTAGATGTAGACAAGGTAAGGAAGGCCCTGTTCTTCCCTAAAGGTAGTCTGATGGGTATGTGAGGCTAAACCAGCCTGGGAAGTGGGAATTGGTAAGAATAGTTGGCTTCTAAAAAGGTCCCATTTCCTCTCTTCCCACCTTTCATTTACATGGCACTTGTTAATCTTTCAGAGCACTTTAATGTGTATTAGTACACATTTCAGTAAGTGGAGAAAAGGGGCAAATCACCCACTAGTTCTAAGTTTTAAAATTATTTAAAAATATTCAGTGCATGCAAGGTATACAATATGTATTATACTATTTAAAGAACGAAAATAAAGCACTTGGAAAGAAGCTACCATATCAGTTAAGAACACTTCAGAAGCTCCTGCAGTTTCTGCCCAAGAAAACCACATGGGGGTTTGGTGTTAACCATTCTCTTGCTCTTCCCTTGTTTTACAACTGATTGTATTTTCCTAAAATTGATAATATGGTTATGTTTCAGTTTTTAAACTAAATATAAATGGGATCTTATTATATGCTTTTGTAACTTTTTCATTTTAAAAATTCATCCACGTTGATGCATATAGCTGTAGTTTATCTAGCATTTCGTTACATGAATACAGCTGTCGATGACATCTGGGTGGTTTTCACTTTTGGGATACTGTAAACAATGATGCTGTAATCATTATTGAACGTGTCCCTGGGTTCATGTGTTTAGAGTTTCTCTAGGCTGTGTACCTGCAGATAAAACTGCTAGGTAGTAGGGCAGGTGCCCTTTCAATGTACTGGACAGAATGCCAAACTGTTGTTTCATCCCAGCAGCGGAGGAGATTCCCCTTTGCTCCATTTCTACAAACAGCTGAATTTTTGCAGTCTGGTGAATATAAAATGTTTCTATGGTTTTAATTTGCATTTTCCTGATTACTATAAGGAGTCTGTTTCTGTTTATGAGCACTTTGTCTTTTTTAATGTATGAAATGCCTTCATGACTTTTTTTTTCAATTTATCTATCTTTCTACCTGTAGGAGTATTTTATAATATTCTGGATGCTAATTTTTTGTTGGTCTTGTGTGCTTGCTAGTATCTTTGGTTTAGTTGTGTGTTTTCATTCTTTGTGGTGGTTTTTGATGAAGTTAGTTTTAATGGACTGAATTTCAGTCTTTTTATGTTTCCCTAATGATGTGCATGCTTTGTGTCTTATTTAAGCCATGCAGTCTTTTAAAATGGTGGATTAATAAAATAACTTTTGTAATCCAAAATTAGGTTAACATCATAGGATCCATTTGAAATGTATAAAGAAATGTATAGTGTTTCAGTTTTCAAACTAATAATTGTCTAGGACTTGAGATTCTACCCCTCTCCCAAAAAAGTCTAAGCAAGAAAAAAAAAGTTCAGGGGACTGTGGTTCTTGCAGTCTGTCAGAGACCAATTGATCTAAAGCAGTTATGTCATACAAATTTGTAAGGCATTAGTGAACAATGAATTCATTTTACGGTGCATAATCATACTGGCTTAGACTGGCTCACTATGTCTTTTATGGTGTATACATTTCAAATGGATCCTATGATATTAACCTAATTTTGGATTACAAAAGTTGTTTTATCCACCATTTTAAAAGCAACACCTTTAAAACTTTTAGCAATGGGATCACATATTCTACTCATGTTGACTGGAAGTATTTTTTGATACTATATCCCCTCTTCTGTGATTTCATTATGCCCTAGTTTTTGGGAAATTAAATGTTAAAGTTATAGAGCTGACTTTAGTTTTCTTCCAGGGATGTTCTAGAAAATAACCACAACAAACAAAAGAAAGAAACAGAATAATTTTTATTGCTAGGTTAATTTATTACAAAGATAATAATAGTCTGTTGAACTTAGTTACAGTTAAACACACTGTACCGATTCAAAATCATTATACTAGTTTCATAGGGAGGAGGGATGGGGGAGTGGGCTGGGGTTCCAGGAATTGGAAGTATCAGGGTGGAAATAGGAACTTTATACCAAGCCCCATGACCAGCTGTGCTTCAAGTGAGTTTTAAAATTAATTGGTCCCTTCCCTGAAGGAGGGTCTGGCTCAGAAGAAACAGGAACTGGTAGAGCTGCACCCTGTCCACAGTGATCCACTACTAAAAATTCTCATACATAGGAGGACCTTAAACTTCTGAATGCTGGTTCAGTAAGGCTCCACTGTAAAATCAAACATCTTTTGTGGTATTCTTTTTTTTATTGCTTGATGTCTGGAACAGTTACCGAAACTAGACCTGCATCGCGCATCTCTACTAGTGCTTGGGCCTCAAAGCAGTGCTTATCACCTAACTGCACAAAGAAATGCTATTAGGTCCAATTATGAGATAAGCTGAATTATAAATACACAATTTTCAGAACGACAGGCACTTAAAGCTCATTAAGTAAAATACAAAAATAGATATTAATAGGAAATATTTAGTGTTCATCAAATTGTAAATCTAGGCTTTTGCCATTTTTTAAAAAGGATACTGGAAACTGAAAAGAGATGACATTCATGTGAACAATGCATTTTTCAAACTTTTGTTCTGAGAGCTGAACAATCTAAGAAATCTTAGCGCAATCTAAGAAAAAAGACTTACCCACAAAGCACCTAAAATAACATTGTAGATGGGTGGGAACGCTGTCAACCATTTCTTAGTTTCCCTCCCAAGTCTCAGTATCAAGGCATCAAGATTACATTCCACAAACGATTGTCAGCCTTCGGAAATCAGGTCAGTGTGCCTGTATGTCAGAGAAGTTAAAACCCTTAGGAGGTAGCTCTCCTTCCTGTTTGCTCTTCCCCCACAGGCGCAAGTGAGTTATGCTTCAGATTCTGCGCCTCTATGTTCATTTGGATTTCCATCATTGTCATCTGGTTGATCGTTTAACAGTACATATTTTCCATCATTGGTTAGTGGTATGGACAGCATTAATTGAGCCAGTGCTTCTGGATCCTGAAGTTAGGAGAGTTTAAGAGGGAAAAAAGAAAAGGCTTAAGATGCATTTAAACCCCTTTGGCCTGGCTTTCAATATGTTCTGTAATCTAGTCTTGTTTCTCCTTACTCTTGTGTATGTGTGCCTTCAGCTGAGTCTCCTTGCTTCTCAAACTCAGGCATGTCACTTCTAGAATCTAGACTGTTTTCCTCTGAGCCAAAATATTGTTTACATAGTCAATTTGTATCATCTTCCCAAAGATTCCATAGAGGAACTTCCTTCACAAAACTTTTGTCTTCTCTATCTTTAAACTCCTTTCTTTTCTCACGTTTAATCTATACCAGAAGTTGGCAAACTATGGTCATTTGGCTAACCACTTGATTTTTATTGGAAAACAGCCGCGGCCATTTATTTACCTACTGTCCATGCTGCTGCTGCTTTTTTTTGGGGGGGGGGGATGGGGGCGGTTGGAGACAGAGTCTCGCTCTATCGCCCAGGCTGGAGAGCAGTGGTATGATCTTACTGCAACCTTCGCCTCCCCAGTTCAAACGATTCTTGTGCCTCAGTCTCCTGAGTAGCTGGGACTACAGGTGTGCCGGCTAATTTTTGTATTTTTAGTAGAGATGGGGTTTCACCATGTTGGCCAGGCTGGTCTTGAACTCCTCACCTCAGGTGATCCTCCTGCCTCTGCCTCCCAAAGTGCTGGGATTACAGGCATAAGCCACCACGCCTGGCCTGCTTTTGTCTTATAATAGCAGAGTTGAATTTGTTGCAAGGGAGATAGCCAAAAACATAAAGGCCCTTTATAGAAAAAGTTTGCCAACTTTTGACCAATACCATTAAATACTAGCTTACAGTGCTTGCCATTATTTCATGTATGTGGCCTTAGTCCTTGGTCTTCCTGACCTCTCCAACAGACTGAACTGCACTAATATGGTAGCCACTGGCTACATGTTACTATGTAAATTTGAGTTAAATTTAAAAATCCAGTTCCTCAGTCACACTAGCCGTATTCAATCTGCATATTAAATTGTGCAGATATAAATCATTTCCATTATTGCAGAAAGTTCTGTACATTGCTGAACTAGAAGCCCCCTGGGGGCAGGGACTGTATCTGTCTTGTTCACTATAATTCCAGGGCTTTTCTTACACAAACTAGGCTCTCAAAAATTTGCTGAATGAACAAAAGATTAAAAGCTGCTGAAAGACAGGGAGGTCTCAGAGTCCTCATTTCTTAAAAGCTCCCAGGTGATGTCTGTCAATGCTGTGGGGCATGTGATCATACTCCTGAGGAGCAAGGCCTTAGAGCACATGGTGGGTACTTATCTTAATCTGAAAGAAAGGAAATCTAGCCAACTAGTATGCAAGCAAGAAAACAGATAAGCAGGAGCTCCAGCAGTAATAAGAAGTCCTCACATGTTAACAGTGAACATGGAACTAGCTGATCAAGAACGTCTGGTGGTTAGAATACTTAAAAGGAAATCCCAAACTTGGCCACACTTTCCAGTGAACATCACTTTTCTTTTTGAAAAGACTCTTAGTATGTGTACACAGATGTGTTTTGAGTAGCTACTAAACCAGCACTAGAATGCATCTTACCTTCTGAACCTCAATAATTTCTTTTCCCAAATTAATAGCATAACATATCTGCAAAAGACAAGAAAAGTAGTGATTGGCAAAGGTAGAGAAGGATAAAATTTTAGAACAAATGTGATTTGGGAGTACAGTGAGGTCACTGTGCTCACTGTTCCCAGTTGGGAACACAGGACCTGGCTGCAGGAGACTTATCACGTAGGGCCCGGGGCATTTGCGTCCAACTGTCCTGACCTCTGTTGCCAATTTATGCCATACAAAAAAATATTCCAGGTAAGTGAAACTCAGTTAATTCCAGTGTTTAAAGTTCTTAATAGGAATTTTTCTTCTCTTAAATGTATTTAGCCACGATATGTTCATACACAGTGGCAAACAGATAATTTACTGAAAGATTGGTTAATTGTGATAAATTCTAAGTCGCAGATAGAGTCAAAGTTTTTCATACTAAACCAACAGCTTGTGTGTAACTTTTCTAATATCTTCCTTGGTTTGCTCTCTGAGACTAAATTATTCTCTATTGTAGCTTTTGCCTTAATTTTTTTTTAAAGAACACATTCGAGGGGAACTGCTTTCAACATTTCCTTATATCCCGACTAAATAATATGTCTTGCCATTAAAGTTCTTCCTCATTCACCCTATTCTGGTTGATAGGTATTTTCCACAGAGAAATTTAAATCGAGTTTTCTTTCAGTGAGGCCTTCTTAGGAGGTATTATCTGAACTCCTGGATGGAGACATGCAGAATAATCAACTAAATATCCAAGGAACTAATGCCAGAAAACTCTTTTAAAATGGACTTGTTTGGACTGGGATATTATGGGATCTTCACATGAAAAAGAGACCTTTTCGCCTTCTGAGTTGCTTTCAAAAATGTATGTACTCAGAGATTCTTCTCCAGTGGATTCAGGAACACGGATGACAAAACCAACCAGTCTCTTGTTTTCTTGATGAGCAGCAAATTGTGTGACACTGGTAAGTTCAAACTGGGGGGGAAAAAAAAGGCAAAAGATCATACAACTACTAGAATTAAAAACTGACAAGGTTACTCTCTGGAAAAGTCATGAGAAAAAGTATCCTATTAGTCCTATTAGTGGCAGATCTTTATTAAGTGCCTAGGCTGTGTTTAAGGTAGATACAAAGGTGAATTAAGGAGTAATCACTAACATGAACCTGTATGAGGTACTTACATTGGCCCTTGATACTTGAGTCTGTGGATCTATCAACCTGAAATTTTAAAAGATACATTATGTCACAAATGTTGGATAAATTTAATATTCCTAGAAGAGTTTGTAGAAGTCCAGAATAAAAACAAATTCCCCCAAATAGAGATAACGCCTGTTAGAGGGTGAGGTGAGATAGCTCTGTGTGACCACGTGTCCTGCTTTCTGCCTTTATGGAACCTGTGTAGCTAAAGCTCAGGGTACCTATAATGGAAGATTATATAGCAAGTAAGAAGATTTAACTTCACAGGATTCTGCAACTTACCCAAAAAGACACCATTATAATTCTCAATAGATCTGCTGTATAATATGGATGGGTTATATTCTGTACAGCCTCCCTCTCAACAAACATCCACTGGCAACTATAATGTCCCTGAAGTGCAAGATCAACTTAGTCTAAATTTAACATTATTGAAAAAGATGGGGTAGCGGTGAGAAAATAGTGAAGGGATTTTGACAAAACTCTATCAATTTGGGTAAAAGAGGAATAATGTTTAAGAAGGTATTCCAGAATATATTTCCTTGTTTTAATTATTTACTATTTATTTATTCTGAAAAGAGTCTTGCTGTCACACAGGCTGGAGTGCAGCGGCCCAATCTTGGCTCACTGCAACCTCTGCCTCCCGGGTTCAAGCGATTCTCCTGCCTCAGCCTCCTGAGTAGCTGGGATTACAGGTGTCAGCCAAAATGTCTGGCTAATTTTTGTATTTTTAGTAGAAATGGGGTTTCACCATGTTGGCCAGGCTGGTGTCGAACTCCTGACCTCAGGGGATCTGCCTGCCTCAGTCTCCCAAAGTGCTGGGATTACAGGCATGAGCCACCGTGCCGGGCCTTCAGAATATATTTAACAGTATTTTAAGCATCATCTAATAATCAGGTTGACATATCCTAGAAAATAAACTATATGAGAGAATTTATTGCTATCTTAGATAAGTGGGTATAAATTTCTACTGTATTGTACTCGTGTTGGAATAATTAACATGGTATATAAATTATTACTATACATTTATAGGTGAAAGCAAAAATATAGTTTGTAGAAAAAATGGTTATGATTCCATTTATATGTTAAATGTCCAGATCTATAGAGATGGCAATTTTAGTGGTTAATGGTTTCCTAGGGCTGGGTGGGTTGCCAGGGGATAATGGGTATTCTTTCTGAGGTGATGAAAATGTTCTAAAATTGATTGTGGTGATGGTTGTACAACTCTGAATATACTAGAAACCACTGAATTGTACATTTAAATTATATGTGAATTATATCTCGGTAAAACTGTTACACCCCCCCGCCCCCAACAAAAGGCTACAGTTTGAAATATGTGCAGTTAGACTTATTAAACCATAAGACTTATAATCAGAGAACTCAAGATTGAGTTCTACCCTGGCTCCTCCCCTGATCTTGTGCAAGTCACCCAGACTTCTTACAACTGGTTCATCTGTAAAACTGTGGTAAGAACCCCCACTTCCAAGAGGTGGTTATGACAGTTAATGAAAAGTGTGTATGGGAATTTAAGTAGACAAAGCTTAAGAAATGTTACTTTTATGTCCCTATTAATGGGTATGAATTTAATTTTTTGAATATAGATCATAAACAATTTCCCTCAAGTTGGAATAACTTTCATAGGTATTTTGTAAAATTCCCTTATAAGTGAAAACTTAACACATGCATATTTTGTGGGTCACTTTCAGAAGTTTGCTGTTTAAATCAGGTAACCTAGATTTCTTTGTTATACTTTAAGTTCTGAGATACATGTGCAGAACATGCAGGTTTGTTACATAGGTATACATGTGCCATGGTGGTTTGCTGCACCCATCAACCCGTCATCTACATTAGGTATTTCTCCTAATGCTATCCCTCCCCTTGACACCCACCCACCAACAGGCCCCAGTGTGTGATGTTCCCCTTCCTGTGCCTATATGTTCTCATTGTTCAGCTCCCACTTATGAGTGAGAACATGTGGTGTTTGGTTTTCTGTTCCTGTGTTAGTTTGCTGAGAATGAGTTAGTTTCCAGCTTCATCCATGTCCCTGCAAAGGACATGAAATCATTCTTTTTTTATGGCTGCATAGTATTCCATGGTGTATATGTGCCACATTTTCTTTATCCAGTCTATCATTGATGGGCATTTGGGTTGGTTCCAAGTCTTAGCTATTGTGAATAGTGGTGCAATAAACATAGTGTGCATGTGTCTTTATAGAAAATGATTTATAGTCCTTTGGGTATATACCCAGTAATGGGATTGCTGGGTCAAATGGTTATTTCTGGTTCTAGATCCTTGAGGAATCACCACACTGTCTTCCACAATGGTTGAACTAATTTACATTCCCAACAGTATAAAAGCGTTCCCATTTCTCCACATCCTCTCCAGCATCTGTTGTTTCCTGACTTTTTAATGATCGCCATTCTAACTGGTGTGAGATGGTATTTCATTGTGGTTTTGATTTGCATTTCTCTAATGACCAGTGATGATGAGCTTTTTTTCACGTTTGTCAGCCACATAAATGTCTTCTTTTGAAAAATGTCTGTTCATATCCTTTACCAACTTTTTGACGGGGTTGTTTTATTCTTGTAAATATGTTTAAGTTCTTTGTAGATTCTGGATATTAGCCCTCTGTCAGATGGATAGATTGCAAAAATTTTCTCCCATTCTGTAGGTTGCCTGTTCACTCTGATGATAGTTTCTTTTGCTGTGCAGAAGCTCTTTAGTTTAATTAGACCCCATTTATCAATTTTAGTTTTTGTTGCCATTGCTTCTGGTGTTTTAGTCATGAACTCATTGCCCATGCCTATGTCCTGAATGGTATTGCCTAGGTTTTCTTCTAGGGTTTTTACGGTTTTAGGTCTTACATTTAAATCTTTAATCCATCTTGACTTAATTTTGTATAAGGTGTTAAGGAAGGGGTCCAGTTTCAGTTTTCTGCATATGGCTAGCCAGTTTTCCCAACATCATTTATTAAATAGGGAGTCCTTTCCTCATTTCTTGTTTTTGTCAGGTTTGTCAAAGATCAGATGGTTGTAGATGTGTGGTGTTATTTCTGAGGCCTCTGTTCTGTTCCATTGGTCTATGTATCTGTTTTGGTACCAGTACCATGCTGTTTGGTTACTGCAGCCTTGTAGTATAGTTTGAAGTCAGGTAGCGTGATGCCTCCAGCTTTGTTCTTTTTGCTTAGGATTATCTTGGCTATGTGGGCTCTTTTTTGGTTCCATATGAAATTTAAAGTAGTTTTTTCTAACTGTTAAGAAAGTCAATGGTAGCTTGATGGGAATAGCACTATTACTTTGGGCAGTATGGCCATTTTCACGATATTGATTCTTCCTATCCATGAGCATGGCATGGTTTTCCATTTGTTTGTGTCCTCTCTTATTTCCTTGAGCAGTGGTTTGTAGTTCTCCTTGAAGAGGTCCTTCACATCCCTTGTAAGTTGTATTCCTAGGTATTTTATTCTCTTAGTAGCAATTGTGAATGGGAGTTCACTCATGATTTGGCTGTTTGTGTATTATTGGTATATAGGAATACTTGTGATTTTTGCACATTAATTTTGTATCCTGAGACTTTGCTGAAGTTGCTTATCAGCTTAAGGAGTTTTTGGGCTGAGACGATGGGGTTTTCTAAACATACAATCATGTCATCTTTAAACAGAGATAATCTGACTTCCTCTCTTCCTATTTGAATACCCTTATTGCTTTCTCTTGCCTGACTGCCCTGGCCAGAACTTCCAATATTATGTTGAATAGGAGTGGTGAGAGAGGGCATCCTTGTCTTGTGCTAATTTTCAAAGGAAATGCTTCCAGTTTTTGCCCATTCAGTATGATACTGGCTGTGGGTTTGTCATAAATAGCTCTTACTATTTTGAGATATATTCCATCAATACCTAGTTTATTGAGTGTTTTTAGCATGAAGGGGTGTTGAATTTTATCGAAGGCCTTTTCTGCATCTATTGAGATAATCATGTGGTTTTTGTCATTGGTTCTGTTTATGTGATGGATTACATTTATTGATTTGCATATGTTGAACCAGCCTTGCCTCCCAGGGATGAAGCCGACTTGATCATGGTGGATAAGCTTTTTAATATGCTGCTGGATTCAGTTTGCTGGTATTTTATTGAGGATTTTTGCATTGATGTTCATCAGGGATATTGCCCTGAAATTTTCTTTTTTTTGTTGTGTCTCTGCCAGGTTTTGGTATCAGGATGACACTGTCTTCATAAAATGAGTTAGGGAGGAGTCCCTCTTTTTCTGTTGTTTGGAATAGTTTTAGAAGGAATGGTACTAGCTCCTCTTTGTAACTCTGGTAGAATTTGGCTGTGAATCCATCTGGTCCTGGGCTTTTTTTGGTTGGTAGGCTGTTAATTATTGCCTCAATTTCAGAACTTGTTATTGGTCTATTCAGGGATTCGACTTCTTCCTGGATTAATCTTGGGAGGGTGTATGTGTCCAGGAATTTATCCATTTCTTCTAGATTTTCTAGTTTATTTGCATAGAGGTGTTTATAGTATTCTCTGTTGGTAGTTTGTATTTCTCTGGGATCAGTGGTGATATCCCCTTTATCATTTTTTATTGTGTCTATTTGATTCTTCTCTCTTTTCTTCTTTATTAGTCTGGCTAGCAGTCTATCAATTTTGTTAATCTTTTCAAAAAACCAGCTCCTGGATTCAGTGATTTTTGAAGGGTTTTTCGTGTCTCTATCTCCTTCAGTTCTGCTCTGATCTTAGTTATTTCTTGTCTTCTGCTAGCTTTTGAATTTGTTTGCTCTTGCTTCTCTAGTTTTTTTTGAGATGGAGTTTTGCTCTTGTTGCCCAGGCTGCAGTGCAATGGCATGATCTTGGCTCACTGCAACCGCCACCTCCCTGGGTTCAAGTGATTCTCCTGCTCCAGCCTCTCCAGTAGCTGGGATTGCAGGTGCCTGCCACCACACCTAGCAAATTTTTTGTATTTTTAGTAGAGACAGGGTTTCATCATGTTGGCCAGGCTGGTCTCGAACTCCTGACCTCAGGTGATCCACCTGCCTCGGCCTCCCAAAGTGGTGGGATTACAGGCATGAGCCACCATGCCCAACTTTCTAGTTCTTTTAATTGTGATGTTAGGGTGTCGATTTTAGATCTTTCCCACTTTCTCCTGTGTGCATTTAGTGCTATAAATTTACTTCTAAACACTGCTTTAGCTGTGTTCCAGAGACTGTGGTATGTTGTGTCCTTGTTCTCATTGGTTTCAAGTAATTTATTTATTTTTGCCTTCATTTCATTATTTATTTACCCAGCAGTCATTCAGGAACAGGTTGTTCAGTTTCCATGTAGTTGTGCAGTTTTGAATGAGTTTCTTAATCCAGAGTTCTAATTTGATTGCACTGTGGTCTGAGAGACAGTTTGTTGTGATTTCTGTTCTTTTGCATTTGCTGAGGAGTATTTTACTTCCAATTATGTGGTCAATTTTAGAATAAGTGCAACGTGGTGCTGAGAAGAATGTATATTTTGTTGATTTGGGATGGAGCATTCTGTAGATGTGTATTAGCTCCACTTGGTCCAGAGCTGAGTTTAAGTCCTGAATATCCTTGTTAATTTTCTTGTTGATCTAATATTGACAGTGGGGTGCTAAAGTCTCCCAATATTATTGTGTGGGAGTCTAAGTCTCTTTGTAGGTCTCTAAGAACTTGTTTTATGAATCTGGGTGCTTCTGTATTGGGTATATATATATTTAGGATAGTTAGCTCTTCTTGTTGCATTGATCCCTTTACCATTATGTAATGCCCTTCTTTGTCTTCTTTGATCTTTGTTGGTTTCAAGTCTGTTTTATCAGAGACTAGGATTGCAACCCCTGCTTTTTTTTTTTTTTTTTGCTTTCCATTTGCTTGGTAAATCTTCCTCCATCCCTTTATTTTGAGCCTATGTGTGTCTTTGCACGTGAGATGGGTCTCCTGAATACAGCACAGTGATGGGTCTTGACTCTTTATCCAATGTGCCAGTCTGTGTCTTTTAATTGGGGCATTTAGCCTGTTTACATTTAAGGTTAATATTGTTATATGTGAATGTGATCCTGTCATTATGATGGTAGCTGGTTATTCTGCCTGTTAGTTGATGCAGTTTCTTCATAGTGCTGATGGTTTTTACATTTTGGTATGTTTTTGCAGTGGCTGGTACTGGTTTTTCCTTTCCATATTTAGTGCTTCCTTCAGGAGCTCTTGTAAAGCAGGTGTGGTGGTGACAACATCCTTCAGCATTTGCTTGTCTGTAAAGGATTTTATTTCTCCTTTGCTTATGAAGCTTAGTTTGGCTGGATATGAAATTCTGGGTTGAAAATTCTTTTCCTTAAGCATGTTAAATGTGTGCCCCCACTCTTTTCTGGGTTGTAGCGTTTCTGCAGAGAGATCCGCTGTTAGTCTGATAGATTTCCCTTTGTGGGTAATGTGACCTTTCTCTCTGGCTGCCCTTAACATTTTTTCCTTCATTTCAACCTTGGTGAATCTGATGATTATGTGTCTTGGGGTTGCTCTTCTCGAGGAGTATCTTTGTGGTGTTCTCTGTATTTCCTGAATTTGAATGTTGGCTTATCTTGCTAGGTTGGGGAAGTTCTCCTGGATAATATCCTGAAGAGTGTTTTCTAACTTGGTTCCATTCTCCCTGTCACTTTCAGGTACACCAATCAAATGTAGGTTTGGTCTTTTCACATAGTCCCATATTTCTTAGAGGCTTTATTCATTTTCATTCTTTTTTCTCTAATCTTTTTTTCACACTTTATTTCATTAAGTTAATCTTCAATCTCTGGTATCCTTTCTTCCACTTGATCGATTCGACTATTGATACTTGTGTATGCTTCACGAAGTTCTTGTGCTGTGTTTTTCATCTCCATCAGGTCATTTATGTTCTTCTCTAAACTGGTTATTCTAGTTAGCAGTTCCTATAACCTTTTATCCAGATTCTTAGCTTCCTCGCATTGGGTTAGAACATGCTCCTTTAGCTTGGAGGAGTTTGTTATTACTCACCTTCTGAAGCATCCTTCTGTAAATTCTTCAAACTCATTCTCCGTCCAATTTTGTTCCCTTGCTGGCAATGAGTTGTGATCCTTTGGAGGAGGAGAGGCATTCTGGTTTTTGGAATTTTCAGCCTTTCTGTGCTGCTTTTTCCTCATCTTTGTGGATTTATCTACCTTTGGTCTTTGATGCTGGTGACCTTTGGGTGGGGTTTTTGTGTAGTCATCCTTTTTGTTGATGTTGATGCTATAGCTGTTTGTTAGTTTTCCTTCAGGCTCCTCTTCTACAGGTCTGCTGGAGTTTGCTGAAGGTACACTCTGGACTCTGTTTGCCCGGGTATCACCAGCGGAGGCTGCAGAACAGCAAAGATTGCTGCCTCCTCCTTCCTCTGGAAGCTTCATTCCAGAAGGGCACCCACCAGATGCCAGCTGGAACTCTCCTGTATGAGGTGTCTGTCAATCCCTGCTGGGAGGTGTCTCCCTGTCAGGAGCCACAGAAGTCAGGGACTCACTTGAGGAGGCAGTCCGTCCCTTAGCAGAGCTCAACCGTTGTGCTGGCAGATCTGCTGCTCTCTTCAGAGCTGGCAGGCAGGAACATTTAAGTCTGCTGAAGCTGCGCCCACAGCCACCCCTTCCCCCAGGTGCTCTGTCCCAGGGAGATGGGAGTTTGATCTATAAGCCCCTGACTGGGGCTACCTTTCTTTCAGAGATGCCCTGCCCAGAGAGGAGGAATCTAGAGAGGCAGTCTGGCTACAGCAGCTTTATGGCACTGTGGCAGGCTCAGCCCAGTCTGATCTTCCTGGTGGCTTTGTTTACACTCTAAGGGGAAAACCACCTACTCAAGCCTCAGTAATGGCAGATGCCCCTCCCCCCACCAAGCTCAAGCATCCCAGGTCAACTTCAGACTGCTGTGCTGCCAGTGAGAATTTCAAGCCAGTGGATCTCAGTGTGTTGGGCTCTGTGGGGATGGGATCCACTAAGCAAGACCACTTGGCTCCCTGGCTTCAGTCCCCTTTCCAGGGGAGTGAACAGTTCGGACTTGCTGACATTCAGATGCCACTGGGGTGCAAAAAAAAAACTCCTGCAGCTAGCTCGGTGTCTGCCCAAATGGCTGCCCAGTTTTGTCCTTGAAACTTAGGGCCCTGGTGGTGTAGGCACTCAATGGAATCTCCTGGTCTGCAGGCTGCAAAGACAGTGGCAAAAGCCTAGTATCTGGGCTGGGTAGGACTGTCCCTCAACTCACGGCTTCCCTTGGGTAGGGGAGGGAGTTCCCCGACCCCTTGTGCTTCCTGGGTAATGCAACACCCCACCCTACTTCTGCTCGCCTTCCATAGGCTGTACCCACTGTCTAACCAGTCCCAGTGAGATAAGCTGGGTACCGCAGTTGGAAATGCAGAAATCACCTGCCTTCTGTGCTGGTCTCATTGGGAGCTGCAGACTGGAGCTGTTCCTATTCAGGCATCTTGTCTGGGAATCGATTTCTCTTTTTAAATCTTGATTTTCTGTGTGACCTCTAAATGGTCTCAGAACCTATTCCACTGCAGGGGTATGTTTACTGTGGTGACGTATGCATAACGTCAGATTTATCATTAGTGATGTTTAGTGTCTTCATAACTTTGTGCAGCCATTACCACTATCTAGTCCCAGGACATTTTTATCATCCCAGATGAAACTCCATCCCCATTAAGCAGTTACTCATTCCTCCTCCCACCCTCTGGCAATCTCTAGTCTGTCTTCTGTCTCTATGGATTTGCCTACTCTGGATATTTCGTATAAACAGAACCCTACAGTATGTTGCCTTTTGTACCTGGCTTCTTTCACTTAGCACAATGTTTTCATCGTTCATCCATGTTGTAGCACTTATCAGTCCTTTGTTCCTTTTTAAGGCCAAATAGTATTCCATCATACGTATATACAGGTTCAGTATCCTGTATCTGAAATTGTTTTGGATTTCAGCTTTTTTTTCAGATTTTAGAATACTTGCATTATATTTGCCAGGATGAGCATCCCAAAATCCAGAATGCTTCAATGAGCATCTCTTTTGAGCATCAGTTTGGCACTCAAAATTTTCAGATTTTGGAGCATTTGAGATTTCCAGATTTGGAATGCTCAACTCTACCACATTTTGTTGATCCATTCATTTGCTGTTGGGCATTTGTATCATTTCCACCATTTGGATATCATGAAAAGGACTGCTATGAACATTTGCGTATAAGTTTTTGTTTGAACACCTGTATTTAATTCTTTTGGGTAACTACCCAGGAGCCCGCCAAACTATTTTTTCACAGCAGCTGAACCATTTTGTATTCCCACAAGCAATGGGTTCCAGTGTCTTCACATCCTTGCTAAACGCTTATTTTCCATTAAATATATATATGAGATTATATATATCATTATATATATGAGATTATATATATCATATATATATGAGATTACATATATCATATATATACAAGATTACATATATCATATATATGAGATTATATATCATATATATATATATACATATCTGTGAGACAGAGTGTGCACACGTGTGCGCGCCATCTTAATATGGAGTGACATATCTCACTGTGGATTTGTTTTGCATTTCCCTAATAACACATAGCATCTTTTCATGTCCTCATTGGCCATTTGTATATGATCTTTGGAGAAATGTCTATTTCAAGTCCTTGGTCAATTTTTTAATTGGGTTGTCTTTCTGTTGAGTTTTATAAGAGTTTTTTGTATATTTTGTGTACTATATCCATATTAGATAGAATTTGTGAATACTTTTTTCCCATTCTGTAGGTTTTCTTTTCACTTTGATGTGCTGTGGTTTTTCACAGTACTTTTACATATATTTTCCTTTGATCTTTTTGGTGGAAATTATTCCAGTACCATTAGGATTATAAGAACCGTGAGCCCATTTCTGTAAAAGGTCCAGGACATACTGAAAGAAAAGGTTTTATTAGTAAGAACTTAATTCTCAGATAAGGTTCATAATAAATGAAAAGGATGGGCTTAATGAATGGAAGAAGCTATATCCTAATTTTTGCTATAGTCCTAGTTACCTTTTTTGAAGCTAACGTTCATTGAGCACTTTTCATGTGCCAGTGAGTTGTAAATGTTTTACATATATTAGCACATTTATTCCTCATGACAACAGTGGAGGGTGTGAATAGTTACTTTCATTTTACAGCTGAAAAAACTGAGGTACAGAGGCTCAAAAACTTGCTTAAGGTCACATAACTAAGAAATGCCAAAGCCAGGAATAAACTGAGACATTCTGGCTCTAAAGCAGTGCTGTCCCTTAGAAATGTAATGGAAGCCTTATACGTCATCGAAGTTTTTCCAGCAGCCACATTAAGTGAAAAGTAACAGATAAAATTAATTTTACTTAATCCAGTATATCTACAATATTACCAGACGTGATTAACCTAAAAAATTAGTGAGATGTTTTACATTCTAAATCTTAGAAATTTGGTATGTATTTAACACTGAAAACACATCTCAGTTCAGGCTAGTTATGCTGCAGATGCTACCTGTGGCTACAGTATCATACGCGCATGTTCATAGCCAGGATTTTGGTCATATCTGAAATCCAGATTGTATTACCTGAAACCCTAAATCATATAGTTAATATGGCCTGCTCTCTCTGTGATGGCCAAGTTATTTAGGCAGATTTTTAAGTTTTTTTTTCCATTATTTTTATAAATAGTACTCTCAGAAATGAAAAACAAAACAAAACCAAAAACCTTCCATTTTCAAGCTCTGAGATATAATATAGAGAATAAGTCTAGTGTGATGGCATCTTTGTGAACAGTATTCACCCACTACTGAATTTTTGAAGATACCAGTTCTTGTCTCTAAGGGAGCACTTTCTAGGCTATCTATCTTATGTAAAAAGTAGTGGGGGCAAAAGCAAGAGTAGTCTCTTCATTCCAATACTAACATTTCAGATGGGTGAATTAGCCTTAAAAGGGGAATTAGCTGAAGCCATAAGAAAGTCTGAAAATAAAACTGAATGTACCTCAAAGATTGACTGGTGACCATCAGATGGGATTCTGTCATGCGGAAGATGTTATGAATAGCCCGAGCAGCCAATACTTGTCTCATTGCTTCATAAATCACTTCAGTAGTGCTGTCTGTTTTAACTGCCATTGATCCCAAAAACCGAACTATAAACATCTGCTGCAAAAGAGAATCTGCAAGACAGCATTTTCCGCTCAGGATCTCATTTACTTCCTGCTGCTGTTGATCTGCATACCAGGGTCAGATGTGCTAGTTTTGCCTGCTTTCTGTGGAGGACTTTCTACCAAAATTTCTCAATACCGCTTTTATAAGCCCAATATTGCCAAAGCTCTGCATCTTCCATTGTCTACATTTTGTCAGTTTGTTTGGAACTACTTCATTAGACTAGAAAGGCTTTTCTTCATCTATAAAATGAAATGATGGTGGTACCAGATGAACATCCTTCTAATGCTGAAACTCTAGGTGACTACATTGTACCTTTTCTCTGAAAAGAGTGAGTTCACTAGACAATAGAAAATTCATTACTTTGGCCCACTGATAAAGTCCTCTTAGAAAAGAAATTTTATTTGCAGGATGTAAGATCTCATGTTGGGTCTCATGCAATTCATACTTCATGTGTATTACTGAAAGGCAGTGATGATGTTTCATAGCCTAAAGGAAGTCAGCCCTGGCTGCTGACAGTGGCACATAACTTGACAAAACTGACTCCCAGCAACCATAACTAGAAGATCAAAGAAGGTTTTTCTTTTCTTTTTTTTCTTTTTTGAGACAGGGTCTCACTCTGTAGCCCAGGCTGGAGTGCAATGGCATGATTTCAGCTCACTGCAACCTCTGCCTCCCAGGTTCAAGTGATTCTTATGTCTCAGCCTCCTGAGTAGCTAGGATTACAGGCGCCTGTCACTACACCTGGCTAATTTTTGTATTTTTTTTTTTTTTGTAGAGATGGGGTCTCACTGTGTTGCCCATGCTGGTCTTGAACTCCTAAGCTCAGGTGATTCACCTGCCTCGGCCTCCAAAAGTGCTGGGATTACAGGCATGAGCCAGTGCGCCGGCCATCAGATATGTTCTTAAGTACATTATAAGAATGTAGAAAACCAAAAATTTGAATTTGAAAGACTTAAATATCATTTGTGTCATCTTCAAATTCAAGAACAAGTTATTTGTGCTTTTGGTTTTGTAAAATGAAACAGCATATTTCCAGTTCACCAAGACTGCATTTGAATGTGATAACAGATTCAGATTTCACAACATTTCTATACTATGCTACAAAAACGCTATGGCTAATGGTGAGACAGCTGTAGGTGGTCTTTAGCTACCCCTCAGTTTTTATCCAAGACTTGCCTCCACTGCAGATATCTTACTAAACTTCCAGAAAGAACAACAAATCTTAATTCATACTCCTAATCATAGCTCTCTAAAACATGATTTCACATCTTAGTTCAATGGCTGTTGTCATTTTGTGCAGAGGAAAGAATAAGGACACCAAACTAGTCACTTACCTTCTGCTTCTGGAAATGATTCATCCTCAGTTTCACCAAAAGGGTTGGTACGCCTAGGGGAATAGCCAGAGTTGAACAAACACGACAGCTGCAGCTAGAAGGGCACTTAACACTTGAACTGGAAGTCAGAATGGCAACAGTCTTTGGTGGTGGAGGGGGACACAAGAGACCTCAAATTTACTTTCAGTTCTCCCAGAGATAACCTCTCTCAGCCCATACCTGCTCCCTCTGTTCTGATCAAGGAATTCTGTAGCAGGAAGCACAATATCGAATTGAATCGGCGTTCCAGGCGCGATCAGCTCCTCTGCTTCAGGTAGACTGGCTGTTGCTTTGGGAACAATCTTGTCATTTTCATTTTCCATCTCTGAATTTTTCAGGTTCTGGCTGAAGGGGAAAAAATCAATTCCCTTAACCTTACGCTTTTATAATCAAGTGAATGCTTGTTGAAGGCTGAGGTGACTTTTATGAATGAAAATACAAGGGGGAAAGATTTACCTCAATCCCTTAATCCATTCTACAAATAAACCTCCTTCAAACTTCCTTCATATCCTTGGCTAAAAACCTTCAGTCTGCCCCATTTCCTGCAGTTCTCTCTGCTGCACAGCATCCTGCACTGTGTTACTAGTTTTCTGTTTGTATCCTTCTCTGTGAGGCAGGTTTTGGAGGGCCCATGCTATAGCTAAGTCATATGTATTCTTGGAACATAGTAGGCACTAAAAAATGTTAGCTGAATGAACCAAAGGTCCTGGCTTGGCATTTAATCACAATCTGGCTCTAATTTCCCAAAAAGCCTCCCTTTTCACTCCTTTAATGCACCCTCTATGAGAGCTGTACCACACATACCACATGCTTTTCCTTATTTCCTTCTTTATCCCAATTCTGCTGCTCACCCAACTCTCCCAACCCAGCTCAAATTCCTCCTCATCCACTAGGCCAACCTGCACCCCGCCTCCCTCCTCTGAACTCCTGTGATTCTTCTCAGTAAGTCACAGGCACAGTCTTGTGGCCCTGTGTGCCTCCTGAGCTTCGCATTGTGCCCACACTCATTGCTGACCTCGTGGCCCATCAAATACTGTGCTGTCTGCGGACAAATTAATCAGGAACCAACATGTTCTTTTCCTCCAGTCTCAGAATACTGTAATTTAACTTTTCAACATTTTAAAAATTTTTTCTCCCCAGCCAGACTATAAAACTCCTTTGAAGGGCAAAGAATATCAATGTATTTTGATTTCTTTCATTGCCTGGACCTTAAAAAGCTCTCAGTGATCTTTCTGTTCATTTGATATGTCAGTATTTTCCTATTTCTCAAACATGTCAATAACTGAATGTAGTGTATCAAACTACTTTACAACAGGCATTCGACAAATGATCATACTGACTGGAATGTGGATGAAACAGTACATAGGCTTGTAGATGGTCACTGCAAGGCAAGCCCTTGGAGACCACTTGGTCTGACCTCCATTGTTAACAGAAAAGGAAACTGAGGCCTCTGGAGAAATTGAGCAGTTTTGAAGGCACTCAGTTACCTGGTGGGCGAGCCAGATTATGAACAGGGGTCTCCGCACTGCCAGGAGAGTGCATCTCCAGGATGTTATACTGCTTCAATAACCCTAAATGGGAGAGTCACATCTGCTGTTTGATCCTGTCTTTAAGAGAGGGCTGTGATATAATAAGTGGTAAGCACTGGAGAAAGCTATGAGTAGAAGCTTCAAGGGTAGAAAGTGAGTCTAAGATTTTGGCTCCCCAGAGAGTCAAAGGGGGGAGATAACAATCAAGATAGGGTGAGGCCAGGTTGTAGAGGGCCCTTATACCGTCAGGTGGGGTCTGAACTTGACACAACAGTACAGGGAGCCACCAAAGACTCTGAATATAGGAGTGACATGATGTTAAGTTTCACCTGTACAGGATCTCCATGTCACCAGCTCTAATGGACACTTTGCAGTCATCATAATTGACTTAAAGCATCTAACACAGCTGGTCTCTCCTTGAACTCTCCTCTCTTGGTTTCTGCTGGTGCCACATTTTATAGAGTTTCCTTCTACCTTTCTTGATGTTCCTTCTCACTGTCTTTTGCAGGCTCCTTTTCTACCCTAAATGCTGGAGTTCTTTAGGATTATGTTGCAGGCTCTGCTTTCCTCTCCCTCTCCTTTCTCCCAGAGGACCTCATCCACTGCTGTTCAGTGCTATCAGTCCCCAATTCATACACCCAGACCAGACGTTTTCTTTGCACTCCAGACCTGTATCATCCGTTGACTGCTTGACAACTCATTTGGGATGTTTCACAGGCCTCTCATGCTTGACATGTCCAAAACTCAACTCTTCTCTTTAAAAAACACTATCTGCCCAGGTGTTCAGCTCCAACTGGAGTCATCCTTTGATCTGTCCTTTTCCGTCTACACTTATGCATCAAAAGTCCCATAGGTTTTACCTCCAGAATAAGTCCACATCCATCTACTTTTCATCTCTGCCGTGATCCTGGTCTAAACCACCATCATCTTCTCTTGGGCTGCTGGGACGCCTCCTCACTGGCTACTGACTTGCTCTGTTCTGTGTTCTCCAGAAAAGCCGGAGCTAACTTTGGAAAATGGAGAGTGGGTATCTCTGTCTCCATCACAAACACGCACCTCTTAGAGCCCTTCCACAGCTCCCCACATGCTTCCTTCATGATCGACCCCTGCCTCCCTCCCCACCCGCCCTCATCCTGTCCCATCATCTTCCTCTGCCTGCACTGTCCCATTACACTGCCTTTTTTCAGTTCCTCAGATACACTAAGCTCTTCTCTGTCCTGTTACCTCCACAACTGCTACCAAGAATACACTACTTCTGGCTCTTTGCAAGAGTGGCTGCGTCTTGTCTTTTACTTTGCAGCTTGAATATTATCTTCACAGCCAGGCCCTGCACAGGTCTCCTCTTCACCCTCCATGACAGCACCTCGTCTCCTTAACGTCGCAGTGCTTTCCTCGTTTTAACTCAGTCTGTGCTTACCTTTTGCCTGTTCTCGCCAGTAATCCCTGTGTTTTCTTACCTAGGCCAGGCCTGGGCAAATAGTAGATACTCAAATATTTGTTGAGTAGCTGGATAAATGAATGAACAGTAGATATATAGTAACTGCAGAATGAGGGAAGTCCACACATGGTACTTGCTTAGAAGTAAATTGCAGTTTGTTCCTAAGAACACAATTTCTCTGATTCTTTCCCCCCCACTGTCATCAAAACATTGCTTTATTCTTAGTGGGCTGACCCTAAAAGAGATAGTATTCCTCTCCCCACAGCTCTGGGGCCATCTGGCAGCCACATCTGTCATCCATCCAATCACTGGGCTAATTCAGCTGGCTGGCTAGAGTAATTTTTTTTTCCCCAGGGAGTCTTCTGTGTCCCTTCTGTGGGGTCCTTTTGGTCTAAGAATGTGACTTGCTTATTCTAGAACGGGGGGAAAAATCAGTTACTGAATAATTAAATATAGGCTGCAAATTGTCTTTTTAGGAAACCTATCACACCTTCTAATTCCAAACCCCCCTAAACTATCCATCAACACCCTTGAGAGATGGCATATCAGAGCTAGAAGGGTCCTAGGAGGTTAGCTAGTTCCTTGTATGTCACAAGGCTGAGAAGACAAAGGCCCAGAGCATTTACTGACTTACTCAGGGACATCTAGCTGTGTATAACACAAGGCAGAGATATCATTAGAACCCATGTCTCTCAACTGCAGGTCTGGTATTCCCTCCACTGTGCACATCAAACATTTTTGTAACTTTACAAAGAGAAGACATACATTTACCCAGGAGAAGGCTACGGGATTAACCCTCGCTGACTGGATCTTTAGTTCCACTTCCTTTCATGTAGTGTCTTCCTTAGAGTTCCATTTCATAAAGCATGCTACTTGTATAAACTGTTAAATCCTTAAGTTACGGTGCTGAAATCTTGCCTCTTTCTCCTCTTTTTTTTAAAACATTTGTTTATGTTCTCATGTTCTGCTTCACAGTTACTACTACATCAACGTCCTACTGGGTCTTGCACTCTCCCCCCTTCTTCCCACAACCCGTATCCTAAAATTTACCCTACTCAGGTGCAGAATAGTCTTCCCTAACCCTGGTTCTGACCGTCGCCCATTTTCTCAAAACCTTCCATTTTGCTCCATTGCCTGTAACTCCTAAGCAGGGCACCCGGGTCTTTCCAGTTAGACTCAAACCTATTTTCTGGCCTTACCTTCTCCCATTCCTTCTCAGATACCCCGTGCCTGGCATGGGAACGCTGGCTCCACACTGCACAGATTCTGGGAAGTTACTTAACCACTGAGTTTTCTAATGACTTCCTTCTGGGGTCATTAGATATTTGTAAAAAATGTAATGGGGTTCTTTCTATGATGCCACTAAAAGATGAACACCAAATATAGTCGTAATTTTAATTTACCCTTTAATGCCAGGCTTTCATTAGTAAGAAAATACAACCCTTTACTATTTAACCAGATGGAAACTCCCATTAAGACAAAAGTAGGATTCCTGGAATAAATCCTAAAGCAGTATTCAAAATGAGGAAAGCTATATGCATGAAAATGTTTGCTGTAAATGATAACAGTAAACGCCGGGGAGATAACCTAAATATTCAATGGTTAATAAATGGTGGAATGGGCCAGGCGCAGTGGCTCATGCCTGTAATCCCAGCACTTTGGGAGGCTGAGGCGGGTGGATCACTTGAGGTCAGGAGTTCAAGACCAGCCTGGCTAACATAGTGAAACCCCATCTCTACTAAAAATACAAAAATTAGCCAGATGTGGTGGCGGGTGCCTGTAATCCCAGCTACTCGGGAGGCTGAGGCAGGAGAATCACTTGAATCTGGGAAGTGGAGGTTGCAGTGAGCCGGGATTACTCCACTGCACTCCAGCCCAGGTGACAGAGTGAGACTCCGTCTCGAAAAAATTAAAAAATAAGTAAGTAAAAAAATAAATGATGGAATAGGGTGTAGTTACTAAAAGGAACAATTCTGAAAAATGTAGAAATAGTAAAAAAAAAAAAAAAAGTATGTGCAAATACAAAATAAATGTACGTATAAAACTATCACTGTATGTTCAGATAAGGCGTGGGCATTAATATGGATACATAAAAGGTGATTTTTTTTCCTTATTTTTTAAAAACATTTTTGCTTTTGTTCCATTACTTTGTTGACACTGATAGAAAATGTGGGGAGAACTCCTGACTAGCAGGACCCTCCATGCACGTCCTGTTTGCTTGGACTGCAGCAGCATGGTCCAGTGGAAAGGACAGGGATGCTGACATCAGACAGGCTTGAATCCTGGCTCTACCACTCACAATGTGGTGTGAACACAGGCAGGTATTTAACCTTTCCCAGCCATCGTTACTGTTTCTGTTAAACAGGCTGAAAAACATGCCTTGGTTTGTGTGGATTAAGCAACAACTCATTTAATATTCCTAATCAATAATTTGGCTCCACAAAGGCTAGTTTTTCTTTGTCCTTTAGTTACCTGGGGCATGAGCTTTCTTGTTTTTTTCCAAAACTTGTAATGGGAGTCACTGCTTGCAGAGCGGTCTGATTCAACTTGATCGCGACTGCCTAAAAATCCACAAGAAGACACACTCAGTCCCAGGAGGTGGATGCTTACCTTCCAGGTTGAGAAAAGGGCTGAGATGCAGGTGGCTGATAATTACCTCAGGGTTGTCGGTCAGGTAGATCTGTCTGGAGATGTTGTTTATTGCACATATCCACTGTAGAGGACATTAAAAAAGAACACTGAATCCCAAAGTCACCCACCACGCTAGGAAAGAAATATGACAAACAGAATTTTTACCTCTTCATTTTCCTTTCTGCTCTCAGCCTGGAGGATTATTCCCCTGAAACAAAAGTGTCTAAGTAATTAAGTGCTTCCCCGATCTCAGTGACTGGGAATTTCTCTACATAAACTGAACTTAGCTGGGCTGTGGGAGGAAAAGTGCCATGAAGGCAGCATGATGAGAGGGAAAGAAAATGGGGTTCCAGGGCCAAGTGCGGTGGCTCACGCCTGCAGTCCCAGCACTTTGGGAGGGCGAGGCAGGAGGAGATGGCTTGAGCCCAGGAGTTAGACCAGCCTGGGCAACATGGTGAAACCCCCTCTCTACAAAAAATACAAAAATTAGCTGGGCGTGGTGGCGTGTGCCTGTAGTCCTAGCTACTAGAGAGGCTGAAGTGGGAGGATTGATTGAGCCCAGGAGGTTGAGGCTGCTGTGAGTGGTGACTGTGCCACTGTACTCCAGCCTGGGTGATAGGGCAAGGCCCTATCTCAAACAAAAAAAAAGGAAAAAGAAAAAAGAAAATGGGCTTGTAGGTCTGGCTCTGCCCTGATTCACTATATGATCTTGGACAAACACGGCCCTTTCCCTGGGCCTCAGCATGTTCATCTATGAAATGAGAAGGCGGGACTCCGATCTTCTAGCCCAAGTCTGTGTTTGTACAGTGAGATCCATCTGTTGACCTCCTCTAATGATCCAAGATGACCAGGACTCCAAGTCCAGCCACTCCTCAAACCATGCCCAAAGAAGGACTTGGCAGCCCATTCACTCCTTTCCCAGAACTGAAAAGTCTGTTGCGTATGGAGGCCCGGGAATAAGGTAACAGTAATACTGCCCTACCTTTGTGGAGGCTTTAACTCTCTTTTTTTTTTTTTTTAGATGGAGTTTTGCTCTTGTTGCACCAGGCTGGAGTGCAATGGTGTGATCTCGGCTCACCACAACCTCCGCCTCCCAGGTTCAAGCGATTCTCCTGCCTCAGCCTCCTGAGTAGCTGGGACTACAGGCATGCGCTGCCACTAATGTGCCCGGCCAATTTTGTATTTCCAGTAGAGACGGGGTTTCTCCATGTTGGTCATGCTGATCTCAAACTCCCAACCTCAGGTGATCCACCTGCCTCGGCCTCCCAAAGTGCTGGGATTATAGGCGTGAGCCACTGTACCCAGCCGAGGCTTTAACTCTTTAAAGAGACCCCACATCTGCCAGTTCCCTTGTTCCCCTCATCTGTGGCAGATGGGGTAACATAGATCTTATCCCTATTTTGTATCTGAGGAAAGTGAGGCCCAGAGGAGGTAACTGCAAAGGACCATGATGAGCATCCAGGAATCTCCATTCCCAGGTCATTTCCCATCACCAAAGCAGGAAGGATGAGGTCTAAAGCTGCTCTGCCAAGCTGGGAGGAGAGACATCATCCCAACAACGTCCCCACCCCTACCCCTGCTGTTCAGGTCAAATCTTAATAGAATGCAATGCGAGAAGAGCGGCTCTGATGACGGGCAGGGCCACTCCTCTCCCCAGGCAGGTGAACCCTGAGGCCCCTCCATGGGACCCTGAACTCCTTGGAGCAGTTTAAAAACCACTGCTCTGAGAGGGGATCCCACTGGGATGGGATCTACTGTGAATGGCCACAGGCTGTGGATTGGTAAAGTACCACCTCTTTGGGGCCCCTCAGGTACACAGGGCATGTGGGAACAGCCTGGCAGCCGACAATACTGCTGCAGTGGAGTGCACTTCTCACAACTCCTGCTTCTGCTGGAAAAATGGCCTTCTCAGGAAGGTCGTCCTTACCAAAATAAAGTTACTCTCCCCTGCCGCAATCCAAACACAAATGCTTCTTTACAACAGGCTAGGAGTAGCCACAGCCTTCTATCTCTGAGAATCTATGCTAACAAGCACGACTTCTGTTGCTGTCTCACACATGTAGGTCATCTCTTCTCCAAAGCCACAGACAAACTCTCACTTATCTCCATATGGGATAAGGCAGGCTGGATCCCTTATGGGTCATGTGGGCTTGTTTAGAGAGAGCAGAAAATCATCCTCCTGAAAGGTCAACAATACCCAGATTGGGGCCTCTCCTACAGAGGGCTGGCACGTAGGAATGAACTAGGAGGCCCTTGGCATGGGTGGAACCACTATACTCATTCTCCTCCCAAATAAAACGTGTGAGACATACGATTTTCCATTGGGCGTGGTGATCTGGAAGCAGTAGCGCCGGTCTTCGCAATCCACGGCCATCACTGAGCAGTTGTCCAGGTCCTGGATCAAACCTCCAGCCACGGCTCCCCTGGGCTGACACATGAGATTCCCGCCTTGGGTGAAGAAATAAAGCCTCTCCCAGGTGGTGGTGACCAGCCCTGTTTTGCTGTGAGTTGTGTTTTAAAAAGCCCATTAGTACCAGAAAGCACCAGCGGCCACCTCCAAGTCTTGCTACCTCGTTATGGGTACTGGTGGCATTTTAGAAATAATGTGTTTCTTTATATCGTTAAAGCAAAACTGCCCATTCAAGTGGAAAGAGCAGCAGAAGGGTACAATTTAGCTGGAATGATCTCGGAGATCATGGGCTCTGCTTCCAAGGGAGACACCAGTCCCAGGGCCAACTCCCCGCACTGCAGCCACACGCTGACTACTAAACCAGGAGATGGAACTAGAATGAGTCCGACACCATTAAGGACTGAACACCTGGAGAATCATTTCTTTAGCACCTGGAGCTGAGCTGCTCTGAATCTAGTCAGGGTTGCCTTAGCCCACAGCACCCACCCTATTGTCCTAGAAGGCTCTCAACAGATTGGGTTTTGCTTTAATTGAAGGTCATTCTTGTTTTGTGGGCTGCTTACAAAAGGAAAATCTAGTTCCTGGCAAATAACAACAGAACCTGGTGGGTTTTCTATATCTGCAGAACTACAGGGGACATTTAGCTTGTGATCGCCGCAAGTTCACAGACCTTAGAGGTACTCCAGCCTGGTAACAGCTGGCAGTTCCTCTCCATGGACCCTCCACTGGGGGTTATCAAACACATTTACTTGGCTCAGTATTTACTGAGTAGCAACTATGTCCAAAGGCACTGGGTTTCCTGCCCCAATAATTTCCCCAAATGGCAACGGCTGACATCTGAGTGCTCACTGCCTGGGAGAGATGACCACATTCAATCTAACTTCGTAAAGCGGGTGCAGTTATCAGCTCCATTTTGCAGATGAAGAGATGAAGGCTCAGCCCAGCTGGGATGTCTGATTCCAAAGTCAGTGCTTTTCACACCACACCATGACAATATCCTCTCTGCTCACAGAAATACTTAAACCTGATCATCCCTTCCATTCAAAATGGACACTTAAAGACCTGAGTGGTAAATGTGTGACTCAATCAGTACGAATCGAACTGGCTCTAAAAGCCTCCTGACCCTGCCTCTGGCCTCGCAGGTAGGTCTCCAGCACATGGCTCTCACCTGCCAGCTGGTGTGGGGGAAGTGGCATGAGGGGATAAAAACTGTCAGTGGTCCAGGATGGCAACAGTTAAGAGTGGTCTGTTTGCAAATGGCCACAGTGACCAGAGTCCACAGCACCGGGCTCTTAGAGGACTCGTTTCCAGCCCCATCTCTTAGTGCAGTTTGGCGCCTGGGCCCCAGAGGTTTCCTGTGTTGCAAGTGGGAAGGCTGCTGTGATGGGAGTTCTTCCCAGTCTCACCCGCCCACCTCCCTCCGACTTTAATGAGGCACGTAAGATTGCTTTTCAGCCACCTCTTAGAGAAAACCGATTTCAGAAAAAGAGGCAGAGAGTGGCATTCTCACTTTCTAAGATTAAGGTAACCAGCCTTCTGGATGAGGTTCCTGTTGATCTGTGGTGCAGCCACATCAGAGTCTGGAGTGTAAACAGATTCATCAACAGAAAGTAATTCTTGCTGGGACACCCGCATCTTTTCCGCCTCGGCTTCCAGTTCTACCTGAATGCTTAAGACAGAAGGTGTTGGGTCAGTTACTCACTGCTGGCCAACCCAGCACTACTAAGAAGCCGCTAGCAGCCATCACTCCACCCCCTCAAAGCTTCCAGCCTTACAGATGGAGCTGCCAGCCTCCTACAGGGCCACAACCCTCTACCCTTAGGCCCTGAAAACTATGAATCACAGGGACTCAATTCTGCAGTAGTAAATGTGTTTATATGACTGCTGTTTTAAAACAGAACCTAAGGAATGCCATTGAACTATGCTTGAACCCAGCTATACAGTTTTTTGTTGTTGTTGTTTTTATTTTTTTTGAGACACAATCTCGCTCTGTCGCCCAGGCTGGAGTGCAGTGGCGTGATCTCCTCTCACTGCAAGCTCCGCCCCTCAGGTTCATGCCATTCTCCCGCCTCAGCCTCTCGAGTAGCTGGGACTACCGGTGCTCGCCACCATGCCCGGCTAATTTTTTTTTCTTTTTGTATTTTTAGTAGAGACGGGGTTTCACCGTGTTCGCCAGGACGGTCTCAATCTCCTGACCTTGTGATCCGCCCGCCTCGGCCTCCCAAAGTGCTGGGATTACAGGCGTGACCCACCGTGCCCGGCCGAACCCAGCTAAACAGTTTTGCTGCTGACAGAGGTATCCATGCTCAGCACCGTTGATGCAAAGTTTTGGAGAAAAGCTTTGAGAAGCCCATCCTCCAGGGCTGCTCACACAGGCAGCCTAAGCAAGTTCCATAAAGGAAGGAATGAAATGGTAGTCATGCCTCCCCTGCTCTTGGTTTAGGAAGGAGTGGTGGTGACAGGAAAATGACCAGGAAGTGGTACTAAGGTGCAACAACAAAGCCAAAGGCAATGCTTTTCCTTTTTTAACAGCCACAGATCTGCCCTGAGGCTTCATAGGCTAGCAGGCCAAGGGCTGCCCACATAGGGGTAAGTGGGCCGATGGCCTGGCTCTGGGACATTAGCCCCTGGCTTTCATGGAGGTGTGTGCTGAGGTGTGGAAATGGTGGCTGCCCTTTTCCCCTACTGAGCTAGACCTCACCAGGCCACCCCACCCAGTAGTTACAGTCTTGATTACAAAGTCCTAAACACAATCTGCCCAACAGGGCCCATCCATCTGAGAAATCACGATTTAGAGGAGGTGTTCCTCTGCACTGTGTTACAGGAGACACGGCAACCACAGGGTTAAAATCAGAAGCAAATAGGGGGCCACTGTTTCTCCACATGAGCACCTCAGGATTCTCTCTCTCCTGTAGGTAAGGAACGTTGGGCTTGGACATTCCATATTCCCCCACTCTATCTATCTATCTATCTAATCTATCTATCTATCTATCTATCTGTCTGTCTATCTATCTATCTGTCTATCTAATCTATCTTATCTATCTAATGTATGTATGTATGTATGTATGTATGTATGTATGTATCTATCTATCTATCTAATCTATCTATCTGTCTGTCTATCTATCTATCTATCTATCTAATCTATCTTATCTATCTATCTAATGTATGTATGTATGTATGTATGTATGTATCTATCTATCTATCTATCTATCTATCTATCTATCCTATCTATCTAATCTATTCATTTTGAGAGAGTCTTGCTCCGCCACCCAGGCTGGAGTGCAGTGGCATGATCTTGGCTCACTACAACCTCTGCCTCCTGGGTTCAAGCGATTCCCATGCCTCAGCCTCCCAAACAGCTGGGATTACAGGCATGCACCACCACACCCAGCTCATTTTTGTATTTTTAGTAGAGAAGGGGTTTCACCATTCTCTACTAAAGAGAAGAGAATGGGTCAAGAAGTGACCCACCCATCTTGGCCTGCCAAAGTATTGGGATTACAGGTGTGAGCCACTGCTCCTGGTCAGCCCCTCTTCTTTAATGCAGCTCGATTTTGGCCTTTCTGACATTTGACTGGGATGATGAGGGACTCTACCATTGGTGGCCTTAGGACAGGTAAGCTGGAGGATAAACCTCATTAGCTTCGCCTGCTTGTCACTGCCCCGGCTGAGAGAACGGAACGTGGAAGACCAAGCTCAGCACATAGAACGGGGGAGGAGAGAAGGGGAAGGAGGGACCAAGAGCCTGTCAAGAGCTCAGGGTCAGCTTTTATGGGTGAGAAACCTCTTTGAAGATGTGATACAAGCGAAGGATCCTGTCCCCAGAAAGACACGGGCACCAACGTGGCATCTTGTGTACAACTCCAGGAGATTTTTAGTAGCTGCCCTGCCTTCCCCTCCCCCACCCCACACAGACTCAGGCTCAAACACTGGGAGCTCATCCAAGGTTCCCAGGAACCAAAGGAACAGGGTCAAAATTAACTGCTTTCAACTGGTTCTCTTCACAGATAAAACAACAAAAAAAAGCATGTATATACACACACACACTATATATAAAATTATATATATCTGTTGATATATAGATATGAGCTGCAGAAAGGTAGAACTGTATCACTATAGGGTTAGGGAATAAAGAAAGCTCTACAGGGTGGCTGGAAACCATGCCGCACTGTCTGGATTCCCACCACTGGGTTCTGAATCCGCCCCCACCTTGAAAGCACAGAGCACCTGTGGCATCATCCCCCGGGGAAGGGCTGCACAGCTTCAGGGCCACCACCAGATCCTGCTCTGAGGCCTCCCTGGGCGGGCTGGCTGCTCATGCATGGCAATGTGGCAGCAAAACCACCCCTTGGTTTGGAGAAAAGTGGTCATATTTACTCACCAACATGAAATGAAAAATTACAGGAAAAACAGCATTCAAAACAGTACTTTAGCTATTTGAGTCAAGTGCTGCAAGGTTCAGTTTGGAAACCCCACCAGCTGCCTGTCACCCCATAACTAAATATAGCTTGTCAGACAGGGGGTGACTCACAGAACCAGCCCCAGCCTGCACAGAGAAGGCCATGTAGCCCAGGCGCAGACCCTGACGTTAATGCCCGGGTTGTGGTTCTCTCAGGATGGCTGGTGCTATACTTGGGTTGGCCTAATAATGGCTAATGGAAATGCTGACAAGAAGGGAAGACATAGGCTCTAGGATATGCAGAAAGAGGAAACCACGGCATCTCACACGCATGGGCACGAATGTCCTGCTGCCCATTCAGAAAATAATCAGGTGTGTGAAAAAAACTGAGGCATAGATGGTTCTTCCAGAAACACAGAAGTCCGAGGAATTCTGAGAGTTAAAGCAGGATGAGGAAGAGACGGTGAAAGATGAGGGATGGAGGATACTTTTACAAAGTGACCATGTAATAGCCTCTCATCGTCTATCTCCTCCTAACATTCCCAGGGGCTAAGAACCAAATAAAAGGCAAGAAACCGCAATCAGATTTCACAAGTTGGTTTCCAGCATAATTATAAATAAAAGCTACATCACTCACTGCTGCCAATTATTCAGAGCTAAACAGCTCAGTGACTTTCAGGAAGGGGTATATGCTCTCAACTCCCTTTGCATCTGTCTCAATGCTCAGCACTGGTTTTTCTCGGGACTGATTATTTTTGGAGCATTTCAGATAGACTTCTACCTAGATCAATTCCCTTGTTTAGCCTTCATGAGGTGTGGTGAAATGCAACATCTTCAAGAAAATTAGCAACTTTCTCTTCATGTATCCACATGAAAATTCCTATTCATTATTTCCATTTTGTCTATTTGTCAACTACACACACACACACACACACACACACACACACGGACCTATTTCTGTACTCCAGAACTCGTGGCAAGCACTTGGGAAGCCCACGCTGTGCTCCGGATGGACCAAGCCTGAGGCTGCAGGGGCCGGGGCCCCCCTCAGAGCTCCCTGTCATGGAAGCTGGGGAGGGGCGAGCAGCAGGGCGCCCACAGCCTCCAGTTAGTGTGGCAGTTACTCAACTACTGAAGAGAGTGATGTTGTATTTCTTAAAATAAGCAAATACAGTTTTTAAAATTAATTCCAAAAAGGCTCTATCCCTCCTTTGCCTATGATAAATTAATGCACTGGTCAGAGTTTCCTGAAAAGTGACAGCACTTCCATCTGCTACTGCCACATACTCTCAAAGAAAGCCAAGAGCTCTTCTAAAACCACAGCGAAGCTAAGCTGGACTCCCAGGCTTGTGACATGTGAAACTCCGATATTCACAACAAGAGATCTGGAGAAAACTCCGCCAGTCTGTCCCAGATATTTATGAATATTGGCAGCTAAGGCGAGGGCACTGTTACTGAGCATTGCTGGGGTGGACAGAGGCTCTGTGCGACCCTCCACAGTTAGAACCCTCCCCCCGACCTCCCAGAGATGTCAGATCAGCATGAAAGGCAAGAGGCACAGAAGACCCGGCCGGAGTGCAGCATTACCTTTGAACCATGTCTGCAACGGACGATAAAAAGCTGTCCATACGTTTGGAAAACATCTCTGCTCCCTTCTTAAAAAAGTTAATCTGAAAGATATAATTATAATATTCTGAAAATCATCCAGGGAAGTGATCAGTGAACTCACTGAAGGTGAGACAGGCAGCGTGAGGGCAGCCATCACAGCTGCCTGGCCCGCCTCGCACGCGGCACTAGCAGCATTTCTACTGAGTCTACACCTGAGCACTATGCACTTTGAAACTGGAACCACAGTTGCTGGCTTTTGGGTGCCAATGAAGGCATTCCTTACTTCCTGTGACTCCTGTCTAATATTCACTTCCCAGAAAGTCTGGGTCCCCTGACAAACCCTGGAGGGCAGGGGCATGGGAGAGGGGAAGAAGAACATTTCTGTGTATTAGTGGCATCTGCACCATCCCACCCTGAGCAGCTCCAGTTTCCATTCTTCTACAGCCATGACTTTTACAAATCTGCCCATTAGGTATGAACTGCTCCATTTTCTATGTCTGCTGGTTGGGAGGTAACAGTAACAGTTGCAAGCCTAGATGATGAAAAAAGAGAGAAAACGTTCCGTGTGAGCAAGGGTATTCTCTCACACATTAACCCGGCTCGTCTGTCTGACCTGGAGGCCTCCCTTTCCTGGCATGGTGGGCACCAAAATCGACCTCTGACCCTGAAGAGGCTAGCAGGTATTCTCAGCATAGTTCTGATGGCTTTGCATCTATTCCCCAGATACCCTGGGAAAGCATGTATTCTAATGTGCTTAGTTATCACAGGTTAAAAATGGATGATTGTGGTCATCCTAACCCAGGTGATACATGCAGGGGGCTGTTCTGGCCCCATGATCTTTAAATCATACAGAGATCACCACTGGAAATGCCATTTGGAACTCCTGAAATGTTAAATATCAAAATGAATATTAATCATTTAATATCATTAATCTGTTAAATCAGCACTCTGCATTTCTAATGGCACAATGTCATGGTGGCCTCCCTCTCCTTCCCCTCCCTGAACTCCTTTGAAATTTAGACTCCTAGGCCATGTCTTAGCTCCTCTGCTATTCTGTAAGCTCCTTAGGGCAGGGGCTCACATAATCCCTAAGAAAAGTGGGCGAATAGATGAACAGAAAGCAGGTAAGACACTGGCTCTACAGCCGCATCACAGCCTGTCCCATCAATATAACACTGGAGGTCACTGTTCTGTTCTCAAAAACCTGCGCACCGATTACAGAGCCTCAGTTTGCAGGCATGAGGACCGAACATGACTTCAAGGGCTGGAGAAGGCAGGAATGGAGTCCCCACACCTCCAAAAAGATGGGTAGTGCCAAGAAGCCTGGTGAGTCTCCACCACAACTGCCTTAGTGAGCAGCAGGAAGTGCTATGTTCACGGAACCATCAGCTCACAGAGGCTGGGGCTCAATAAACCCTAATTGCCAAGGTCGAATGAGGCAGGAGGACAGCTAATGCTTCTGAATCATCCAGAAGATGACTCCACGGTGCCAGGCAACAAACTTGTCTAGGACAAGGAGCTACTGTTTTCATCTGCATTTAAAAATAATCCATAGGGAAAGGGCCTACTTGGTCTTATGTCTTGAAATCTGGATATGAACAATGAAAGATGCCATTCTCAGCTCTCAACAATGATGCTCCTGCCACCCAATAATGATGGTGTGCTCTGCTGTTCCCCTAGAACCGGGGCTACATGTGTGCTACGGTACCCACAGCTCCTCTTCTCCCTCTGTGGCCAGAGCACTCACTTAGAGAGTCCAGGCTGGGAGCAGTGAGGTAGTCCTTGGCCATGAACGAGAATGAAACCAGCTGGTGTCAAGCTTGTCCTGTAGGCCTTGCAGGACACCCTCTTATCAAGCAAGTTCTACAGCACTGACCGATCAGGACCAGAGGTGCTCATCCTTCTGAGATGCTAGATCTGAGACCCTTCCTGACCCTAGGCCTCTGACTGAGCAAGGTTACGGCCCCAGAGGCATGGCGTCAATCCAGGAGGGGTTAACTAAAGAGAACAAAGAGAGCCCCGGCATTCTCTAAAATGGCAAAGCCATCTGCCAGCTGCGATACTGCCTGCAGGAGAGGGGAGGGCAACAGTATGAGTTACTGCACACCTGTGTGCACAAGTGCCCATCACAAGCACCTGGACAGCTCCCAAGATCTGCTGAAGACTGACGCCGCCCACAGCTGGGTGGTGCTACTTCACTCAGAAGACACCGAAAGACTCTATCGCTCTATTTAAGTCTCACTTCCAAAGGCATAGGCTGACTTCAGTGAACTCACCATTCAACAACCTAACAACTAGATTAAGAAGGAAGACAACTGAGTTTGGTTATCTTCCGAACCCATTTCCCGTTTGCCCTGAGAGTACTGTGCTGGCAGTGAGCTGCACTTTTTTTCTCTAAACAGGAAATGGCTTAAAGCTTCTCTCTCATTCCCCTTTTTGTTGAATGACACTGACGTGAGGTTTTTGTTTTTTAATATATGTGCCTTAAAAATGTATTATAGAAGTATTAGATGTTCATATATCAGGTATTTTTAAGTTGGTGACTTTTTCTTAACAACATTTTGCTTCCTCGCATCCCCTTCTGTTCCTAGATTGTCAACTGAGAGAAGATTCCTGGGTGCCTTTCTCATGGGCCAAAGGATGGCTTTGCAGACAACGTGAGTGGGACAAACGCAGAACGGGGTGGCAAGTGAGGGGGTGGTGCTATCAGCCTCACACTCATGGTCACTCTTGTCTCCGCCGCACTGATGCCACTATAGTCAACTCCCCATCCTTAAAGTAGAGCCTCTCTTAAGACAAATATTCAGCCAACCATTAAATAGGAGGATAGAAACCCAATAAATACAGAAGACCTCATAAAGCACTGGCAATGTTTCCCCATGCCCAGATGTTAAGGTGCTGGGATCACCTAGGAGAGGTGCCACCTGAGGAGCCAGCGGGGGGTGGGGGGCCTTACTACAGAGCAGCAAGGAGTGCCGGGAATCCTGGGTGACAGGCGAGCTATCCCAACCCCAGTGGTAGCTGCTTCTAGGAGAACTGCACCCAGCTGGCTTTCATTTGGATTAGAAAAAAAGGGCCACACAGGCTCCTCCCCAGGAGAGGCTTGGGACCCAGGCCTCATTTCCTGAACATATGGCCTAACTTGAGGCCAATGCATGTCCAGCTGAAGATGACCCAGCTCAACTGGAAGCTGTCCAAGTGCTGAATCCCACAAAGTTGCCAGGGAGATTGTGCATTTATGTTTCTTTCTACGACGATGCTTCAGTGTCTCCTGAGTGCCCTCTCAGCAGAACGCCACAGCTAGCTTAGGTTTCAGCCCTCAAGGAGGGACTCCCCTACCTGTCCATGGGCAAAGCCTATCATGGGCTCCATCATGGCCATTTGCTTTCTGTACTGCAGCGCGTTGAGGGCACAGTAGTACTGAAGGGAGGAGAGGTGCTGCTTCCGCCGGGCCGCGGCCACCTCTTTTCCAACTTCGGTCTTCACCTGGTTAAAAGGTGAAAGGAAAACTTCAAGTTGTCTACTGTACATGACAATTCTGTAAAAGCGTGCATTTCAAAATGTGTGTTTATGCATTATAACCATTTTTGTGACAAATATAATAAAACACAGATAAGGCTGCACCTCAACTTTCTAAAAAATCCAAATTAAAAATATGCAAGAAACAGCATCTCAGTGGTCGTGAGGCCGCAGTGAGGTGAAGCCAGTACTCTCCTGGGAACAGTGCAAAGTCCTACAGTCCTTCAGGATAACAATATGGCAGCAAGTACTGAAGAAGGCCGCAGACATTCTAGTTCACTCATAAGACTGTATGCCAAGGAAATAATTTAGCCCAAGGAAATCATGTAAACAGAAGTAAAAAGTTATATGCATGAAAATAGTCAATATTATCTAGAGTAGCGAAGGTCCTAGAAAGCATGGGTTAAAGAATCAGAGTCAACACTTGGGGCAAGAAGTTCAAGTGACCTGGGTGATAAATAAGTCAGACGAGGCAGCAAGCTGAAGTTAAAACCCCTGTGTGATCATAATCTTACAATGGCTCTAAGCTGGTGTTTAATAAACCAGTTTGAAAAGAGAGAATAGAGAAGTGGAGGTCTACTTATGAGATTTGGACAGAATAATTTTAAAAGTCCATGTATAGTTAAAAAAAAAACAAAACCATGCACCCTTTTATGCCATAAATTCACAAGAGGAAGGCATGAAAGGCCTTTATGTAAATGAAGTGAAAAATAACATGTAAAGTATTCTTACCTTCTCATTCTCCTTTTTCTTAGGCAGCCTGCTGTATTTTGCCATTGAGAGGTCATGCTCTAAAAATAAACAGACATCTGAGCACCCAGGAGGGTCAGAGTCAAAAGGGAAGAACATTTATTGGGGGTCTCCCCCCCGCCACAGTAAGCCCACACACCCACACACCAGGAACGGAGAAGGTGCCTACCATTGCTAGCGAGTCCAAATAGATCCTTTAAAGTGCTTACTTCTGAAAAGGAGAAAAGGGACCGTCTTAGAGCAATGAAAAATAAAACATGCCAACCCAGAGCTCTGCACTTTCCTCTGAAAATAAGAGAATATGTGTGCAAGGGAAGCCCCTGCACCCTCAGTCCCCTGCTCTCACAGGCCTGGCCCAGAGGCTGGGACCTGGGCTCACTAGAATATACGGCTTCAACCATGCCCCACACCCGTGACCCTGACGGCCCGAGCAGCCGTGCCTCTCCACATAGCACTGAGGATCTGTGAGGGAGAGGGCACGCCAGGGAGGTGGGCTGGACAGTGTGGTGGACAGGTACTTTTCATGGAGACCTGGAGTATAAACGTAAGTTCTGATGCCTCAGCCCCCAAATAGAGTGTCTTAATACATCTTTCTACACCCAGAACCTAAAAGCTTCCTGTGTTGCCATTTTAATATCTGACTTACTGGAGTCATCCCTGGACAAAGGAATACGCGGTGCTTGTATTAATGAAAAATGTGACACGATCTAGCATACTGTAGTTGCGAGAAGCCAACACCAATAACTATTACTCCAAGTGAGTGCCACACCCACCATGCACAGAGATGGCTGAACCAAGCCCAAGACCAAAAATCCAAAAAGATCATTGAGAGCAGTGACCATCCAAGGTTAGAAACTTAAAAACACAACGATCGATACCTAAAACAAAGCGACACTTTCTACAATTCTAAAACAATCCATTTTCATTTTATCAAACAAAGCAAAGCCATTCACATCTATGTTGGTTATACTGGTTTTCAATTTGCCTGCAAACTGCCTCCAGCTTTTAAATTCTCTTCGCGTTATTCATACTCTTTTGGTATCAGGCTACTTTCTGCCCTTTCCTGCTTGCATTTTTCTTTCTTTCTCTCCCATCTTTTACTTCTTGTTGGAGTCAAGTTTTAGGTTTCTTTACTTACAATTTTAAGTAGTTTCCTTAATATCTCTTGTGTTTTCTTCATTCAGATTATGTACTTGTGTTGGTGAGTGAATAAAGTCCGAGAAATATAAGATAAAACACCACTGTCTAGGCAGAGGGGAGATCAGATTCTAATTTGGTCTGATGTTGACTCAGATATGACCTGGGGCCAAATACTTCAAAGTGATGTCCTGATGGCATCAGAAAAGGATGGTTAACCTTTTTCAAAGATACTAAGAAGATTCCTTCTTACTACTAATGAGCAGTTTTATTCCACTTAAAAAAATCACCATCCTGGGCAAATACTACTCATCCACATTTGGGGTCACTCTGGATTAATGGAGGCCCCTGTCATTAATGCTGCTGGGCACTCTCAATTCTAGTTCTGCCTCCAATAAGCAAACCTGAAAGACATAAATCTGACAACACAGGTCTTAGAAGATGATTATTTTCTTTCAAACGGACTTGGAGTTTGTTTTTAAAATGACATCCCGTTCACTTCTAATGATTTTATTTAGAGAAAACCCTTCAAAAAATGCACGCACTAAGGCATACAGTGAGGACTGAATAATCAGCAGATGACTGAGGCAAGCATGTTTTAGCTTCCTATGCAATGACAGATGAGCAACACTAAAAAGCACTAAAATTCCTGCTTTGTTTAATCAAGGTTTCCCTTTAGCAAGCAAATGGAGGTATTACTTGTTATTTTTTATTTATTAAGTTTTAGTGCTACCAAACTGACCTTAGGTAGAGTTTATGCCAGTTCTATCCTTGTTCCTTAGCCTCAGGTGACACCAACACAGGGGATCTCAAAGCAAGGGAGGAAAATCTTCACCCTTTTTATATTTTTTTTTTGAGACAGAGTCTTGCTCTGTCGCCTGGGCTGAAATGCAGTGGTGCAATCTCGGCTCACTGCAACCTCCACCTCCCAAGTTCAAGCGATTCTCCTGCCTCAGCCTCTCGAGTAGCTGGGACTACAGGCATGTGCCACTATGCCCGGCTAATTTTTTATAGTTTTAGTAGAGACGAGGTTTCACCATGTTAGCCAGGATGGTCTCGATCTCCTGACCTCGTGATCCGCCCGCCTCAGCCTCCCAAAGTGCTGGGATTACAGGCGTGAGCCACTGCGCCCGGCCAATCTTCACCTTTAAGACTTGTCTTTAGATTTACTGCAACCTTTCTCCGCCCCCACCCCTGCTGCAAAAAAAGCTTAAAGTGATATATTTTTAAAGAGTAAGTAATATACTGACCAGATCTTTTAGCATTCAGGTTTAGGCTTTTTTGGGGCCAGCAACTTGTTTATATCAGTGTTCTAGAAAATGTAATTCTTAAACTCTAAGTAATAAATACTTCCAATGAAGAGAGAATAGGACTAGAAAATGTGGAGTCCCTTTTCTAACATCAGCTAAGTTTTTTCAAGATTATTCATTCTTTTTTATGTGCATTTTGTGACTACCTTGATTTCTAAGAAATATAAAATTGTCCTAACGCTTTATTTTAGTTGAAGAACCAAAATTAGTCCAAAAGGACAACTAAGTTTTCTGACTGACTCACAGATTCCCTTACTCACTAAGTGGTAGAGCAGTCCCCATCCATCGTTCACAGCTGCATCCCCAGAGTCTAGCACAGAGAAAGCATGGTTCCTATCCCGTCTTCCCCTTTCTCCAAGCCCCCGTTTTCCATTCCAAAGCATTCACGGTTCCCCCAAGAACAGCATGACTTTACAAATGTCCCCTAATCTGGAACACAGCCTTAATGTCATTTTTCAAAACCCAGCTCAGAGATCACCTTCTTCAGGAAGCCTTCCCTAGCACGCCTTTCTGTGTGCTGTTTCTACTCCTGTGCATCTCTGTCCTGCTACCCTCATCAAACGACATTACAATGATCTGTTTCCACACCTGTCTTCTCACTGGCCTGTGATCTCCTTTAGGTGAGCCAGGAACGTAGTGGGAAGTCAGTAAAAGTTCACTGAATTGAACTGCTCAAAAAGAAAGGCATTTCTCAGCGATCCACACATTGAAAGAAAGTAATGCAGTAAGAATTATTATTAAATGCATTACACAATATTTTGAAGGTAACTGGCATTGAACTCAGTTATTTTACCTGTGAGATCCTTTTCTCGGAATTGTATAATAGGTAGAACCATTGTGTCTGCCAACTGTTTAGCCAGCTCTGTATGGAGAAGATTAAGCTGAAAGAAAGAGAATGGTATTCAAGTAAATTAAATACATTATTATTATTGACATAGTCTCATTTCACCAAGGAATCACACTGAACACTTCTGTGTGGGCACAGGGCTCAGGTAGACTTCCTTAGCAAATAAGTACCCTTCATAAAGCAGTAAATGATATTGGCTTAGAAGCATGAAAAATGAAATGCAAGGTTCTAACTGACCAGGGCACCAATGAAGCTTGCTAACAGAGTGTCTGGGCCCACAGTTACCCTGTTCACCGGGCAGACTCTGCTTCTTCTGCGTTCCCACTCTGGGCCCCACCCCACTGGAGAATCCTAATGCCTGGATGTGTCTGCAGAGAACACAGCCAGCTGTCAGTGCTGTCATGGCTCAGGACCTCGCCAGGCTGCTCGGCTCTCTCACTCTCCAGGGAGGCTGAAGCCACGCCTGAAAGATGGGCCTGCTGGAAACCTACTCGCCTGAAAACCACAGCCAACTATGGGCCTGGAAGTGACTTTGGAGAAAGAATACTCCCTATCGGCTGGGCGTGGTAGCTCGCGCCTGTAATCCCAGCACTTTGGGAGGCTGAGGCAGGCGGATCATGAGGTCAGGAGATCGAGACCATCCTGGCTAGCACAGTGAAATCCTGTCTCTACTAAAAATACAAAAAATTAGCCAGCATGGTGGCGGGTGCCTGTAGTCCCAGCTATGCGGGAAGCTGAGGCAGGAGAATGGTGTGAACCCGGGAGGTGGAGCTTGCAGTGAGCCGAGATCTCGCCACTGCACTTCAACCTGGGTGACAGAGCAAGACTCCATCTCAAAAAAAAAAAAAAAAAAAGAATACTTCCTACCAAAGCAACTCTGCCAGATTTCAGACCTTTAGTCTAGAAAAGGACCTTTCTGAGAATAAGATGACTGCATTTGGATGTGATGCTCCTCACCAGATGATTTTAACAGCCCTTGACTCTTTCTCCCCTTCTACTTCAAGGACTCAGTAAATTCTATCTTTGTAAATTATCTAGGAGAAATAAAAATTATCCCTATCAGTGCATTTTTGAGTACTTTTTGCATGCCAGCTTTATATGCTCAATACTAAGTAGTTCTCATCCATTCTGTGAGTTAGGTATTATTTATCATCACCACTTTACAGACATGCAAATAGCTCTCCAAATCCAGAGGGCAAATAAATAGCATAGCTGGGCTTTTAATCTGGGGATGGTGGGATCTAAGATTCGTTTACTTTCCACTACATAGCCTGGGATACAGAATTTGTCCTTTATGCTCACATGTTTGGGAATCTAGACGTTGGCAATGAATACGGTGGAAGGGATTTTCCCACTAGACCACAGACTTCCAGATATTTTGGGATTCCTGCTGGGTGACTAAGGGGAAATCACCCAGCAATCATTTTTGGATTCAACATGTGGCAAAGTTTCTTTTGGCAGTGCTGGCAGTCACGCATATTCATCAACCTTCTGCACACGCGTCTCCCAACAGATCTGGTCCTTTGAGGCTGTGGCTTCAGAGGCCACTCTTACAAGCTTAAAGACTTGCCTAAGGTCAACCATTTGCCAGGCAAGGGAGCACCGGGGCAAGCTGCTAACACTTTCCCTATAGCTTGACCAAGTCAAAGCATGGCAGCTATATTTGGGGGTAACACAGGAAGACAGCCATGCCAGTAAATGCCTTCAGAACAGAATGTGATGACTACTTTTCCAGAATAACTTCTATAAGAAAGGTACTGTTGTTTTTCATTAACAGTTAACAGGCTCTATGCTTGACACTTTGAGAGACATTATTTAATTCAATCAATATAATAGCCCAGTTAAGTGGGCCTTGCTGATGCCATGTAAGATGGAGAAACCAAAACTCAGAAAGATTAAGTGTCTTTCCAATGGTTATGCACTACAGAAATGGTACATTTCCCAGCTACTCATTTTCTCCCCAAGAATTAAGGGGGTTATGTCATCAGCTTTTAACATGGGGCTTTTGAGCTGTGAGTTGTACAGGATAATCACTGCTGACCAGAGCACCTTCACTGAGGAGAATGGAAGGGGCATGCACTACCTCTCACAACGTTAGCATCACCATATAGAAAATGGGGACAACAGCATCTTCCTTGCATGGCTAATGCATGTGAGGACAAGACAGTAACATGAACAGGACACACTCAGAGCACAGTGCCTGGCATACGTGCTCGGTCTTCAATCAGTGGACTCTAATGACAATGACATCCTGTCTCAGGTGCACTCAAAGGAAGTGGTCCAGAAACTCTGCTTTTAGGGAAATCGCCATGCATGGAAATCTCTGTGTGACTTATAACATGGAAGATCTCATTCCAATGCATTCTATTACATGTAAGCCACATAAATTTCTACTTTTTGTTGAACTTTCCTTTAATTTCTGAGTCAAATAACTTGCCTTAAAATTTTTTCAACCTGGTTTAGGCCCAGGTAGAGAGAACAGCCCCAAAAGCTACTCTCCTCTTCCCAGATCTAGGCCCCACCTGGGCTAACTGCTTTCACTCTCTGGGTCTTTACATCAAAAGGTTTGTTTGAAAACTCCTTGCAGAGCTAACCCTTCCAGGGTGCCACGATACTACCTGTAACAACCACACTTCCGGTTGGGCGTGGTGGCTCACACCTGTAATCTCAGCACTTTGGGAGGCTGAGGCAGGCAGATCACCTGAGGTCAGGAGTTCAAGACCAGCCTGACCAACATGGAGAAACCCCGTCTCTACTAAAAATACAAAATTGACCAGGTGTGGTGGCGCATGCCTGTAATCCCAGCTGCTTGGAAAGGCTGAGGCAGGAGAGTTGCTTGAACCCGGGAGGCAGAGGTTGCGGTGAGCCAAGATCGTGCCATTGCACTCCAGCCTGGGCAATAAGAGCAAAACTCTGTCTCAAAAAATAAAAAAATAAAAACCATACTTCCATCCTTTGGGAACTATTCACTCCCTACTAAAACAATCATCATTCCTGCCCATGACAACGTGGTTGTAAATAAATATTTTAAACTGGAAATCTTGCTTCTGGGGTTTCGACAACTAACCGCGTTTCCTTAGCAACTCTCTTCTCAAGCAAACATGTGACTCAGGGGTGTAGTCTATTGCTTCTCGCCCTGGGTTATCTTTCTACTGTTAATTAAGGAAAACTCTTCCCCAACCTTCCAAAAATCACTTTTGCTCCTCTATAATCACATCTTCTATGTATCTTTTATCCATTTCAACACATCTGAGAGAGAGCCATGCAGTGCGTGTGATATCATGATATAATAAAAAATATGTATTTGGTCTTTGCCCTCAGTTCTTGGCATAGAACTCTGAAAACCCTTGTAATTTCCTGATCAATAGGGGTGCTAGGAGCATATTTTGTTACAATATTTGGTCTCTGACCCCAGTTTCTGACACAGAGTTCCTAATCCTTTGGAATTTCCTGGATGATGGGAGTGTCTTTTGTTCTGATGAGGCAACTCCTGGTGGCCTCCAGGATAGGGGCTGGTCACCAGAAACACCAAACCACGATTATGAGCTTGGAGCTTTCAGCCCTGCCCCCATCTTCCAGGAACGGGAGAGAGCTGGAGGTTGATCACATCCGTATGATGAAGCTGCCAATAAAAATACCTGAACTGCAGGGTTTGGAGAGCTTCCAGGTCGTTAAAACATCTGGCAGAGCCCAAAGGGGTGACGTCCCCAGAGAGGGCATGGAAGTTCCATGCTGCCTCCCCTGTACCTTGCCCTATGTATCACTTCATCTGGCTGTTCATCTGTGTCCTCTGTAATATCCTTTATAATAAAGGTAAATTTAAGTGTTTCCCTGATTTGTGAGCCATTCTAGAAAATAATCAAAGCCCAGGGGGATGTTGCAGGAACCCCCAGTTTATAGCTCGTTTGTCAGAAGTACCAGAGGCCCAGACTTGCAATTGGCATCTGAAGTGTGGGGGAGGGGGTAGTCTGGCGGGATGATGCCCTTAACTTGCGGGATCTGAGGCTATCTCCAGGTAGATATGTCGGAATTGAGTTAAATTGTAGGACAGCCAGTTAGTGTCACAGAATTGCTTGATGTGGGGAAAACCCACACTTTTTGGTGACCAAAGTGTGCTGAGTGCTGAAAGTATAGAAAGAGAATGAGTTTGTCTTTTTCCTACTGTTTATAGTAGGGTAGAGGACAAAGCCCAATAAAAATCATATGACGTGTTCACTTTTACATCCCCAGTGCCTAGAACAGCGTCTGCTAAATAGGTCATCAATAAATGTTTGTTGAATAAATAATGGCTTGTTGAACTGGTTTGTTGAATAAATGAAAATGCAATCAGTACAGTTTTATATGAATGTTAGTTTCTCATTTTGTAAACCGAAGACAGTATCTACTGCAGATCAATAACTGGTCAGTTAAACGGCATCTGCACACTCCTTTATGTTTATTCTTTATCATGATTTTTTGAGTATTCAAACTCCTTAAAAGATGGAACTATTTGGCCAGGTGCGGTGGCTCACACCTGTAATCTCAGCACTCTGGGATGCTGAGGTGGGCGGATCACGAGGTCAGAAGACCGAGACCATCCTGGCTAACACAGTGAAACCCCGTCTCTACTAAAAATACAAAAAATTAGCCGGGCGTAGTCCCAGCTACTCGGGAGGAGAGCCAGGAGAATGGCGTGAGCCCGGGAGGTGCAGCTTGCAGTGAGCCGAGATTGCGCCACTGCACTCCAGCCTGGGAAACAGAGCGAGACTCCATCTTAAAAACAACAAAAAGAGATGGAACTATTTATATCCACCTAATTTTGCAGAGTTCTGTCCAGCACTAGTAGCATCTGAGCTCTTATGTTTTTTACAATTAGAATTTATGTACTTTTCCTATAATAACTGGTTTTCTTTTTTTACAAATATTCCAAATGTACTGTAAAATATAGCTATAAGAACAGTTGTATTAAACCCTTTGTAGTAAGCTAGGCATGGTGGCCCATGTCTGTAACCCCAGCACTTTGGGAGGCTTAGACAGGAGGATCCTTTGAGACCACAGTTTGAGGCCAGCCTGGGCAACAAAGCAAGAGGCCATCCCTACAAAATTAAAAAATAATAAAAAACCATAAAAATAAACCCTTTGTAGTGGGTTGAACTGTGCCCCTCCCCTAAAAGATATGACCACCCAGAACATGTGAATATTTGAAAAAAAGAGTCTTTGCAGATGTAATGAAGGATCGTGAAATGAGATCATCCTGGATTGTCACTAAATCCAATGCCAAGTGCCTGTATAAGAAGAGAAGACACGGAAGAGGAAAAACATGGGGGGTAGAGGGGATGTAAAGCCAGACTGGAGTGATGCTGCCACAGCCAAGGAACACCTGGAGCCACCAAAAGATGCATGAGGATTCTCCCCGGAGCCAACGGAGGGAGTGTGGCCCTGCCAGCACCTTGACTTCAGCCTTCTGGCCTACAGCACACTGGGAGGGGATAAAATTCTGTTGTTTGAAGCTACGTATTCATGGTAATTTACTATGGCAATCTGAGAAACTAATATACTCTCCTTTGGAAACCGAATTCTCAGAAATCTTTCTTTTGGTCTATTCTTCATATATATCGAAGCCTTTCCCCTCAAACCAGAAACAAACGTTAATAGTTAGTGTACAACCTCTCCTATGAAAGGAGCTTTGGAAGATCAACAAGTTGAGATACCTTCTCAGATATTTAAGTAGATATTTAAAAATGGAAAGTGGGCCAAAATAACAACAAAAGAAAGTTCAAGAAAGAATCAAATACAAATTTTCTATGTTGCTATCTTACCTCATCCACTACTTTGGAAAAATAGTGGAGTGTTGAAATTACTTCTTCATCACCTTTGCCAAGAGCAAAGTTCTAAGACCAAAGAATAAAAGAAGCAGGTGTTAAGTGAATACTGGGGAATTCAGCACAAAGCATCACCTGCAGAACACTACCCTCCACACCGACGTCCTTTCTTCTCCAAGAGCACGTCCTGTCAGAAGTGTCTACCTGAAGAGGGAGTCACAGCTATCCCCTTTGTCCTGCCCCCAGGGTGCACTCATCTGACCCTCCCTGGCCATTCCTTTCTGTCAAATATATTTTTTGACTTTATTTGAGTTTTTATTTCCTGGAATTGCTAATGTTGATTCACTTGTAGTTCCTTGGAGACTCGGAACCCTCAATGGCAGTTAATTACTTCTAGAGGCTAATTAGAATACCTCATAAAGACTGTGGGATAATCACCGATTTCCATACATCAGTGGAAGGGAAAAGACAAGACAAAAGAACTATGAAGAAAATGAAACAAATAATTTAGGTCTCTAAGGATGCCTCTGGATAATTCCACTTAAGAAAGTCCTGAACACAGCAGCATCATTGGCCACATAAATACCAAGTTACCTGTTTTTCATATGCCAGCAGTTGCTTAGAAAGCTGTTGTGTGGCCAGGCACATCTCATTCTGTGGAGAGAAGAGAAAAAGCAAGTAAGATTAGTCCGATGTATACACAGTCACTGAAAAATACCATCTCTGAGAATCCCTTAAAAAGTAATATTGGCTGGGTCCAGTGGTGCACACCTATAATCCTAGTACTTTGGGAGATTGAGGCAGGAAGATCACTTGAGACCAGGAGTTTGAGACCAGACTAGGCAACATAGCAAAACTCCATCTCTGCAAAATAAAAACATTTTTAATTATCTAGGCAGGATGGCATGCACCTGTAGTCCCAGCTATTCAGGAGGCTAAGGCAGGAGGACCCCTTAAGACCAGGAGGTGGAGGCTGCAGTAAGCCATCATTGTGCCACTGCATTCTAGCCTGGGTGATAGAGTGAGGCCTTGTCTCTAAAAAAAAAATTATAAAAGAAAAAAAAAATCCCTTTCCACCATATGTAGCTTAAAAAAAAAAGAAGAAAGCATATGTGTGTGCCTGTCAAATAATAAAATGTTTTGTTCAGATATTTGGAAAACAAGACCAAAACAAATCAAAAGGTTAAAGCTTGCTATTTTATTTTTTAACCCTTTACAAATGACTGCTCCTTCTGGTCATTCAGTCCATAAAGAAATGTAGTGAGCAATTATAATGTGCCAGACATTCAACAAGGGCACAGTCCCTGTCCTCATGGGGCTTTTTAGGGAAGCACGCATCAAAAAAATAGTTACAAGTGTGATGAGAACTGCAAAAGAAAAATACTGGCTGTGTTGGGAGGCTCTGACAGACAGTCTCAAGGGAACAGCTGTTCTGAAGACAAACTAGGAGTCAGCCATGGGGACGAGCTTTCCAGGAGGCGCCAACACGTGGAAGAAGCGCACTGCCTGTCTGAACAGCTCTGAAGTGGAGCGTGGCTGGAGCAAGAGCTGTGCGCTTGGAGGCGATATCAGGCTGGGAATGAGGCAGTGGGAAGGTGTGCAGGCCCCCGGGGCCCAGGCTCACACATACTGGAAGCACAGTGGGGACTGAAGCAGCATATGACAAGGTCAGATTCCACCAGGCTTAGAACACTCGCTGGCAATGATGGATGGTAACAGAAGCACAGCTAAACCCAAGTATCCCAGAAAACCCGAGGAAGCACTGCTCCTCAAGAGCTGCGATGTCCTGGGAAGCCTGTTTTGTGCCATTTTCACCAGCCCGTACTGCTCATTTTCCTCTCCTCTTGTTTATTCCTCTAATCTCTGGCTACACAGTGGTTTTCCACCACTATCCTCCTACCACTGATGTGGGCAGCCTATAAAACTTGCCTTACATTTCTAAAGCTCAGTTAAAGCTTAAGATTCAGGGTTTATTCCTAAGGAGCAGAGCCACTGGGTCTGATGTGGCACAGATGATGGGAGGACACTGGCCTACCTTCTTGGCCTCGGCCTCTACTGGCTGTTTCTTCTGGGGTTGTTGTTCCTTTAAGGCTAAGTCCTGAGTTCTGCAGGAGCTTATTTTATTTTTCCCAGTCATATTTGGCAGAATACAGTAGAGCCAAGTCCTACCTTTTTTTGACCCTCTTTGCAGACAACTGGCCAACCTGTTCCCTGACTTCCTGCTCTGCCCTAAGGAATAGGCATTAATAGACCAGGAAACGTGGCTCTTTTTCCTCAGAAAAAAGTCAGACAAATACAACAAAAGTGCCTGCCTCTGACATCCTACTGGTATTCAAACCCTTTCAAAACTAACCAGAAATGTGACTTCTAGCCACATAGTCAAGAAGCCAGCAAGTGGACAAAGCCACAAGCACAATGTCCTTCATTCAGACAGGAACGTCCAACAGTTCTTAGCACACAGCAAGCCCTCAACAAACGTTTGATGAATGAATGAATGAACAAGGTTAGAAGATTCATCTAAATTCCAAGTTTAAAACAATACCTGAAATCATGGTGTAAGGGTTTTAAAATCCTTCCTAACTATACAAGGAAACATCACAAATGAAATAAAATACGAAGCAATTGGCCAGGGACTACTACCTGTCAACCATCTTTAGCAGTGTTGTTTTGAAGATCAAAGTGCATGGAAACAAAGGTCTTACTCACTGGGCTGATACTCGGCTATGACTGAAAATCTCGTGCTCCTTCTTTCTAAGTTAGCAGCAGATGGATTCATTCAAGCTATCTTGGCATGTGCCTGAGGGCAGCACCATGTGGAACATGATTTGCAGACCCACAGAATCACTGTTAACAGCAGCTAACATTTACAGAGGGCTTCATTCATGCCAGACCCTATGCTAAATGCATTCTGTGCACGACCTCATCTAATTCCAATGACCCTGTAAAGCAGGTTCTAATTAATAACTCAATTTCACAGATGAAGAAACTGAAGCACTGAGAGATTAAGCCACCTGTGCAAGGATACACGGCTGATGAGTGGCAGGGCTGGGATGTGAACCTGGAGCTGTCCGATTCTAAAATCCACACTCCTAAATGCTACTAAGATCCCAAGTTCTACTACAAGGCAGGAGAGGAGAAGGCCTCTGCTTTACACTAGGGTGGGCAAACTTTTTCTGTAAGGAGCCAGAGAGTAAATATTTTTGGCTTGTGGGCCATATATGGTCTTTGCCACAACTATTCAACTCTGCTTTGTAGCACAAAAGAAGCCAGAAATAACATATAAACAAGTAAATGTGGCTTCATTCTTATATAACTTTATTTACAAAAATAAGATGCTGGCCCAAGAGCCATGGATTACTGATCCTGCTTTGTCATCAGATGTCTCAAAGACCCATTCTTTTGCCACACCCTCTGCAGGAGGCTCTGTTAAGCTACACCATTTCAGATCCCAGGAGCTTCTACTCTTCTAATTCATTCTTTTCTTTATTTTAGTCAACTCTAATATGTTACTTCCCCATATATGCCTCCTTCAGAGACTGGTCAACACATATACCCACCCTCCAGGACTTCCAAACAAGCAGGGACAATGGGCCACTCAAATTCTTCCTCAGAGCTTACTGGCAAGTGCTCCGAATGTAATGGAAAGACCTGCCAGGGAACTGCCAGCATCAGGCTGTACCCAAAGCTCAAGGGGAGAGCACTCATGTGCCACCCACACAGTCACACAGCTCCACCTCCGCTCAGGGAAGAAGGGGCACAGCGTGCAACACACAACAGCTGCCTTCCAAAACGACTCCGAACAACCAGACTCTCCGGGTCTCTCCTAGGAATACCATTTGAAAATGCTGCGTGTTTTCCTATGTGTAATATTTCAGGGTGCAAGGCCAACTATGATTCTGTGCAGCCAGTATGAGTTCATCGGAAACCAACATGCTTACAACACAGCCTGTCACCTGCCCTGAACAGAGCACATTGTGTGAAAAGTCTTTCAAACGAGATCAACTTTAATCTTACTCATACTTAATCTACTGTACACAAAGCTTGTATGAAATGCTTTACCAACATCAGCTAATTAATCCACACCCTGTGCCCCGTGAGGTAAGCCTGCAAAAATATCTCTACAACAGGACTTGCAAAACTGGAGCCCGAGTGAGGAGTAAATATTAGCAATAACATCAATAAAGATAGCTGCTAACCCTGAGTCTGCCCTAAGTACTTGATGTTGCTGTTAAATGTTTTTCATATATTATCACATTTAATCCTCACAGTGCACCCATGAAGTAGATACTATTATTTCCATTTTGTAAATGAGGAGACTAAGCTTCAGAAAGGATAAATAACTTTCTAAAGCCACATGACTAGTGACTGGCAGGCAACAACTCAATGCAGGACTCGAAATCAAAAGTTCATGTTCTGACTATTATGCTATTCCAATCTAAAGTCCAAAATTGCACCTACTCAACACTCAGGTGGGCAGGACCCATAGGGCCCATAGATATGAACCTAACTCTCACACTTTTCTAGTGGTAGAAGAACAAAAGACGTGGCCTAAAATGGGAATTCTCAATGGAGTTCCATGAGCAGCATTGTTTTGGGCACTCTGGGCCGCTCTGGCTGCCATCTACACTATGCACCACTTTGTGAGAAGCCCTGAAAGGATACCCTGAGGAGGGTTTGCTGACGGCATCTCCCATGCTCAACAGAACCTCCCGGGGCTGTTGCCAAGGCAGAAAATCAAGTGGCTAGCAAGCCTGAAAGGAAAACTGGGCATTTGGCAAAGGAATGTTTATCTTTCTGTAGCACAGAACGCTAACTAAATGCAACTGTCACCAGAAACCCCCAAGGGCCTCTGTGCGCAGCAGCATCCACGGTGAATATGAATGGAGAGGCTAGAGAGTGGGGTGGAGGAAATCCACATCGACCTACACCAACTATTTGGCTGGAGATGTTGCCTAATCACATTCAGTACCCAGTGTTTATCACAAAGCTGGCGGTCACAGGTCGCACTAGTTCAGGAGCCCCTCGAGAGAGGATGCACACAGGGAATAGTGAGGGGTGTGGCAAGAACGCAGCTGGAGCGTCTCATGCGAGGCAGGCCACGGGGGGATGTCTGCTGGACCTGGACTTTATTCCAGCAGCAGTGGGGAAGCACCAAGGAACTCAGGCAGGAGTATGAGAAGCTCAGGCACGGGTGGAAGAAAACCAGGAGTGGTGGTGGTGGGAAGAAAACACTGAAGTGGGAGAGAGAATAGATGAGGGGGACTGATCAGGAGGCCACTTGGAGAAACTGAGATAAACAAGGGTCTGAGCCTGAAGCAGACAGTGAAGAGCGGGGCATGGAGGTGTTCCTGAGGCAAAAACAGCAGGGTGCGGTGAGTGAGGAAGGCGGGGGAGTCAGAAAGAACTGCGCTGCCCACGTGGAAGGGCAGATGGAGAACGGTGCCTTCAGCCAAGGAACTGAGGAGGGGATATGAATTTGGAAATGACAAAAAAGTGTGCCGTTGAGATGTCCTTGCTTTTAGGTGGAGCTGTCCCAAATTCAGTCCTTCAATCAACACCTATGGGGCCAGACTGCTACCCAGCAAACACTGAATGGGGCCAGACATGGTGTAGGGCACTGGCAACATCTAACTCTGAGCTCTGGGAGCTGAGAGTCCATGAAGGGACAAGGAAACCCCGTCACTGCGTCTTAAGTGCTCTGACCTACAAGTGTACCAGGCATTTGGGCACATTTGGGCACACTGGTGAAGGGCAATGGCACTTTGGCCAGGAAGGGAGCGGAGGAAGGAAGAAAAGGTGTCAGAGAAACTTTGTCAGGCTTGCAGTCAGTCTCAGAGGCCAGGAAGGACATCTGCCAGGGCAACAGGTTAATAAAGAAACAGGCAGCAGGAGTGGCAGAGCAAGAGTGGAGGGTGTGCAAAAGGTCTGGCATGTTCTGGAACAGCCAGCAACAAGACAAGAGGAGCAGGCTGATATGCAGCTCATGAAGGATTTAGCATGCCTTGCTGAGGACTTTATGCCTTTTCCTTGTGGTTACAGAGAGCCATGGAGGCGTCTGAAGATGAGGAGGTGACCGGAAGGTTTGAAGTAATCCAGCTGCGGTGTGGAGGAAGAATGAAAAGGGGAAGACATCTTCCTGACGACAGGAACTGCAATCGCCCAGGGAAGAGCTAAAGCTAACTCTGCACAGTGACAACAGGCAAACGTTGTTTCGAATAAAGACCCAGAGTCTGGAAAGTGGCAAGGGCTAGAAAAGGATTCAGAAATGGCCAGGCAGTTGCTAAAGTGATCTTGCCCAGGGAGTGAACACAGACTCACCAGAGAAGGATTCCAAAGGAATTCTGCAGGACCCCAAGACTTCAGGGAACCACCAAGAACAAGGGGCAGAGCCCAGGAGGGGGCCAGGAGACAGCCTGTCAGAGGAACCAATGGAAGACAGTCTCGAGGGGGGTGTTGTTAACAGAATCAGATGCTGCCCATGGGCAGAGTGGAGAGAGGCTGTGAGCCAGGCACTAAGCAGCCTCCCGTGCAAGGTGGAGGCCAAGACCAGATTGAGGTGGCTTGAGAAACAAATATCAAATGTTTGGCAAGGAGCCGAAGACGGCACATACTGCTGTTCCTTCAAGAAAGGATGAGAGGACTAAACTTCTATTTAACCCAAATAACAGTGCCAGTGTACAGTGCCATTGTAACTATTATTATCATAAAACAGAAGATGGTTCTGTTCACACTGAGAGCACTCTGTGAGCAGAGACTGATCTTAGCATTTTACAGGTATTAACATGATTAACTCACAAGAACCCTCTGAGATGGGTATTCTTATGGACTCTGTTTAGCTGATAAGGAAACTCAGGGAATCAACTGATGGCTTGACCTGCCCACGGTTACACAGCAAGCGCCTGAGCCAAGACTGGAACTCAGATCTGTGAAGTCCAAGGTCACACACTTAACTCCTGTACCTGAGTGAATGAGCCTCGCCCAGAATAATCTAAAAGCAATCAATAGCTTTTACGTTGCTATCTGAAAGCTACCAATGCCAGCAGGAGGGAAAGCTGCAGACCCAGGTGCAGACCAAATGCAGAACCCAGGTCTATGAAGTCACTACCAAGAGCCACTCAGGCCCTGTGCTCCCTCCGACCTTAAGCTACATATGCACCTCCTCTCAGTCCCTGTCAGATAAGCCTCAATGTGACTGGTTTTCAGGGCTGCTAAAACACACTGATTAGAACATTTATGGATAAAAACTAATGAAACCAAGAAAGTTACTCTGGGATACAAAAAGGAACTGGGTCCTGCCTCTAACATATTACAAAGCTGTGGGCTGATAAACAGGGGTGGTTCTTCCATAATGACAAGAGGAGCCTCTAAAAGCTTATACTTCTTTGGCCTCTGCTGCCATTAATGGTGGCTAGCGTGTCAGGAGAGCAAGCATAGTGGTTAAGAGGGAGCGCAGGCTTTGCAGTCAAAGATCGGGGTTTAAAATTCTGCCACTCATCAGCTGTGTGACCTTAGGCAAGCTACTTAACCTCTCTGAGTCTTAGCTTCCTCATCTGTAAGTACATACTATACAAATACCTCTCCTCAGTTGTGAAAGCTGAGTGGCCAGCCTAGTGTGTGGCACTTTTATATGCCTAAGAAGGGCCACTATTTTCACTATTAAAACACGCAGCTGTGACCCTGATCTGCCTCCTAGGTGCTTCTCCCTCCCCCATGACAAACTCACACTCCTGGATGCTCACTACTCTCATCTGGTTTCCTGGTTGGTACATTCACTTGTTTAGCTTGCTATCTATATCATCATTCTAAAGAAAAGTATTTTTTTCTTTATATACCAAATTATGCATCCTTCACTCCTATTCCCTCCCACTGTCTTTACCCCAATTTGAGAAAATACTATTCCCACCTCCAATTCAGGCTTCTAGGATCAGGAGTTTTAAGATCAGCTTTCAGGATCAGTAGTTCTGTATTCCGAAAGCTTTGGTTAAGAACGACTGCAGACATGTAACTGTGTTAAATTAAACCTGCTTTGCTGAAGGAAAGTGAGAGTCTTAATCACGGTTCTCATTTCAAAAAAATTCCATCCCAAATTTACTTAAAAAAAAAAAAAAAAGCAAAAAAAAAAACCAACAAAAAATCTCATACAGACAGAAGGTAGCAACTACAAAGGTTTGTCATTTGGTGGAAGAGAATGCCAGGTTACAAGGGTTGCCAGGTTTCGTGAATACTGCTGGGGATAGCCTTCCTGTCCTGCCCGCCAGGAACATTATTATCGTTGACCCCACTTTCTCAGTACAACAGCTGAGAGGAGAAGCAAGATGACCTAAATAAATTTCACTGTAAGCTCCTAACAAATCCATTTTAAAAGATGAGAAAATTTTAAACCTCTTTAGGAAAGAAAGAATATTATGGCCGAGATGCAGAATGAAAATAAATATCAAATGTGTTGAATGCAAAATTTGAGCAGAATTAACTGAATATATATGCATATGCATCTATTTAGACATAACTGAAGTTTTTAACTTATTTAGCCAATAGTTTGAAAAATAGAGTGTTCTAAGTAACCAAGCTCTTCTCTGTTAATGCACTGGAAAGGTATACTACTTTTCATTCAAAGGACCCACAGTGGACTATTACCAGATGTGACTCCAGGGACTACTGTAAGATGCTGAAAACAGCTTAGAGCCTACAGTTTCATTCTAGAGGTTAAGCCAAACAAAATTTAAAATTTCCCCAAACTAGCCACAATCAGCAAAACTGCTCATAGAAGTTTTCCTCTAGTTTTTCTTGTTCTTCCTCTTTCTAAAACTAAGGTCTCTGAAGGGCATTCGCAATATCAGCATCCAGAAATATACCATGTAGTCTGATTAAAATATCTTTTATGAACACTTATCATTCATCAGCAGCATAAGCCTGCTTTTGAAAATATGATAATGAAAAACTGTATCTTGCGGAGAGTCTGTTTTTAAAAAGGAAATTATAAAACTCTATCAATCAAATTCAACATGCCTAGGTGTAAAATATTTATGGAATAACATGCAATGAAATCAAGAAAACATAACTTTAGGGGAAAAAACTTGAATGAAAACACTGAGAAATATACTATCTTAAAACATATATATGAAAACAAACAGATCAAAAAAGGAATCAGAAAAGATTTCTTTCTTCAATTAAAAACAAAACAAAACACCTAAGCTTTCAAAGAAACCTGAAAAACCAAGTGCCCCTGGCCCAGCCAATCTGAACACAGCTGATCACTGCTTGACTCTGTCTTCGAATCTGGCAGCACTAACCAGACATTCTCACCAGCCTCTGCTGCAGGAAACGCTGAGGCAGGAGGAAGGGTTTCTGGCCAGCAGGAGAACCCACGTGATGATCATATGCTGCGCATTAAAAGCTGGGTTACAGCCTCTAGGAAGGAAAGACCCACTTAATTTTGGCAAAATGTCGTTTTCTGCCTCAACAGAAAAAAATGCATGAGACAGTGTTTGGATATCACCAAGTAAATGATTCTGACAGACACCGAAAGGCAGAACAGACATTCCTCCGAGTGGCAGAGACACAGTCTCTTATGTCTTGGGGCTTTTAAGCCTTAAATAAGAGACAAATCACTTAGTGACGAAATACAAATTGCTGAATAGCAAGCAATTTCAGGTATAAGCCCAGTAAGAAAATTCCTGTTTTTTTCAATTTAGAATATTTAGGGGAAAATAAACAAATTAAAAATTGACAAAGTTCTCATATCTCTAAATTCTGAATGTCTTAACAAAACACATAAAATCACAGATGAGCACATAATTCTTTTGGTCATTATAACTAGTTCTAGCTACTCAGAAGGCTAAGGCAGATCACTTGAGGCCAGGAGTTTGAGACCAGCCTGAGCAACAAAGTAGGACCTTATCTCTACCAAAAATTAAAAAGAAAAAAAATTAGCTGGGTGTGGTGGTATGCACCTGCAGTCCTAGCTACTTAGGAGGCTGAGGCAGGAGGATTACTTGAGCCCAGGAGTTGGAGGCTACAGTGAGCTATAATCATGCCACTGTACTCCATCCTGGGTGACCGAGTAAGACTCTGTCTCTGAAAATTAAAAATTAAAAAAAGAAGGATCTAGTCCTTTTTTAAATATTTACAAAAATTTTGTGTAGAGACAGGGCCTCACTATATTGACTAGGCTGGTCTTGAACTCCTGGCCTCAAGCAATCCTCCCATCTTGGTCTCCCAAGTGCTGGGATTACAGGCCGGCCCAAAGCTAGTTCTAATTAATAAGTTACACTTATATATTACTGCAAAGTTTGCCTATCTATATCTCCAGCCCTGTACTCTGGATCTGAACTTTCAACAAGATCTCTTTACCCACTTTGATGTCCCATGGACTCCTCAAAATCAGTGTTTCCAGAGAGAATTACAGTCAGGCATCCCCATAACAGATAAGCACTCACAGGCACCCACACACACCCACACGCATCCTGCGTCTCTTCCTGTGTTCTCCCATCTATCCACCCTGCCGTTCCAGATGAATACCTGAACATCATTCTTGATTCATCCTTTACCACCTGACCCCTTCACACCCAATCAATCACCAATCTACCTCCTAAATACCTCTCAAGTACAGCTGCTGCTTTCCACTTCTACTGCCACCTTCCCTATGCTTAGGAGTGAAGAGTCTCAGCTTGGCTCCAGCTGATTTGCTCTGCCATGAATTAAATGGGTGCACCTGGACAAGTTTCTCACCCTCAGAATCCTTAAGTCTCCCAACCAATAGCACAGGCATAATAATAATAATAATACCCACCTCAGAGTTGTTAGGGGAATTTAAATAAAATAATCAACATAAAAGCCCCTGGAACTTCCTGGATGCTATTAAGTATTCAATAAATCTCAACCCTTACAATCACCCTCCTTTTGGGTGCCCAGCACAACCCCACCAGGTTAGGTGGCCCTCCGCTCCTGGCCCCTCTAAGGCTCTCTGGTGATTGCTTTGTCTGCCTCCCAACCCAACTGTCAGCTCCCCAACAGCAAGGACTGAGTCTTATTCCCACATGATGGGAAATGACTAATAAAACAATGAGCAGTAATATGAGTGGTGGAGCTATGTAATAAGAAATGACTATATATGATTAGTAAGAGCTATATACTACTGAATGTGGTATAGGTTAAGTACCCTGCATCTGAAATGCTTGGGACCAGAAGGATTTAGGATTTTTTCAGATTTTGAAGTATTTGCTGTATCAGTCGAGCATCCCAAATCCAAAACTCCAAAATGCTCCAATGAGCATTTCATTTATGTGTCATGTCAGCACTTAAAAAGTTACAGATTTTGGAGCATTTCAGATTTTGGATTTTCAAATTTGGGATGCCCAATCTATATTCCTTAAGAGATTATTAATGAGAAAAACATCAACACATAAGATTTAAGTCAGCAAGGAATCAACAATGAAAATGATCAGTTACCATAATATTGTGATGTGTCCAATGCTTTATAACATAAAGCATTTTCTTTTTGAGACAGAGTCTCGCTCTGTAGCCCAAGTTGGAGTGCAGTGGCGCAGTCTCGGCTCACTGCAAGCTCTGCCTCCCAGGTTCACGCCATTCTCCTGCCTCAGCCTCCAGAGTAGCTGGGACTATAGGCGCCCGCCACTACGCCCGGCTATTTTTTTTTTTTTTTTTTTTTTTTTAGTAGAGATGGGGTTTCACCATGTTAGCCAGGATGGTTTCGATCTCCTGACCTCGTGATCCGCCCGCCTCAGCCTCCCAAAGTGCTGGGATTACAGGTGTGAGCCACCGCGCCCGGCCAGCATTTTATTTTTAAGTAGCTCATAAATCTTCTCTTAGAAAGCAACATACATGGACACTTCTTGACGTTAAAAAGATTCACTTTTGCTACTCAGCAATTTATTTTGCATGGTTTTGCAAGCCAGAGATATTTGTTCCACAAAACAAAGAAGCCACCCGATAGTTTCAGAACCGTGACTCAAGTCTTTTCAGAGGAAGCAGTTGAAAAAACATCTCTGCCCTCCCACACTGACATCTAAGACTCTTCCCATTTATGAAAAAGACAAAGAGTATGTGTCAAAATACTGGACCCACTCATTCACAGGTAGAAAGAGGAGACTCAAATGTTTCCCATTGGGTTGAATTTCAAAAAAATAAAAATAAAATTAGAAGCAGTTATGCGGGCCGTCTCTAATGGTTTTAATTATAGAAAAATCACTCTTAAGCAATGAGAACAGACTGTCCTTAGGTTTTTGAGGTGAAAAGTAGTGAGAAAACAGTTCAGATTTTGTTTCAAAATCTTAAATGATGTTTTGCGGATTCCAATTTCTCAACCTCTGAGGGAAGTTCAGGATGAGAGGAGAGAATGCCCACTCTGCGGTATCCAGGTGAGGGGTGGCGGCATACCTGGGCTCCATAGACGCGCTGCATCGCCTGGAGCAGCTGGTTGGTATAGTCTGTGAGGGTGCCAGCATCTTCTTCAAACACGCTCAGTAAAGAGCGAGTCTGGAATAAAAGAAGAAAAAAGGTCAATTTCATTTCTAAGTGGAAAAGTTACAGAGGAGGAGGAAGATCCACACACCCGCACATGCAGAAACCAGAATGGGAGGAAAGAAAGGTACCTGTTGGTTCCCTGGCTTCTTTTATTGATAATACCAGTACCATTTGATTCCTGGAGCTCTGGTTTAGAACTCGCTTTCTAATCCTTTAGACTACAGTGTCAGGGCAATTTCAGAATTGGAGCCAGAAAAGCCAGTTTTTAAAAGATTATGACTGAAGGGCTATTATCTGTTCTGACTTTAGCCCCTACCTAAGCACCAGTAAAGTCTATCCAATAAAAAAAGTGTTTAAAAGGACAGCCTCTCCTCTCAAGTCCATAAGATAAACACAGGTCAGGCCTATCTGTGTACCTGGGGTGTGGTCACCTAGCACAGCTATAGTGTGATCATCCCAGCAGGAACCAGCAGTCTGGTTTTCTGTAATCTTGGATGTCTTGCAGGAGTGTAGGAGTGTGTCATTCTTTCCTCTTATGGTACTACGATTTCCTTGTTTCTTTTTCTTTCTTTTTTTTTTTTTTTTTTTTTTTTTTAAGATGGAGTTTCGCTCTTGTTGCCCAGGCTGGAGTGCAATGGTGCGATCTCGGCTCACTGCAACCTCTGCTTCCCGGGCTCAAGGGATTCTCCTGCCTCAGCCTCCTGAGTAGCTGGGATTACAGGCACCCACCATCACACCTGGCTAATTTTTTGTATTTTTAGTAGAGACAGGGTTTCACCATGTTGGCTAGGCTGGTCTCAAACTCTTGACCTCAGGTGATCCACCCACCATGGCCTCTCAAAATGCTGGGATTACAGGTGTGAGCCACCGCACCTGGCCTGCTTGTTTTTAATTATATTTTATTCAACCATTTTCAAACTCACAGCCAAGAAATTTCACATCTCCTGGGCCCACCAGCAGCAGCTCTGGACATAAAACTCAAATAGCAACTTAATAAGAATGCTAGTTTACCATTTTTAGGAAGACAAACTCCTCAGTGCTCTGAGAGCAGCAGAGCAAAATCATAAGCTGAAAGGCATTTCCTATCATTTTCATCCACAGTGCTTAGAACACAAAAAGCACTAGAGAAATAGTTACATACTGGATGGTGTACAAACAAGAATCAAGGTGCATAGAGGCAGATCTACTCAAGGGATTTTCGTTAATGTGCCCAGCACAGTGGGAATTTAAAGTACTATGTTAGCAATAATTGGATCACAACTTCAAAATATAACCCATTAGGCATAGAATGAAGAATAAGTTTCAGGAATGCCTTTGAGGTGATATCAAAGCACTTTACCAAATATAACTCACTAAGGCTCATTATTTTCCTGCAAATAAATTGCAATTCCTCCTTTCTTTTTCTAACTTATTTCAGGTAAGGGAACAGTAACTGACCCCAAAGCACCCTCAAAAAACTAGAATAAGAACCTATGCATTGGGATCATTACCTCCCACCACACATGCTCTACCCCGACTCTGCTCCAAAACTCTGATGCGCTTCACAGCAATGCATGCTTATCCCGCTTTGCCCAGTCTTCCAGGCTAAAAACACCAGGACTAATGTACTGTCTTCAGTACCAATGCTTATCCATAGAAGAGCCACTGTGCAATAATGAATAAGGAAATTATAACATCATGTTTAAAAAAGCTCTCAGTGAAAGAAAAACACAGAATTCGTACAGTGTATAATTTGTGTTAGAAGAGCTCTCTGAACTTTCAAAAATTCATAACCACAGTATGAAATATATCAGGACCTGAACAAAGGTTTTCCCAAACAATATTTATCGATAATATGCATACACATTGTGGCTTTTTCCTATTTTAGTCCATTCCATTTATAAACAAAAATTGTGGTTGTGAGCCACTGGATTTCATAATCTACTAATGGATGTCAACCAGTAGGCTAAAAACACTGATTTAGGAGAATGAGAGCGATATAACTGGATTGTGGCTAGTTTTTTCAAAAATACTACTATGTCCATTTAGCCAAATCCTGTTTATTGCATTTAATACTCTTAGGGATAAAAACAGACTGGAAGCAAAGAGGTAAAAAGGGAAAGAGAGGGTTTGCATGAATGTCCTCCACAAAGAGGGTAGAAAGAAAACTACAATTACCACTTACTCTGTACCACCTATTGCCAGACGCTGTGCTGGGCACTAAACATATGTGACTTCATTTAATTCTTCTAGCAACTCTGCGAGGTAGATTCCATGGTTCCATTAACTTCATTTTACTGATGATGAAACTGAGGCTCATCAAGGTTAAGAAATGTGTTCAACCTCCCACTGTAGGAATGTGGCAGGGCTGGGATGTAAATGGGTCGGCAGCACTGAGGTCACCAGCAGGGTGGCTCTCATAAGCGAGCATGATCTTTGGTCCACAGTGTACAGCCCTGACTGGAGGCAGGACAGGGGCAGACTGGAGCTGGATGCTACTACCATGTTCCCGCCCACAATACCTGCCAGAGAACTACATCACAAGTGTCCTTTTTCCTTATACCGTGGACATGCGACTGTGATGCCCATTAGAACTGACAGAGAAACTCTGGTCTTCCCTTTTTAATTTAACTCGGCAGTGATCACCTCTGGAAAAAATATAACCAGCTACCTTGGACACTGGCTATCCTCATTTACTACACTGTGTCTGCTCAAACTTTGGTTTGGAACAACAGAGATATTCTGAGACATAAAGAAGGAATGAGACCAAGAATAAAGCAAAGGCAAACCAGTAGCTCAAAATCCCACAGTATGGTCAGAAAGACACTGGTATATCTCACTTATAAAGTAAACAACAGCAATCATTTATGGGGTTACTATGGCATACCAGCATAGAGACACTTTACATATGTTATTTGTTCTTCCTAACAACTCAACTAAACAGCTATTTTTATTTTTATTTTACGTACCTCCAAACACAACCTCAGAGAGATTGAGTAACTTGCCAAAAGTAACAGTAGCAGATTCAAGAGTGGAATTCCATCCATTTTCTACTGCCTGACACTTTTAAGGGTATGCTCGGCCAGAGAAACAAATCCAAGCACCCTATGCATACAGCCTCAGCTCCCCATCACTCCTTTACCTTAAAGAAACTGGGTATTACCTAATAAAACACTCCTAGACATTCTCAAGAATAGTGTGTAATTGTGTAATGGCCCAATGTTAACACCACTGACTATTAAGAAAATTTTAAGGTTACAAACAAAGTTCTTATCTCCATAATTTGGTGGAGGAAGAGAATGTCCTAGTGAAAAGAGCCAAGACTTTGGGAGGCCAAGACAGGAAGATTGGTTGAGCCCAGGAGTTCAAGACCACCCTGGGCAACATAGCAAGACTCTGTCTCTACAAAAATTAAAAAATTAGCCATGTGTGGTGATGCGTGCCTGTAGTCCTAGCTACTCAGAAGGCTGAGATGGGAGGATCGCTTGAGCGCAGGAGGCTGAGGCTGCAGTGAGCTGTGATCATGCCGCTGCACCCCAGTCTGGGCAATAGAGCGAGATCCTATCCCAAAAAAAAAAGAACCAAGTCTATTGAAAGGAAAAATAGGTTATAAACAAAAAGAGGAACAGCACAAAACATCTCCACAGTGAAGACCTATAAAACCACCAGGTTATGTTTTGAGATTATCTTGTTTGAGGAAAGAAAGGCCTGATTTGGTTGGAGAGGGCTGTTCCCAGCTGGGCCACTCAAATGCATAACCTCAGAACTACATCTTTCATTTCTTTGTTTCGGTTATGCCAATTGCAAAAGAAACAAACAACACACAAACTGAGCAAGCAATAGTGCTGTTGTCTTCACCTTACCTCAAAAGTGTACTACTTACAGGACAAGAGAATAAGCCCCTGAAGAAGTACAAGCTGCAGGAGCTCAAAGCTGCATTTGTGTTCCTATCGCAGCAGGATTCACACTGTACTGGAACTGTTCCCTCATTATCTGTCTCTGGAACGAACTGTGAACCAGTCAAGGGTAGGCACTCTCATTTATCATCACATTGCCAACAGCCAGTAGTGCCAGGCAAGGAGCAGAGGCTTCTAAACAGGAATGGAGGCAGATTTCTTAATCCCTAAAATGTTCTGCTTCCCATATATGAGAGGTAAGCAGAAATAATGCATGTGTATGCACACGGACTAGTTTTACAATGCATCATGCAGCACTGCAAACTAAAAAGGAGTCCATGAATAGATGTGTCTAAGGTCAGTTAACTGCTATTCAGCTCTTCCTGGGTCACTCAGTGCAATTACAAAAGCTTTGGTGTTCATTTAATTAATCCTGTGCAATCACATTACTGAAGCAACTCTCAAAATTACTCTTCATAAAACTAGAAGAAACACACAATAGATGGTTTATTAGGATATTTTCCTTTTAGTGAAACATTTTAGGTCACTGATGACAGAGAAGCCCGGTGCTAGATAGCTGGGCTAACTTGAACCATATCCCTAGTACAGACAGGTAAATTGCCTGGGTTCCAGTCCTGGCTCTGTCACTTTATGGTGTATAGTTGTAAGCAAATTACTTCTCTGCTCCTTAGTTATTTAAATAGAGAACGTACTTCAAGACTATTGGGAGGATTGAGTGAGTTAATATAAGTAAAGCATTTAGAAGAGTCCCTGGCACATAAGATCCATGAGACAGGCATTTGCTATTGTTTTTATGCTTTGCACATAAAATGAAGGGGACGGATTAGATTCCTTCCAGTTCCAAGTCTATGAGTCACCTTGGGAGTAAAGCTACATTAGGCACAGGTCACATACAAGAGAGTAGTACATAAATATGCTCTGATGATCATTAAAGACCTTCTTAAAGTCAGTTTCCATTCTGTACAACAGCATCATTAAGAGCCCTCTTAAGGGTGATGGCCAAGTCTCAAAAGCAATGACAAATAAACTTCCTATATTAAAAGGAACATATTAAATAAGAATGATAATGTCTCTAAACCTCCTCTGCCACATACAAGTTCAAAGTTATACAACACGTAGATATGACACAATGTTAACTCTAAAGCACCTTGAAGATCACCTGCTCCCTCCCTGTCTCTCATTCTGTAGATGTTCTGCAGATTAGGAAACTGAGCCAGCCACAGGGTGGAGATGAAGAGACCCACCCACATCACATCCTAAGTGAGTGTGAGAGCCAGAATTAGAACCCAGGTCTCCTGACTTGCTCTACAGTCCTGTCTACTTCCTCACAGCTGGGCAAATCCTTTAAGCCACTCAGAAACAGTGTATATTCCTTTATGTGAGAGCTGGAAATTAAGAATGTGATCTGTTTGTGAGGACAACATCAAGAATCAGTTAGTATAACCTCTGTAACCTGGCTTAGGCATCACCACGTAGGTTAGAAAAGCAGGATATTTCTTTGCACCTCAGTTCCCACAAGTGCAAGGCAAACAGAGATCCTTGTTGAAAGTGATCATTTAAAATCTCACATTGCTATCTTCAGATTCCACACAACAGATATGAGCATGGACAAAATGCCTTTTACCAAGGGCTGTAGTCTGATTAAAATGCCAGTCTACAGCTATATAAAAAAAGGGGCCTTGAAAAAGTCAGTCCAATGGATGCAAACTCACCAAAAAAAAAAAAAAAAAAAAAAAAAACAGCTTGCTTCCAGTTCCTTACTTATCTACACTAGGAGGATCACAAGAAATGAACAAAAGACACCTATGCATACAGCCCTTTGGACTTATTCTGAACTGTCGATGTAGGTAAATCCACACAAGGATCATCCTGGGAGGTATTATTCACTCAGAAGAAAAAGGGAAAGAACCCCAAAAGAGAGGGGAAAGTGTGAAACGAAAACAGGTTAATCTTATTCTAAGTTTTCAAGAGTTGAGACACTAGAAAATAACGGCACTTATTTAAATAAACCCGGGATGCTGAACCAGGAGTGTAGGTATGAAGCCGGGGAAATGTTAAACAAAGAAGAACAAAAGACCCCTGGGGAAAGGTGTGCTGAATTATGAACTAATGTCATTCTGCACTCATTTGCTATATTTACACACCAGTTTTCATCTGCAGAGCTCAAAGGACTTGACTCTCATCTCGAGTGTGCTAATGAAGTTCCCTTGTGCGACAAATGGGGCAGGTATTGTATTTTTCTCTTCACTAATGGGAAAACGGTGCCAAAAGGAGGCCTGGTACCGCCGGGAAAGAGATCCAGGCTCTCTGCCTCTCATTCTGGCTGGCACAGGTCTCATCACATCATTAGGCGTAGCAGTAATAAGACTGACTCATTATCTGTACCGGACATTGTCTGCTGACAACTTTACAGGTGTTTCTCATTGACTTCTCCTAACAACCCTATGAAGCAGGCACAATTATTATTCCTATTTTACAGCCGACAAAACTAAGGCACAATAAGGTGGTTTTCCTGAGGCACTCAGCTACTAAATGGAGTCAAAGTTTAGATCTCGCAGCCTCAGTTGCAGCTGAGTTTGCAGGGGGGTCACGACATCAGGACTCAGGCCGCGGGACTCTCTCCCCTGTTCCACAGCTCTGCCCCGGCTCAGGACTCAGGGCCCGGCCCGGCCCGGCCCGCCCCCTCCTCAGCCCGAGAGAACCCAGGGGGAGGCGCCGCGAAGGGGCCGGGCGCACTCCCGCGGCTGCCCGGCCTGGGGCGGGGCCTCCACCCCGGGGCTGGAGGGGCCTCCTCGGCCTCACCCCTGCGGGCGAGGGGCACCGGAGCGGCGGGAGGTACCTGGGGGCTGTCCTGCAACGCCTCCTCTAGCAGGAGCTTGTCCACGGCGGGCATGGTGCGGCGCGGCTCAGCCGAGGGCTGGGTTGGAAGGACAGAGGGAAGGAGACGCGGCGGCCGAGAGCGCTCCAGGGCTCTGGGCTCAGGCGACGCGGCGGACACTCCGTGCCCGAGGCGGCCCCGCGCGCGTCCACGCCTGGCCAGTGGCCGCCGCCGGCCCTCCCCACGGCCCTCCTCCTGCCGGCCCTCCTCCCGCCGGCCCGGCCCCCGGCCGAGCCGGATCAACAGGAAGTGTGGCGAGCGCCAGGCAGGGAAACCGGAAGTGTGGTGAGCTGCGGTCCGGACACCGGAAATGTGGCTTCCGCGCTTCCGCCTGCGCTTGCCGGCTCGCGGGGAGCTGGGGGCTCTAGGTGCCAGTCCCGCTGCTGAGGGGACCGTTCGGGTGTTTGTTCTCTGTGCTGAAGGTCCGTCAAGTCAGTGCATATGAAGTCCAAAAGAGGAACTCGAGGGTGGAAAGATAAGGTTTTATCTGCTTGTGGCTACCCAGAAAGCCTTTTGAGTTGAAGGAGCGAACAGATTTTTTCTTTTAATGGAAGGAAAAACCCACGCTTCCCACACCACTTTTTCTAGATAAATTTCGACGCCCCTGAAACAGCTCTGAGAGCAAAGATGTCGCCTATGCTATGGGAACAAAGAAAAGAGGAGAAAAGCTTGATAACTGACTCGTCTGTGATAATCAGAAATAACCACTTTGGAAACCACAGCTATTTGATGTGGTCATAATTAGGTCTCGTCCTCCTGGTTTATGTTTTGTCATTTTGGAGAATTTCATAATCAAATGTTTAGAATTGGAAGGGCTAGATAATCTAGGTTCCAGTGTTGTCATTTAGAGATGAGAAAATAGGACCCAGAGAAATAAGTGGTCTGCCCAGGGTCAGTTAGTAAACGTCAGAGGAAGAAAAGAAGGAAGGGAGAGGGATGGAGGAAGACTGGCAAGTGGAACGTGACATCTTTTTACACGGAAGGCAAGGGTTTCTGAAGTTCCTTCTTTAGAAGTTAATAAGACTGGCCGGGCGTGGTGGTTCACGCCTGTAATCCCAGCACTTTGGGAGGCTGAGATGGGTGGATCACGAGGTCAGGAGTTCAAGACCAGTCTGGCCAAGATGCTGAAACCCCGTCTCTACTAAAAATACAAAAATTAGCCGGGCGTGGCGGCATACGCCTGTCATCCTAGCTACTCGGGAGGCTGAGGCAGAAGAATCACTTGAACCCAGGAGGTAGAGGTTTCAGTGAACTGAGAGGGCACCACTGCACTCCAGCCTGGGCAACAGAGCAAGACTCCGTCTCAAAAAAAAAAAAAAAAAAATTCATGCAGTATGTATGTCACCAAAATCAACAGAGGGGATATGGTAATATATAAATTCTACATTCTGCAGAGACTTCTTAGGTATATCAAGACCCAATCTGCATTGCTGACACCTCTGACAGTCTAGTATAGTAGCATGCTGCCTGATCACTTGAAAACTCCAAGGCCATTATTCCCTTGGTCTGGCCAGTGCCAACCTGACCTGAACCAGTTTATGGCCTCCATCTACCATATTTTCCTCCACAGTATTCTTTCTTCCCTATTCTTTCTTGCCTCCACCATACTCTGTCTTCCCTGTAGGTGGAATCATATTCACACCATATTTCTTCCCTTTCCTCTATTTTATACCACCTGCCATTCAGTTCATTTTACCTCATCCAGTGTCCCAGACTCTCTTCTCCACTGAAATCTAATTCCTCATGGCCAGAGTCATGCTCTTCCTTCATCCTGATTGCGAGAACAGTACAAGGATAGTATTATACCAAGGGAAATAAATGTGCAAATTTTAATTTGAAAATATACATTACAAGAAGTTAGTGCCCTCAGAACCCTTGAAAGGGCTCAGACAGCCCCTTGGGAATCACAGCATTTTTCGTGTACCACCTCATCTTCTAATCAAAGTTACTTTTCTTCAGATACTAGTATTCAACATTCAAAAATTGTTTAAGCTATCCCATTACTTTTCTGCATTTTATTGCTACATTATGGGCTAAACAGCCTTAGTGGGATTTCTTGGAACTTAAGAACTATTTACAACATTTTTTCTATGGGAAAATCTATCCCATATTCAAAACAACTAAGTTACAAAAGTAGATCTGGAAATACAACACATGCGTAAAGGTTTTAATTTATCTCATTTGTTAATTCATCCAATCATTCATTCATGTATTAAATATAGACTGCTCAGTGTTAAGCACTGTCTCCCACTTGTTTGATTCTCATTTAAATTCTGAAGACAAATATCCTCTCCTTTGATAATCTGTGAGAAACTACATAAGAGGAATTTTTATGTCAACATGAACACTTAAAAATGTTTCATTAAAGAGTATATATCTGTTCCTATTAAACTATTATGCAGGTGGATTTTAGAAATCCACCCCACTGTCTCTGAAATCCCTGGCCAGCTGTGAAGTTGGTGACAGGAAGTACAAAGATGGACAGTCTGGAGTTGTCGTGATGTCTGGAGAGAGAGCGGATGAATTATATGGAGCTGTAACCTGTGACCCATTGAAGGCCAATGGGGAAAAGGACACAGTGAGACACAAAAAAAGGACCCAGGATGGCCAGGTCAGAGAAGGCCTGGGGCTTCAGGAGTAAGAGAGAAAGGCAGGAGTGAAGAAGGCAGCTGTTTTGGGAGATGCTTAGTAAACTGCATGATAGGGCACACGCATTGAGATTCTTTCCTCTGCCAGTCAAGCCCTTTCTCCTGCCTCTTGTCTGACAAACCCAACCACAATCATCAAATCCCAGTTTAATGTGACTTTTTTGATGAAGTCTTCATTTACTCCTGTCCCCCCAAGCAGAATACATTTTCCTTTCCTTGAGTGTGCTTCAGTAGCACTTGCTGAGATAATTCTAGAATAACACTTACCTCTCTTTGTTTCCACCTCCAACCTTCCAGCTAGAATGGGCAGGAACTTGGTCTTATTTATTTCTGTAATTAGAGTGCCTAGTACATTACCTAGCACAAAAGCAGTTGCTTGATAAATACTTACTAAAATATGTTATTATAACTTATACATGATTGATACTCCAGAGTTTAAAAAATGTTTTCATGAATCTCATTTCATTTGATAGCACAATGCTGCTTTTGCTGTTAATCATTCACTAGGTAGCACTGACTGTGTGTTAGACTCTTCTCTAGAAGCTGAGGATATAGCCTGAATCAAAAAGTAGTCCTTGCCCTAATGGAGTTTATATTCTAATGGAGGAAATAATAAGAAACAAATACAAGTTGGTAAGCGTATGATAACCTTTAGTAAAGGAATAGAGGATCATGGGAAGCAGAAAGGATTCTTTGAGGTGTGCAACTGTTGAGCTGAGAATTGAATCAGGGAAGCCCAGCCTGAAGGAAAGAACAAGTGTGAGGGCCCTGAGGCTTGCTCCTCTTTGAGGAGGAGCAGAAAGGCCAATGTGGCTAAGGACAGCGAGGCGGGAAAGAATGGGAGGAGATGAGGTTGAAGAGATGCCAATCACTGGCTCACAGAGGACGCTGAGTCCATGGGAAGGACTTTGGGTGTTGCTCTTGATATGGCAGGAAGCCACTGTAAATATGAGCAGCTGAATGACAGGGTCTGATTTACATTTTTAAAGACTATCTGTGGGTTCTGAAGAGGCTTTTGCAATCCTTCAAGCAAAAGATTGAGAGATATAGGTCAAAGTCGAGGGTATGGAAATGTTGGGAGGTAGTTGAAGTCTGAACATATTTTGAAAGTAGAACTTACAGGATATGCTGGATGTAGTATGTGAGAGAAAGTGGGAAAGCCATTGGGCAAATGGTCTTGTGATTTACTGAGACAGAAAACCTTGGGGAGAAGCAGGTTGTTGGTGGCGGCGCATCAATAGTGTTGTTCAGGCTGTTGTGATTGAGATGCCCATTAGGCAATCAAGTGGAAGTTTCATGTGGGTACTTGTATATACCACTCGAGTTTAGGAGGAGACTGGGGCTGAAAGTATAAATCCAGGAGTTCACCAACATGGGAATGTTATTTAAACCAAAAGAGTAGATGAGATATCTTAGGAATCTAATACAGAAAGGAAAGAGGAAAGCTTGGTGGATTGAGCCCCAAGCAAGATCCAGCAGTTAATGGTGTAGGAGGATTATCAGGAGACTAATAGACCACCCTAGAAGCCCTATGAGTGGGAAACTTGGAGGCACTACCATCCTAAAAGCCAGGGGACAAAAGCGTTTCAAAAATGAATTGATCCACAATGTCAAATGTAGCTAAGAGATCAAGTAAGAATAAAAACCAGAAATTGACCTTTAAATTTGCCAATAAGAAGGTCACTCGGTGAATTTGGTAAGAGACTTTGATAAGAGCAATTTTATTTGAAAGCAAGATGGTGTCTGTTCAAGAGCAATGGTGGGAATACAAACAGACAATTCTTTCAAGAGGTTTTTCAATAAAGGGAAGTGGTTGAAGGGGAAGTGACTGCAGGGGATGATTTAAAAAAAGGGAGGTTTTTGGTTTGTTTGCTTGTTTTAAAATAGAAAAAGTTGTAGACTTTAGGCAAGTTATTTAATCTTTCTGAGCTTCAGTTTACTTCCCTATGATATGAGAATGGCATTACCAATCACAAGTTGTTTCCATAGACACCTGTCTCTATGTTCTGTATTAGTCAAGACTTTTTAAGTGGCAAATGACAGAAACCTAACTCCAACTGGCTTAAAGAAAACATAAAAGTCTGAAAGAGATTGGATTTCTTAGATTGTTTATATGCTGAAGAGAATGATCCAGTAGAGTAAGGGGAAAACTAAAGATATGAGAGAGAGGTGACAATTGTGAGAACAAAGTCCTTGAACAGACAAAAAGGAGTAGAATCCAAATCACAAGTGATAGGCTTGGGAGGCTGAGGCAAGTCGATCACTTGAGGCCAGGAGTTCAAGACCACCATGGTGAAACCCTGTCTCTCCTGAAAATACAAAAATTAGCCGAGCATGTGGGTGAGCATCTGTAGTCCCAGCTACTCAGGAGGCTGAGGCATGAGAATCACTTGAACCCAGGAGGCGGAGGTTGCAGTAAGCCAAGATTGCACCACTGCACTCCAGCCTGGGTGACAGGGTGAGAGTCTTTTAAAAAAAAATGCGAAAAACAAATCACAAGGCATAGGGATGGCCTTAGATAGAAGCAAGGACAGTACGTTCATAGTGATACAAGAACAGTAGGTTGGTAGATTACATGGGAGGAATGAAGGCGTTCTATTCTGATTGCTTTTATTTTTCTCAGTGAGATAAGAAGCAAGGCCATCAGCTCAAAGCAATAATGGTCAGATGGTATTGAAGGTTTAAGGAGAGAGGAGATGGCATAAAATAGTCATCTTGGGGCACAGGAAGGTGAGGCATAAGTATTAGTATCCCTATTTTATAAACGTTACAACTGAGGCTGAAACAAATGATGTGACAGTGCCCAAATTCTAAATGCCAGGGCTCTACCCACTGTACCCAAAGAGAAGAAGTAAGCCTGCTCAGTAGGAAGCTTCAGACCACCTGAGCCTAGGATTTCTGTCCTTTTACCTCCTGGGTGCCTACATGGTGTCTGACTCACAACAAATGCTTTCCTTTCCTTTTCTTTCTTTCTTTCTTTCTTTTTTTTTTTTTTTTTTTTGAGGTGGAGTCTTACTCTGTCGCCCAGGCTGCAGTGCAGTGGCGCAATCTCAGCTCACTGCAACCTCTGCCACCTGGGTTCAAGCGATTCTCCTGCCTCAGCCTCCCGAATAGCTGGGATTACAGACGCCCGCCACCACACCCGGCTAATTTTTGTATTTTTCGTAGAGACGGGCCACGCTGGTCTTGAACTCCTGACCTCATGATCCACCCATCTCGGCCTCCCATAATGCTTTTCAAATGCTTGTTGAATGGCAACATTCAATCCTGTTCTCTCCACCCAAGACTCTTCTGACTCAGGTTCTGTATCACTGACTGTCCTCTCATTTGCTTTACCTCCCTGTAGCCAGTCCATGGAAACAGAGAGGAAATTCAAGACCTCCAAGGAGGTTTGGAGTCCTTCACGTCTGAGAGATCACCATGGAAAACAATGAAGGGGAGAAAAAAGCTCGTCAGTTCTCAAGTATTCATCTCATGGTGGGGACTGGCCTTTGACTTTCACTCAGGATACAAATTTGATCCTGCCACTCTGCTATTTAAAATCTTTGGTGATAATAAGAGGAATAACAATAATTGCAAACAGACACTTACTTATTGAACTATTTCTATGTGCCAGGTACTATACTAAGGATTTTACCTGCATTTTCTCCTAAAATTATTCAAAACCTCATTGGTTATTTGCTGTTATAATCCCCAGTTTAAAGATGAGGAAATTGAGGCCTGGAAAGCTTAAAGAACTTGCCCACAGTTAGCTAATTTCAGAGGTGGGATTCAAACCTGTGGAATATGTGTTCTAACTCCAGCCTCTTCCAAGGCTTCCTTCAGTGCTCCTTATTGCCTACAGTATGATGTCTGCATTCCTTAGCAGGATTCACAAGCCCCTGCTTGATTACTGTGCTGCCATCATCTTCTGCCACGACCTTTTGTACACGTGCCATACAAGGTTCCCTGTAGTCCTTGAAAATGTAGTTTCCCATGCCTGTGTCTTTGCAGAGATTGTTTCCATCAGCCTCAAATCCCCTTCCTCCATGGGCCTCTTAACAAATTCATCTTCTAAAGCTGTGCTTAAATATCACTTCTGTGGTCAATGAAATTCAATTCTATGCATATTAATGAAGCATGTACTTTGTTCCAAGCACCGAGGTAGGCACTGCAGATTTAATAACGTAAAAGAAACATGGACTTCCTGCCCTTCAAGGGAAATTCCCATCTACTAATGGCAGATGATTAAAAACAGGAATGTTCCGGTAGAAGACAATCCACAGGATACCGGGAGCACATGGTAAAGGAGTCATAGGCTAAGGTCAACATTTCTGGAATGAGTGTCCTGATAGGGGACGATACACAGGACAGGAGTGTGTAGGAGAAAGGTAACCATGATCTAATCAGTCAATCTTGCTTGTAGCTGTTGCCATGTTTGTGTGTTTGTGGCCCTGTCTGCTGCCTATGATGAGTTATTGCAAGAGTAAATAAAATACATATTAGTAGGTTTATATATATGTTATACCTTCTGTAAATATTTTGAGAAGTGTTCCAAGAAGTAACAAGTTCTTGAAGAAAAATGCATCCTTGGCTGGGTGTGGCGGCTCACAGCTGTCATCCCAGCACTTTGGGAGGTTGAGGAGGGCAGATCATTTGAGGTCAGGAGTTCGAGACCACCCTGGCCAACGTGGTGAAACCCTGTCTCTACTAAAAATACAATAATTAGCTGGGGATAGTAGTGGGCACCTGTAATCCCACCTACTCAGGAGGCTGAAGCAGGAGAATCGCTTGAACTTGGGAGGTGGAGGTCTCGGTGAGCTGAGTTGATGCTACTGCCCTCCAGCCTGGGCAACAGAGTGAGACTGTCTCAGGAAAAAAAAAAAAAAGAATCGGTGTAGTGCTTCTACCGTGCTAGGAGAAATGTATTTCAAATGCCACCCAATAATGTTCACTATCATTTCCCAGTGTTTGAATGTTCAGTACAGGCAACAGTTCTTCATAAATACTACTAAATTTATTAGTTTTTATTTATGAGTTTGCCTATATTCATAGCAACGAGTAAATAGTATATGATATTAGAAGTGTCTTAAGAATAGCTTATGATTTAAGAATTCCTGAGATTTTCCAGGAAATCTGATTTCTTATTCCCAAATCCCAAAGAATGATATCTGTTGGGAATTTAGAAACTCCTAGTGGGGACATGTAGGCTAAACTAAGACCTTCTCTAAGTTGCTTAAAATTGATTTCATCTGTCGTTCCTCCATCCACATTTGGGACTTGGTACATGCTCTTATTAGCACTTATGCCATTGTCTTATTTATCTAATGTGCTTATCTTTCTGGACTGAACAGTGTGCCCTTATATTATAAGGCCCTTATCTCATGTATCTTTATTTCTTCAGCACCAACCTCAAAACCTGACTTTTTTTTTTTTTATTTTACTTTACGTTCTGGGATACATGTGCAGAACGTACAGGTTTGTTACATAGGTATACATGTGCCATGGTGGTTTGCTGCACCTATCAACCTGTCATCTAGGTTTTAAGCCCCGCATGCATTAGGTATTTGTCCTGATGCTCTCTCTTCCCTTGTCCCTCACCCTCCAACAGGCCCCGGTGTGTGATGTTCCCCTCCCTGTGTCCATGTGTTCTCATTGTTCAACTCCCACTGATGAGTGAGAACATGCGGTGTTTGGTTTTTCTGTTCCTGTGTTAGTTTGCTGAGAATGATGGCTTCCAGCTTTATCCATGTCCCTGCAAAGGACATGAACTTATTCTTTTTTATGGCTGCATAGGTATTCCATGGTGTATATGTGCCACATTTTTTTTATCCAGTCTACCATTGATGGGCATTTGGGTTGGTTCCAAGTCTTCGCTATTGTAAATAGTGCTGCAATAAACATAAGTGTGCATGCGTCTTTATAGTAGAATAATTTATAATCTTTTGGGTATATACCCAGTAATGGAATTGCTGGGTCAAATGGTATTTCTGGTTCTAGATCCTTGAGGAATCGCCACACTGTCTTCCACAATGGTTGAACTAATTTACACTCTCACCAACAGTGTGACAGTGTTCCTATTTCTCCACAGACTTGCCAGCATCTGTTGTTTCCTGACTTTTTAATAATTGCCATTCTAACTGGCATGGGATGGTATCTCATTGTGGTTTTGATTTGCATTTCTCTAATGACCAGTAATGATGAGCTTTTTTTCATATGTTTGTTGGCCGCATAAATGTCTTCTTTTGAGAAGTGTCTGTTCATATCCTTCGCCCACTTTCTGATGGGGTTGTTTGCTTTTTCTTGTAAATTTGTTTAAGTGCCTTGTAGACTCTGGATATTAGCCCTCTGTCAGATGGATAGATTGCAAAAATTCTCACCCATTCTGTAGGTTGCCTAGAACCTGGCTGTTAATTGACTTTCAGTAAAAATTTACTCAGTGAGTGAAGGAATTCGGTAACTTTCAATTAGGGTTAGATTTGGCTGTATCTAATAAGAAAAAATAATAATAGTGTCTAAAACATGGTAAGATTTGATTTCTCTCCTGTATTCAAGAAGTCCAGAGGTGATCAGCCCAGGGCTAGTGTGGCCTGTCACAGTGTCAGAGACAGATGCCTTCTGTCCTGTCCTGTCTGGCTTCCCTTCCCAAAGTCACTCCATGGCCCAGGATGGCTGTTGGCTTTCCAGTCGTTAAGTCAACATTTCAATCAGCAGGTTGGAGAAAGCAACAAAGAAGGACACATTTCCAGCAGAAATTGCACACAGAACTTCTGCTTACATCCCATTCCATAAACCAGAGCTTAGTCATATTGCCACACACAACTACAAGGGAAGCTGGAAAGTTGGCCTTCTTCCAGGCTCAGTATGCCCAACAAGGAATCAAGGGTTCTTAGCATACGTTGCTGGTGGGAACATAAAATGGTGTGGCTACTGAGAAGTATAGTTTGGCAGTGCCTCAAAATGTTAAACGTAAAGTTATCTGGGACTCACCAGATCCTTCCTAGTATATACCCAAGAGAATTGAAACTATCTGTCCACACAAAAACTTGTACATGAATATTTATAGCAGCATTATTCATAATAGCCAAAAAGTGGGAAACAACACAGATGTCCATCAACTGATAGATAAACCAAAGCTGGTATTATAGTATCCACATGTGGTGGAATATTGTTTGACAATAAAAAGGAATGAAGCAATTATGCATGCCACAATGTGGATGAGCCTTGAAAATAATCTGCTAATTAAAAGAAGCCAGACACAAAAGGCCATCTATTACATGACTCCAGCTACTATATGAAATGTTCAGAATAGGCAAACCCATATAGATAGACAGTAGGATAGTCATTGCCAGGAGCTGGAGGGAGGAGGGAAAGGGGAGTGACTGCTAACAGGTATAGGGTTTCTTTTTGGGGTGATAACATTTTCTGGAGTTAGTGGTGATGGTCACCCAACCATATGAATCTGCTAAAAACTGTTAAATCATGCACTTTAAAATGTTCAATTTTATGTTATATCTCAGTGCAAAAATAATAAAGTTTTTAAAATGGGTTCTAGGCTGGGCACTGTGGCTTACGCCTGTAATTCCAACACTTGGTAGATGGAGGCGAGAGGATCACTTGAGCTCTCAGTGTCAAGATCAGTCTGGGCAACATAGTGAGACCTCATTTCTACAAAAAATTTTTAAAAAATTATCCAGCTGTGGTGATACATGCCTGTAGTTCTAGCTACTTGGGAACCTGAGGTGGGAGGATCACTTGAGCTCAGGAGGTCAAGGCTGCAGTGAGCTGTAATTGTGCCTGGGCAACAGAGTGAGACTGTGTCTTAAAATAAAATTTTTAAAAGTGGGTTCTATTATTGAAGATAAAAAAGGAGGAAATATTATTTTGGGGACAATGATGTCTGTCACAGTTCCCTAGAATGAGTTAGTCAGAAAAGATTCTCTTTAGAATAGGTTTGAGTTAATGGAATAGAAGGGAAAAAATGAAATAGGAAAAAAAAAAAAAAAAGAAGAGAACACAATGATACACAGAGAAACAAGTCCAAGCAAAGGGTACAGAGAGATGTTCTGAAGTTCTGAAGCCTTCGGTTCAGTTTGTTGCCACTCCTGCGACTCTTGGTAGGGATTAAGCCTTGACTTTCCATTTGAACTCATAAAACAAGATAAAGTTTAGGAGAATAATGTCCGAGCCACAAGGTTGCTGACTTTAAACTTCTGCAAAATTAGCAACTTGGTCCTTTGCTATCCGTGACTTTCAAAGTGGGACTAGTCAGAGCCTGGGAAACACTCCAGAGAAAGCATGGTCTGGCCCTCATCGCTTCTGGTCATTGAGCAAGAAACTCGAGGGAATAGCGGCATGAATATTCCTAAATTTGAAACCCTGGGTTTATAGAAAAGAGTGGTAAGAATAATTAACAGATTAAGAGGAAAGTGTAGCATCGTAGAAGGATCATCAGCTTTGGAGTTAGCCCTGCGTTCAAGCCCTGGCATTGCAGTTTGCTAGCCATGAGACTTTACGCAAGTAAAGTAAATGTATTTAAGCTATCTGAACCTCAGTTCACTTCTCTATGAGATGAGCACGATAATGCCTACTATATCCTGCTTCCGTAGGCACTTATCTATGTGTCTGTATTAATCAGGATTTTTTCAGTTGCAAATGACAGATCCTAACTCCAACTAGCTTAAGGAAAACATAAAAACCTGGAAGAACGGGAGCTGCTAGTGGTGGTGGTGGTGATGGTAGTGGTGGTGGTGGGGTTGGGGGCTGGATTTTTTGGATTGTATAAGCAGGAAGGGCAGATGTGAGGGCAGAAACTTCCTGGAACTAGGAAGCCAAAGCCGTTGGGCTCTCTCTTCACCACTCATGCAAACACGTCTCTCCATGCTGTCTTTATTCTTCAAAACCTGAGTCTCAGGGTCGCTAGAACCATATTGGCTGGCAGTTGCAGGCTGGCTTCTGGTCAAAGAGAGGAAAGGGACATCTCCTAGCTTTGGCTTCAAAAGTCCTAGGGAAGAAATCTGATTACCCTGACTTCAGACACCTACCTGCCAACTTCTTGGACCCCTAACTGTGACCGTGTGTCTGTGTGTGTGTGTGTGTGCATACCACCAGGTACCATGCTGGGCCCAGCCTGGGTCAGGGCCACACCCCTGCGGCCAGAGGAGGTGGGGTCTGTTACCAGAAGAAGGGGGATGGGGAGAGGTACTGCACACACCCAAACATGACTTATGTCTACCCCATGTCTACACATGTCTACTGCATGTTCCAGTCCCAGTCAACCCATCCTTCCTCCCTCACATACCCAGCTCCCTTTCTCCTACTCCACATCTCAGTGAAAAGCATCACCCAGTGGCTGAAGCCAGAAATCTGGGAGCCAAGCTGTATTCTTTCCTTTGGCTTATCTGCCACTTGCCATAAATTCTCAAGCCCTAGGGCTCTGCCCGCTAATTCCTCGCACTTCTGTCCCGTTCTCCAACCCCTCTGACCCTGCTCCAGCACAGACCTCACAAGCTTGTGCTGCCCACAAGGACTGGTCCTCTTGCTCCTGGTCGTATCTTTCTCCCCCTGCTGTAACTTCCACACTCTGGTGACAGTTATTCTTCCAAAATAATAGTCATGTCCTGCCTCTTCCCTGCCCAGCATTCTTTAGTGGTGCCTCATCAAGACCAGCTACATAGTTTGTGTAGCCCAGAGCAAACTCTTCAGAAAGCAAGGGAAAAGTGTCACTAGCTGGATTCAAATAGAAAGATTTTTGCTTTTGCATAGTTTCTGTCTCAACTTGTCATGGTGTTTTTATTTATTACTTAGTGTTCTAAGTAAAGAAAAATTTGAATTATAAATTATTAATATAACCTTCACTGTTCATCTTTATATTATGCAATGCCAGTTTTACATGAAAATATAAGAGCATTTAATGCATATGTGGAATCACTGAAGTTATGCAATTTGTGTTTTTAGCCCATTGTATTTCATTCCTACCACAACAGTGGAAATGCTGCACAAACTAACCCCCTGTTTTACACTATTTCACTTCTTGGTACACACTTCTTGGTACCTTGTACTTGCTTTGAGTCTTGCCAAACTCCCACACATAGTAGGTACTGTGGAATTCTGTGCCCAGGGGGCATCATAAACATATTTAAATGAATTGGCGAGAAAAAGTGAACATGCATACTGCACACACCTCCTCTGCTCATGCTCCAGGACAAGTGAATGAAGCACAAGTTCTAAGATACAATTATTAAGAATTTCAAGACTGTCGACAGCAGAGCATTAAACCAAGCACGGGGCCCTTCTGAGTGCAGGGGCCTAGTGCAGTAAAGTGTACAGGCCACATGCCCACGAAGCTGGTCCTGTTTCCTATTTTCTATATCACGCAGCTTCAAACGAAAGACTAAGCTTTTTGTGATTAGGCCTAAGCCTCATTTCTTTCCTTTCTCCCACCTTCTTTGCCCTACAGAAATCTCTGCTTCTGCAAATATGATCTATTTGCAGTTCTCTCTCACTGTTCTCATTGCCTGGAATGCCTGGAAGCCCCTGCTCATCCTAAGTCTCAGTTGTTTGAAGGCTGCCTCCTCTGTAGACTGCCTTGGCTCTCCCAGAAAGACTGGGATGCTCTTCTATGTTTCCCTGCACTTTGATGCAGCCTGTGGTCATTAGATGTTTCACTGCCATTGCTTGTGAGTCTCTCCCCAAGACTATAAGCTTCTTGAGGGCAGGAACTGTTTCTTTTCTTTTTTTAATACAGTGTCCAATAGAGTATGTAGCAAATAATAGGAGTTCACTGAATAAACTATTTGTAAATGGAATGAGAAATGAAACAATGCCTGGCATACAGTAGGTACTCATTAATTAAATGAGTCTTTCAAAAATGTTCACTGAGGCCAGGCATGGTGGTTCGCACCTGTAATCCAAGCACTTTGGGAGGCCAAAGTGGCAGGATTGCTTGAGGCCAGGAGTTCTAGACCAGCCTGGGCAACATAGGGAGACCTGTCTCTATAAAATATTTAAACATTAGCTGGATGTGGTGGCACATGCCAGTAGTCCCAGCTACTTGAGAGGCTGAGGTGGGAGGATCACTTGAGCACTGGAGGTCAAGGCTGCAGTAAGCCATGATAGTGCCACTGTACTACAGTCTGGGCAAGAGAGTGAGGCTCCATCTCAAAAAAAATTCACTGAATGCCCAGTTTGGAATGAAACTTGCATCATGCCAATCCTTTCTTCCTTTAGCAAACATTTATTGAGTGTCTACTGCATGTCAGGATCTATGCTAGGAGCTGGGAACACATTGGTGAACAAGACAGGCAGAATACCTTCCTTCCACGACCTTACATTCTAGTTGCCTCTCAGTAAATGCCATTTCACTTCCTCTCCTTCTCACTGTGCCTCCCACAAGTAACCGGATCAAGTCATGCATATTTTAAGACTTTATCTCCTTCCACCTTCTGCTCAGGATTCTCTTTCTTTGCTCCATTCTCAGATACCAAAAGATGGATGCTCAGTCTTGCCAGAGTTATCTTTTTTTTTTTTTTTTCTCCAACCACTGCAGAGATCAACACAGAATGAACATGAAATTAGTCCCTTAGCTGCTGCAACAGCTGCACCAGCTCCTGGGCCAGGGCTCAAGACTTCTCTAAATTCTCACAGAGTTCCTCCTTAGACTTCAGAAAGCCACTACAGTTGAATACTGTTGTGCTACTATGTTCTCACACTGCTATAAAGAACTGCCTGAGACTGGGTAATTTATAAAGAAAAGAGGTTTAATTGACTCACAGTTCCACATGGCTGAGGAGGCCTCAGGAAACTTACAAGCATGGTGGAAAGCAAAGAGGAAGCAAGGACCTTCCTCACATGGTGGTAGGAGAGAGAAGTGCAAGTGGGGGAAATACCAGACACTTATAAAACCTGTCAGATCTTGTGAAAACTCACTGTCATGAGAATAGCATCAGGGAAACCATCCGCGTAATTCAATCATCTCCCTCCCTTGACACATGGGGAATACGATTCAAGATGAGATTTGGGTGGGGACACAGAGCCAAACCATATCAGCCATTTTCCATCTCTTCCCCTCACTTAATAGCTTCTCTCACAAATTTGAGGTTTATTTCTTTGCAAAACTTACCATATCTGGTCATCAAAACTGCACGTGGCTCATTTGGAGTGCAGTTGGTTACAGTGCTCAACTCTGGGTAACCAGAGAGAACAGATTTGTTGTTTGATGCTTGGATTCTTGATGACATAGGTCTGTTTTCCATCCTCCCCTTTTTTTCTCCCCATCCCTCAACCCATCAACCTTCTGCTTTCATGTAATTTCAAAGTGTTCTCCAGTAGAGAAGAATGTCACGAAGGCCTCCTTTATATAAGTACGCTTACTCATACATAGTTTATTTTTCACTAACGTTCTCCCAGCTAGGATGAAATTTTTCAGGCTTAATCATGTCTAAAAGAAGAAATATTTTGGAAAGTTTGAGCAAACTCACTTCAGAAACTATTGAGGATTTGGAAAATCAAGTTGTAGATGTGTTTTAGGTGAAGAAGTTTCATGAGGGTCATAATTACTTTTGGCAAGCCTCTGTTAAGTCCTAGGCACTGTGGAATAGCTTGGACTCCCTGAAGATCCCTTTGTTGAATAGTTTGGGTCCCTCCAGGGCAAGTTAGAGGCTAGACTGGCCATGTCTACAGCCTCAGCCACTCACTGCACTTCATTAATTTAAACGACTCCCATGAGCTCTGACATATTGGAAGTGAGAGTGGGTTGCTGGATCCAGTGACCACTTGAAATCATTCCCAACCCACAAATAAGTTTTCATGGAATTCTCATTCCTGAATAAAGTTAAATCATGATTTTGACACACCGTGGAGGACTCGGCTCTTAGTCATAGCTCTCTGAGTCACTCTGCTCACCCAGAAGGTCACTGAAGATTCAAATGAGGCAGACAGGATTGTCCATCTCTGCTGGAAAATTGTTCTATAGCAACTTTGCCTATCTAGTACAACATTTTGGAATGCTTGGAATAGAATAACAGCAACAGCAACAACAATCATAGACCATGATACCTGCCATACATTGAGGCCTAATGTATGTTAGATGTTGTGTTAGGTGCTTATATAATTGAGGTCGACAACCACGCAAGGCATGTATCATTATTCTTATTGTGTGTATTAGGAAACAGAGGCTTACATGGCAAGTTTGGAGGTGGCATTAGGATTTGGGCTCAGATCTAGCTGACCCTGATGCCTGTGATTTGCCCACCACACTGAACTGCCCTGAAAATGTGATTCTATACCTGAATCTTGCTTTCTGGGATGCTATATAATTGAAGAAAAGTCTTTGATACCCCAATTACCCTGATGTGATTATTACACATTGTATGCCTGAATCAGAACATTACATGTACCCCATGAATACATATACCTATTATGTACCTGTAATCATTAAAAATATTTAATTAAGAAAAATGGGAGCAATGGAAATATGTGGAGAAGGAGTGTTCTTGTGAAAAGATTCCTTTGATGTAGCATTTTTAGGAACACAATGTTTTTTTCCCCATATAACTTAATTGTCAGTTTGTTACTTAAAAAACACTTTTGAGGAGGATCAGAAAATCTTAGGAGAAAAGTGCCTTTGTTCTTCTTAGCCTTATTAAACAGAGTAGACAGAATGTAACATTCTATTCTTGGTGTGTTAAGGCCATTTTTATAAGCATGAACTGTGATTCTCTAACATGAATAGTGCTATCCCTGGAGCTACGGTAGGCTGTCTATGAGGGAGAGGGTGTTTCCTCTATATTAACCAGCATGAGTTCCTTTTTTTTTCTTTTTGTTTTGAGGGATGTCAAAGTCATCCCTCAAGACCCTACTTAATCATCTTCCTTGGAGACCTTCCCTGACCCCAAGGTGGAATGCTTCTCATTTAAGCTTCACCCAGCCCTTACATACCTCCATATGGCACGTGGCCCCTTGCACTTTAAGGATCTCTTTATAGGCAGGTGTTCCCACCTGACTGCACTGTGCTGGAGGACCTCCTTCCACTGTGTGCCCCAGTCCCTGTTTGGTACAGCCCATGCACAGAGTGGTCTCTCAATACATGTTTCCAGAATGAATGAGTGTTTATACCATAGATGATAAAAAGGGAGTGAATTACTTTTTCATTATGATTGGGGGGTTGTTATTGAGGTCAGGGTAGCAAAATGTATAAATCTTTTTTTCCTGAATGCTTTTCATATTAAATATGAATTTTTAGGTGTTTCACTCTCCAGTCTTCAAATGTGAAGCTGGCTCTATGGTTTCTGTGTGACTGTGTCATTATGTATGACTTTGGTTCTATGGCTGAGGTCATTTTAGGCTGTGGGCAGACCTCCCCAACCTCTGCCCGTGCTGCAGCACTCCACTTGATCCATCCCATATTCTTTCCTCACCCATTGCCCTTCCTTGACTTCCTCATACGAGGTGAGTTTCACTAGCCCCTGACTCTCTATAGAGAGGTCAGCAGACAAGTTCCTAAACCAGTTCCTTCTTCTCCTGGGGCTGTACACAGTGCTCACCTTGTTGATAGCAGAATTCCATTCCCTGATGATCTGGCATTTGCCACATTGTTGCTCACTGAATTTGCAAGTAAAGTTCCCTCGCGGACAGAGGAAGGGTCTCTCCTTAGCCCCTCCCTGCAGTGAGGGTCCAGCAGTGATTAATGCATGGACTAGGAGGGAAGTCGGCCCTTTCTTTGGGCCTGTTTTGATCACTCACAGCTGTTTACTTAGCATCTCTACTGTGAAGATGATACAAGTCCCTACCTCATATGGTTTTTACAAGGATTAAATAAAATCATACTTGTGAAGCATACTATCATTTCTGGCATACAATAAGAATGCAATAACAAAACCTACTAATTTTTGCCCAAGATTAGGGGGAGGGCAATCAGTGATATTAATAAATTTAATTTTCTAGCTTAAGGATTCCAGATGCCTCATCTAAACCTTTGAGGGAAGGTTTTTTGTTGTTGTTGTTTGAGATTGTTACAAAACACTTTGTCTAAGAAGCAGAAAAACCCAATCCAGCATCAAGATTAGGTTCAATGTTAGTAGCACAGCCCCCTTCCCTACTCCCTGGATAACCATGGCTTAAACACACAGATTTCCTCTCACATAAAAGTCCAGAATTGTCAATCTAGGGCCAATATAGTAGCTTTTCTTCATGAGGTCCTTAGGGATCTAGGCTCCCTCTGTCCCGAAGCTCCATCATATAACCTCCATAGGTTACATCATGGCCCAAGAAGGCTGCTCAACTCCAGCCATTGAATCTACAATCCAGGCAGAAAGTAGAAAGGGGCAAGGAAGAAATAGTAAATGGTATTTGCCAGCTCTCTTTTAAGGAGGATTTCAGAAGCTGCCATATGACACTTTTACTTATATCCCATTGGAGCGAACTGAGTCACATGGCCATACCTAGCTGCAAAGAAGGTTGGGAAATTTGGTCTTTACCTTGGCATTGCCCTGTGTCCAGCCAGAAACCAGGAGTTCTATTACAATGGAGGAAATGGAAAATGAATATTGAAATCAGTCTCTGCTGCACAAACTCATCCACTTCTCCTTATTATATTCATTACATTCAAGGAATTTAAGTGAGGTCCCTAAAACCTCACTGTATTCTTTTCAGTCAATAATAACATGACTCAGCATTATGCCTGACATTGATACATATGCAATAAATCTAGGCATTGGGAATGCAAAGATAAATAAGGAACAGTTCTTCCCTAAATAAAAGTGGTATAATTGCTTCTGTGCTGTACCAGTGGTAGTTTCAAAGTATTATTGGATATGGAGGAAGGGATGAGTGCCTTTCTGGAGGGTCACAGTGGATGGTCTGGAAAGGTGTCACAGAGAACAGCTTTTGTTTGGGAACTTGGTGAATAAAGAGGACTTTCTTAGAAATAAGCAGATAGAAGCCAAAAATCAACTGCTGGGTGCATTCCCAGCTATAGGCAAGAGATTCTTGGCTCAAATATGTGGATTCAAGCAAAGAATTAGGAAAAAATGGAGAGGGAAAGTCCTTTGCCTCCTCCCATCTATGTGCACCCAAGGAACCAGAAAGAAAGAATGGAATACAATGGTTATTTTTTAATTTCAATAGTAAAACATGGCTAGGCCATTTATTGCTATAGTCCAAATTTTTCCTCTGAAATATTGGATACTTTTCCTGCTGAAGAACAAATCTAGCATAAGGTTAATGGGCAGAGGGTCCCATTTTCAGAAACAGGTTAAACATACTGTACTGTGGAATAAGCTGATGTATGCATCATACGAAATTTATGCTAAAATAACTTTAAACATCTCATTAGGAGAGTAACCAGAGATCCTGAAAAACAGCTTTAATAATGGCAATAAAAGCAATCTCACCTAGTTTAGTATTACAAATGGGGAAATGAAACTATGAAGTTAAGTAGCCTAGCAAAGTCATGGGGCATTATTATAGAAGGAGCTCAGATTTTCTCATTCCTATGAATGTTTGGTTCCTTCAGTTACTAAACCTCTTTTGCATATGGACATATAGTTATTTCCCACACTACGTACATATAAGGCTTCAAATTACACTTTATTTTCTGTTTTGCTCCAATGTACATTTAAGCTCACATGTACAACCTGAAAAAAAAGAGCCGACTGTGACAAGTCTTGATGTCTTTCATCATGCCTTTGGATAACAATTTAAACAACAGGGACAGTGCTGTTACAAAACTAAAATTATAAATATGGAAGCCATCATATGTCAAAACTGGATGCAAAATATTTTGAAGGCATTGCTTCCTAAAAGAAAACAAACTAACTCTAGTTCATCAGAATCCAGGGAAGAAGAGAAAACCTATCCAGGAATCTGTAGTACAGCTGAGTCTGCGACATGTGACGTGTACCTTCCAGGGGTTGCTTTGGGAGCCTCAGAGAAACTTGGAGTACATCCAAGAGAAAAATACAAGGTCCATATACAAAATATGCTACTCTCAGCAGGAAAAATAAGGGCAAAATAAAATGATGTAAAAGTAGCAGCCGCTTTAGGCTTCTTTGTTCCATGTTGGGGAGGGTTTTTTTTTAATGCTAATAAACTTGAAGGGCCCATTTTGAAATAATTTCATTATGTGACTGTCAAGAAAATGCCATAAAAGTCTCACAGACATAAATAACTGCCACCTTCAATTTGTAAAATGTCTTATTGTCCACTGGTTTTGTATTCTAGAGAGCTTAATGCTTTTTCTCTATCCTTTTACTTTTACTGTTAATTCCCTCTGCTTTTACATTCTTGAGGAAAGGGTTTTCATTTCACAAGTCAGGTAGGGTTTTCTCAGTGTTTTGGACTTTCACATCCTGGGAACTTTTGTTTTTGACTGCTAAGAACCCATCAACCTCCTAGCTAGGGTCTTCCTGTACCCGAGCTGTGCCCAGCTTTCCAGTATAAGAGGTTGCAAGGTGACAAACTCAGTCTGAAGGGCTGGGTGGCATTAAGCATTCGGATCCAAGGTGTGACTACTGCCACTGCCACTCTGTGTGACGTTGGATAACTGACTTACCCACTCTGTGCCTCAGGGGCCTCATTGTAAATTGGAGGTAATGAGAGTGCCTACCTCATGAGGTTACTGAGAGGATAAAATGATTGGCTAGCACATTGTGAGTACTAGGGAAATGTTAGCTATTACCATTATTGCATTCTAATATCCCAGTAAGATATTTACGTTTGTGGCAAATATTCCTTAATATGTTCTTTAATATGATGTGTACTGAAGTGGAGAGTTCAATTATCGAAGTTGAAAGATCTTGGTTTGAGGCTCAACATTGCCACATTCTAAATATGTCAGTTTGGGCAAAATATGGAACCCGTCTGGGCTTCAGTTTTCTCAACCATGAAATGTGCAGGGGATGGGGAGCTGGATAACTTCTCATTTATTCATTTAACAAATATTTGTCGAGCACTTAACATTCATCTCCAAAATCTATGTGATAGTTGTAAGCATTTTATATGGACTCAATATGATCCCAGGTGTTACTTTTGCAAGTAGAGTTGTTTGCCAGGGGTTCTCTCGCATCGCATTTTTCTCATGCAGATGAGCAGTGGAATCAATGTTTCTGTGGCTTAGGGATCTCTTTGGGTATCTGGTGACTGCAGAGCAACCTCTCCACACGCTGACATACACACAGGCCGGACAGAATTTGGGCACAACCTAGGGGCTGGCTGACAGCTTTGCAGTCTATTTGTGGCTCTCTGGGGCCCTAAGAGCAGTGTACAGATTGAGAGTTGGGCTACTCAGATTCTGCCTAGCTAGGGATCCCAGGAATCAGTAGGAAAAGGAATATGGTGGCAGCTACCCATTAAAAGATCAACTGAATAAGACACAAAACACTAACACAGGCAGAAAGATCTCTGTCAACCAGCTGGCAACTCCTGCTACAGGTGAAATCAGGGAATGAAAACTTTTTAAAATCTTTTTGCAAGACTAAGTCTTGCTATGTTACCCAGGCTGGAGAGTAGTGGCGTGGTCATAGCTCACTGTAGCCTCGAACTCCTGGGCTCAAGCACTCCTCCTACCTCAGCCACCCAAATAGCTGGGACTACAGGCACGCACACTACACTTGGCTATCTTTTAAATCTTTGTATAGAGGCAGGATCTCACTATGTTGCCAAGGCTGGTCTCAATCTCCTGGCCTCAAGTAATCCTCCTGCCTTGGCCTCCCAAAGTTCTAGAATTACAAGCGTGAGCCACTGCACCTGTAAGGAATGAAAACCTTAAAAAATGTGGTGTATGTGGGTCATCTAACTCTCCTGCTCAAACCCTCCCATGTTCCCATTACACATGCTGTAGAATCCAAGGTCCTCTCTATGGCCTGCAGGGCTGTACCTGGTGGGGTACCCGGGCCCTCTTATTTCATTCCAACAATGCCACCCTATTGTCTGTTTCCAAACACACGCAGTAGGCTCCCTTTCCTTCTGTTTGGGGCTCTCTTAACCTAGATCTTCTCATGAAGGCTTTCTTATGACTCAGGTCTCAGCCCACTGAATCTAAAGTAGTTCCCAGACAGTCTCTATTGTGTATGTTTCTTCTATTCCCGCCACTTGTCACCATCACAGTTTCCATATTTATGTATATGTTTATTGTTGGTTTCCAACCTGACGGATGTACTTCTCATGAGAGTAGGAGGGACTTTGTCCCATTCCTTGCTGTATTCTCAAGGTTAAGCAGAGTACCCAGCACACAGTTGGAGCTTGATCAGAAGTTGTCAGTTAAATGAATGAATAAATGAATGAATAAATACATGGGTGAGTGAGGACAGTCGTTGGGAAACTTGCCCTCCTCTCCATTCTATTAGGTTGGTGCAAAAGTAATTGCAAAAGTAATTGTACCAATCTAATAGAATGGAGGGGAGAGCAGGTTTGCTGACACCACCAAATGCTGACAAGGCTGTAGAACAACAGGAACTCTCATTCTTTGTTGGTGGGAATGCAAAATGATACAGCCACTTTGGAAGAGTCTGGCCGTTTCTTACAAAAATACACGTACTTTTATGATATGATCCAGCAATTGTGCTCCTTGGTATTGACCCAAATGAATTAAAAACTTATGTCTACACGAAAACCTGCACATGGATATTAACAGCAGCTTTAATAATAATTAACAAAAGTTGGAAGCAACCAAGATGTCTTTCAGTAGGCAAATGGATATATTACTTTTATGGCAAAAGTCTCAATTACTTTTGTGCCAACATAATAATATCATGCTATTAAAAGAGGAGGTGGTGTGGGGTGAGGAAATGCCATTAAGAAAGTCTCAGATGAGTCTCAGCATCAAGATGATGTGGCACACTGAGGAACACAGTACCTGGATCAGCCTGGCTAGATTCAGTCCATATCTCTGTGCTGTCTGGTAAGTTCTTAAGAGTACCATATACTAACTGATTGCACCACTGGAGCTATGGGTAAGTTCTTTAAACTCTCTGCAAAATGGAGGTGATAGTAAAAGTACCTGTTATTGTTTTGAGTACTAAATGCAATCATACATACAAAGCTCTTAGAATAGTGGCTAGCAGGCGGGCACGGTGTCTCATGCCTGTAATTCCAGCACTTTGGGAGACGGAGGTGGGAGGATCGCTTGAGCCCAGGAGTTGGAGATCAGCCTGGGCAACATGATGAAATTGTGTCTCTACACAAAATACAAAAAATTAGCTGAGTGTGGTGGTGTGCGCTTGTAGTTCCAGCTACTCAGGAGGCTGAGGTGGGAGGATGACTTGAGACCAGGAGATAGAAACTGCAGTGAGCCATGATTGCATCACTGCACTTCAGCCTGGGGGATAGAGTGAGACTCTGTCTTAAAAAAAAAAAAAAAAAAAAAGAAATTATTGCTATTAGGTCATCGTTTGGTAAAACTTTAAGCCTCTGCATTCACATCCACCTCTTGCCCCCACCTCATCATCAGCTTTTCCAAATGCTGAGCATTGCCCAGTAAGAGAGGAGCCTGCCCCAGAGGTGCTCAGAATTCTCCCTATGACACTCCCATGTGCTATGGAAATTTCTAGGTTCCTCCCATTTGGCTTTACATCCCTTTCCCTCTTACTAAAGAAAGCATTTTGGAAAACAGGTGAAAGATAAAGTTATTATAAAGATAATCTTGCATCTTTTTAACCTTAAGAACAAAGTGTAAATCGTTAGACAACGTGATTATTTGTCAAATGATCAAGACAAATGAGATTGAAAACCACTGGCCTTCATGGCATGCTTAGCAAGAAAGGGACTGAAAATGGAATGGGTAAGAAAGCCCTGAACCGTAGCTCCTGTGGTCCCAGGAAGCAGTCAGTGACATTACCTGGAAGTGTTACAGAACCAGCTCCCAGAAAGGGACCTTTCATGAGTCCCACCAGGAAGTGACACTGTTTCCCAAAAGTAATAGAGTTGGATCCCTTCCCCTCCACAGGGGAACAGCAAGAGCTGTGTCCTCAAGCAAACGGAGAGAGAAGCCACCCCCTCTGAGATAAGTAGTACATCGTTGACACTTTGTAGGGCTAGCCTTCCTCAGCAATGTAAGTGATGTAAAAAACGGTGCTGAAATATGAACAGCAGTAAGATACCACTACACACCTATCAGAATGGCCAAAATCCAAAATGCAGACAACACAAAATGCTGGGAAAGATGTAGAACAGCAGGAACTCTCATCCATTGCTGGTGGGAATGCAAAATGGTACAGCCACTTTGGAAGACAATTTGGCTGTTTCTTACAAAACTATGTATACTCTTACCACATGATGCAGCGATTGTGCTCCTTAGTGTTGACCCAAATGAATTAAAACTTATATCCACACAAAAACCTGCACGTGGATGTTAATAGCAGCTTTAATAATAATTGACAAAACTTGGAAGCAACTGAGGTGTCTTTCAGTAGGCGAATGGATAAATAAACTAGGGTACATTTAGACAATGAACTATAATTCAACGCTTGAAAGAAATGAACTATCCAGCCATGAATAGACTTGGAGGAAACTTCAAAGAATATTATAAAGTGAAAAAGCCCATCTGAAAAAGGCTATATACTGTATGATTCCACCTATGTGACATTCTGGAAATGGCAGAACTACGAAGAGAGTGAAAGTACCAGTGGTTGCCAAGGGTTGCGAGGAGGGAGGAATGAAGAGGCAGAACGCAGAGAAATTTTAGGGAATCCAAACTGTCCTGTATGATACTATAATGGTAGATACATGTCGTTGTACATTTGCCAATACTCGTAGATTGTACACCAAGAGTGTCAACTATGGACTTTGGGCAATAATGAGATGACAATGTAGGCTCATCCATTGTAATAAATGTAGCCACTCCAGTGTAGGGGTGTTGATAGTGTGGGAGGCTGTGTTGTGGGGGGCAGAGACTATATGGGAGCTCTTTGTACTGTCTATTCAATTTCGCCGTGAAGCTAAAGCTACTCTAAAAAATAAATTCTATTTTAAAAACCCTGTAAATTAAAGCTTGAAAAATCCATGGAGCAGAGATCTGGAATAAGTAGCCCCATGCAGGAAGTCCCATCCCAGCATGTCAGAGTGGTAGACACAGAACATCAGCAGAACAAATGATTCCAGCCCAAAGACCAGAAGAAAAAGACTTATCTTGACCGTCCTTTCCTTAGGGTTCTTTTCTTAGGGTTGCACTTCCTTTGTGAGGAGGGAATAGGAAAATGATAGTCAGACCCCAACAAGTGGTGGTTTGTGATAGAATTGTATTAACTGAATAATAAAATTATATAGTTCTCCCTTCTATTGTGTTCAATTGCACTCTTCATTTTGTGGTCTTTGTAAAACCCCAAAAGGATGTCTTTGGAAAGCCATAGTTATGGATCTATATATCTGAACTGGGTTGTGTGACTGTCTCAGTTTGGGTTCTTCCCAAACCAGACCCTGAGAAAAGAATTTGAGTACAAGTCGTTTATTTGGGAAGTGCAGGGAATACTGGTAGGGAACGGGAAAGTGACACAGGAAAGGAAGCTAGTAAAGCCTCCATTATTATTTTTTTAAATTTTTACTATTATTATTATTTTTGAGACAGAGTCTTGCTCTGTAACCCCAGGCTGGAGTGCATTGGTGCGATCTTGGCTCACTGCAACCTCTGCCTCCCGGGTTCAAGTGATTCTCCTGCCTCAGCCTCCCGAATAGCTGGGATCACAGGCGCCCGCCACCATGCCCGTCTAATTTTTGTATTTTTCAGTAGAGACGGGGTTTCACCATGTTGGTCAGGCTGGTCTTGAACTCCTGACCTCAGGTGATCCACCCGCCTCGGCCTCCCAAAGTGCTGGGATTACAGGCGTGAGCCACTGTGCTTGGCCAAGGCTCCATTATTAAACCAACTACTGCCGTGGGCAATTGAAATGAGGGACGTTCTGAAAAATGGCGTAAAAAACACATCTCAGAATAATTCTTCCTGAGTAGTAAGTGGCTAGGGGAGATAGATTTGGAGGGCTATTGGAGTGGAGACAGGCTGTGGTCATTTCCTGGTGCTTCTCTGCACAAGCATATGTCAGTTAGAATAGCTTCCCATGGTTCCAAAAAGAGCCTGCAGGCCCTAGAGGCCCACACTGGGAGCTCTGTCAGCTGGAGCGTCGGCGAAGACTGTAAGCAGGACGCTGGTAACAGCTGCTACATTAACCACTGCAATCATCCAGGTTCATCTGGTTCCCATCCCAGCCCCACCATTACCAGCTATAAGATCTTCAGCAAATTTGTAACCTTTCTTAAGACTCGGTATTAAAGCTTAAGAATTAACACTAGCTTATTAGGTGGCTGTGAACATCAACTAAAAAATGTGTGTCAAGTAAACCCTGGCACATAGTTTCAATTTATATATATGCTTGTGAGTCTGTGTATGTTTCTGTGTTTGTGTGTACACACAAAGGCACACACACATATTTCTTGGAGTAGTGAGATAAGAGACTGCTCTCATTGAATGTAGCTTTAACAAGGCTCACTTAGACCCGAGAGGGCTACATATTACCGACCACACTGGAAAAGACTGATTTTTATATCAGATCATCACCCCATTATTGAGCATACACAATATAAACAGGATCTCGATTGGCATTCCCAGGGCTTTAAGAAACGAATTTCAAGAAAGTAATACAAGAGAACTTCTGTAGCTGTCAGATGGCTTCCTGGCTGTCTCTGCTCTTAGGCTATGATTTGGTCCTATAAGCAAGACCCAAGTCAAGGTTTTTCACTAGTGGGAGAGTAACTCTCCTCTCCTAGCAATGGAGATGAGGAAACAGAAGGTGCTGTAGCTTTCCAAGGGAACTGTTTATCTCAAGATGCCTCAAGGACCGCCACGTTCTCTTCTCAGTTTGGGGCTGTGGCTTACTCCACTGCTAAAACAATGAAATCTGCCCCTGAACAATAATTGTTTTATGGAAAGAAAAATGTTGTCAAAAAAGAAAATCTTCATTGTATTGCAAATCTCTAAAAGGACCAGATATAAACTGTTGATTGACTGGTGTGCTTATTTTTCAAATGGAAAAATAACACGTTTTTTTAAAAAAGTGAACTTTCATACAAAAGATATTGAAATTTTACAGGTTTTTCTTTTTTTATTGAGATATTATTGACATACCGAGAAAAATCTTGTATTAAAAAAACTTTTTGGCATTAAAAAAGGATGGATAATAGCTGCATTTGGTTGGCTCTAAAATGTTAGGATTCAGAATTTGAATTGGATTTTAAAGCCAATCAATCTTCCAGTCAACATTACTAAAGGTCCAATTGGCAAGAGTATAAACTAAAAGAAGGCAAAATATTTAACAAAAGTTGATGGTTATTGAGTTTTCAAAAGAATGTCACTTTCTAACAGTTGTTCTTGAGAAAGGTTTTGCAATATCATCTGGGTATTTTTAAGTAAAGGACCAAGGTTTGGTTTCTGATTTGATGTAAGGGCAGTTTGAGCCAGAACCAAGAAATGTACTGGTTCACTTTTTACAGTCTCTTCTTATCCTACACTCCTATGGCCTGACTGCAGTGAGGGGTATCCTGAAAAGCTACCAGTTCAGTGGGTCTCCTCTGGGCATTCATTAGTATACCCAGTTTGTTCGTAGAATGATTTCTTTCAAGCCTGGAACCAGAGTTGATTTTTGTACATGCAATTTCTCCTAACTCATTTCAATGTTTTGTTTCTCATGATACATTTTAATCTTTCTTAATTTTAGCCTTTTTACTTAGTCACCCCAATTCTTCAAAATATCTATGCGTGTGATACCCAAGGTCTTATACCCTATTCTGTTCAGAGGAATGACCAGACAACCCAAACTTATAGCTTTCCACTTACAGGCTCACTTAAGCCCTGCTAAAGTGGGACTGAGATTTTCTGATTGCTTCTCTATTGGTCAGAATTTTGATTTTTAATCCCTGTCTGCTGGGTTTCAAAGTTCATGCATTTTCTTCATATCACACACCTCTCTTTTTGGGTGCAAAACTGAAAGACAACGCCTTTATATTTTTGATGAGTGTCTGACTAATGCTGTTGCATCTGGATTGGAAAAGAGGAAATTCATAACAAATGGCCAGCAGTAATCACCTCTAAAGTACATGAAATTGGTTGGGAGAAATTTTCAGAAGCTTTCCCAAAATTTTCATTTACCTATTCTAGTGATTTTGGAGTTTCCCAACATAGATATTTAGGATTTTTAAAATGTTCCTTATTCATTGTATTTGCTTTCATATTTACTTTCATTATCATCATTGAAACATCTTGTTCCTGCTATTTTTTCTGCAAATAGGTGAATTTGAACAACATGAAGGCATAAATAGGCCTCTGTGGGCTGATCTGGGAGCCCTACCATTTAAAAATTGTTTCTAAGAGAAAACATGTTCCAATTCTAAGCAAACAAACAAATTAAAACATAATCCTTTTGTGCATTGGACATGGCTGATTTGTGCCAGGTTAAGAGTATAAATTAGAAGCAAGACTGGCCAAATTCAAATTCCAGCTCTGTTTCCAGCTAGCTGTGTCATCCTGAGCAAGTTTCTTAACCACGTTAAATCTCTATTTTCCTTTCTTCTTACCTGGAGGACATAGTACCTACTGCAGAAGGTTTCAGAGAGGTATGAATGATGTAATGTACATAACGCACAGAGTAAAACTTAATAAATATTAGCTATTTTGATCCTGTTTTTAAGGTCCCATTCAGGCCCCTGACTTTAGTAGGAAGGTGAGAAGGAGGAAGGCCAGGGTCTAGGCTTTGCTTCTGGGGCCACAAGTCCTTTCTAGCATGCAAGCCAATAGTTTATTACAGAAAGACTTGCGTCATAAGGATTCCCTGTATGACCCTGAAACGTTTCACCATCTTCTGTGCCTGTTTTTTCTTCTTTAGGATGGATGTCAGCAATAATAAAACCTTCCTCTCCTTAACTCACAGACCTACTGAGAAAATAAAGGAGAGACTCTCTGCTCGAGGTCTTTGAACTAATCAATTCCACATAAGGTGTCATGAATCCCAGACTTGTGAAAATTCACATCTGTAGTCATCCATTTTCAGTGAGTGAAGTGGGGAGGGGGAGACCAAATTCCAGGGAGTACTGGAACCCTTGGCTCTGGATCTGTGCTTGGGATTTTGGGCTCCTCACATTCCAATACTTACAAGCTTCAGTTGTATTAAAGAACTCTGGAGACAGATTGACTTGAGGTCTGGCCCCAGTTTTGCCACTTATCAGCTATGTGACTCTGAGCAAGCCACTTAATCTCTCAGAGATAATATCAGTAACGCCCTCAGACGGCTGTCAGGATGAAATGAGGGGGTGCACACAGCATATTTAGCACAGTGTCCAACACAGACTTCATGCTCAAAGTGTTAGATTTGATGATGATGATGATGATGATGATGATGATGATAATGATAATTTTTGTTTATTTACTGCTGAAAAGTGTCCACCCTTAAATATCACAACTGTTTATTATTCTTTTCTTAGTTGCTCTGCTGCTGCAGTGGTTTGAAACACAGGCTCAGGGTCTCCAAAGATATTCCCTTCTCTAGTTTCTGATAGAGTCATTTTGAAACTATTGCCCTAATTAAATCGCAATGTTGGTTCTATATCTATTGTCTGTTTCATAAGCCACATAATTGTTAAAAGAGACAGGATGCTAAACTTATCTTTCTACATTTTCTTCTTTCTTTCAAAGTAATGAGTTTTCTGATTGTTTTAAGGAATTAATCATGTTGGCAGGGCGTGCAGATTGTCATTTTGATGGATCCTCATAGTATATGACAAGATTTGACAAAGAGTTTTCAAAAATCATTAGGCTTGTCAAAATTCTATTCTGTGCTTTGTCAAGAGCCACCATCCTATACTGTACATCTGAGAGTCTGTCAGATAACAAACAGTTGCCACAGCTGGAGTTGGTTTGTGCTCCTCAGGTCCTCTGCACCAACTCCAACCTGAAAAACTACAAATTTGTATCTTAGAATTCCAGGTAAGATTTCATTTGAAAAGTGGTTCACGGCTAAAACGCTTGTGCTTTTCTACATGCATGTCTTTCTGTAGACTTTGACAGGAAATCTATTTCTAGACTGGGAAAAACATTTTAATTAGCCATTTGTAGTGGGTCAGAGGAGTAAAAGAGGAACAATGGGAAGTCTAAGAAAAAAAGGGAGGTAAGTATAGACAAATAGACACAGCACACTGGAGTAGAAAAATACTTTTTTTTTTTTTTTTTTTAATCAGACACGGTCTCAATCTGTTGCCTGGGGGGAGTGCAGTTGTTACTGGTGGAAGGTCTTGACTACGAGTTGTCCAGGTTCTTGGTGTTTGGAACGAAGAATTGGACAAAACACACAAACAAAGCACAATGAAAGAATGAAGCAACGAAAGCACAGATTTACTAAAACAAAAGTACATTCCATGGAGTGGGAGCCTGCTCCAGCAAGCGGCTGAAGAGGCTGGTTACAGAATTTTCTGGGGTTTAAATTCTCTCTAGAGGTTTCCCATTGGTTACTTGTTTACACCCTATGTAAATGAAGGAGTGGCCCACGACCAGGCTGTTTGGCCATGGGAGGGACCAATCAGAGGCTGAAGTGAAATTACAATGTTACACATGAAGAATTGGGTAGTCTGATTGGTTGTGGGAAGGGACCAATTGGAGGTACTTTTCATTTTTCATCTACCATGCAGTGCAAGGGGAGTAGCCTCTGATCCTTTTGTTACTTGGGTGTGGAGAGGTGGGGTTTTCCTTTTGATTCAGTTCTAGGAAGTCAGCAGCGTGATCTCAGCTCACTGCAGCCTCGACTTCCCTGGGCTCAACTGATCCTCCTGCCTCAGCCTCCCAAGCAGCTGGTACTATAAATGCATACCACCACGCCGTGATAATTTTTGTATTTTTTGTAGAGACGGGGTCTTGCTATGTTACCCAGGCTGGTCTGGAACTCCTGGGCTCAAGTGATCCACCTGCCTCAGCCTTCCAAAGTGTTGGAACTACAGGCGTCAGCCACTGCACTGGGCAGGAAAATACATTTTTAAATTTTTTTTGTTAGATATAAGTTTAACATATCCATGAGACCTGACTTCAGCTACCTGCACCTTAAGAATAGAAACTGGATTTTAAACTCAGTTTTGTACATTATGAGGAACTGGTCAGGTAGAGGTCCAGACTGGAACTGGAGCTGGTTGGAACCAGAAGCTGAAAAACTGGTATGTTACTGGTCTTCTTTCCACCTCTAGTCCCTGCTTGCCTTTGTTAGCTTCATGTTCAGACAGGATTTCATGGTCCTTAGCTAGTGATCCTGGGGGAGAGGGGTAGGAGAATAGGGATACAAACGTAGACTTCTTTCCCAACTTTACTAGGAAGAGTCCTAGGCCTGGCCCTCATTGGCCAAAATTGAGCCATGTGCTCACCTCTCAGCCAATCCCTGTGGTTAGGGGAATAAAGCGCTTTCATTGGCCATTTCTGGGTCATATGTTCTCTCCCGGAGCTCAGGTGGGTGATGAATTCTATTTAATGTAGACCTCAGAGCAAGAGAGGGGTGTTATCCCAAAGGAAAATCAGTGCTATTCCCAAGAAACAAAACGGTTGGTATAAATTACATTCCTGAGGCTATACCCTTTCATACCTGCTCCTGCTCACCCTCAAAATTCCCAAAAGAGAATTTTGTGCAGAAGCTGTTAAAAACACTAGCTTTGTGTTTAAATTCTGTTATTTGTACTTATTAGCTTGGTGTGTCTCTGGATGAATGATTTAGCCTTTTTCTGCTTTAATTGTCTCATTTCTAAAATGAAGATAATAATAATAGTGTTCACTTCATTGGTTGCTGAAAAGATGAATTGAGATTAGGCTAAAGCAACACTTGAATGGTTAGACCAGTTAAGAATACAATCAATGTTTTCTGTTGCATAGAAGCTCTCTTAACTACCTTCTACCTAACCCATCCATCTAATTCAACCCAACTCTCCATTCCCTCTTAAAATATACAGCCACTTTTGACATGCTCATGGCATGCTAAGTATCTGGACATGTCGGTTCCCGCCCTTTGAATTGCAATTGGCCCAAAACCTGTTTGTTTGTGCTGTACTTGTTATTATAATCACATAATACTAAACCAATGACCTGTAAGTGCAAAAGTGCTTTTTGTGAAACTTCTTTTGAATGCTTTGTTAATGTTTTCAAAAGACTTGATAAAAGTGAATTGCTAAAAAGAATTGCTACAAAATTAGATATTGGCAAAACTTTATAAAAGATTGATGAAAATTATAAAGCTCTAGGGAGAGTCTTCACACAAAATGATTTATTAGTGTGGTTTATTCAAGAAACATAACACAGAACTCTAATCAAAGACTTATACTAAAATAAAAGGCTTTGTCTGTAGAATATCAATTGACTGATGGCTGTACATACAATTATGTGTTTTAAATCTAAATATGCCTAAAATTATTTATGAGTTTTTCTTACGATTCCATGCTCTAGCTATTTTTTCAATTAACTAAACAATAATGAGTTCCAAGTGCTTTAAACAGATAGAAAATGCAATTTGCTGTATTATTATTACTTTCAGTCATTGCCATCATTTTTTAACCTCCCACTCATTCTTCAGCCGTTTACAATCTGGCTTCTATAACCACCACTGTCTTGAAACTTTTGTATAAGAAATTGCCAAACTCAATTCCCTACCTGCTTTTTTAAACAATGCGGTTTCTCAGAATTCTGCTTCCCCTGAAAGTTCAGACTCCAGGGGACCACTTCCAAATACCCCATAAAGCTGAAGAACTAGAAAATCTAACTGGTCTTTCAGAGATTCAATTTTCAGCTACTACTAGTACCACCACTGAAAATCCATGTGGTACAGTCACTGGGTTCTTGTCCACTGCCGTAGTGATGCCCTTGCCGGCCAAGGTAAGTGCACAGGCCTCTTGTTTGGCCTCCAACATTCCAAGTCCTGGGCTTGCACTCAGATACTCTGTCATGGTCCCTGCAGCATGTCCACCATGCTATGGGGCTTAGGAGTAGAGGGACAGCTTTGGCCACACGCCAGGACCAGCCCTCTGGATGCTAGTGCAGAGCCTGGCTCACCTCTTGCCTCATGGAGACTTCCTTTTGGGGCCCTTAATGCCTTTCTCTCTCAGTAGAATTCTATTAGGACAATATCAGTGTCCCAAAGAAATTTGCGAGGAAAAATTGTTTAAGACTTTAAAATGAACCGTAAGATTACTGAGTGTCTTTATCTTTATCTAGCACACCTTTCTGGATTATCTGATTCTATGGGACCTCTGTGACTTTCATTGTCTTTGAACAATTTTATAACTCTGATTTGTAAACAACTGATAGGAATGTAAATGTAAAATCCGTGTAAGGACAATTGATTCCCCTTCTTTTCAAAAGAAGCCAGTTTTGCATCTATTTGTAAATTCATTTTAGCATTCATGGTTGACCTATATATGTGTGGTACTTTGAATTTGCCTTTGAACTCATTGCAACATCTTACTGGTTCCCTCATTAATTAGGGAGTTAAATAAAATTTTGACAAATGTGCATCTTACATTTGTATGAGGGTCATGATATATTTAAATATACATGATATATTAAAGCATTATTCTTTAACAGCTTTTCATACTCCTGATCCTCCAAAGGGCAGCCTTTGTCAGACCAGAGTTCTGTTACACCCTCCCCCAGGACAGTAGCTGCCATCTTTCCTTTTATTTACACCACTAAGAGAAGCCACCTACATAAGTCTTTCTAGAATAGAGAATGTTTGCAGCAAGATGATTTACTGTTTCCAAATAGAGAAGCAGCTGGCAACCCTTAAATGGCAACTTCCCTCCCTCAGGTTCCTTCTACCCAGGCACCTCCCTCCCAAACTCATTTCCACATCCTGCATGAACCTGTTCATTTGTATCCTGATGTCACCCTACTCTGTCTACTCTCCAGCTCTTTTAGGGCGAGGACATGTCTTACTCATCATTCTGGTCTCCATAGTGCTCAATACTGTCCCTTGTTTATAGTAGGTGCTCAGAAAAGATTTGCTGGATTTATTCCATGTTGTAGGGCAAAGAAAAATAGAATGGAAGACTGTTAGAGCAACAGTCTTAAAATATAGTATTAGGCTGCTGGAATTTTAGCATAAAAAAGAACCTTAACAATCTTCTAGTGGATATGATGAGAGGGAAAAGGGGGTCTGGTAGCAGTTCACAAACAGTTGCTCCAGATGCCCCTTCATAACACCACATAGTCACTGCCTCTCTTCCTACTCCTAGGGACCAACATGTCCCTACAGCCCTATGTGACTTTCATTGTACTTGAATCAGGAGTGAGCATTTATAAAAACAAGACTAAAACTTTGTATCATATCAAATCTGGGACATGCTGAACTAACAAGGGCCAAGTGATTATGAGACAAATAACCTTGTACTTACTGTGCTGAGAATTCTAGATAAAGGAAAAGGTATTCTGTAACACCTTGATATTCCTTTTAGCCAACACTCAGTGATCCCAGAGGAGATTAAACATATCACCAAGGGCCAGGTGCAGTGGTTCACACTTGTAATCACAGCACTTTGGGAAGCTGAGGCTGGAGGACTGCTTGAGGTCAGGAGTCTGAGACCAGCCTGGGCAACATAATGAGACCTCATATCTACAAAACAAAAACAAAAACAAAAACCCTGGGTATGGTGGCATGTGCCTATGATCCTAGCTATTCAGGAGTCTGAGGCAGGAGGACCACTCGAGCCCAGGAGTTCAAGGCCACAGTGGGCCATGATCATGCCACTGCACTCCAGCTTGGGAGACAGAGCTAGACTCTGTCTGTAAAGAAGAAGAAAAATACTACCAAGATTATTCTGTTTTTCATGAAGCCAACTCATAATGTCATCAGTTTAATATAGGCTAATTTTGGATTTTCCAACTTAACACCAATGGGAAATTCAATGTTTATGTTTTGTAAACACATTTCAGCATCAGAAGAGGAAGAGAAATGAACTCCCAAGATAATAATTATGTCTAACTGAACACTTTGATGTTCAGCCAAGACTAATAGGAACACACCTGTACTTGAATAAGCTGGGTTCCCTGCTCACTTCATCGAGGGAGAACTCATACCTTAGAAAAACCATGGAACTTCTCAGTGTGAGGTTGTCAGAAGGAACTTATTATAGGATTGGGGCATGCTTGGGTAATTTAGGGGTGGGTCTAATGAAGCAAGGGCCCACTCTAGAATGGGTATTGTCAGAAGGTTGGGGGGGCAGTCCTTCAACTGGGCATCTCAAAAAATATTCTCTCTAGAGCAGGGAAAAAACTATAATTGGTAAAGAAGTAGCAGTCACTCATTTTGGCCTAGAGAGGGGAATGTTTAATATTTTATGGGCTGCACAGTGACCATGTTTTGTCTCACTTTATCATGATCTCAGAGTAGCCTTGGCTGACACTGAGGTCTTGTAATATTGTTTCTATTCAGTAGGAGAACATGGCCTGGCTTTGAGCATCTGCCCAGTGCTAGGATGTTCAAGGCTGCTTTCTCGGCACTAACTGTGCATGCACTAAGTACTTCACACACATTATTTCATTTAATTCTGAAAACTCTATTAGGCAGATATTGAGTCCCATTTTACAAGTGATAAAATAGAATCCTGAAGAACTTAATGTTAGCAGTGAGTAAACAGCAGGCAGTCAGGACTAGTAGTACTGACCCCAAAGTCCATACACTATTAAGCTACCACCTGTTTGAGCCTGAGCTGCCTTAGAGATAAGGAAAGGGCAGAGGGCATGCATGTGTGAGAAAGCAAGCTGGACTACAGGGCCTTGGCACTTGGCTTTTTGTTCCCCTGCTTGTGCTGTCTCTGGGACTTCAACATTCCTTAGATCAGTCACCTAACACTGCTGTCCTCCCCAGTCCTCGACCCCCAGCTCTCTGCTCCAATAACATTCTCCTCCTATCCATTTGGCTACCTCTACTTGCCTGATCACACCTTGGGACTTGCCATTTCTCCAAATGGGCCACCTCTAGAAGTTAAAATTGTGAACTTCTTCTTGTATCAGAGCATCTAGTACGTACCCACAAAAATTAAAAAATAAAAAAAATTAAAAGCGTCTTATTAGTCTACCTTTTTCATGATCTTATGTCCATTAAAATCATTCTTCCCCTTTCTTTCTCCTTCTTGACTCCTCCCTATCTTCTAAGCCTGTCACCCCTCCTGGCTTCATTTTATCTTCTTCCTATTCCACCTTGGCCCATATGGTGCATCAATGAATTCCCTAAATCTACCTAAATCCCCTCACCTCCTTGACTTTCTGGTAGTTCTCAACCCTGCCTTAATCATGATTTTGATTTAGAATGCTTACCCTGTGTCAGACACTGTTCCCGGCTCTTTTTGAAGATTAATCCGTTTAATCATCACAACCTATTCAGCCCACATCCTATGGGCTAAAGTCAGTCATGTACTGCATAACAATATTTTCGTCAACAACTAACTGCATGCATGACAGTGGTCTCATAATATTAGGATATCATATTTTTACTATACCTTTTCTATGTTTAGGTATGTTTAGATACACAAATATTAGGTTGGTGCGAAAGTAATTGAGGTTTTTGCCATCACCGCAGTTACTTTCGCACCAACCTAATACTTAGCATTGTGTTACAGTTGCCTACAGTATTCAGTACAGTCACATGCTGTACAGGTTTGTAGTCTAGGAGCAACAGGCTCTGCCATACAGCCTAGGTGTGTAGGAGACTGTACCATGTAGGTTTGTGTAAGTTAACTCTATTATGTTCACACGATGATAAAACTACCCAGCGATGCATTTATTAGAATAAATATCCATCGTTAAGTGATGCATGACTGTACCCTTACACTCTCATTTTGCAAATAAGGAAACTGGGGCACAGTTGTTAAATAACTTGCCTGATGTTAAACAGCCACTAGGGGGCAGAGCCAGAATTTGAACCCAGGCTGTCAAGCGCCAGAATTCATGCTGGTCATCAACACACTGTGCTGCCTTACCCATTGTACTCTGCTGACAGCCTTCTCTTCTCTCTTCTTCACTGCTGCAAATGGCTATATAAACCTGCATGGTCAGGGCTTGCAGGAAGTCTCACTTCACTCACAAAGCTAAGTTCATCAACTCCTATCCCTTCTACACCAAACTTCTCTGCATGCTTACCTGGTCTCTTCCTTACTCTTTGCCCTTGGAGTATGTAGTATGTAGTATGGCGAGATGCACAGAAAAATCAAATAACTCAATGACAGTAGCCCTGATCTGTAATTAAGTTATTAGATTTTTCTGTGCATCTCGCCATACTACAAGCCAACCACCACTAAACATCCATGGGTTGGAAATAGGTAGAGCAATCCAAGGGTGTGCTCTACCTAAGATTTCCAACCCATGGGCTCAGTTCCTAAGTCAGTGCTTACCGAGCCTGATAGCACATAAAATGCGCCCATTTGCACAGCAAGTAGAGAACAGAATTTTTGTCGTTCCCCCAAATGAGCATTTATTAAGCCTGAGTGACTCCCTGGGCACCACTGGAACTACCCAACTCTAGCCTTCCACCCTCACCCACCCTGCGTGTCTGGCCTGACTGGCAGAGGTAAGTCATGACTCGTGTGGCTGAACTTGCACTAGCCTTTTCTCTCTGGGGGTTGAACTATGTTCTTGTCTATGTCCAGTGGCTAGAATTTTCCTTCATCCCTGGATGAAGGAGAAACTTCTTTCTCCTGGAACCAAAGTAATGCCACCCACCTTGTAATGCATCTTGTTGCTGCCTAAGGACTACTGTGGCCACATCCCACCTATGGGGACTGACCATTCTGATCAGTGGGTCAACTTTTTGTGTGTCACAGATCCACTTAAGAATCTGATGAAGGTTAAGAAGAACGCTTTACTGATATATGTATCATTTAAGCAAATATCCTGGAATTTTGCAAACAAATTTAAGGACTTACAGATTTCCCTGAACTTTTTTTGCAAAACTACTCATTTTTGTAACCAGTATAGAGTCTCGTATGGGGCACTTAGTAAATGTTTGTTGAATTGAACTGCATGAACTAAATCTCAATTCAGCAATCCTAAATGCAGAAACAATTACACACACATACACACACACACACACACGCACACTAGTTATTTGTTTTGTTCCAGAAAAGGACTTAAAGTGGTTAATATTTAGACATTTGCTTCTTTAAAACATCTTCACAAGTATTGAGACTCATTAGAGACAAATTCCTTTTCCACTTAATTTAACAAAGGCTCAGAATTTTTTTAAAGAAATAGTATCAGAATACAAAATGAAAAAAGCAAATCGCCCAAAACCAGTAAAAGACGTAAAACTGACTTATTTGTAGTTTGCATATTTCTTATCAGAGTGGTTCTTAGTCCCCTCCCTCTTGCCAAATTCAACAAAGCCATTGTTAACAGTGACTCAGACCACATTGACTCCAATGAGGGTTGGCTGTGGGCCACACATATACTTGGGGATCACGGCAAACTTTCTGGGGAGAGGCCATAGTTTAGAAGAAGGCCTCTGGGGGATTCTGATATCTCCGCCTTTTTGTATCCCCACTCTCATTAGTGTCCTAAGATAACAAGTGCTACTCAGTCATTAACTCAGTTGGCTTATTGGGCACAGAACCTTCTGTTCCTTTGTTGATCTGGTTAGGAGAGCAGGCTTTAAATCGTGAATTTGAATTTTGGCTCTATCACTTGACCTCTCTGTGCCTCAGCTCCACTGATATCACCTGCCAAAAGCCATCTCTTCCCTCTTTGGTGCTAACAGGACACAGATCTGTTCAGATATTAGTGTGATGTCCCTTGACCTCTGGTATTCCTATACCCTATCCGAGCCCTAGGATATGAATCATAATTGGTCAAAAATACTCATAGAAATCTTATTCCTTTTGGTCAGGGATTAGTCTAAAGGTGGGCTTGCAACCCAGTTATGACCAGAGAGATGGAAAGTCAGCTGAGGTAAGTTGGGAACATAATCCATACCAAATATAAGGCAGATCCTTAGGAGGAGAAAATCCTTCCTTGTTCTTCCTGCCTAGATGCAAACATGATCCTGGAGGGGCAGCAACTGCCTTGTGGCTTGGAAAGGAAAGTCAACATGCTAAGAAGGCAGGAAGGGAAAACAGAAGGAGCCTGGTAGTTGTTTGTTGTTGCTGTTTGTTTTAGAGTCCAGTAGTTTAATTGTATAGTGCAGTTTCTGTATCAGCTCTGGACTTTGGACTCCTTATTCAGTGAGAAAAATAAACAATTCCTTTGTCAAGCCCCAGTAAATTTTGTTATTTACAACTGAATGCATTCTTATCTGATATACTCAGTTTATAATTTATAAAGTGAGGATAAAAACAGTACTAACCAGAAAGGAAATAAAGTTACCCCTGTTCACAGAGGACATAATCTTATATTTAGAAAACCCTAAAGATTTCATTTAAGAAATCCAAACTGTTGAACTAATAAATGAATCCAGCATAGTTACAGGATACAAAGTCAATGCACAAAAAAAATTGTATTTCTTTATACCAACAGTGAAATTAAGAAAATAATTTCCTTTTTAATAGCATAAAAAAGAATACAATACTTAAGAATAAACTTAACCAATGAGGAGAAAGGCTTGTACATAAGTACCAAACATTGCTGAAAAAAACTAAAGAAGGCTTGGCTAAATAGAAAGTCATCCATGTTCATGGATGATTATTGTTACGTTGGTAGTACCATCCAAAGCAATCTATAGATTCAATGCAGCTTCTATAAAAATTTTGATGCTACTTTTGGCAGAAATAGAAAAGCCCATCCTAAAATGCATATGGAATGTCAAGGGACGCCAAATAGACAAAACAATCTTGAAAAGAACAAATATGGAGGGCTCCCACTTCCTGATTTTAAAACTTACTACAAGGCAACAATAATCAGTAGTAGGTTACTGACATAAAGACAGTGAAATAGAATAGGAAGTCCAGAAATAATTTCTTGCATGTATGACCAAATAATTTTTTTTTTTTTTTGAGACGGAGTCTCTCTCTGTGGCCCAGGCTGGAGTCCAGTGGCGCGATCTCGGCTCACTGCAAGCTCCGCCTCCCAGGTTTACGCCATTCTCCTGCCTCAGCCTCCCGAGTAGCTGAGACTACAGGCACCCGCCACCATGCCCAGCTAATTTTTTTGTATTTTTAGTAGAGACGGGGTTTCACCGTGTTAGCCAGGATGGTCTTGATCTCCTGACCTCGTGATCCACCCACCTCGGCCTCCCAAAGTGCTGGGATTACAGGCGTGAGCCACCATGCCCGGCCATGGCCAAATAATTTTTGACAAGGGTGCTAAGATAATTCAGTGGGGGAAAGAGCAGATTTCAAAAAATGGTGCTGGGAAAACCAGATATCCACCTGCAAAAGAATGAAGTTGAATCCTTATCTAAGATCATACACAAAAATCAACTCAAAATGAATTAAAGACCTAAATTAGGACCCCAAACTAATAAACTCCTAGGAGAAAACATAGGGAAAAAAACCTCATGACATGGATTGGGTAATAATTTTTTGCATATTACATCAAAAGCACAGGTAGCAAAAGAAGAAATAAAATGTTTTTCATCAAAATAGAAAACTTGTACAACAGCAAACAATATTATCACAGACTGAAAAAGGCAACCCATCGAGTGGGAGAAAATAATCGCAAATCATGTATCTGGTGAGGGGTTAAAATCCGGAATATATAAAGAGTTCCTACATCTCAACAACACAAACAACTCGATTAAATATGGCCCTTAATTACTTTAATGGACTGTAATTAATTTACTTAATTGGAGAACTTGAACAGACATTTCTCCAAGGAAGATGCACAGATAGCAATAAGCACAGAAAGAGAGATTCATCACTAATCCTTAGGAAAATGCAAATCAAAACCACAATGAGATGCCACTATAAGGTTAATGGTAAACCATTGGCAGTACCCAGAAGGAGAAGTTAAGGGTCTAATCTCTGCTCTGGCTGCTGTGTGGAGGATGGACTGTGTAAGGGTAAGAGTGGAGGCAGGGGGACTCATTGGGAGATTGCTGCAAAGATGAGGCCGGACATCATGGTTTCAACTTGGGTGATGAGATGTAGGGTTGTGGTTATATTTTGGAGGTAGAGTCAGCAACATACATGGCTGGACTCAATGCAAGATTTTAGGGTGAGGGAAAAATCAGAATAAGCTCTAAGTTTTGTACCTGAGCAATTGAGAGTATGACAGTGCAGTTTGCCAAAAAGAGGAAGGTTTAGTGAGGAAGCAGGTAAGGGGCTGACTGGTAGGGGAGAGAGAGGAGTAGAAAAGTAGATAGCTTTGTTTTGGTTCTACAAAATTCAGATGCCTACTAGACTTCCAAGTTGATATATGATTCTGGAATTGGGGCGTTGAGAATTGAATATCATAAATATAGAGATGGTATTTGAAGTCAAGGGAGAGAATGCAGAGAAGAGACAGGGCCAAGGATAGAAATTTGAGCTACCTAAAAGATAGAAGCCTGACAGAAAGGAAGAACAAAATAAAAAGGCTGAGAAAGAGTGGCCACTGAGTTAAGAGAAAGTCCAGGTAAGTGATCTTACAAAGGCTCAGAAAAGACTTTCAAGAATGACAGCATAGTCAACTGTTGCTGAGAGGTTGACTAAAATGTAAATGAAAAGGAGCTAGGCTTTGGCTAGATGTAGAGTATCTACATCTTGATAATGACCTTGATAATGGAGAAGTGGTAGAGATAAAAACCCAACTGGACTTAATTGAATACAGAAGGGGAAGTAGGGAAGTGAGGATATCAAATATGGACATGTCTATATAGGAACTTTGCTGAGAAGAACTTTGTGGTTGATTGGATGTGGAGGGTGAAGCAGAGAGAGAGAGACCATAAATCTCTCCCACAGTTTTGGTCTGTGCAACTGGGTGGATCGGAGGTGCCAGTCACAGAAGCTGGGTTGTTGGGTTGTTGGTTCAGGATGCTGGGAGGCTGGGGAGTTGAGAGGGATGGGTGCCTTCAGCTCCACATCTACCCAGGGCTCTTTGGAATTTTTATGAAATGATGGAATCCTTCCTTCTTGCTGGGCTAAGGCACATGGTCATTAATTAACAAAGATTAATTTCACAAAAAAACATGTAAGAGCCCAATAATTTACACATGGGTTTTAATTTGGGTGCATTTTAAAAATGTAAAATAGCAAAAGGCAAACATGAGCTCTTAAATCCCCTCTGCTGTGCTACTTCTGAGATTAAGAAATCACTTCTTAACTATTAAGAAATACTCTCTAACACAAGCAATTTTCTTTAAAAAACAGCAATCAGCATATGCTGCTTTCAGTTGTTCAAATGAATTAGCCTCAATTTATAGACTCAGTACTGGAAATTATTCCAGAATTACTTACTCTAAATAAGTTATTAAACATAGTTAAAGATTAAATTAAAGTTGACTTTTATAAGTTCGGCCAGCAAAAAGGACAAAATAACCTCTTTAATAATTTTTAATTTGAAAAATACTTATATGTAAAGACCACCCCTTCTCCAATTCCTGAGATTACTCTGCCAATTTTACAAGAGTTTCCTGCTTCTAACTGCTATGGATTTCTTGTTTTTGAAACACATAAGTTATATTCATCAAAGAGATGAATATGAGTATCTTATATTTTAAAAGCTGGAAAACAATTTCAAAAAATCATAATGCTTTTCCTGCAATAATGTGACAAACTGTAAAAAGAACATTTAAAAATTATCAGTATCCCTGGAGAGGAGGAACATTTAGTTTTAGATCTTGCTGATGATTGAGAATTTCTTTAATATTTATTCTTGTAAAAATAGATACTCCTTTTTACCACATTGTTATAAAAATGCTCATTTCAGCAAATCATTTTCAAAGGAAGAACAAAGTGAACCCTGGAGAAGGTAGATACTTCCTTTCTGAAGTTTAGGGAGAAACTTATTCTTACTGCTGGTGATTACATTCTGAGAAACACACGGTTGAAACCGAATGTTCATTTATGATTCCTGCTTCTCTTCCTTCATTTTCATCATGTTCTGTCACTGCTCAAAACCTTATTTGATAAGCTGTGTTTTTAAACCTGATTTAAAATTTACAAGGAACACAATGGTATACAAAGAAACATCCTCCGTTACCTCCCCAGCCAGCCAGTTCCCCTTCCCAAAGATAATCAATGTTTTCAGTTGGTCATGGATTCCCCCATCCAGATAGTTTATGCATTCACACACAAATACATATACACCTGCATAGGTATATCAATTACTCTTTAAAGATAACTTTATAGTTTGAAGTAGTTTATAGCAAATATTTCAATTTTTTTTGTGACATCACAAGAAGTTATAGAAATGGTAATCTTGCATTAGCACAGCATATAGTCAATAGGCATATAGTCAATAAAAATGATATTGGTATAATGCTACAAATTCAAATATAAACCTTATTCTATACACTTATTTCTACCCATCCTATTTTTCCCCCCAAATAATAGCATGTTGTACCTTTTGTGCTGCATATTGCTTTTCTAAATTTAACAATATAACTTGGAAATTATCTCATCAATACACAGAGCTCTTCCTCAGTCTTTATTATTATTATTATTATTATACTTTAAGTTTTAGGGTACATGTGCACAATGTGCAGGTTAGTTACATATGTATACATGTGCCATGCTGGTGTGCTGCACCCATTAACTTGTCATTTAGCATTAGGTATATCTCCTAATGCTATCCCTCCCCCCTCCCCCCACCCCACAACAGTCCCCAGAGTGTGATGTTCCCCTTCCTGTGTCCATGTGTTCTCATTGTTCAATTCCCACCTATGAGTGAGAACATGCGGTGTTTGGTTTTTTGTCCTTGCGATAGTTTACTGAAAATGATGATTTCCAATTTCATCCATGTCCCTACAAAGGACATGAACTCATCATTTTTTATGGCTGCATAGTACTCCATGGTGTATATGTGCCACATTTTCTTAATCCAGTCTATCATTGTTGGACATTTCGGTTGGTTCCAAGTCTTTGCTATTGTGAATAGTGCCACAATAAACATACGTGTGCATGTGTCTTTAGAGCAGCATGATTTATAGTCTTTTGGGTATATACCCAGTAATGGGATGGCTGGGTCAAATGGTATTTCTAGTTCTAGATCCCTGAGGAATCGCCACACTGATTTCCACAATGGCTGAACTAGTTTACAGTCCCACCAACAGTATAAAAGTGTTCCTATTTCTCCACATCCTCTCCAGCACCTGTTGTTTCCTGACTTTTTAATGATTGCCATTCTAACTGGTGTGAGATGGTATCTCATTGTGGTTTTGATTTGCATTTCTCCGATGGTCAGTGATGGTGAGCATTTTTTCATGTGTTTTTTGGCTGCATAAATGTCTTCTTTTGAGAAGTGTCTGTTCATGTCCTTAGCCCACTTTTTGATGGTTGTTTGTTTTTTTCTTGTAAATTTGTTGGAGTTCATTGTAGATTCTGGATATTAGCCCTTTGTCAGATGAGTAGGTTGTGAAAATTTTCTCCCATTTTGTAGGTTGCCTGTTTACTCTGATGGTAGTTTCTTTTGCTGTGCAGAAGCTCTTTAGTTTCATTAGATCCCATTTGTCAATTTTGGCTTTTGTTGCCATTGCTTTTGGTGTTTTAGACATGAAGTCCTTGCCCATGCCTATGTCCTAAATGGTAATGCCTAGGTTTTCTTCTAGGGTTTTTATGGTTTTAGGTCTAACATGTAAGTCTTTAATCCATCTTGAATTAATTTTTGTATAAAGTGTAAGGAAGGGATCCAGTTTCAGCTTTCTACATATGGCTAGCCAGTTTTCCCAGCACCATTTATTAAATAGGGAATCCTTTCCCCATTGCTTGTTTTTCTCAGGTTTGTCAAAGATCAGATAGTTGTAGATATGCGGCATTATTTCTGAGGGCTCTGTTCTGGTCCATTGATCTATATCTCTGTTTTGGTACCAGTACCATACTGTTTTGGTTACGGTAGCCTTGTAGTATAGTTTGAAGTCAGGTAGCGTGATGCCTCCAGCTTGTTCTTTTGGCTTAGGATTGACTTGGTGATGTGAGCTCTTTTTTGGTTCCATATGAACTTTAAAGTAGTTTTTTCCAATTCTGTGAAGAAAGTCATTGGTAGCTTGATGGGGATGGCATTGAATCTATAAATGACCTTGGGCAGTACGGCCATTTTCACGATATTGATTCTTCCTACTCATGGGCATGGAATGTTCTTCCATTTCTTTGTATCCTCTTTTATTTCATTGAGCAGTGGTTTGTAGTTCTCCTTGAAGAGGTCCTTCACATCCCTTGTAAGTTGGATTCCTAGGTATTTTATTCTCTTTGAAGCAATTGTGAATGGGAGTTCACTCATGATTTGGCTCTCTGTTTGTCTGTTACTGGTGTATAAGAATGCTTGTGATTTTTGCACATTGATTTTGTATCCTGAGACATTGCTGAAGTTGCCCATCAGCTTAAGGAGATTTGGGGCTGAGACGATGGGGTTTTCTAGATATACAATCATGTCATCTGCAAACAGGGACAATTTGACTTCCTCTTTTCCTAATTGAATACCCTTTATTTCCTTCTCCTGCCTGATTGCCCTGGCCAGAACTTCCAACACTATGTTGAATAGGAGTGGTGAGAGAGGGCATCCCTGTCTTGTGCCAGTTTTCATAGGGAATGCTTCCAGTTTTTGCCCATTCAGTATGATATTGGCTGTGGGTTTGTCATAGATAGCTCTTATTATTTTGAGATACGTCCCATCAATACCTAATTTATTGAGAGTTTTTAGCATGAAGGTTGTTGAATTTTGTCAAAGGCCTTTTCTGCATCTATTGAGATAATCATGTGGTTTTTGTCTTTGGTTCTGTTTATATGCTGGATTACATTTATTGATTTGTGTATATTGAACCAGCCTTGCATCCCAGGGATGAAGCCCACTTGATCATGGTGGATAAGCTTTTTGATGTGCTGCTGGATTCCGTTTGCCAGTATTTTATTGAGGATTTTTGCATCAATGTTCATCAAGGATATTGGTCTAAAATTCTCTTTTTTGTTGTGTCTCTGCCTCGCTTTGGTATCAGGATGATGCTGGCCTCATAAAATGAGTTAGGGAGGATTCCCTCTTTTTCTATTGATTGGAATAGTTTCAGAAGGAATGGTACCAGTTCTTCTTTGTACCTCTGGTAGAATTCGGCTGTGAATCCATCTGGTCCTGGACTCTTTTTGGTTGGTAAGCTATTGATTATTGCCACAATTTCAGAGCCTGTTATTGGTCTATTCAGAGATTCAACTTCTTCCTGGTTTAGTCTTGGGAGGGTGTATGTGTCGAGGAATTTATCCATTTCTTCTAGATTTTCTAGTTTATTTGTGTAGAGGTGTTTGTAGTATTCTCTGATGGTAGTTTGTATTTCTGTGGGATCAGTGGTGATATCCCCTTTATCATTTTTTATTGCATCTATTTGATTCTTCTCTCTTTTCTTCTTTATTAGTCTTACTAGTGGTCTATCAATATTGTTGATCCTTTCAAAAAACCAGCTCCTGGATTCATTAATTTTTTGAAGGGTTTTTTGTGTCTCTATTTCCTTCAGTTCTGCTCTGATTTTAGTTATTTCTTGCCTTCTGCTAGCTTTTGAATGTGTTTGCTCTTGCTTTTCTAGTTCTTTTAATTGTGATGTTAGGGTGTCAATTTTGGATCTTTCCTGCTTTCTCTTGTGGGCATTTAGTGCTATAAATTTCCCGCTACACACTGCTTTGAATGCATCCCAGAGACTCTGGTATGTTGTGTCTTTGTTCTCGTTGCTTTCAAAGAACATCTTTATTTCTGCCTTCATTTTGTTATGTACCCAATAGTCATTCAGGAGCAGGTTGTTCAGTTTCCATGTAGTTGAGCGGTTTTGAGTGAGTTTCTTAATCCTGAGTTCTAGTTTGATTGCACTGGGGTCTGAGAGACAGTTTGTTATAATTTCTGTTCTTTTACATTTGCTGAGGAGAGCTTTACTTCCAACTATGTGGTCAATTTTGGAATAGGTGTGGTGTGGTGCTGAAAAAAATGTATATTCTGTTGATTTCGTGTGGAGAGTTCTGTAGATGTCTATTAGGTCTGCTTGGTGCAGAGCTGAGTTCAATTCCTGGGTATCCCCCACTGTCAACATTAGATCAACGAGACAGAATCTTCCTCAGTCTTTTAAAGGTCTCTGTAGGGTACTACTGTATGAAAAATCAATTTAACCAGATTTCTATTGGTAGGATTTTTAGTTGTTCCCAATCTTTTGCATTTACCCATAATTCCATGATGAATAATTGTCTGCATAAGTATTTTGCACATATCTCTAGGAAAAATCCTTAGAAGTAAGATGGCTGGATCAAAGGCTATGTGGATATGTAATTTTAATATTGCCAAATTAGCCTCCAGAAAGATTTATCAATTTACATTTTCCCCATCTCTGTGTGAGAGAATTCTTATTTCCTCAAACCCTTACTAACATAGTTTACTAACCTGACAGAGAAAACAGGGTATCTCAGTTGGGATCTAATTTTTACATATTTTTCTTCTTATGAATAAAGTTAAGCATATTGTTATATGTTTAAGGGCCACTTGTATTTTCTTTTTTTGCAATAGGCTATTCTTTTCGCCTGTTCTTCTACTGGATTTTGAGGTTATTCTTATTGGTTTGAGGAAATCTTTATATTTTAGGAAAATTAACCTTCAGTCTAGAGTTTCAAACATTTCCCACTAATTTGTTGCCTGTCTTTTGGAAAATGGAATGTAATAATCATTTCTTGACTTCTGGGAATTTTTTCATACTTATAATGACTTTCATACCCAACATTTATAAAACTATTCTCCTAACTTTGTATCTAGTACCTGCAAAGTTTTTTTTTTTTTTTTTACACTTAAATCCTTAATTTATCTGGGATAAGGTATGAGGTATGACTTCAACTTTATTGTTTTGGAGATGGCTACCTAGTTGTCCCAGACTTAATAATTAATCTCTCTTCTTCTTACTGACTTAAAATGTCACCTTCATCACATACTCAATTCTTATATAGTTTTACGTCAATGTATGGACTTTCTATTGCATTTCATTAATATGCCCACCTCACACATCAATGTCTGTAAAGAAAACTGCACTATTTAAAAATTATTATAGCTTTATAAATATGTTTTAATGTTTCTCAGAAACTTATAATTGTTTGCAAGCACCTACTCCTATAGTTTCTGTATAGCTTGTCCCCAAGGCAAGTCCTCCCCAGTCTAAGTTTATTATCCATAGCCTTATTGTTGTGTCTTTTCTCATTTTATTCCTTTTATTTGAAACACTCTGTCTACTTTTCTTTTCCAAATTCCACTGTCGGTTTGGATTGTGATCATGACTTAGGTGGAGATCTCCCTTAGGTAGGAGCTAGAGAGGTAGACATGGGAGCAGGTAGGGTTGATCAAGGCAATAACTTTTTGTTAAGGAGATTTCAGGAACAGTAGATGATAAGGACTCAGAATTATGTTAGCTTTAGAGGAGCAAGCAAACATTACAAGCCAAAAGTTCATAGAGTTGAGAGTTGGCATATTTGAGAATTGGGAAAGAAAAGTCACATATCCATATAGTCAGATTAGTTAGGCTGTGACACCTGCAAGCAGAGCACAAGAACTTGAACCAGATATTGAGGTAGAATGTTTGAAACTAGTGCTCTTGGTATATGTGCAGAGAGTTACATGGCTCAAGTGTCACTGAGATGATTTCAAGCAACCAATAGACATTCTAAGACAGAGGGAGAGAGAAACAAGAAAGTCAAGGGTGCATAAGAGAGGGTGATCATAATAATGGAACTGAGCCTCCAAACCACATAAAAATATAAATGATGACATGGGACGTGGGGAAATAGAGAGTGAAAGAATGATGAGCTGAATGCACTGGAGCTGCTGGGAAGACAAAGCATTGCTGTACATGGGTACTTGAGGAAATGAGTTGGAAACAGGAGGTGGTCATCAGAGAGAGGGTGGAGTGCTTCAAACTGAGACTATGGAGGTTGTAGCAGAGACTGCTATGTATTCACAAAATCCATTTCCCTTACATGCTGAGCTGTAGCTATACTAAATTTCTTGCCCTCCCTTGCATGTGGTTGGGGGTCTTGTGACTGAGTTCTGGCCAATGGAACATGGACAAAAGAGATGCACTCCCCTTCCAGATCTGGCCCATCAGAACTCCTGCATGCACCTTCACACTCTTTTGCCCATGTCTGTTAACTGAAGTAGGGAATTTCAAAGGGTCATATGTGGAAAATTTTGAGGATCCAGGGCATGGCAGGGCCTCAGATGAAAGGGATCTGGCTCCTGAATGACTATATGAAAGATTTACCACCAACCAAGAACATCCTCATTAGGCTTCATACATCAAGCTACTGAGATTTGGGGGTTTGTCGTGGCAGCTAGTGCTATATTACTCAGTCCTGAAATGATGCAGACGTTAACAACAAGGTGTGGAGGATAACCATGTGGTTTTATGAGTGTCTGATCCAACTGGAGACTTGGAAGTTTGTTGAAATATATTTGTAACTCACAAGGCTGTGGAAACCTGGAATGGGAAGTCCTGGGGAACCATTTTATGGGAGTCCCTGGCATGTTATTTTGGACTGAATAACTTAGACAGGCATATGTAGTGCTGAGGCAGGTGAGAGAACTTGGGTGAGAACAACCTTGCCAGTAGAGGATGTGATTTCCAGAAAGATGGGGTGACAGTTTCTTGACAGAGCCTAGAAAAGGGAAGTATCTTAGAAATAATGGCAAACTCAAGGCCAGGGGAACAAGAATAGGACCAGGATGAATCCATGGGGGAGCCCCTGAAGAAAGTTTACATGAATAGCTTTTCCTTTGGTTGGTGGGAAAAGTACTATTTAGTAGATGGTTTATTATAAATAAACTCTTTTATTTATTATCAGCTATTTGAAGTATTTTATGCGTCCCTTATTAAAGCCTGCTGCTTTTTCTGAGTTGGTATTGAGAGTGGAAGTAAATGATGGGGTCCTAAACTGAAACTCCATGTTTACATGTGCCTCCTGGTCCCTGCAAGGAGAGTGGATTAATTATCCATTAATTAGCAATTATCCATGGTGGGAGTGATGGGTGGTGCAGTCCAGGAATTATGGCCTGTGAACAGTACAAAATGAGCATGGAACCACAGTGAGTGAATAACAGCAGGACAACCATGAAATTTACAGGCATGGTGATCAGGTGACTCTACGGGAAGAGGATATAATTCAATCCCTCCCCTCTTTCTCAAATAGATGCATAGGAAAAAAGCACGGCGGCATGTCCATAAACCTAATCACTATTTCTGGATTGTGGAGTTGGGAATAGGAAGGATTTAATGTTCTACTTTGTACATTTCCAAATTATCTGAATTTTATGCAAAAATACTTTGATATTGATGAAGTGTAATGTAGTTTAAACGGTAAAGGAAACTCAAATTCATAGAGACAGAAAGTAGAATGGTGGTTGCCAGAGGATGCAGGGAGGGGGAAATGAGGAGTTATTTAATGAGTATAGAGTTTGTGCAAGATGAAAAAGTTCTGAAGACTGGTTGCACAACAATATGAATATACTTAGCACTACTGAACTGAGGCTGGGCACTGTGTGGCTCATGCCTGTAATCCAGTCCCAGTACTTTGGGAGGCCAAAGTGGGAGGACCACTTGAGGCCAGGAGTTGGAGACCAGGCTGTGCCACATAGCGAGACCTCATCTCTACAAAAAAAAAAAAAAAAATTAGCCAGATAAGGGGCAGTCCCAGGAGGCTGAGGCAAGAGGATCACTTGAGACCAGGAATTCAAGGCTGCAGTATGTTATGATTGTGCCACTGTAATCTGGCCTGGGCAACAGAGCCAGACCCTGTCTCAAAAACAACAACAACAGAACAAAAAAAAAAAAACCCACTACTGTACTGTACACTTAAAAATGGTTAAGATGATAGTTTTATGTTATGTGTATTTTAACACAATTTTTTTAAAGGTAAAGGGGTTCTCTCCCTCTCCCTCTCCCTCTCCCTCTCCCTCTCCCTCTCCCTCTCCCCTTTCTTCGGTCTCCCTCTCCTTCTTTTTTCGGTCTCCCTCTCCCTCTCCCCTTTCTTCTGTCTCCCTCTCCTTCTTTTTTCGGTCTCCCGCTGTTGTCGAAGCTGGACTGTACTGCCGTGATCTCGGCTCGCTGCAACCTCCCTGCCTCGGGCTCCTGTGACTATCCTGCCTCGGCCTGCCGAGTGCCTGGGATTGCAGGCGCGCGCCGCCACGCCTGAATGGTTTTTGTATTTTTGGTGGAGACGGGGTTTCGCCGTGTTGACCGGGCTGGTCTCCAGCTCCTGGCCTCGAGTGATCTGCCTGCCTCGGCCTCCCGAGGTGCTGGGATTGCAGACGGAGTCTCGCTAACTCAATGCTCAATGGTGCTCAGGCTGGAGTGCAGTGGTGTGATCTCGGCTCGCTGCAACGCCCACCTACCAGCCTCCTGCCTTGGCCTCTTAAAGCGCTAAGATTACAGCCTCTGCCCCGCCGCCACCCCGTCTAGGAAGTGAGGAGCATCTCTGCCTGGCCGCCCATCGTCTGGGATGTGAGGAGCCCCTCTGCCCAGCCGCCCTATCTGGGAAGTGAGGAGCGCCTCTGCCCGGCCACCCATCGTCTGGGATGTGAGGAGCGCCTCTGCCCGGCTGCCACCCCGTCGGGGAGGAAGTGAGGAGCGCCTCTGCCCGGCTGCCCCGTCTGGGAAATGAGGAGCACCTCTGCCCGGCCGCCCCGTCTGGGAGGTGAGGAGCGCCTCTGCCTGGCCGCCACCCCCTCTGGGAGGAAGTGAGGAGCGCCTCTGCCCGGCTGCCCCATCTGGGAAGTGAGGAGCGCCTCTGCCTCGCCGCCACCCCGTCTGTGAAGTGAGGAGCGCCTCTGCCCGGCCGCCACCCCATATGGGAAGTGAGGAGCGCCTCTGCCCAGCCACCCGTTCTGGGAGGTGAGGAGCGCCTCTGCCCAGCCACCCCGTCTGGGAGGTGAGGAGCGCCTCTGCCCAGCCACCCCGTCTGGGAGGTGAGGAGCGCCTCTGCCTGGCCGCCACCCCGTCTGGGAGGAAGTGAGGAGCACCTCTGCCCAGCTGCCACATCTGGGAAGTGAGGAGCGCCTCTGCCCGGCCGCCCACTCTGGGAAGTGAGGAGCGCCTCTGCCCGGCCGCCCACTCTGGGAAGTGAGGAGCGCCTCTGCCCGGCCGCCCACTCTGGGAGGTGAGGAGCGCCTCTGCCCGGCCGCCCAGTCTGGGAGGTGTGGAGCGCCTCTGCCTGGCCACTCCGTCTGGGAAGGGAGGAGCGCCTCTGCCCGGCCGCCCCGTCTGGGAGGTGAGGAGCACCTCTGCCTGGCCGCCACCCCGTCTGGGAGGAAGTGAGGAGCGCCTCTGCCCGGCTGCCCCATCTGGGAAGTGAGGAGTGCCTCTGCCCGGCTGCCACCCCGTATGGGAAGTGAGGAGCGCCTCTGCCCGGCCGCCCCGTCTGGGAGGTGAGGAGCGCCTCTGCCCGGCCACCCCATCTGGGAAGTGAGGAGCGCCTCTGCCTGGCCGCCACCCCGTCTGGGAGGAAGTGAGGAGCGCCTCTGCCTGGCCGCCACCCCGTAGGGGAAGTGAGGAGCACCTCTGCCCAGCCGCCCCGTCTGGGAGGTGAGGAGTGCCTCTGCCTGGCCGCCACCCCGTCTGGGAGGAAGTGAGGAGCGCCTCTGCCCGGCTGCCCCATCTGGGAAGTGAGGAGCGCCTCTGCCCGGCCGCCACCCCATATGGGAAGTGAGGAGCGCCTCTGCCTGGCCACTCCGTCTGGGAGGTGAGGAGTGCCTCTGCCCGGCCGTCACCCCGGCTGGGAGGAAGTGAGGAGCACCTCTGCCCGGCTGCCCCGTCTGGGAGATGAGGAGCACCTCTGCCCGGCCGCCCCGTCTGGGAAGTGAGGAGTGCCTCTGCCCGGCCGCCACCCCGTCTGGGAGGAAGTGAGGAGCGCCTCTGCCCGGCCGCCACCCCGTCTGGGAGGAAGTGAGGAGCACCTCTGCCCGGCCGCCCCCTCTGGGAAGTGAGGAGCGCCTCTGCCTGGCCGCCACCCCATCTGGGAGGAAGTGAGGAGCGCCTCTGCCTGGCTGCCCCATCTGGGAAGGGAGGAGCGCCTCTGCCCAGCCGCCACACCGTCTGGGAAGTGAGGAGCGCCTCTGCCTGGCCACCCCATCTAGGAGGTGAGGAGCGCCTCTGCCCGGCCGCCCAGTCTGGGAAGTGAGGAGCGCCTCTGCCCGGCCACCCAGTCTGGGAAGTGAGGGGCGCCTCTGCCCGGCCGCCCTGTCTGGGAGGTGAGGAGCGCCTCTGCCTGGCCGCCACCCCGTCTGGGAGGAAGTGAGGAGCATCTCTGCCCGGCCGCCCGGTCTGGGAAGTGAGGAGCGCCTCTGCCCGGCCGCCCGGTCTGGGAAGTGAGGAGCGCCTCTGCCCGGCCGCCCCCTCTGGGAAGTGAGGAGCGCCTCTGCTCGGCCGCCCCGTCTGGGAAGTGAGGAGCGCCTCTGCCCGGCCGCCCCGTCTGGGAGGTGAGGAGCGCCTCTGCCCGGCTGCCACCCGGTCTGGGAGGAAGTGAGGAGCGCCTCTGCCCGGGCGGCCCCGTCTGGGAAGCGAGGAGCGCCTCTGCCCGGGCGGCCCCGTCTGGGAAGCGAGGAGCGCCTCTGCCCGGGCGGCCCCGTCTGGGAAGCGAGGAGCGCCTCTGCCCGGGTGGCCCCGTCTGGGAGGTGAGGAGCGCCTCTGCCCGGCCGCCCCGTCTGGGAAGCGAGGAGCGCCTCTGCCCGGCTGCCCTGTCTGGGAGGTGAGGAGCGCCTCTGCCCGGCTGCCCTGTCTGGGAGGTGTACCCAACAGCTCCGAAGAGACAGCGACCATCGGGAGCGGGCCATGAGGACGATGGCGGTTTTGTTGAAAAGAAGCGGGGGAAGTGTGGGGAAAGGAAGGAGAGATCAGATTGTTGCTGTGTCTGTGTAGAAAGAGGTGGGCATAGGAGACTCATTTTGTTCTGACTAGGAGAAATTCTTCTGCCTTGGGATGCTGTTAATCTATGGCCTTTCCCCCAGCCCCGTGCTCTCTGAAACATATGCTGTGTCAACTCAGGGTTAAATGGATTAAGGGCAGTGCAAGATGTGCTTTGTTAAACAGATGCTTGAAGGCAGCATGCTCTTTAAGAGTCATCACCACTCCCTAATCTCAAGTACCCAGGGACACAAACACTGCAGAAGGCCGCAGGGACCTCTGCCTAGGAAAACCAGAGACCTTTGTTCATGTGTTTATCTCCCGACCTTCTCTCCACTATTATCCTATGACCCTGCCATATCCCCCTCTCCAAGAAACACCCAAGAATGATCAATAAATACTTCATAAATTAAAAAAAAAAAAAAAGGGTAAAGGGGTTCTTTAAAGTTTCAAGAGGCAGAAATCAGTTCACCATTGGAGTGTAGCCTAGATCCAGATAAAAGCCTTCAAAGTAGTTAAAGCCTATATACTGTAAGCCGCTGAGAATTCGTAATCTTCTGAAATTTTTAAACCTTATACTTCTCAGTGAAGGAAAATGAGAGCCAGTGAAAGTACCTATGGAGATTTTTCATGAAATATGAAACTTCATAGTGACCACAGTTTTCGGATATGAAAAAAAAATCTAAAATTTGTTCCTTGGCATTATTTTCATCAAAATCCTGAAATCACTAATTCATATAAGCCCTGATGTGCAAAACTTTGTGTAAGTTTATTGTTATGAATAATTCATCAAGTAGATTTGTGAGTAAGGAATATTACCAGGGCTAAAGAAGGGCCACAGGTAAATTCATTATAATAAAGGGACCAATTAGTCAAGAGGACATAGTAATCACATCTGTTTTTAAGGGTCGTGTGCCTACCCATGATATTCTAATTTAGAGCCACCAACAAAACCATCTGATTGGAGTCAGGGTAGGAGCAGTTCTTGCAAAGCAGGCGATGCTAAGTAGAAAAAACAATAGATGCCTATTAGAGAGATGCTTGGTTTGACCAGTTCAAGGATATGTACAGAGACACTGGTACAGAATATTTGACATCAGGATTATTCTGGGAAATCCAGGGAATACCTTAAACAAAGCTGTACTACATCCTTTCCTGTCTGCTTTCAATGATGATTACTATTGGTATTTGTGACAGAGCAGAAGCTGTCAATTATAATCCTGAAATTGACATTTTAACTTATTTTTCAGGAACAAACCAAATAAACTATTTTATGATAGGAGAAGTATGGCTGATTAATGATGCCATTCGTTTGATAAAGCAAACAGGTTTTTGAAAATATATATTCATTTGTTTAATTAATTAATGTATTTATTTAGACACAGGATCTCACTCTGTTGTCCAGAGTGTTGGCGTGCAGTGGCATGATCTCAGCTTACTGCAGCCTTGACCTCCTGAGATCAGGGGATCTTCCCACCTCAGCCTCCCAAGTAGCTGGGACTACAGGCACATGCTACCACGCCTGACTAATTTTGTTTATATTTTGTAGATACAAGGTCTCACTATATTGCCCAGGATGGTTTCAAACTCCTGGGCTCAAGTGATCCTCCTGCCTTGGCCTCCTAAAGTGCTGGGATTAGAGGCATAAGCCACCATACCTGGCCTTTTAACAAAGACAGTAAACTTTCTGGTACTCAGGGAAAGTGACCTTTTGCAAAGTTGCATCCTTTGTTATGTTTCTAGTTGGTTCACATTTCTGTTATTCTGAATCTATAATATCTAGGTTTTCTGTGTGACATGTTGAAGGGAATACATGAGTGTATAGTGAAACAAAAAGTGTGAAAAAGTTTAGATTACTTTTTTCTTTTTTACTATCCTAATTAAAAACCAGGCAAAAGATCTGAATACATATTTCTCAAAAGAAGACATACAAATGGGCAACAAGTATATGAAACAAATGCTCAACATCTCTGATCATCACGGAATTGCAGATCAAAACCACAATGAGATACCACATCATTCCAGTTAGAATGGCTATTATCAAAAAGATGAAGACTAACAGGTGCTGTCAATGATGCCGAGAAAGGGGAATGCCAGTACACTGCTGCAGGGAATGTGAAGTAGTACAGCCACTGTGGAAAAACAGGATGGAGGTTCCTCAAAAAACTAAAAATAGATCGACCTATGATTTAGCTGGGTATATATCCAAAAGAAAGGAACTCAGTATACCGAGGAGATGTCCGCACTCCCATGTTTATTGCAGCGCTATTCACAATAGCCGAGATTTGGCATCAATCGAAGTGTCCATCAGTGGATGATTGGATTTTTAAAAATACCATATACATACACAATGGAATGCTATTCAGCCATAGAAAAGAATGAACTTCTGTCATTTATGACAACACAGATGAACCTAGAGGACATTATGTTAAGCGAAACAAACCAAGCACATAATGTCACTCATATGTGGAATCTAAAAAAGTTGATCTCACGGAAGTAGAGAATAGAGTAGTGGTTACCAGAGGCTGCAGAGGGTAGGAAGGAGGGGCTGGGGAGAGGCTGATCAATGAGAACACAATTACAGTTAGATAGCAGGATAAGTTCTTGTGTTCTATTGCATAGTAGGGTGACTACAGTCAACAGTAATGTATTGCATATTTCAAAACAGCTAGAAGAGAGAATATTGAATGTTCTCACCACAAAAATAACAAGCATTTGAGGTGATGGATATGCTAATAACCTGGATTTGATACACATGTATTAAAGCATCACACTGTACCCCATAGATATGTACAATTGTGTGTCAGTGGCACATACTTGTAGTCCCAGCTACTTGAGAGGCTGAGGTGGGAGGATCACTTGAGCCCAGGAGGCTGCAGGCAGCCATGATTGCACCACTGCACCCTAGCCTGGGAGATAGAGAGAGGCCCTGTCTCTTTAAAAACATAAATAAAATGATGAAATGAAACTGAAAAGTGTGAAAAATTGTATTGGGTTTTATTGCCATATTTATCAGACAACAATTACACAGCTTTATTTCCACAGAAATTTCTTTGCCTTTAATGTGTTTTCACATACATTATCTCTGTGATTTAATTCAAAGGTTTTCTTCCTCTCCAGATTTCAGGCATTGTGCTTAGCACTGTGGGGACTTAGCTGACTAAGTGCCAGTCTTTGCATTCCGTGTGATTGCAGCCTCATTGGTAAGAGTACATAGTACATATAAAAACAAGATACGATAAGAAAATCATTTGCATCACCACTTTAGAGTTCTAGTTGGCAGGAAAGGTTTGGAATACAGCTTCATGTTTACTTAGGGTTTAATGTGTCTTTGGGGTAAAATAAAGAGACATTTGGAACTGAGGGCTGGACATGAAAACATTTCTACAAAGAGTTTCTGACTCTCTCTCTGTTTTTATAGATAACCCTCTTTATTCCAAAATCTACTTAGTATTTGCCCTCTTCTGTTTGTTAGAAGAGCTTGTTTTGCTGAAGCAAATGTCTTATTTAGAAAAAGAAATTGTCTAGAAAACTGTTCCACCAGTGTAATTTCCATCCTCTCTGAATGATAATTTATTTTTGCAAAATCTTCTCTTTTAACATTTGATCACCTGCTGTCTTTGCATTATTATGTAACAGTTTCAGGCTTGTATATCTCTTATATCCCAACTCCAGGGGAGAAGGTGGACCTTATTCCTTTTGAAAATCCTTCAGTGCTTATTGCATCACTTGGTGACAAGCAGATTATACACATGAAACAAGAATTTGCTTAATAATGAATAAATGGATGAATTAATGACTGCTAGAAGCTTGACAATTTCAAAGCTGTCAGTAAACCTTTTCAATTTATGTGGATTATATTGTAACTTGTTTTATAATAAATCAATCTATATGGAAGATTCTCATATTTAGGAATATTTATATTTTGAAAATATTAATTACAGGAAAGGCAAGACAAATTTCTTGGGAGTAGGGAGATGTCCCCAAAGTTAAAAGTGTAAAGATGTAATGAGTCGTTGGGAACAAGAGCGGAAAGAAGGAAAGGAAATGTTTCAGAAAAGCTGATGGCCAGCAGGCGTGGCAGTTGTGTGAGGGTAAGGGAGCTACATTGGCCAACTAAGGAGGTATGTATTTCATCAGATGTCACAAATAACAACAACAAAAAAAACCCATTTGATAGCTTAAAACACAGTTTATTTGTCTCATGTCTAGGGGTAGGCAGTCCAGGGCTGGTATCATGGCTCAATAATACCACCAGGGTCCCAGCATTGTCTCATTTTCTATCCTGAGCATATAGGCTTTCATGCTCATACATTTTATCTTGGGCTTTCAATATGATTGCTACACCTCCAGGTCTCACATCCAAGTTCACACTCACAAAAAAAAATAGTGTGTGTGTGGGCAGGGAGAACAAAGAACAAAGGAGAAAAAGGATTTGACTTTTTATTCAAGAAGGGGTAGCTTCTCTGGGGACTTCTACCTATATATCACTGGACAGATCTGTGTGACATGACCACCTCTAGCTACAAACAAAACTGGGAAATTGGATATTTTCAGCTTCCTTGAAAAAAATTGAGCTTCTCTTAGTAGGGACAAAGAGTAGGGGTGGGCATGAATGTTGGGTCAGCAACCAGAATCTGTCAAAGCATGACTAGATGATAAGAGTCACCTGGTTAGGGAAGATGATAACCAATTACGCAAGTGGAATTTACCCAAGTGACCAGCCCAGGTCAGGAGAGAAACACTCGTACGGGGAAATTCCATGGCTGGGAGACCCACTGGAAATTACTGAATTAGTAATTATTGAAGTGATTAAGTGCTTAAGAGCAATGCTGTGGTCTAGCCTGGTCTGGCCTTGAAAATAACCCTTAGAGACATCTAATGAAAAGGACTGATTCCTTGCTTTCCAGAAGAGCCCATAAAGAATGTTCTTGCATTGAGTGGTAGCGGAAACAACGGCAGAATTAGGAAGCAATATGGAAAGGTTCCATAAAGACTTGATTGATCTCTGTGTTAATTTATAGCATCATAAAAGTTTAGAGGTTGAAGAGACCTTAGAAATGATTGTAATACATTATTATAATAATCTAAACCTTCATTCAACAGGAAGAAGACTAAGGCATAGTGAGGTGATGTGACTTGCCCAGAATAACCCAGACAGCACCAGGTCTCAGCCTACTAGCTAAGTATCTTAACTCTCAGTTCAGAACTATTTCCACTCCAATGGTTCCTCTAAAGGCAGCATCAGAATCACTTAGAGCACTGACAAAAATTCAGATTCTTGAGCCCAATCACCAACGTATTAAATGTGGCCATTAGGAATCTGAATATTGAATTGGCACTGCATGCTGTTCTGATGAAGAGCCTGAGCTGAGAATCATTTGTATCTTTCTAAATTCCTACCCTTAGGAATTTCTGTCCTGAGGTTTCTCTACATGCTTGTAAACTTGCGTTCATCTCTAACAGGGTGTTGGGCTGAGTCCTACCTGAAGGAGAGCAAGAGTGTAAAAGCTGGTGTTTCAAAACCATAACCTAAAGAGCAGTTTCTTTGTCTAGTGGCAGTGGAATTTTATCACTGAGGAATACTAAAGAATATTCCACTTGGTGTTGAGTCATCCTATTTCATTAAGACCTACCTTGAAACGTAGATGATTGCAGTTCGAAATAATAACACTCAATATCTTGGCCATTGGACAAGCAAAATTTAAACTTTCCGGGAAGGAACTAAACAAGTAAAATTATAGCTTGATTTATGGATCTTTTCATTAAAGGAAGTAAGACAAAGCACTTTACATATTGGAAGTATTAGATGGTGGGTAGGAATTTAGGTTTCCTGTCTGCTGTCCCTGTAAAAAAGGTTTTAGGGCTTCCCCCTCTTCCCAGCCTGTAATGTTTCACCTCCCAATTTCAAATGAGTTTTTTCCCCTCATCATTTCTTCTCTGCTTTATTACTTGCTGTCTAGACAAGTGCTAGCAGGTGTCAACATTGCTTGAGGCCTGGCAGTTACAGGATAATTGGAAGAACTTGCATCTTGAGAGGAAGTTCAATTCATTTAATTGAGAAATTAAACCAATGGACTTTTATCTCATTTGGCTTGTGCAATGGTCCCTGAAACTGGCTGATTATCAGAATCCTTTGGGAAGTTTTTAACATATTTTTTGCTGTTGATTAATTAATTTCAATTATAAAAGTAGTATATGCTTTTGGTTAAAATAATTCAAATGGTACAAAGGGTGGAAGATAAATGACCTCTCCTCCACTTTGCACTTACTAGAATAACCCCACTTTTAACACATTATTGTGTCTTGCCTTCCAAAAATGTTGGCACATAATACAATCATATGCATTTTCATTTTTTTTCTACAAATATGATTACCCCATATTTACTGTTCCGTAACTTGCTTTTCCAAACCACAGTATCTCGGCTACTTTTTACTGTAGCACATCTAGCTCTACTTTATTCTTTGAAGTGGGCACATGTTTTTCATTCAAGTGATTCTGATTTAGTGGATTAGGCCAGACCTAGAGATTTATGCTTTTGAAGAAGCTTCCCTATGATTTTGAATGTAAGCCAGTCTATGAACTAGTATTTCAAAACCACTGTCTTAGCTCATGTGACAAAACATGTTTTAAGATAAATAATTTCCATGTTTGGCTGAATCTTTTCCTCACTGAATATTAGAAACTATGTTTTCTTTCCTGTTGCCTAATAAGAAAAAGAAATGTAAGACAAAATTGCTCCCAAAGAGATTCTTTTAAAGACACAAAATTCTACTGTACACACAAGGAAGAAAAGTTTCCTTGGCAACTGGTGGCAAGTATGGAAGATAATAGATGGAATTTATCATAAGAATAAGGCAACGTTCTATTGAGAGCATGTCAGAGTGAGGCAGTGTAAACATGGTACTCACAGGTCTGCATGCAGAGCCCAGAATGAATGCCTGATGTTCATAGATAAATAGATAAATAATGGCAAGGTAGTTAAAATTAAATAATCTTTTTTTTTTAAGCTGAAACTATGTTCTTCTACCAAAATAATCTTTACCTTGAACTTGGGTTCTGGTGAATTGCCTTAACTATTTTTTTTCTGTCAAGGGATAAAGACTTCATTTTTGAAAAGAGCTATTTAAAGCTGTTGGTGGGGATTTTGAATAGTTTTCTAGGAAACAATTACAAGTCAATAAGCCTGCCAAGGAGCTTCTCTGGGCTCTCCTGCACTAGGCGGCTTGTCATCTACCAGCAGTGAAACGTGTTTTTCTACAGGATGAATCTTGGCCAAATTAAGACTTGCCAAGAAGACTAATTAAAGCAATATAAGTTAGAGTCCATTTTCTCCCTTAGGAAAGATTATGAATAGTATGGGGGAGGGGGTATGAGAATATTGGATCTTTTAAATTCCTTAGCTTGAAGAGGCACCTGCCCCTCCAAGCTGAACATCTCCCCAGCATGTGACAAGTAGCAGAAATGATATGTTCCCAAGGCATGAAGATTAAGCTTTTTAAAAACTGCATTATATTTTCTAAAATAAAAAAACTCGAACAAAACTCAAAAGAACTTTTAAGCATAATTATTTTTTGTCATGTATATATAGGAACAACTGGAATAGAAGCTGACTACTTTGAAAGAACACCCTTAGAGATTTCAGTTTGATTTTTATCAGCCGTGGGGCTATCCCATTTTGGAAACTATCACTTTAAGAAGTCAAACTGCATGAGAATGCATATTATAATTATGATAACTTTGGGAAAACTGCATAGTTTACTTTGTACTTCCAGGTTGGTTTCTAAAGAAGCATTAATTAGTTAATATATTTATTAGTCACTGTATCAGTTACATTTCTTTGGTTACGGTTAAAAACCAACTCAGGTTAACTTAAGGAAAATGGCATATATTGAAAGACAACTGCATAGCTTTACAAAATCAAAGGATGCCTCTGGAAAGAAGCAAGCAGGAAAGCTCTGGAGATGCCACAAACAGGCCCTTTTGGGCACTGTCATCAGGATGACAGCTCCAACCACTTTCCAGCCTTGTGTCCCTCTGTTCAAGGTGCAGATTCCTGGGGGAGAGTTGGATTGGCCTAGTTTGGATGACAGCATACCCTTCAACCACTCCTTCTGCTTGATGAGCTATCATGGCTCAAAGTCCCAGCAGAACCACATTGAATGGGAGATGGACAGTTACCTCCCACAAAAAAGTTGGGTGCGTGTGACAAGAGGAAAGGGGAAGAAATGCTGGGCAGGCAAAAACCAGATCAGGCCACTGCCATCACCTAGTATATCAATTATTACATTGAGGAGCAATACCCAACACTATTGGGAACTGGAGAGATTGTGCTTGTCTCTCCCCACCTTTGAGGTGGTGAGTCTGGAGACTGGTGGTCTCAGGAGAAGCTCAACAAATGCTCATGATGCATACACGTAGAAAGACTGTGGAGAGACCAGAGGTGACCTATACCCTGGGGAAGTGAGGACAGCCAGAAAGAGCAGTGGGGATAGGAACCTGATAGAATTTGTTTCTGTAATGATGGGAGATATTCACAGCCCTAAAGCCAGAGAAGAGATAAACCCCGATACTCCCTGCAGGAAAGTGGTAAAACTGTTGATATTTTGGTAGTCGAGGGTGGAGTTGCAGGTAGAGGGTTACTATTTGCAGAAAAATTATATACGTGTGCTTTCACATGTGGTATGGGGTTGGTAATGCCCATCTCAGTTTTTTATGAGCATGGCCATATTATGTGGCTACCCCAGCAGCCCAAGCCTAGTGACGTGGTGATATGGTTTTGCTGTGTCCCCACCCAAATCTCATCTTGAATCGCAGCTCCCATAATTCCCCCATAATTCCCATAATTCCCATAATTCTCCATAATTGTGAGAGGGACCCATTGGGAGATAATTGAATCATGTTGGTGGGTCTTTCCCATGCTATTCTCATGATAGTGAATAAGTCTCACAAGGTCTGATGGTTTTCTAAAGGGGAGTTTCCCTGCACAAGCTCTCTTCTCTTGTCTGCCACCATGTAAGATGAGCCTTTCACCTTCTGCCATGATTGTGAGGCCTCCCCAGCCATGTGGAACTGTGAGTCCATTAAAACTATTTCTTCTGTAAATTACCCAGTCTTGGGTATGTCTTTATCAGCAGCGTGAAAACGGACTAATACCACATGGCAAATGAGACAAAAGAAAAGTTTGCTGATTTAAAATGCATAGAAATTTAAAGTTAGACTGGGGAGGGTGTGGAAGGAGAAAGTATTAGGCCCTATCATAGTGTTGGGGGAAGTCAGGGACCCCGAACAGAGGGACCGGCTGAAGCCATGGCAGAAGAACATAAATTGTGAAGATTTCATGGATTAGTTCCCCAAATTAATACTTTTATAATTTCTCACACCTGTCTTTACTGCAATCTCTGAACATAAATTGTGAAGATTTCATGGACATTTATCACTTCCCCAATCAATACTCTTGTGATTTTCTGTGCCTGTCTTTACTTTAATCTCTTAATCCTGTCATCTTTGTAAGCCGAGGAGGTATGTCGCCTCAGGACCCTGTGACGATTGCATTAACTGCACAAATTGTTTGTAAAGCATGTGTGTTTAAACAATATGAAATCTGGGCACACTGAAAAAACAAGATAACAGTGATGTTCAGGGAACAAGGGAGATAACCATTAGGTCTGACTGCCTGAGAGCCGGGAGGAACAGAGCCATATTTCTCTTCTTACAAAAGCAAATAGGAGAAATATCACTGAATTCTTTTTCTCAACAAGGACCAGCCCTGAGAAAAAGAATGCATTCCTAGTGGGAGGTCTCTAAAATGGCTGCTCTAGGAATGTCTGTCTTATACTGTTGATGATAAGGGATGAAATAAGCCCCGGTCTCTCATAGCGCTCCCAGGCCTATTAGGACGAGGAAATTCCTGCTTAGTAAATTTTAGTCAGACTGGTTGTCTGCTCTCAAACCCTGTCTCCTGATAAGATGTTATCAATAACAATGCGTGCCTGAAACTTCATTAGGAATTTTAATTTCACCCCAGCCCTGTGATCTCACTCTGCTCCCATTTGCCTTGTGATATTTTATTGCCTTGTGAAGCACGTGATCTCTGTGACCCACACCCTATTCGTACACTCCCTCCCCTTTGAAAATCACTAATAAAAACTTGCTGGTTTTGCGACTTGGGGGGCATCACGGAACCTGCCAACACGTGATGTCTCCCCTGGACACCCAGCTTTAAAATTTCTCTCTTTTGTACTCTTTCCCTCTATTTCTCAGACCGGCCAACACTTAGGGAAAATAGAAAAGAACCTACATTGAATTATCAGGGGCTGGTTCCCCCGATATCTGGCATCCATGTGGTCTTTCTTTTATCCTAAGTGCATGTGGGAACCCGATTCCCTTTGGTAGGTGCACAGAAACATCATTGGTTTGGTCCACAGAAATGCTTGTTTGACTCTCTGACAACTGGTGAGTAGTCTGTGTATGGTCCCGGTTAACTATGGGTCACACGAAGTCTAAAAATTATACTTATCTCTTCTATATTAAACTCTGGTTAAAACAGAAAAGGGTTTGAGTGCCCATGGAAAATATGGTCACTCTATTCAGGGCAGTGGGAAATACTGTCCTTGGTTTCCTGAAAAAGGAACCTTAGAGGTAGACCTGTTAAAACAGGGAAGGGTCCGAGTAACCATGGAAAATATGGTCACTTTATTCAGGGCGGTGGAAAAATACTGTCCTTGGTTTCCTGAAAGAGGAACCGTATATGTAAAAGTATGGGATCTTGTTGGTACAACATTCCAGGAACTGGTCTCGACAGAGAATTATGTTCCCATTACTGTTTGGGGTGATTGGGCTTTGGTGCATGCTGTCCTAATACCTCCTCAACCATCCTTTCCCACACAGCGTTCATTATCTGATCAGCCTCTCTCTTCAGCTATTCCTCCCACACTTAACGATGCTGAAAATTCAATGTCTAACTCTGGTGACTTTGGCTTAACATTACCTCCTGCTGACCTTATTTCTTTTCATGAAGAGCTGGTACTTGTAGCTCCTGCGGCCCCAACTCACACAGCCCGGGACCATATATATGCTAATTCTTCCCTCTTCAAACCTTTGCAGTATTTGCCTCCGGGCATCACCTAATTGCTCCGGGACCAAACTACAGTTTACCTGTAATTCTGAAAGCCCTCCCCCAACCACTACAGCCCCTAACCCTCCTGTCATTTCATTTCCTCAACCGGTCACTTTGCCATCCACTCAGCCTGCTTCTCTATAGCCTTCCTCACACATGGACGCCAGTAATCATCAGTATACTTCTGCTCTTTCTGCTCCCCTAGTGCCCCTTTCTCATACTCTCATTCCAGTCTGACCCCCTCACCCTCAGTTTCCCTTATCTACACATGCTTTTCCTGTCACTTCTGTGCCAACTCCGTCTCAGATACCTGCTCTTGAAACTTCAATGCAATGCTTATTATGCCAAAACAAAGAAACAAGTGGATTAGATGCATGAGTTTATCCAGTCACGCTAGACCCTCCTAACTTCCAAGGGGTACAAATGCGTCGCTATGGACCTCTTAATCTTACCCTTTTAAAAGAATTTAAGGATGCTTGTACTCAGTATGGTCCTACTTCTCCTTATGTTAAAGTGGCATTACAAACTTTTTGTACTGAGGTCGTTTTGCTTCCTTTAGACTGGGACCTTTGGAAAAAGCTGTTCTAACTCCATCTCAGCATTTAGAATTCCATACCTGGTGGGCAGAGGAGGCCCATTTGCAGGCTCAGCTAAATCGGGCTAATGGCATTCTAATTACTTAGGCTCAGCTCACAGGCTCCAACAGATTCTCTGATACTTATGCCCAATTAGGCTTTGATGCTTTTACCACAGAACAAGTAACAAAGTTGTGTATCAGAGCTTCAGATAAATTACATGCCCCAGGCCAAGCTCCTGTTTCTTTTACGAGGTCACTGATGTTTCTGTTATTTCTTCTAGTTTATGGCCTTCCTCCTGGCTTAAACATCCTGCTAACATGGGACTAGTAGGTGTTGGAAAAGCTGGGGAAATTTATGAGAGCACATTTATCTTGCCTTGCACTGGCCCTGATGGTCAGAAGGGTACAATTCAGCCCTATATCACTCCAATTCTCATTAATCTTCGGGGTAGAGATTTGCTGGCACAATGGGGGGGCTGAAATTAATATTCCACATAACTCTTATAGTGCTCCCAGTCAGCATATGATGGAAAACATGGGGTTTGTTCCTGGACTTGGTCTCAGTCCAAAACATGAAGGAATTACTAAACCCCTCCTAATTACTGTAAAAGAAGACAGGGCTAGTTTAGGTTATCCTTTTTAATGGTGGCCACTCCCACACCTCCTGATCCTATCCCTTTACAATGGAAATCTGACACACCTATGTGGATTGACCAGTGGCCGCTCTCTAAAGAAAAACTGGAGGCTTTAACTCACTTGGTTTCTGAACAGTTACAACTTGGAAATGTGGAACCTTCTCTTTGCCCCTGGAATTCTCCTGTGTTTCTAGTAAAAAAGAAATCAGGCAAGTGGTGAATGGTAACCAATTTAAGGGCCATTAATGCTGTAATTAAACCTATGGGGGCCGTCCAACCAGGGATGCCTGCCCCTGCTTTAATACCTAAAAATTGGCCTCTCATAGTTATTGATCTTAAAGATTTTTTTTATATTGCTTTACATAAATTGGGTTGCGAAAAATTTGCTTTTACTGTACCATGTATCAATAATCAGGAGCCTGCAGCTTGTTATCAATGGAAAGTACTTCCTCAGGGAATGCTAAATAGCCCTACAATCTGCCAGCTTTCTGTTGGGCAAGTGCTTTCACCAGTTCAAGCCCAATTTCCCCAGGCCTATATTTGCTGAGACCAGCTCAGTCGAGGAGACCCTAACCCAGGAGTGCTAGAGGAATTACAGACACACACACAGAAATATAGAGGTGTGAAGTGGGAAATCAGGGGTCTCACAGCCTTCAGAGCTGTAAGCCCCAAACAGAGATTTACCCACGTGTTTATTAACAGCAAACCAGTCATTAGCATTGTTTCTATAGATATTAAATTAACTAAAAGTATCCCTTATGGAAAACGAAGGGATGGGCCAAATTAAAGGAATAGGTTGGGCTAGTTAACTGCAGCAGGAACATGCCCTTAAGGCACAAATCACTGGAACTATTGTTTGTGGCTTAAGAATGCCTTTAAGCAGTTTTCTGCCCTGGGCGGGCCAGGTGTTCCTTGCTCTCATTCCCATAAACCCACAACTTTGCGCATGGGTGTTAGGGCCATTATGAACGTGTTACAGTGCTGCAGAGATTTTGTTTATGGCCAGGCTTGGGGCCAGTTTATGGCCAGATTTTGGGGGGCTTGCTCCCAACATGTCCCCCTTCTCTGATGTGCAAATCGATAAAAGCAAGGGCAGCTTTGTCACGGTGAGCTACTCGCAGGAGTCGGGATCTGCATCTGCAGACTATACAAACAACATATATTAAAAGCACAGTCATCATTGAAATCACAGAGCTTCCAAGTGTTTTTATCCATTTTAATGGGTTACTAGCTGCTCATTTGTCTGTAGCTCCTTTAAGCACTCCAGTTCCTGGCATTAAGGTCAGGTGTCCCTGGGATGCTTTAAACGTTTGTTCTTTAATTTTGCTGTATCCAAAAACAAGTTTGTAGTGTCCTTCTAGGTGCTTTTTTATTCTTTCCCAAAGTTTGCATTTAATAGTTTCCACAGATCCTTATGTTTAGCTCCTAGAGTGGGCCATATCATTTGATGTTGAGATGCCACTATACCATCATGGTTCCAGATAACAGGAACTTTTGCCATACTTCTTATCATTTCTACCATCTGACCATTTTGTTCAGATCATCTGAACATAGTGTGACCATGGCATGCAGACTGAGAGGTGCAAATCAAGCTAAACATCCCCTTAGGGGACCAATTAATAATCATTCCTTAGGAATCATTGTGCAGCACCTCTGCCTGTTCTGCAAAGCAATCTTCCTAAACAAGTACATTCATTTTTTCTAATTGGGTCCAATCCTGTTTACAAATAGGCTTTTGAGGGTGGTATGCCTCAATTATAGGAGCAGATTTATTATGGTAAATACTGAGATCAGAAAGCATGTGTAACTGTGTCATAGAGTGATTGCATCCAGGCATTATTACCAGTCCTTATTGAAGGAATACTCATGGCAGTGGTGATAACCGCTATCATGGCTACGATTAAATTATTCATGTGACTGTTTGTCTGGCTCTCCTCAGGTTTTCTTCCGCCATCTGTGACAGCTTCTTGATCTGTCCACAGGTGGGTGGCTATGTTCGACGGGTGTTTCTTGTGACAGTTGGGGTCCTCCTCAGCGTCAGTCTCGACATGGCTGCAACTGGGGGGTCCTTGGGATCCTCCTGGAGTCTCTTCCTCGACATCTGGCTCATGATAAGGTTTCAGGTGTCTTGATGGTTTCCAAATCAGCTGTTGATTTTGGCCTGGAGAAATACAAGCATAACCTCTACCCCAAGTTATTATTTTACCTAATTCCCAACTTTCTGTTATCAGATCTCTCCACCAAATCAGTTGTCCTGTTTTTGTCTTTGCAGCTGGTTTCTGTAGATGCTGTTCAGCTGCTGAAAACATCTGGCCTTTGGGCAGGCTCAAAAAATTTAAAGTTAATAATGCTAGGTTCAGTTGCATCTGTGGGGTTCCATATTCTCTGTCTCTCCCTTTCTGCTTTTGCAACTGCTGTTTTAGGGAGAGATTCATTCTTTCCACTATGGCTTGTCCTTGAGAATTGTATGGGATACCAGTAATGTGTTTAATATTCCACACAGAGAAAAGTAGCTAGAGCTTGGCTAGTATAGCCTGGGGCATTATCTGTTTTAATAGAAGCTGGAATGCCCATCACTGCAAAACACTGTAAAAGATGACGTTTAACACAGGCAGAAGACTCTCCTGATTGGCATGTAGCCCAGACAAAGTGAGAAAAGGTGTCCACACATACATGTACATTAGCCAGTCTCCCAAATGAGGGAACATGTGTGACATCCATTTGCCAAAGAGAGTTAGGTTCCAGTCCTCGAGGATTAACTCCTCCTGTAAAAGATGAGGAATGTACCATTTGGCAAGTTGGGCATTGCTGGATAATAGCTTTAGCTTCTTTCCAGGTAATGCTGTATCTGCGTTTGAGACCAGAGGCATTAACATGGGTTAAATTGTGAAAGAGTCTAGCATTAGATATTGCATTAGCAACTAGGTGATCAGCCATTTGATTCCCTTCAGTCAAAGGTCCTGGAAGAGTTGTATGAGCCCTAATGTGAGTGATGTAAAAAGGGTGCATTCTACTCCTAACTGCTGTTTGCAGTTGGGTAAATAAAGTCATCAGTTGTTCATCTGTATGAAATCATAACTGAGAATTTTCAATTAACTGTGTGTAGTGAACCACGTATGAAGAATCAGAAATCACATTAATAGGCACATCAAAAGCAGTCAATACCTCAATTATAGCTACAAGCTCCACTTTTTGAGCTGACATATAGGACGTCTGGAAAACTTTACTTTTTGAGCCAGAATAAGCTTTACCATTACTAGACCCATCTGTAAAAACATTCTCAACACCTTCAATTGGTTTAAATTTAGCTATTTTAGGGAGAATCCAATTAGTTAATTTCAAAAACTGAAACAGCTTCATTTTAAGAAAATGATTGTCGAGAATATCCACAAAGTCAACTAAATGGGTTTGCCAAGTAAGACTATTTATAAAAGCTTGCTATATTTGTGCCTTCGTGAAAGGGACAACAATTTTTCCAGGATCATATCCATGTAATTTAACAATCCGAGTTCTCCCAATCCCTATCATAGTAGCGATTTAATCTAAATAAGGAGTTGGAGTCCGCGAATTAGTATGTGGAAGAAAAAGCCACTCTACTAAGTCCTGTTCTTGGATAATAACACCAGTAGGTGAATGCTGAGTTGAAAAAAATTAGCAAATCTAGAGTCTTCTCTGGATCTATTCTATTTATCTGAGCTTTATGGACTTGCTTCTCAATCAGTTGTAACTGCCTCAGCCTCCTTTGTTAATGGCCGACGGTTAGTGAGACTAGGATTTCCTCTAAGGATAGAAAACAGATTGCTCATGACATAGGTAGGAATGCCTAGAGCAGGTTGTATCCAATTAATATCCCCTAGTAATTTTTGAAAGTCATTTAATGTTTTTAGTTGCTCCCTATGTATGGTTACTTTCTGTGGCACAGTGGTAGTGTCATTTACTAAGGTCCCCAAGTAGGAGTAAGGAGTAGTTGTCTGAATTTTGTCAGGAGCTATAATTAAACCAGCGCAAGATATCAAATTTTCCAAGTGATCATAACATTGGAGTAATATTTCTCGAGTGGGGGCAGCACAAAGTATATCATCCATATAGTGAATAATGTAACACTGTGAAAATTTTTTACGAGTGGTTCAATTGCTTGCCCCACATAAGTCTGGCAAATTGTTGGGCTGTTTGACATGCCCTGTGGCAACACTTTCCAATGATAATGCTTAGCAGGCTGCAGGTTGTTTACTGCAGGAATTGTAAATGCAAACCATTCAGTCTTGCTCAGCTAAAGGGATAGTAAAGAAACAGTCTTTTAAATCTATGACTATTAAAAGTAAACTTTTTGAAATTATAGCAGGAGAAGGCAATCCTGGCCCTAATGCTCCCATAGGTTGTATAGCTGAATTGATGGCTCTTAAGTCAGTTAACAGTCTCTATTTACCTATTTTTTCTTAATTACGAAAACTGGAGAATTCCAAGGGGAAAATGTTGGAGCTATGTGCCCATTTTCTAATTGTTCAGTAACTAATTTCTCTAAAGCCTCCAGTTTCTCTTTACTTAGCTGCCATTGTTCTATCCAAATTGGCCTATCTGTTAACCATTTTAAAGGTATAGGTTCTGGAGCCTTAACAATGGCTGCCATCAAAAATTATTTCCTAATCTTTGGCAGGAACTTTGTTTTTCTCCTTGAAGCGGTTCCTTCAAACCTTGCAAATTTTTTTCTAGTCCCATACCAGGGACATACCCCATTTCATGCATTGTATGTTGACTTTGAGGGCTATATAATTGTTCTGGAATTAGAAATCATACTCCCCATTGTTGTAATAAATCTCTTCCCCATAAATTTATAGGCACAGAAGTTATAATTGGTTGAATAGTCCCAGGTTGTTAACTGGGCCCCTCACAATGCAAAATATAACTACTTTGATATACTTCAGCGGCTTTACCAACTCCAACTATGTTAAACTGAGCAGGTTGAATTGGCCATGGGATGGCCAGTGCTGTAGAGAAATGATTGAAATGTCTGCTTCTGTATCTACCAAACCTTTAAATTTCTTTCCTTGAATAGTTATTTCACAGGTAGGACGTTTATCAGTAATTTGATTTACCCAATAAGCTGCTTTGCCTTGTTTATTTGTGCTTCCAAATCCTCCTGTTGGTTTAATTTCACTTTTTCCCATTCCCACATACCGCACAATCGGGAGCTGTGCTATGCGCTCTCCTGGCTCTGCTTTCCAGGGAACAGACGTAGATACAACAATTTGAATTTCCCCATTGTAATCTGAATCAATGACTCCTGTATGTATTTGTACCCCTTTTAAACTTACACTAGACCTTCCTAAAAGTAATCCTATTGTCCCTGCTGGCAAGGGTCCACAGACTCCTGTTGGGACCTTTTGCAGGGGTTCCCCAGGCAGAAGCCTCACAGCTTTTGTGCAGCATAAATCTACTGCAGCACTACCAGCTGTGGCAGGGAACAGACATTGTACAGGGGTGAGGGAATGGCCTGAGCTGGAAATGCCCCGGTTTAGAACAGGGCCTGGGACGGGCCCCTCATGGTGTTTCCCAAAATCGGGTTGCCTTCTTTATCAAACTTAGAGTAACACTGACTAGCCCAATGTTTTCCTTTTTTACATTTTGGACATATTTCAGGCTCAACAGTTTTCTTTTTTTCCCTATCTGGCGGCCTGACTCGCTGATTTTTTCTACATTCTTTTTTAGTATGACCATGCTTCCCACAGTTGAAACAAGCTCCAGGAAATGGAGTATTTCCTTTATCCACTCTCAGTCCTGCCATTGCCTGTGCCAACGAAGTAGCTTTATGCAGATTACCTCCGATACCATCACAGGCCTTGATATAATCAACTAAATGTGCTTTCCTGAATTTAAAAGGAAAAGGCTCAAACGTAGCTATAATATTTCCCTGTTGATCTGGGGGGTGTATTCTAACAGGAAACTGCCAAGCCTCTAAATCACCCTCTCATCTAGCTTGCTGAATTCCTGCCTGAATAGAACTAAGAGCCCTCACAGGAGGCGCTGCTCGAACAGTCACTGGGGCAACTACTTTTTGCCCAGTGGCCTCCAGAAAAGAAAGATCTGGAGGGTCTTTTTCTTCAAAATAATAAGGAGGGGGTGCAGAAGGGTAGGGATGAACCTTTCCTTCCTTTGCTGCTTTAGCTTTAGCTGGTAAATAAACACGCTCTGTAACCTCTTCTGTTACTTCGCTATACTCTTGTTCCTCCTCATTATCAGTGTGATAAAGTTCCAAGGTGAAACGAACCAGACACCATACCTGTCCCATTGTTACCCTGACGCTTCTGAGCTCCCCTTCTTACTCACCACGGGGATTGCTTTTAGAGTACTCGGGTGTCCTCCAGCTAGTTTTCCATTCCAACCGTCGCTCCAGCGATCCTTTGACCTGGATTCGAGCCCCCACGATGGACGCCACTTGCTGAGACCAGCTCGGTCGGGGAGACCCTAACCCAGTGGCGCTAGAGGAATTAAAGACACACACACAGAAATACAGAGGTGTGAAGTGGGAAATCAGGGGTCTCACCACCTTCAGAGCTGAGAGCCCCGAACAGAGATTTACTCATGTATTTATTAACAGCAAACCAGTCATTAGCATTGTTTCTATAGATATTAAATTAACTAAAAGTATCACTTATGGGAAATGAAGGGATGGGCCGAATTAAAGGAATAGATTGGGCTAGTTAACTGCAGCAGGAACATGCCCTTAAGGCACAGATCGCTCGTGCTATTGTTTGTGGCTTAAGAATGACTTTAAGCGGTTTTCCGCCCTGGGCGGGCCAGGTGTTCCTTGCCCTCATTCCCATAAACCCACAACTTTGCAGCACATTAGGGCCATTATGAACATGTTACAGTGCTGCAGAGATTTTGTTTATGTCCAGTCTTGGGGCCAGCTTATGGCCAGATTTTGCTCCCAACATATATTCTTCATTATATTGATGATATTTTAATTGCTGTCCCCACTGATAAAGAATTAATTGACTGTTATCAAAGTTTGAGCCACTGTGTTACAGAGGCTGGATTACACATTGCTCAGGATAAAATTCAACAGACCACTCCTGTTCAATATTTAGGAATGGTGGTCGATAAACAACGTATTCAACCTCAAAAACTTCAAATTAGGAGAGATTCTTTAAAAACTTTAAATGACTTCCAAAAACTTTTGGGTAACATTAAATATTTAAGACCTACTTTAGGCATTCTGACCTATGCGCTGTCTAACTTGTTCTCTACACTGCAGGGAGATTCCCATCTCCGCAGTCCCAGGACTTTGACCCCTGAGGCTTTACTAAAACCAGAATTTGTAGAGGAAAGAATCCAGACTGCCCAGTTATCTGGAGTACAGCCGTTTCAGCCTTTTCAGCTTCTGGTTTTCGCTTCATTACACTCCCCTACTGGGCTAATAGTTCAACATAATGATTTAGTGGAGTGGTGTTTTCTTCCTCATTCTGTGTCAAAAACTTTGTCTGTTTATCTAGATCAAATGTCCACTCTAATTGGACAGATATGGTGCAGAATACTTAAAATTTCCGGATTCCATCTGAATTTAATTGTAGTTCCTTTAAATTGACTGGAAGTTCAAGCCGCCTTTCAACATTCCATACTGTGGCAAATTCACTTGGCTGATTTCATTGGCATTATTGACAATCATTATCCAAAGGACAACTTGTTTGATTTTATAAAAATGACGTCTTGGGTAGTCCCTCGATTAACCAAAGATCAGCCCATTCCTGAGGCCATTACAGTGTTCACTGATGGCTCCAGTAATGGCAATGCTGGTTATGTAGGTCCTACAGACAAGCTTATTTCTACCTCTTATACCTCTGCTCAAAAGGCAGGGTTAATTGCTGTGATTACTGCCTCACAGGATTTCCCCAAACCTTTAAATATTGTCTCTGATTCTGCTTATGTTTTACATACCACTAAAAATATAGAAACTGCTACTATCAAACATTGATAATTCTGAATTGGCTTCTTTATTTTCAAGGTTACAACAGTCGGTTCACCAACATAGACACCCTTTCTATATTATGCATATTAGATCTCATACCACTTTACCAGGACACCTGTCTGCTGGTAACCATAAAGTCGACTGTTTGGTCTCTTTTGCAACCCAAGAAGCTCAGGAGTTCCATAATCTCACTCATGTCAATGCTGCTGGATTAAAAGATAAATTTGCTCTTACCTGGAAACAGGCTAAGCTTATCATCCACTGCCCTCAGTGCCAAGTTTTTGTACTTCCAAATCAGGAACCTGGCATTAATCCCAGAGGCCTAACTCCTAATGATTTATGGCAAATGGATGTGACCCATGTTAGCTCCTTTGGCAGACTGTCATATGTGCAGGTCTCTGTAGGTACCTTCTCAGGTTTTATCTGGGCTACTTACCAAACAGGGGAAGGCACGGCCCATGTTAAAAAACATCTGTATTCTTGCTTTGCAGTTATGGGGCTTCCATATTAAATAAAGACAGACAACACCCCTGGATATGTTAGTAAGGCTTTTGATTTATTTATGCAACAGTGGGGAATTTCCCATATTACTAGAATCCCTTACAATCCTCAGGGACAGGCTGTGGTGGAATGGGCCAATCGCACTTTAAAAACCCAATTGTCCAAACAGTCTGAACAACAAAAACATAATTTAACTACCCCCCACTCCCAATTACATTTGGCATTGTTTACTTTAAATTTTTTTAATGTTCCTAAAGATAATAATCTAACTGCAGCCAAACACCATTATACAGGCAAAAAATTCTCCCTAAACGAAGGCAAGTCAGTGTAATGGAAAAACTCCCAAACCAATACCTGGGAACCTGGCACAGTTATAATGTGGGGGAGAGGATATGCTTGTATTTCACCAGGAGATCATCAATCCCCTGTCTGGGTACCCACCAGGAGACTTAAGCTTTGGGTGAATACTGACAACGAAAACCACAGAGAAAGGATGTCCGTATCAGAGACCACCCTCAGACGTGGTGAGATCTGTGTCAACTCCTTAGAAGCTGGCACGCCAAATCACAATGGGTCTGATTCAATCCTCCCTGATGGCAATGGAGACCCATCTAACTAATCCCACTTCTCCTGACTACCTTTCTTTTTCTCCTTACAAACCTAAAAATCTCACCATTTCTATTAGCCTGAAAATATCATCCCTCTGTTCTTCTCTTCCTCCTTCAGCACTGAATCTCACTTACACTATGTTTTATTTAATGATTCTCCTCTTTATACTTTCTGTCTCACCAGTTTCCTCTCACACTGATTTACCTGCTACACAAAATTATTCTTATTGGGCTTATGTGCCTTTTCCTCCACTTATTTGACCTCTTACCTGGATGGATGCTCCTGCACAAATCTACACTAATGATAGTGTGTGGATGCCTGGAGCTACAGATGACCATTGCCCCACTCAACCAGGAGAAGAAGGCACTGCATTTAATGTTACCATGGGTTATAAATACCCCTCTCTGTGCCTCGGACATGCACCTGGTTGTATCCATCTACAAACTCAAGTCTGGGCTGCTTATCTTCTGGAGAGATCAGCTACAGAGGAACCAGGACATTTAGTCTCCGGCCTCTCCCTTTTTTGTTTAAAACAAATGAAAAGGGGAGTAATGGGAGATACCCCATACTTTCAATATAAACCTGCAAGAAAACCATGCCCTAAAAATTTTGAGGGCCCATCTAAAACTTTAATTTGGGAAGATTGTGTTAACTCACATGCAGTAATATTAAAAAATGACTCATATGGTTTAGTAATAGACTGGGCACCAAAGGGCTATTTAAAAAACAATTGCTCCTCTGGCGGAAAGGAATGCCTGGAGGCTGCTTATTTTATTTCTTATCAGGAGAACAAGAATCATCATTCTACTTTGCATAGGAGGTTCAACTCATTCTTTCCCTTAAAATGGGAAGATAAAGGGATTACCCCCCGAGGCCTCATATGATACTCCCCATTCTGAGCCCAGAACACCCAGAACTTTGGAAATTGGCTATTGCCATGTCTGGACTGCGAGTATGGGAAGGGGAAACTATTCTGTCTGTTGTCCCCAATACCGTCACTCTCCCTCAGTATCAACATAAATACAGACATTCTGCTTTGCTTACTTCCAACCTGACTGTTCCCCTACAGAGTTGTGTTAAGCCTCCTTACATGCTGTTAGTGGGAAATATCAAAATTTGGATGAACAATCAAACTGTCCAATGCATTAATTGTCATTTATACACTTGTATTAACTCCCATTTTGACTCTGGGAAAAGTGTAATGTTAGTTCGAGCTCGAGAAGGAATCTGGATTCTGGTAACTTTGCCCAGACTTTGGGAATCCTCCCCCTCAATACATTTGATTAATGAAGTGTTACAGCAAATTCTAAAAAGATCTAAGAGATTTGTTTTCACTTTAATCGCTGTGATCATGAGCCTAATTACAGTCACTGCACTGGCCACCACTGCTGGAATGGCATTACACCAATCTTTTCAAACGGCTCATTTTGTTAATGATTGGCAAGCCAATTCCACCCAAATGTGGAATTCTCAACAAGGCATTGATCAAAAATTTGCTAATCAAATTAATGATTTAAGACGGTCTGTTATTTGGCTTGGAGATTGGGTAGTGAGTCTTGAACATCGCATGCAAATGCAGTGTTATTGGAATACTTCTGATTTCTGTATCACCCCATATTCCTATAATGAAACTGATCATTCATGGGAAATGGTCAAAGGACACCTTCTAGGTAGGGAAGATAATTTATCATTGGACATAACTAAATTAAAGAAACAAATTTTTGAAGCCTCTCAAGCTCATTTATCCATTGTGCCTGGAGCTGAGGCATTAGATCAGGTGGCAGAAAATCTTTCTGGACTAAACCCCACAACTTGGATTAAGTCTATTGGGGGCTCCACTGTAGTAAATTTTGGAATTATGTTTCTCTGTTTAATTGGCTTATCTTTAGTGTGCCGGACCAGTCAAAGAATCCTGCGTTAAAATCGAGAGAACGAACAAGCCTTTATCGCCATGGCACATTTATATAAAAAGAAAGGGAGAGATGTTGCGGGAAGTCAGGGACCCCGAACAGAGGGACTGGCTGAAGCCATGGCAGAAGAACATAAATTGTGAAGATTTCATGGACATTTATTAGTTCCCCAAATTAATACTTTTATAATTTCTTACGCCTGTCTTTACTGCAATCTCTGAACATAAATTGTGAAGATTTCATGGACATTTATCACTTCCCCAATCAATACTCTTGTGATTTCCTATGCCTGTCTTTAATCTCTTAATTCCATCATCTTTGTAAGCCGAGGATGTATGTTGCCTCAGGACCCTATTTAATGATGATTGTGTTAACTGCACAAATTGTTCGTAAAGCATGTGTGTTTAAACAATATGAAATCTGGGCACCTTGAAAAAAGAACAGGATAACAGTGATGTTCAGGGAACAAGGGAGATAACCATTGGGTGTGACTGCCTGAGAGCCAGGTGGAACAGAGCCATATTTCTCTTCTTACAAAAGCAAATAGGAGAAATATCACTGAATTCTTTTTCTCAGCAAGGAACAGCCCTGAGAAAAAGAATGCATTCCTAGTGGGAGGTCTCTAAAATGGCTGCTCTAGGAATGTCTGTCTTATACTGTTGATGATAAGGGATGAAATAAGCCCCGGTCTCTCATAGCGCTCCCAGGCCTATTAGGACGAGGAAATTCCTGCTTAGTAAATTTTAGTCAGACTGGTTGTCTGCTCTCAAACCCTGTCTCCTGATAAGATGTTATCAATGACAATGCGTGCCAGAAACTTCATTAGCAATTTTAATTTTGCCCCAGTCCTGTGATCTCACTCTGCCCCCATTTGCCTTGTGATATTTTATTGCCTTGTGAAGCATGAGATCTCTGTGACCCACACCCTATTCGTACACTCCCTCCCCTTTGAAAATTACTAATAAAAACTTGCTGGTTTTGCGGCTTGGGGGGCATCACAGAACCTGCTGACATGTGATGTCTCCCCTGGACACCCAGCTTTAAAATTTCTCTCTTTTATACTCTTTCCCTTTATTTCTCAGACTGGCCGACACTTAGGAAAAATAGAAAAGAACCTATGTTGAATTATCAGGGGCTGGTTCCCCCAATATCATAGTGTTCCTATAACAATGTACTTGCTAGGTCAGTGTTGATCAACAAATGATCCCAAGGAGACTTGCATTTGTATCACCTGTGGGCATCCTAATTTAAGATGCAGATTTGTAGGCCCATATCAAAGTTACTAAATGTGACTCTCTGAGGCTGAGGCCTAGGAATGCACTTTTATTAAGAAACTCATCTAATTCTGATGCTTATTAAAAGCTGAGAACTACTGAACCAGTTTCACCAGACCAGTGTTTCTGTGTTGCATAAGTCCAAGGGGTACATTTTCATTGTACTCCACATGCTCCCGGGGTGGCACGTATGTAAAATAAAATCTGAATGGTGTCCCTGGGGCTTTGTAATATAGAGCTATTGCTTGGCCTTATCCTACTTTTGCTGTCATAGGCCTTATCCTAGAAGGTGTGGTTCATTCCTAGTGACACTGAAGCAGCTCTTAGCACCATTCACTGTGGGGAGCTGAGGGCCAAGTCCCCACTTCTAGTAGCAGAGCCCAAATTGATCTCATGTATGTCCCTGGCAAGCTATAGAGAATAAGAATTTCATTCCGTGCCAATAGGTAGAAATTGTTTCTGATTTATTGTCCAGGGAAATCTAGGTCACAATCTCTAATAGCCAATGAGTGCTCACTGGATGGCAAGAGAAGCCCATATACCAGGACTATGTGTTTCAAGGGGATGTGGGACTCCAATTGGAACAAAGTAATTTGTTCCAATTACTTTTTTCTTATTGGCTGTACATTTCAAAAGCCTGTATTCAGGAAACTAAGGAGAGAGAAAGTCAGGAAATGCTGCACAAAATTGCTTTGAACAATCTCTGATCTGGTTTATTGACTCCTTCCTCAAACAAGTTCTACTTGTACTGACTTCCTGACTCAATGAACATTTGCTCAGCATCCACCAGAGAAATAATAGCTCAAGTCCATGGGAGGTTACCCATGCTTACCACATGTTTGACTGAGCTCTGGGAATGCAAAATCAAGTAAAACCCTGATCTTGTGGAGTTTATATTTTAGTTGGTGGGATACAGAGGGATCTAAACAAGATATAATGATACAATGTGGTAAGGTATGGAGGGAAGAGGAATTCTTCTCAGGCATATAGAAGCCTTGTTTAAAAGGCAGCACTTGATGGGCCTTGAAGGTGGAGTATGAACATGCTGGGTGGAGGAGGGGATGAAAACGTGCCTGGCAGGACCACCTGCATGAGCAAAGGTATGGTGGTGGGAGTCCATGTGGCGAGCTTGGAACACAGTGCTCATGACGAGGAGTGGCCAGAGATGGGTCGGGTGGGGACAAGGCCAGAGGTTAGGGTTGGGTTGGGACAAGGCTTTGAATGTCTGCTGGAAAGCCTCGCCTTTATCTTCTTGGGAAGCCAAGATTGGACATAAAGTAGAATGATGTGATCAGACATGTTAAGACAGAAAAAGCACTTGGCATCAGCATGGGGTGTGGTTGCTTCCTCTCCTGAATGCCTTCCTTGTCGTCTCCATCTGACTAGCACTACTCATATTTAAAGATTCAGCTCAAGCGTCACTTCCTTTAGGGAGCCCTCTGTGATCTTCACGGCCTGGCCACCTACCCATCCCATAGGCCTCCGTTGAATCCGACCTAAACCTGGATCACAGAGCCTGACACATCTTAGGGCACATTTGTTTCCCGGCCAGCCTGAGGGTTTGTTGAGGATTGGGCTCCTGTCTGTACTTCCCTATGGTTGGCAGCTGGCACAGAATCCAGCATTTTATAATGACTCACTAAAAATATTTCTTGTTAAATAAATAAGAATAAGCATCCTCTGCTTTCATTTTTTCTGAAGCTGTGCATATGTAATTACTACCATTGATTGAATCCTTACTGTTTGTGATGTGCTTTATGATCTCATTTAATTCCCATACAAAACTTAGATGATAATGACAATAACATGACTACTACTATACTAAAACTGTCACATGGTGCCTAACGTGCTTGACACTGAAGTGATTTGCTTATATTAACCCATTTAATTCTCATATGAACCCTTTTATGATCCTCAACAACACAGGCTTGAACTGCTCAGGTCCACTGATATGTGGATTTTTTTCGACCCAGCCCCAGTGGAAAATACAGTATTCAAGGGATGCAAAACTCATATAAGCAGATTCTGCAGGGCAGACTGTGGGACTTGAGTGTGCGTGGATTTAGGTACATGGGGAATGGTTGGGGGTGGTTCCTGCAACCAATTCCTTGCAAATACTGAGGGATGATCATATTATTCTTTTTCTTTTTTACAAATAAAGAAACTGAGAGGCTGGGAGCAGTGGCTTTCATCTATAATCCCAGCATTTGGGAAGGTCGAGGTGGGAGGATCGCTTGAGCCCAGGAGTTTGAGACCAGCCTGGGCAATATAGTGAGACCTCCATCTATACAAAAAACACAAAAATTAGCTAGGTGTGGTGGTGCATGCCTGTAGTCCCAGCTCCTCAGGAGACTGAGGTGGGAGGACGGCTTGAGCCCAGGAGGTTGAGGCTGCAGTGAGCTGAACACACTGCAGCCTGGGCAACATAGGAAGACCCTGTGAGGGAAAGAAAAGAAAGGAAGAAAGGAAGAAAGAAAGAAAGGAAGGAAGGAAGGAAGGAGAAAGGAAGGAGAAGGAAGGAGAAAGGAAGGAGAAAGAGAGAGAGGAAAGAAGGAAGAAGGAAGGAAAGAAGAAAGGGAGGAAAGAGAGAAGGGAAAGAGAAAGAAGGAGAGAGAAAGGAAGGAAGGAGGGAAGGAAGAAAAAAGAAAGAAGGAAAGAAAGATAAAAGAAAAAGAAAGGAGTAAAGAAAAGAGAAAAGAAAAGATAGAAACAGATACACAGTGATTAAGTAACTTGCTTGTAAGTGGTGGTGAAGTTAGGATTTGGACCCAGGCACCATGGCTGGAGTCTGCGTTCTGTTTGCTGTATAGACTCTCCATCCCCTGGGCTTAAGTGAAGTTAGGATTTGGACTCAGGCACTATAGCGCAGAGTCTGTGTTCTGTCTGCTGTATAGACTATGTCCATCCCTGGGCTTAAAGAGGTTAGGAGACTTTAGGTTATTTAGCTATAAATGGCAGGGCAGGGAGTTGACTCCATGTCTGTCTGGCTCCAATGTCATAAGCCTTCAATTTCCTGCCCTGTTCTATCTTAAACATAATGTGAGTGTTCACCAGGGTCATCACTAAGGCATTTAGAAAATGAAATTTCTGCAAATTAAACACAGGGAGAAGTCTGATTCATGGTGGGGTTAGCAGCAGCCAGTTGTGGGTGAAGCTGGAGAAACTCAAGGTGGGTGGATTGAATCTGCAAGAAATGGGGATTCAGAATGCAGCCTCAATCTAGGACATTTCCAGCCTGAGACACTATCTGAAATCACACCGCAAGATCTTCAAGCTACAAAACGCTGTAGTAGTTTAATTAATCTTTTTTTTTTTTTTTTAAAAAACATCTGTTGTATCATTTAAAATCAGAAAATGATGTCCTCATTATCTCTCTGAAGCCTGGCAGATTCTTCTCTACTAAAGGGTCCTGGATTTGAAAATCACTTCCTTTAGAAATCCCTTTTGAGTCCAGGTTACTGGTGCGGGAGTCCAAATTCCTTTTGCTTTAGATAATGATTACATGTTTCCTTTTCACCTTCCAGTTCCCTCCCTCTTTTCCAAGTAATTTAATCTTAACCATTCATGTATATTGTTTAGTTAGTCATGGCAACAAGGCCATTTGATAGGTCAATTAGCAGCTAAACTTAGACATGATATTGACATTCTGGCTGTGTTAGCCACATTTTTGAGATCCTAGTATAAAGGTTTGACTGATCTCCATGAATTGCCAATACACTTGGACAATGAAGGTGCTGTAATTGCAAAAGAAAAGAAATTTTCAGGACCCTTTAAATGTATTTTGCCAAGGGAGAAGTTAAATCCTGGAAACTGAGTCATGTAGCATATTTGCAACTTACGCTTCTTAGATTATAGATCAACTCTCTTCTGCATTGTTCTTGTTCTGTAAATGATTAGAAGAGACCAGAGACCAGAATTCCTTCCCTTCCAATCACTGATCTTTGTTGTAGATTAAGCCCCTCCATTTTTCTCTTGTACCTAACTCAGACCAGATGGTACAAGAGAGTCCATGACTGTTACATCTTCAGTGTGGAATGTTAAATGTACCTTTCCTGAAAGGAAAAGACCACCTCGACTAATCAGATCATTGTAACTCTGCATTCGGCCTTATGTAGAAAAATGTCGAAATTCTGCTAAGCTTCCCTAAACCTTGTCTATGTAAACAATCCCAAACTTCTACACTTCAGAACACTGACTTCCATTCTTTGGAATCTGTGCTTCCCAAGTGACCATCTTCAACTTTTGCACTTGAATTCAACTCTCTTCAAACTAGCTTCTGGCCAGGCATGGTGGCTCATGCCTGCAATCCTGGCACTTTAGGAGGCGGAGGTGGGAGGATCACTTGAGGCCAGGAATTCGAGACCAACCTGGACAACATAATGAGACCTCTGTCTCCACAAAAAAGGAAAAAAAAAACAAAACCAAAAAACCAAAAAATCATTACCCAGGCATGGAGGTATACACCTGTATTCTTAGCTACTTGGGAGGCTGACATGGGAGGATCCCAGGAGTTTGAGGCTGCAGTGAGTTATGATTGTGCCACTGCACTCTAGCCTGGGTGACAGAGTGAGACCCTGTCTCTAAAAATAAAAAAATCAACAAACAAACTAGATTCTGACCCTTTTGATTATTTGAGGTTGACAAACAACAATGAAGCAAAACCAGGCCTGATCTCTGCCCTAATGAGGGATAGTCTAGAGGGAGAGAGAGAAGCACATCTCAGAATCATATACAAACATGAAAGTGCAACTGTGACAACTGCTTTGAGGATCAACAGGTTCTCTAATAGGGAAATTTAGCCTCATCAGGGAGGTTGAAACAAGGCTCTGTGAAGAAGCAACACTTGAGTAAAGCCTGAAGGCTAAGCAGAAATTAATTAGGCAAAGAGGGGAGGGAAGGGTATTCTAGGCAGAGGGAACAGCTTTTGCAAAGGCTCAGTGGTGGGGAGGGCCCCGCAGTACGAGGAGCTGAAAGAAGGTGATAAAAGGAGTGTAGGAGCTGAAAGAAGTAGAAGTAGGAGAGGCGGACAGAAGTCAGACCAAGCAGGGGTTTGTAGGCCCCGTGAAAGACTTGTATTTGTATCATAAAAGCAATGGGAAGCTATTGAAGAGTCCAAGGAAAAGGAGGGGGTGGTGACTTGGTCAGTTTACATTCTGAAAGCCGCTCTTTAGTGCAAGGCATGGAAAGGGAAAGGGTGCTTGCTTGGATGCTGCTCTTCCCCGCCTCACTCTTAGTCCAGGAAGTCTGGCTGGAAGGCTGATGGAGCAAGCCTGGCCGTATTGCCACATCCTCTCGTCCTCAGTGACTAGTTCAGGGACAGGCATGTAAGGAAATCAGGCTCAATCAGAAGTCCTGTCAGGTATTTAGCAGGGACTACAGGAACTGATGCATGGTCTTTCCTGTTGGCTTTGAACTTAAGATCACATGAGGAGCTGCTGTGGCTGTCTTACCACCACAAGGTGGAGAGCCTGGTGCTACCAGGAGGTGCCTGCCGTATGGGACCCGAGAGTGAGGCTGAGCCTAGAAATGGAGTGAAACTAAGTCCCGATGGCTTTCATATCTTGTCCAAGCACAACTGAAGGCGTCCTTACTTCTGTACTTTTCAGTTACATAAGCCAACCCATTTCTGCTTTGCTTATACCACATTTCTTCCAAAGAGTCAGTGGGTTCGCAGGCAGGAGGGGGATGTGGAAGAAGTCTCCCGGGCATGCCCATCTGCTGGATCAGGACTGTGGAAGGAGCTGGGCTTCCTGTTTGAGCTACTCCTGCCAAGCAGAGAGGCTTTCAGAGGAGGAGCAGGAGCAAATTGGCCGCTGCCTGGGAACAGACATTTTTTGGTGCCTGGTAATCTAGTCTAGTCAGCTAGCAGCTGTGTAAATTTACCCTTCTCTATGCTGAAGGCTTAGTGCTGTGGGTGCTGTTGTCTTCTGGTTTCCTAGTAAAGTTTCTTTTACAAACTCTGGTCAGCTCTTGGCCAACCTGAGGGAGAAAGGGAGGGAACCAGGGAACCAGAGAGGTCTCAATGCCCTGGAAGCCAGGGATCAGCGTGGGGTTGGGTGGGGAACATGGCAGCCACTGAGGACAGGCTTCAGCTCCAGGTAGATGTGCTTGCAGCCAGGAGCCAGGAGAAAACCATGATTGTCCTTCGTTCTTACCTATGGTGGGTGCTGCCCGCTAAGTACCTGCCTCCCCAGCCAGCTCCTCTGGACCCCTCAGCCAGCTCTCTAGGTTTCCAGGGCCAGAGCTGCCTCTCAAGTCTGGTGGTTATTTGAGGCCAAAAGATCCACCCACAAACCTCAACCTCTCATTCTCCTGAAGGAAGAATATTATCGGCAAGGAAGGAGGACAGGCAGGGAGTGACATTGCTCTATTCTCTCTTTCAGGATGAAAGGGGCAGAACCATCTAAAGAGATGGACAAGAAACAATAAGCCATGAGTTTAAGTTCTTGCTCTGAGAACTCATAAAAGAACTGTGAGCCAGACCTCTTTGGGCCTCTGTTTTCCTCACTTGCAAGTAAAAGCATTGGATTCAATGTTCTTAAATCAAATATTATACACCTCAGACTGGATAACTGCCTTTTCAAACTACTCAGAAAATCAGGCTTCTTACAACTTCTGGAAAAATTGGTTGGGGTTAGTGTTTAGGTCACAATGGAAGGCAGAGCTCCTCCATCCCTCTCTCAACTAAAGGGAGGACAGCAACTCTCTCTGACCCCATACAGCATTTGACCTTGGACCTTTCCTTCTGGGACTTTGAACCTCGAGAGAGAGGCACGTGGTTGGGGTTGGGTTTGTGACAGCAGCAGTGTGGGGTAGGGGCAGTGGCAGTAGTGTGGCACTGGGGGATAGGCACAGTGCATGCTAGCTGTGTGTTCCTTTTGCCCAGCCTCCCTGGCTTCTTCATGGCATCCCAGGTCTGGTTCCCCAACCTTCCTATCGTCTGTGGACCACCCAACAGGCTTATAGTTAATCCCTTTCCTGGTTACATCAGCCAGAGTCAGTTTCTGTTGTTTGTATCCCAGGTATCCTGGCTGATACATAATGGAGGACACTTATGTTATTAAAACCCCAAACTAGCTAGAGACATTTTTGTCTTTTAAGACAGGATGATATAATTCATGTCAGCCAGAAAATAAATGTTTGTGTGTCTCTTTCCCCTGCTAAATGTGTTGGAAGAGGGTCTGGAGAGTAGCAGGGGGTAGGCTGTCCTTAGGGTGCATGTGCACGGGTATGGATATGGAACTTCCGTGTTGTCAGACTGTTTCCTTCTTGTATTTCCTTAAGCAGGATCAGCAGACTTTTCTGTAAAGGGCCAGATAGTGAATATTTTTGGTTTTGTTGGCCATACAGTGACTGTTGCAGCTACTCAACTCTGCTGCTGTAATATAGAAGCAGAAATAGATAGTATGTAAATGAGCAGATGTGGCTGGTTTCCAATAAAACATTATTTTCAAAAACAAATGGTGGGTCGAATTTGCCTGTAGGCCATCGTTTGCTAATCTCTTTCCTAAAACACTTAAAGCACTTTGTATTCATTTGTGATAATTTGAATTATTGTTCAACCAATATTTACTCCTTTCCCTCTTCCACTGTGGACAAAGTACAATTCCCTAAACCAATGATGTTAGACTTGGCCAAGTGACTTGCTTTGGTCGATGAAACATTAGCAGATGTAATAAGAGCCTTAAATATGTTGTCACAGTTTGGCTTGGATCTTGCATTCTGGTGATTCACGATGAGAAGCACATGCCCTGTGTAGCCACTGCCTCTTCAGCCCCAGGACAAACAACTCAGAGCTAGGATCCAAGCCCAGCCAACCTCAGTCCAAAGCAGAGCCACCCAGCTGAGCCCAGCCCAGATGAACTGACCCACAGTTGATCCACCTGCAGATCTGTGAGCATGAGAATAAATGCTTGTTATTGTAAGTTACTGAATATTGGGATGGATTGCTAGCAATACTGTAACAGTATCTAAAATACCATCTTAATGCATTCATCACAGACTGACTGTTTTATGGTTGCTTGTGTCATACATGTCATTTTTCCCTTACTGCATTAGAGATTCCTTGAAGCCATTCATCAGATCTAACTCTTCTTTAAAAATTCTGTAGCACCCAGCACATTGCCTTACAAATAGTGCTTCCTAAGTATTAAGATGGTGTGTAAGCTACAATGTCGTTAACAAAACACAATATAATATTAAATGATGAATGTAGCATTCATTCATTCATTCATTCATATAAACGTGAAAGAATTTTCTGCCTCTAGTGAAGAATGACATTTGCTACTCTCTTCAGAATGATGAGAAAAATATCTGACATGACAGTGACAGTGGACATTTAGGTCTCAACAAGACATAGTTTCACTTGACCAGAAGAGGAAAAGGAAGCTGAATGAGCCCATGGTTCTTCTTTTCTATCTGTAAAGTTACTGTAATGATAGAACCTACCTTTTGGGTTTTCATGAGGATTAAATGAGATAATTCATGCAAAGCAGTTAGCACTGGGCCTGATCCATGGTAAGTAGTCAAAATATTTTCATTATTATTATTTTCAGAAAGATTATGTGAATTGTCTTGAAATCCAGCCCTAGGATTAATAATGGCAGTTGGGCTAAAACAAAAAAAAAGTCTTTTACAATGATTCTCTCCCTCTCTTCGTTTCTCCCTCCTTTTCTCTCTTTGTATTCCTTCCCACATTTACACTCACACAGAGAACTTTTATGTGCTATTTAGTGCAGCAAGGAAATTGCAGGACACTATCTCTACCATCAAGGAACTAACAGTCTAATCAGACAGATACAAATACATATATTCAATGCTGTCTGTAAAAATATGTTATTTATGAACTGAATAAGTAGCATATGCTATAAGAAAGTGTTTTGAAACATCTTCAAATATTAAACACTAGGAGAATGACAATGGAATTCCCAATGCATTTCAAAGAATCACTTTCTTAATGATAACTCTCTCCAAGACAACTTAAAAATCAAGAGTAAAACTATTAACACATTTGAAAAATAAATTTACTTGGAAACTTAAAAGTTCTAGATAATTCATGGGTTAATAGGCAATGAAAATTATAAGGAATTTATAACTGAAGGACAATGAAAATAATAAATATCCAAACTATCTGGATGCAATTTAAGCAATATTCCGAAGAAAAAAGAAGGCTTAAATGAATTTGGTATTTAACTCAAGGAGTTGTAAAAAATAATATCAGGGTAAACCCAAAGAAATTAGAAAGAAGACAATAGGAAAAGGAAGGACTGGAAATAAATGAAATTGAAAACAAAACAGAAAAAGAGGGAAATGGTTAAAAAAAAAATTGGACTCTGAAAACTCCAGTAAAATGAACAAATCTATAGCAAGACTAATCAAGAAGGAAAAAGTGCAAATAAACACTATGGGAAGGCAAAAGGAGGCACATCCACAGATATAAAAGGGATTACAATCGCCACAAGAAAACACTATTATCAGTTGTAGGCCCATATATTTGGAAATGTATACTGTAGCAGACACAGTTAGTTGCTGCAACTGTGCTATGCTATGCTATGCTATAATGTGCTATGCTATGCTATACTGTACTATGCTATACTATGCTGTGCTATGCTATACTGTGCTGTGCTAAAATATGGTATGTTATGATAACACAACCCTAACATCTCAGGTGGCTTACAGATCACAAACGTTTCTTTCTCATTCATGTTGCAGGTTCAGTGTGGGTGTGGGTGAGGTCCTCCACCCCACGCCATGCAGTGACTCAGGGGTGCAGGCTGATGGAGGAGCCAACACCTCCACATGTGCTTCTGGGGTCATTGCAGCTGGAGAATCTAGAATCTATCTTACTGTGGAACCTTTTTTTGGGGTGGGTGTATAGATCTTACTCTGTAGCCCAGGCTAGACTGCAGTGGCATGATCTTGGCTCACTGCAACCTCCACCTCCTGGGTTCAAGCAAGTCTCCTGCCTCAGCCTCCCAAGTAGCTGGGACTACAGGCATGCACCACCATGCCTGGCTAATTTTTGTATTTTTAGTAGAAATGGGGTTTTACCATGTTGGCCAGGCCGATCTTGAACTCCTGTCTTCAAATGGTCTCCCAGCCTTGGTCTCCCAGAGTGCTGGGATTACAGGCATGAGCCACGGCCTCTGGCCTGCAGAATCTTTATTACTCTTGTAATCAAGTACTTCTTCTCTACCACCCTTGAAGATGCTCTGTTGTGAGGAGTGAAGTTGGCTGACAGCCTCCAGCTGTTGGCACCTTTGGAATCTGCTGCTGTGTTGAAGCTGAGCTCTGGGCAGCTCACAGCCTGGTGGAATTACTACGGCCTAGTCATGTCTGCCCAACATGGGACTCCCCTCCAGGCAATCTGCCTTTGAGATTCCCACTGGCCTTGGCCAAGACTTTCTCAGAGCTGCACCACAGTCTAAGCTTCTTTCTGCTCACTTTGAATTTACCTGTCTTTGTATTTCCCCCTCAAGGGTGTCAGATGTGCAATGCAGTCTGAAGGCTTTCCCTGCCTACTCCTGATCCCCTCCCACTCCGTGCTCCCTATATCTTTCAGGCATCACCCCCAATAAACCTCTTGCATTCCTACCTCCTAACTCCCAGCAGTCCAGAATCTCAAAGTCATATTTAACCTTTAATTACATTTCATTGGCCAAAACTAGTCACATGTCCATGCCCATCTTCAAAGCGTTAGGGCAGTCTAACCCAAAGGAGAACTGGATATTGGGGCACATTTGTAATTTTTATCACTACTGAAAAACCCTAAATAATGGGAAGAGAGGTTCTCTAAAAGAAAATAATATTTATTTGGGAGTAAGCATTGCAATGGAATATGGTGAGTGTATTCGGGGAAGTAAAGGAAGATAATGGTTTTTAAAGAATAAACAAGGAGGATTACATAATTGTTTTGAGACAATTGTCCTTGGCTACAAGGATCAATAACAAGGGTTATGCCAGTCAGGTTCGATAGGCAGTTGCTGGGCAGATGTCCTTGCAGAAAAATTTTTTTTTTGTATAAGAGTGCAGTACCCTTTGTGCAAGATTGTGAGTTTTGGCCGGGTGCGGTGGCTCATGCCTGTAATCCCAGCACTTTGGGAGGCTAAGGTGGGCAGATCGCCTGAGGTCAGGAGTTGGAGACCAGCCTGAACAACATGGCGAAACCCTGTCTCTACTAAAAATACAAAAATTAGCTGGGCATGGTGGCACACGCCTATGATCCCAGCTACGCAGGAGGCTGAGGCAGGAGAATCTCTTGAACTCAGGAGGCAGAGGTTGCAGTGAGGTGAGATTGCGCCATTGCACTCCAGCCTGGGTGAGAAGAGTGAAACTCCATCTCAAAAAAAAAAAAAAAAAAAAAAAAGGATTGTGAGTTTTGCACCCTTTTCTGGTTGTTTTTGTAATCAGCCATATGTACATGGGAACATTTCCTTCATGGCCTTCCCAGCCTCTATTTGTCAGGGTTTTAATAAAGTGACTCCACTTCGATTCTGACAACTTTTGATATACAACTAATGATTAAACAGTTATTCATTACACTCCTTTTCTTGCCAGCAGAGCCCCAATTTTTTCAGGTGTCTATCCTGCACTTCCATCATGACTCAGGGGTAAACTGTAACTTACTAGAGCCAATTATAACCAATTTCCAGTAATTGGATCAAGAAAAGGCCAATGAAATCTTGGCTAATGCAATGGGAGAGGAAGTGCTCTGGGTGCCACCTGGATTTAAAAGTGACACAGGCCGGCGCCATGGCTGACGCCTGTAATCCCAGCACTTTGGGAGGCCGAGGCAAGCGGATCACCTGAGGTCAGGAGTTCAAGACCACCCTGGCCAACATGGTGAAACCCCATCACTACTAAAAATACAAAATTAGCTGGGCGTGGTGGCGCATACCTGTAATCCCAGCTACTGGAGAGGCTGAGGCAGGAGAATCACTTGAAACTGGGAGGCAGAGGTTGCAGCGAGCCAAGATCCCTCCACCGCACTCCAGCCTGCCTGGGTAACAAAAGCGAAACTCCGTTTCAAAAAAAAAAAAAAAAAGTGACACAGTGTGGGGAAGAGCCTCTTTTCTCTTTTCTGTTGGTGGGTATGGTTATGTATGGTTATGTATCAACTTGCTACCGGGTGCTGAGGCAGCCATCCTACAGCATGTCAACAGGGAAAAAGAGAAAAGCAAAAAGAAAATCTAGGCTGCCAAACTTTTTGTGGGGAGCCCTTTGTGGGAAGAAAAGTCATGAAAACTTAGACTTACTCAGGTTATATTCTCCTACCTCTTGCTTTCTTTTTCTTGTCAGATGAATTTCACTCATACACCTCTTCTCTCTCCTTCATGCCAGATCAGTTCTGGTTGGAAGACTGAAAATGACAGCTAAGTGGTGTGATCTAACTGACACAGGGAGAGAAAATAAAATTGACCACTCAGGAAATGAGGCATGTATTAATGATTCTCTTTTGACTCATTGTTTTAAAAAACATCCACATGCAATTAACTGTTGTCTATAAAACATAGACTTGCTATTTCATTCCACATTAGGAAGAGAACTAACATTTATTGGGTACTTACTATATGCCTGACATTTTACTAGGAACTTTTCATACTCTGTCTTACCAAATGACCTTGCTTGCCCTTTGAATAAAATTTTAACTCCTTTCCAAGGTGTATGTTCTGACCCTCCTCTCTGAAATCTGCACCCTCCCCATCTCTACTCCACAGATGGGCCTTTGAATTCTGGCTTTTTTTTTTTTTCCCCTCCTGTTTATGAAACACACCCAGCACGTTCCTGCCTCAGGACCGCTGTTCTTGTCATTCTCTTTGCCTGGAATCCTCTTTCCTTGGATCTTCCCATGTCTGATTTATTTATTTATTTTTTTGAGACAAGAGTCTCGCTGTGTCACCCAGGCTGGAGTGCAGTGGTGCGATCTCGGCTCACTGCAAGCTCCGCCTGCCAGGTTCATTCCATTCTCCTGCCTCAGCCTCACAAGTAGCTGGGACTATAGGCGCCCACCACCACACCTGGCTAATTTTTTGTATTTTTAGTAGAGACGGGGTTTCACCGTGTTAGCCAGGATGGACTTGATCTCCTGACCTTGTGATCCACCCTCCTCGGCCTCCCAAAGTTCTGGGATTACAGGCGTTAGCCACCGTGCCCAGCCAATGTCTGATTTCTTTACATCAACCACACCTCACAAAAATATCCTTTCTTCAGAGGCCCTTCTGTGACAATCCTATTAGGTTAGTGCAAAAGTAATCGCAGTTTTGGCCATTAAAAGTAATAGCAAAAACTGTGATTACGTTTGCACCAACCTTACATCTAGAATAGCACCTCTCCCTCTACCCCTAGTCTCCTATTCCAGTGACTTATTTTTTCCCATTGCACTTGTATCTAAAATTATCTGATTGTATTTGTTTTGATGTATCTCCTCCCACTTGATTTTTCCTCTCTCTCTTGTTCACTGCTGTCTCTCAAACATTTAGAAGAGTGGCTGGCACTTTAAAAACAGATTGGGGGTACAAGTGCATTTTTGTTACATGGATATATTGGGTGGTGGTGAAGTCTGGGCTTTTAGTGTAACCATCACCCAAATAGTGTACATTGTACCCAACAGGTAATTTCTCATGGCTGGAGCTCTTAAGGTGATACTCAATAGTGCTTGTTGAAATAATTGATAGATCACATAATCTATAACATTATAAGGCAGAATGCACACTACGAGGAACCATGAGGTATCTCAGTAAGTGAGTGTTAGAAAAGAACTTACAGGATTTAGGTTCATAATAGGTGATTTTGGTTGGGATTTAAGGAAGCAGGACTTCTTTTTTTCTACATTGGATATTGTCAGGAAGCAGGGACAATTCTATGATTAGAGATTCTTAATGAACCTCATCTCTAGGCAGGAAGACAAGAACAGGGCTAAAACCGTAACTGGTAAAGCAGCAGCAGACAATCCTATCAGACAGGATGGGGAGATGTTTGGTATTTTGGGGGTTTGCACAATGACCTTGTTTTTGTCAGCACTTAGACAAGATTACTGAGTCGCCTTGTTTTTTGTCTCATTTCATAGTTTATAGAGTGGCCTTGTGCGATATTGGTGTTCTATACAACTGTGTTTAACAGGAGAATGCAAAGGCCCAGCTGTTGAGTATCATAGCTTCTAGGCCAGTTTCTAGGTGTCAAGGTCCATTTTCTGTCTCTTACAAGTGTCCTAAGGCTGGAGTCTAGTGTCAGCACAGAAATAAGCAGGAGTACATCTTTTGGCTACTTGATAGTTCCCTTTTCCCCAATTCTGGCTTTTTATTAGGATGGACACTGAACCAAGACAGCACAGGCTGGTAGAGAAGCAGTACTTGTAGAAGTCAACTCAAAAATGCCTTTATTTACCCAAGAATTAATTATCCTCTCAGCACATGGCTAGCGTAGCTAATTTTCAAATGGAGAATGCTGTATATTTTGCATCCTGAATGATAGAACCCACCATTGCCTCAAAGGTCATGTTCAAAAACCTGCCAAATCCTTGATTCTGGTTCAAATTTTTATGTAAACACAACGGTATGGTTTTAGGAAAGTCTGTTTTTTTTTTTTTTTTTGAGACAGATTCTTACTCTGTCGCCCAGGCTGGAGTGCAGTGGTGCTATCTCGGCCCACTGCAACCTCCACCTCCCAGGTTCAAGCGATCCTCCTGCCTCAGCCTCTCGAGTAGCTGAGATTTACAGGCATGTGCCACCACACCCGGCTAATCTTTGTATTTGTAGTAGAGACAGGGTTTCACCATGTTAGGCTGGTCTTGAACTCCTGACCTCGTGATCTGCCCATGTCGGCCTCCCAAAGTGCTGGGTTTACAGGTGTAAGCCACCGTGCCCGGCCTTAGGCAAGACTTTTAACCAGCATCCCAGCATCCTCTGGGACTCTATGGCACCTGTATTCCTCTGTGAACATTCCCGCTATATTGTAATTAATTTATTATAATCCATCTGCCTGGTTAGACTGTCTCCCACATGTTTGTATCCCTGGAACTTAACAAAGGACTTGGCACAGGCTAGGCTCCCCTACAAATATTAAGTGAATTTAAAATGGAGCTTTAATTCCTGGCTTGAAGTCACCTCACAAAACATTTAGTGAGTCTGTACTACGAGCCAGGAGAACGCTATGAAAAATCAGATAGTCTTTCCCTTTAAGGAATTTGTATTCATTTCTATTAGAGTTAATAATGATAATAGCTGATATTTACTGAAGATAGGGAACTTTGTTAGGTACTTTATATGTATCTGAGTTATTGTCATTTTATAGGTGAAACAATGGATGTACCCAATGGGTTAAGTTACTTTCCTGAGGTCACACAGCTATCACGGGGCAGAACGAAGACTGTAACCCAGACAGTCTGACTCCAATAACGCTGGCCCATCAGGTTGAAACATACAGCACCGTGCCCATCCACAATTCTCTCATTTATCAGAGACGAGGTCCTGAATCCAAGCTATCGAAATCGTTGCAGACATTTGTTTTAAAGAGGAATAGGTCAGTATGACCAATCTGGGGAATAAACTTACGTCTTTTGCCAGGCAGGGCGTATGGGGAACAGAGCTGCGTTGGCCTTCTGTTAAAGCAGCTGGGGATTTCGGTTTTGGCTTCAGATCTGCACATCATTCAGTCAATAGCATTTATTGGGCGTCCACTGTGCAGAAAACAGGTGCCCCCTGCTACTTCCTCTCCTCCCCACATCCTGGGGCAGGGAGGGGAAGTGAGGAAAGAAAAGCAAAGACAAGACAAGGAAGATGCTGAGGGTGGGCAGGTGGGCACCGCCACCCCGCTGCGCCGGCCACGCCCCTTGCCGCGCCGTCGCCCCGGAGCCCACTTTAAACTCCCGCCCCTCGTAAGGACGACCAATGGCCGACCGCGAAGCGCGCAGGAGGCTAGGGATTGGCCAGTGCTGCGGTTGCCGGGGCGACGGGTGGGTCCGGCGGATCCCCGGGCGGGGCGGGGCCGGGGCGAGGGGTGCCGGGTGGTTTCCGCCCGGCAGCCCGCAGCCCGCCGCGCTCCGGGCAGCGTCTCCCGGCGGTGGGAGGGGGCGGCCTCCACTCGGTTCCCGGCCCCTCGCAGCCCCGTCAGCCTCCCGCTCGGGGTGCGCCGCCCTTCGTCTGGGTCTCCGCCCCCAGGACCCGCGGCCGCGAGCTCCCGAGCGCGGCTTCCTTGGCCGGCTGCGCTATGGGCTGCGGGAACTCCACCGCCACCAGCGCGGGCGCGGGCCGAGGTGAGTCCGGCGGGAGGCGGGGGCCGGCGGGGGCCGGCGGGGGCGGGCGGGAGAGGCGGCGGGAAGGAGGGGTGCAGGGATCTTGGGTGGGGGGCGCGCAGCCCCCTCTCCCCATCCCCATTTTCGGGACAGGAGCAGACCGCCCGTTTCTGGAAAGACCGAAAGCGTGGCAACTCCCCCGCGCGGGGGCGGTCGCGCCTGGGGCAGACGAGCCTGCGGGGCATCTCTGCCGAGGGAGCGCGGGGAAAACTGTCGCGGGCTCCCCTGCAGCCGCCGGGGCTCCCCTGCAGCCGCCGGGGCTCAGCGCTCTCCTAGGGGAGAGGATTCCCGGACGTGGTCCCCGGCCGCTCCCCCACCTCCCACACTTGGTCCTCCAGGCCTCTCCCCCATCTCCTCGGAACCCAGGCGGTGCACCTGGAAAAGTGCAGCAGAGCAAGACAGGACTTTCTTCGGGCAGTGGTGGTGGGGTAGGAAGCGGGGAAGGGTGGGAGTGGGGTTGGGGAGAACTAGAAGCAAAGCTGCAAAAACGCATCCGTGTCTGCCTTGATGCTGAAGACCGGCTGGGCTGCTCTTAGGATTTCTCTGAGAAGCTGCAGCAGTAAGGATGTTTTACATATGTGAGACAGAGCTTTATTATTAACAGTCTGTTAAGATACTTTTCATTAAACATCACACACACGCAAATAGAAACTTCTTTTTATACCACTTCATTTTGTTGATTGGCAGGCAAGGTCTTCTAGCTTCCCCGGGCCAGCCAGGCTTTGCGTCAAGTGACTTTTTCCAAAACTCACCTTTCTACTTCACCCTGACTATGTCTCCGGATTTAAGGTAGCCTGGATCTGTTTTGAATAATAACTGATGACATATTTCAGTGTCCTTTTGGATAAAGAGCTCCTATCTCCTCCAATTGAAATCAGTCAGATGCCACATCCTAGCCTAACCAGCAAATGCAAACAGCAGTCGGAGGCTGCAGTATTTCCTAGGCGGCTGTGCAGCCCTGGCAATGACTTTGTAACCTTGGGCCTGTCACATCCCTTAACCCGGACGCCGGTAAAAAATGGAGTTTTAAGATTCAAGACTTATTTATTTATTTTACAGTTTATTTTGACGTTCACATAATGGAATCGGATGTGGCAATCTGCTCAGTACTTGGCCAAGTTTGTGTTTCCTCCTTGGCTGCTGTTGTTGCCACACGTCGGGAATATTCTGCTTCAAGAGAAAGGGCTAACATATGTGCAATTCTAGTCCTAGAGATATGAATGAACCCAGGTAGCGATTTGTTGAAAAGTTTATGACTTACAGTTAACCGTTACCATTTTGAATTAAATCCTGTCCTGGTGATAATGCAGAGAGCAACAGGAGAGCGAATTTTTTAGATTCATATAACAGTGGGGAAGGTTAGCTTAGCGCCTTATGCTAATGAGGGCAAACGGGCTTCAAACCTGCCTGTGGCCAGAAAGCTCTGCATGTGTGAAACAGTGTCAAGGCCACACCCTGCACTCAAATTGTGTCTCAGTCTACTAGGTACTGTGGCCCTATGCAATCCACTGCATGTGTTGCCTACTTTAAAAAAGGTGAAGAAAAATTATCCACATTAAAAAAAATTGTAGGAAGGATTTGTAACAGATTTCCCTTAAAATGAGGCTAGTTTCATGCATGTGCATTTTGATTTATTAATGAACTGCTTGTCAGTTTTAGGGATGGAGAGGGGGTACCATTGCCAAATAAAAATCAGAATGATGGACCAGGCGCAGTGACTCATGCCTGTAATCCCAGCACTTTGGGAGGCTGGGGTGGGTGGATCACATCACCTGAGGTCAGGAATTCGAGACCAGCCTGACCAACATGGTGAAACCCAGTCTCTACTAAAAATACAAAATTAGCTGGGCGTGGTGGCGCCTGCCTGTAATCCCAGCTGTTTGGGAGGCAGAGGCACGAGAATTGCTTGAACCTGGGAGGCGGAGTTTGCAGTGAGCCGAGATCGCACCATTGCACTCCAGCCTGGGCAACAAGAGTGAAACTCTGCTCCATCTCAAAAAAAAAGAAAACAAAAATAGAAAGATGGTAAGGTATGATGAGCTAGCTCTAAAGTGTTAACGTAAAAATCAAATTTGGGGGGAAAATATGATTTCTTGGGGAAATATGATTCTCTTTATGAATATTTGATTGACTTTTTCCGTAGGAGCACATCTCTTACCACCTAAAGGGAAGTCATATTGAAAAAAAAAAAAAAAGCTACTGAAAGAGTAGTTTGAGGAGCAGCCTCACTTTTGTTTGTGGACAGTGCATGTGAGAGCATGCTATTCTCTCCTCCAGCTTGCTCTTTGCCAAAAATTATTTTTGTTCAGAGGAGAGAAGGATATTGAGTGCACACTCAAAACATGCAGGAGACAACATGATGAGCAGGGAGTTATTACATCACCTCTTTGATGGATCTGCTCTTGTCTTGGAGAAGCCATTCCCAAACATTTGCCTGCCTGTGAGTCCACCTGGCTGACTTTGGGATTTGGTCATTGTTATTTTGAAATGTTCTGTCAGTTGGTGGTAGGAATTTAGGTTCAGAGAGGAAATACATCAGGATGAGAGATGTAAAGAAAAATAAACCACAATGCAAAGGTACTGAAAATCTCAGCTGTGAGCTTGGGCATCAGCGTCAATTGCACTGTTGACCAAGCTGCACACTAGGAGGACCGAACCCAAGCAATACGAAACGCGTTAAAGAGATGTTGTCCTTCTCTTCTAGCTGCTTACAGTGCACTACTTCCGATATGTCCCAGGAGTCATAGAATTCAGTAGCCATACAAACTTTTCAGAAAAAAAATGGATAAAGAGATTGTGGAAAGGATGCTGAACTTAAGAGTCTGGACAGTGAGCTTAAGCTTAGGTTTGGTGCTGTGCTGTTTGCATTATTGTGGGTGTTTCATGTTACTTTTTTGAACTCTGGTTTCTTTGTTTATATAATGGGAATAATTGGGTGTATCTTGTTTCATAAGGCTCATGTGAAACTCAAAAATAACATGAAAGCACTCTGTAAACTGTAATTATTACTATATAATAATAATATCACCATTTTGAAGGCAAAGTGGTTTTCCTTGAATATTTTTCTATAAGAACATGGCAAATCTTTTTTCATGCATTAACATATTATTACAATACTTCTAAATCTGAAATCTCCATTCCAAGCCCTGTTTTACTTTTTGAGTTACTTAGGTAAACCAGATAATTGTTTCCCCTTTCCCTGAGATATCAGGACAGGTGCCTCTCTTGGCTTTTGTCTGGTGGACTTGGTTAACATGACAGATTGATATGCAGTAGTGTACTTGAGTTAAGTGGATTCCGTATGCCTGATGCGTGGAGAAACTGGTATGGAGTAAAAGGGTCAAGTGGCCATAAGGAGTAGTGAGATGGATCAGCCCCTTGATAATTCTGGGTAGACTTGCCCCTGGAGTATGTTTCTATTAATAACTATAAGCTTACACATCATCCACCCCTATGTGGGACCTCCTCTGCTGGGAACTTCTAGGGCAACGCTGGGGGCGGCCAGCAATGGATGTTTGTAAAATGAAGTCAAACTTTGTTGCTCTTGAGAAATTGATAGTCTAGGTAAGAGGATTAAGCAATTGAGAATCACTGCAAAGCAGTGGATGATAGAATATAATCTGGACCTCCAAGTTTCCAGATGTTGAATGACACAGTTTAATCAGAGAAGTCCTCCTGGAGGAGTTGAGCTGTCGGTCTAGATGGAATTGTGAGAGGCATTTTGAGTACACAAAAGCTCTCCACTTTCACATTTTGATGTGATCACTCTCTCAAGGTAGGAATTTGATTTTTCCCAACCTACAACTATGTAAAGGATGCAGCAAATTTTTTCTGCATGGTCTAGAGTCTAGACCCCAAATTATGGAGAAACATCTGGATTGAATAGTTCATTTTAAAGTGTCACATTTATTATAAGGCAGGGAGCTTTTGCACTCTCACTCGCTCTCACTCTTTCTCTGCAGTCAGATTCTCTACTCGCTTGTTTTTCCCCTGAGCATATCTCCGGACTAGGCAGAGAAATGACCAACCTTGCATTCTGAGTTAATGATGTACAGCAGGTCAGTCATTCCCTTTTATATAGTCACATTCATATAGACTATGAAGCAAGTCTTTGTAATATAAATCAGAAATTCCTTTTTGTGTAAACCAGAAAATCCCTTAAAAGTTTGGACAGTTCCCCATATCTACAGTAGCCTATTTTAATGCAGGCTAAGGCTGTAGAAATTATTTGCAGCAGGAGTTATTGCAGAAATATTCAGCTCATGATATTTGGTTAAATTGGTTAGTTGAATTTTTTCTGCCAGAGATATGTAATTGGCAGCTGATCTTAACTTTGCAGGCAACTTATTGTCAGAATGTTTCCATAATAGTTTTCTGCTATTTATGTAACAATAGTCCGAGGGGGAGGAGCTTGATAATTGTTTACCCTATTTTATCAGTGTATCCCAGGGAGTTAATACAATCCTTTTGGGTCCAATTTTTTAGATTAGTTATGTCCTTGTCCTCAATTAGCTAGATAATTGCATTCTTTTGAGGTAGCTATATTGGTCCAGGCTTAATTACATCTGTAAATGGTTTGGTAGTGTTGAAATGATACAACTCTGTTTAGCATTAGTCCAAGATTTGTGGGGGAAATAATATAAAAATAATACAAAATTTTGTTGATATCATCAAACATTTTTATCTTGCAGTACTCCCCTTTTCCCACGAGTATGTACCATCCTTCTTTCTATTCTTTAAACATGCTGAACTCATTCTTGTTTTCTCTCTGTGTGAAACACTTTTTTGCTGGAGAGCTGATATTGTGTTTATTTCTTGTCTCCTTTCCCCTCCCCCAAATGGAGGCCTCATGAAAGCCTGTACATTTTGTTTACAGCTGTATCCTCAGCCTCTAGACCAGTTTCCACATTTTTAATGGAACTCACTCTTGTTTTCTCTCTGTGTGAAACACTTTTTTGCTGGAGAGCTGATACTATGTTTATTTCTTGTCTCCTTTCCTCTCCCACAAATGGAGGCCTCATGAAAGCCTATACATTTTGTTTACAGCCATATCCTCAGCCTCTAGACCAGTTTCCACATTTTAAATGGATTTTTTGGTTCTTGAAATATATTTGTTGAATGAATGAGTATATTTGGGAAACAAAAAAGATACAAAATGAAGTCCTAAGTTGGTGTGGGCACACTGTACTGATGTAGCAATTGAGGGAAGAAAATAGAACCTCAGGAAGTCAGGGAAGCCTGCGTGGAGGAAGTGGAACTTTATTTGGGTTTGAAGAATAGCGTGGAGGAAGTGGAACTTTATTTGGCTTTGAAGAATAGGTAAGATTTGGATAGCAGAAAATGGAAGGCAGGTCATTTTTAGTGCTGTGGGAAGTCCTAGAGACAGAAATGGGCTTGGCGCATTTCAGGGTAGTAAGAAGTCTAGCCTGATTGGATGTAGTCGTTCACATTGGTTGCAGGGTATTGGGAAGAAAGAATGGTTAGGATACGGGACGAGGAGGACAGAAAGGCCCTGAGGCCACAGAGTTGAGAGTGGGCTCTGCAGCCAAGAAGGCCAAGTACAAATCCTACATTTGCCATTCATCATTTATATGACCTTGGGCAATTCGCTGAGGCTGTCTGTTCCTTAGGTTCTTTGACCATAAAATGGGGGTGTAATAAGAGAGCCTACTGTAGATTCAGTGAGTTAATGTGTGTAAAGTGTTTAGAACGGTGACTCGTATATTCTAAGTACCCAATATACTATTTATTATCAGTATAGGGAAAGACACAGCTGGTGTAGAAGGAAGGCATGAGCCATTGAAGGCATGTACATGTAGAAGTGGCATCATTCACAGCTGCTGTCTGCGCTCAGAGAAGTGCTGAGGGCCTGGATCATGGCTGTGGGCCCTGAGGGGCAGAAGCGTTGAGGTCACAGATACGTGGAAGACAGTTGAGCTAAAGAGAGGCTGCAGATGTGGGATGAAGGAAGAGGGAGAAGTAAAAATTAAACTGTTAGAGCCTGGCTAACTGGAAGCAGGTTGCTACTCACTCTAAAAGTAAGGTAGTAAGGGGCAGGTGATAAACATACTTGACTGGACCATGTTTGAAGTGATGATGAATAAAGAGAGGTGTGGAGACCCCTCTGCTCAGGTAGTAATCACTGGTGAGACAGAACCAAGAAGCTCTGTGCATCATTCGCTTGCTGTGTCTCCCCAGAATTGACGGTACAACCATGTGAATGGTTCATAAAGGCATCCAAAGTGAGTGATTGATTTCTGCCATTGTCACAGCCTGGTAGGTTCTTTTTGCCCACTGCCCCAAACAAAACCAATGAGGGCTGGGCACGGTGGCTCACACCTGTAATCCCAGCACTTTGGGAGGCTGAGGCAGATGGATCACCTGAGGTCAGGAGTTTTAAGACCAGCCTGGCCAACATGGCGAAACCCCATCTCTACTAAAAATACAAAAAATTAACCAGGCATGGTGGCGCGCTCCTGTAATCCCAGCTACTCAGGAGGCTGAAGTGGGAGAATTGCTTAAACCCAGGAGGGTTGCAAGTGAGGCTGCAGTGAGCAGCCTGTGTGACAGAGCAAGATCCCGTCTCAAAAAAGAAAAAAAAGAAAAACCAATGAGAACAGCAGTTTTTGTGGCAAATAAAGAGTTTAATAATTGCAGGGCTGGCCAAGCGAGGAGAACAGAGAGAAATTTCTCAAACCTGTCTCTCTGAGAATTCGGAGGCTAGGGTTTCTTAAGGGGACTTTGGTAGGCAGGGGGTTACTGGGGAATTGGAACAATTGATTGGCTGGGGATGAGGTCATAGGGGCATCTGAAACATCTTTGGGCAGTAAAGTCAGTTCCCAGGAAAGGGTTGGTTCTCAGAACCAGGTGGCATCTCTTGATCTACCAAAATGTGAAATCTGAAAAATATGTCAAAGGCCAGGTCTTTAGGTTTCACAATACTGATGTTATCTGTAGGAGTATTTGGGGAAGTTGGAAATCTTGTAACCCCTGGTTACGTGACTCTAGTGCAGTAAGCAACTTATAGGAAAGCACGCTAAACAATAGCGGGTTATTGTTTATGCCTATTTTTTAGTAAAGTTTAAGCCCCTACCAGAATTTTAACCTTGCCATATGAATGCAGCTTTGATCTTTGAACAAGGACGGGGGTACGGGAGGTGGGGTCAGTTTTCCTTGCTTCAAAGTGTAACTATAAACTAAATTCCTCTCATAGTTATCTTGGCTTCCATGTTAGAATAAGAAAAAAAACATATGAAATTAAAAGCAAAGCAAAATAGAGTCAGTTATATTAAATTTCTCTCATTATTTATAATTTAGCAAAGGCAGTTTTACCATGAGCCACTTATAGCTCCATATAGACATGGCTTAAATTTTATTATATCAGTTAAATGTCAGTGCACTAACTTATGTCTGTACTTCTTATATGGCTGCATTTATTTTTCATTTTATTTTATTTTTTGAGATGGAGTCTTGCTCTGTCACCCAGGGTGGAGTGCAGTGGCGTGATCTCGGCTCAATGCAACCTCCACCTCCCAGGTTCAAGAGATTTTTCTTCCTCGACCGAGATTTTTCTTCCGAGTAGCTGGGATTACAGGCATGCACCACCGCACCCAGCTGATTTTGTATGTTTAGTGGAGATGGGGTTTCACTGTGTTGGCCAAGCTGGTCACAAATTCCTGACCTCAGGTGATCCACCCGCCTTGGCCTCGCAGAGTGCTGGATTACAGGTGTGAGCCACTAGGCCTGGCCATTTTTTGGTTTTTACTTGCCTGAAGTATAGCTGCTTGTCTTAGTTCATTTTTGTATTGCTATAAAGGAATACCTGAGACGGGGTAATTGACAAAGAATAGAGGTGTATTTGGCTCATGGTTCTGCAGCCTGTACAAGAAGCGTGGCACCAGCATCTGCTTCTGCTGAGGGCTTCTTCAGGCTGCTATCATTCATGGTAGAAGGTAAAAGGGAGCCATAGTGTGCAGAGATCACATGGCAAGAGTGGAAGCAGTAGAGAGAAGGGAGGGAGGTGCCAGGCTCTTGCTAACAACCAGCCAGCTCTCATGGAAACTAATACAGTTAGAGCCCACCTGTTACCACCAGCCATTCATGAAGGATCTGCCCCTATGGCCCAAACACCTCCCATTAGACCCCACCCCCATGAGATTTGGAGGGGACAAACAAACCAAACTCTAGCACTACTCAACAAGGACGACCTATAAAAATGAGATTTTCTATAAGAGCTTCCATTTTCATTGACATAATTTTATGTCAGTATATAATTTTATATTTCTAGGATGCATTGACCTGAATTTTTTTCCTCCATTATTTGAAGAAATCACTTATGAATCTGTATTTTTTTATTGCACTCTGAAAAATAAGCATTGCTTTGGATGAAGTAGTGAGCTGTTGTTCCATTTCTTTTGGCCAAACCAAGACTCTGACATAGTTTTATAACTATTGTGGGTCAGAAGAGCATAGCAAGCTGTCAAAATTAAAGAGAATTTTATTTATTTTTCTGCAGTTATATTTATATAGTTCTCAGAGGGACTGTTTCTTTTCTAAAACAAATAAGAAGTAAAACATTCCTGCATGTTTCTATTATTTCCCATAAGAGCCATAGGCATTTATGTTTCTGATAATTTATGCTGAAAGAAGAGTGCTTTTTAAATCTTTAGTTTTTTTTTTTTTTTTTTTTTCAAATTCTTCACATAATTTTATTTTGGGTGTGCGTGTGAATTATCACCACTTGGTTTGAAGAATGTAACTTAGTATGTAACTTAGCAATTCATTTACCTATGACTATTTCTAGTATATTTTATAAAGTCGAGAGTCTGTATAGTATAGTGATCATAAAAGGTCTTAATAGACTAAAATGTATATGACCTTTTCTTTGTTTTTTTTTTTCCCGTTGAGATGGAGTCTTACTCTGTCGCCCAGGCTAGGTGCAGTGGCGTGATCTTCGCTCTCTGCAAGCTCTGCCTGCCGGGTTCACGCCATTCTCCTGCCTCAGCCTCCCGAGTAGCTGGGACTACAGGCGCCCGCCACCACGCTCGGCTAATTTTTTGTATTTTTAGTAGAGACGGGGTTTCACTGTGTTAGCCAGGATGGTCTCGATCTCCTGACCTCGTGATCCGCCCACCTTGGCCTCCCAAAGTGCTGGGATTACAGGCGTGAGCCACCGCGCCTGGCCCTTCTTTCTTTTAAAAGATATAAGTATGTTCTTCATAATAGAGTTTGGCATGTGGGAGGAAACGCTCACATCAATAAATGTTTGAATTTTTATAATACTGAAGACATGCTGGACAGTATGACTCACAGTTTTTAATGTATACGACAGGCTGATTAGCTCTCAAAGGACCATCTGTCTGTAGGAACCAAGATACTGTATCCGTCTACTTAAAATTACTCAATGCAGGCCGGGCATGGTGGCTCACGCCTGTAATCCCAGTACTTTGGGAGGCAGAGGCAGGTGGATCACAAGGTCAGGAGATCGAGACCATCCTTGCTAACACGGTGAAACCCCATCTGTACTAAAAATGCAAAAAATTAGCCAGGCATGGTGGCACGCACCTGTAGTCCCAGCTACTTGGGAGGCTGAGGCAGGAGAATGGCTTGAACCTGGGAGGCGGAGGTTGCAGTGAGCCGAGATTGTGCCACTGCAATCCAGCCTGAGCAACAGAGTGAGACTCCGTCCCCCCACCAAAAAAAAAAAAAAAAAATTTACTCAATGCAGTATCTTGTAGCTGGCTTGTGTTATCATTCACGAGGAATAAAGTTCTGTTTGTGTCGTGCATGATACATATATTACGTTTAGTTTCCCTCCAGATATTAATTTTGCTGTGTATTTTAAAAGAGATTATTTTTTGAAGACAGGGAAGGACAAAGATAAGAAGGTCTAGTGGGTTGAATGGTAGCCCCCAAAAAGATATGTCCACGTTCTCGTATCTGCAGTGAGTGAATGCAACCTTATTTGGATAAAGGAACTTTGCAAATGTAATAAAGTTAAGGGCTTTGAGATGAGATTATACTAGATTATCTGAGTAGGCACTAAATCCAATGAGAAGGGTGTTTATGAGAGACAAGATGAGAAGACAGACATAGAAGGGAAGGTGATGTAAAAATGGAGGTGGAGCAGAGATGATGGGGCCACAAGCCACGGAATGCCAAGGAATGCTCGCTGCACCAGAAGCCAGGAGAGGCATGGAATGGATGCTTCCCTAAGGCCTCTGGAAGGAGTTTGGATCTGCTGAGACCTTGATTTTGTACTTCTGGCCTCCAGGTCTATGAGTGCATAGATTTCTGTTGTTTAAACCACATAGTTTGTGGTAATTTGTTACAGCAGCCATGGGAAACCAAGACAATATTTTTCTGCAGTAGTTCAGGAATGAGACAAAATTAGAATATAAGAAAATGTATTAAACTCTATACCTGGAGTATAAATAATTCTTTGCTTAAATAAATATAGCACAATGTAATCTTGGTGTGATTCATAAAGCCCTTCAAGACTGTTCAGAACCTTAGCCACTCCTAGGACACATACAATTTTTATATGAAACATAAAGAATGTCTGAGAGGTTTTTTTTCTCCCCCCTTCCTGACACCTAATTCTTCGACACCAAGTGTCCTGCAATTCAATTCAATTTTAACACTACCTGGAGTTAGTGTCAGCCTCCACGGGTTTAACGGGTTGGTCCCACAAGACTGCCCTCCCTTCAGACTCTAGTTGCAAATATCGGGCTTCCAGGTTGCCACACTTCTGTCAACTTGGCTGTAGATTTGGGGGTCTTCACAAATCTCTTCAGGCTCAATGATTGGCTAGAATAGCTCACGGGACTCAGGAGGACACTTTCCTCATGTTTACTGTTTGATCATAAAGGGCCTGAATGAACAGCCAGTGGAAGAGGTACTTGGGGAAGTCTGGAAGTGTCCCAAGTGCAGAAGCCTCCGACCCCAATGGAGTTGGGCTATACCACAGTCCTGGTGCGTAGATAGGTTCACCAACCTGGAAGCTCACTGAATCCAGTAATATGGTTTGGCTGTGTCTCCACCCAAATCTCACCTTGAATTGTAATAATCCCCACATGTCAAGGGCTGGGCCAGATGGAGGTAACTGAATCATGGGGGTGGTTCCCCCATACTGTTCTTGTGGTAGTGACTAAGTCATGAGATCTGATGGTTTTATAAATGGGAGTTCCCCTGCACAAACTCTCTTGCCTGCCGCCACGTAAGATGTGACTTTGCGCCTCCTTTGTGTTCCACCATGACTGTGAGGGCTCCGCAGCCATGTGGAACTGTGAGTTAATTAAGCATGTTTCCTTTATAAATTACCCAGTCTAGGGTATGTCAAAAGCAGCATGAGAACAGACTAATACATCCAGTTATTTTGAGGTTTTTATAGGTGCTGTGGTTTCAGTGCGTTTCCCAACAAGTGTTGGAAATTTAATACCCAATGCAGTAGTGTTGGGAGGTGGGGCCTAATAAGAAGTGATTAGGGCTTGAGGCCTCTGCTCCCATGAATGGATTAATGTGTTTAATCATAAATAAACTGGGGGACAAATGGATTGGGTTGGTTATTGAGAGAGTGGGCTGGTTATTGAGAGAGTGGGTTGCTGTAAAAGCAAGTTTGGCCCCTTCTTGCTGTCTTGCTGCCTTGCTCTTCTGCCTTCTCACATGGGATGAAGCAGCATAAAGGCC